>NW_025728223.1:1552500-2752500 GCF_021461385.2 Schistocerca piceifrons
GGTTCCTCTGAAAGGGCACGGCCGACTTCCTTCCCAATCCTTCCCTAATCCGATGAGACCGATGACCACGCTGTCTGGTCTCCTTCCCCAAAACCAACCAACCAAGGGCAGTCTTACAGCATTTGCCCCAAGTGGCGTCTCCCTTTCAGGAACAGTTGTTAGTCCCGAGTGCTGGTATTTAAAACGGCGCATTGTGTTCAAGGGAAAAAAATCTACACATCTAGACTAAGGAATACTGCCTTAACATACTCTGGAAGTTTCGTGCTGTTGATAGTCAGTGTAAAAGAGTGATTACACTGTATCACCACACACCCATTCAATTAGGTTTATCACACCAACAATACCTTCCTGGCCTCACCCACTCTGCAGTTCATTTTCTATTGCATACTCTACAGGGCATTGTGCTGGATGTCGTACACTTGTTGGGAACTAGACGTTTCTACCAACAGCGTCCCATTTGGTTAGCGTTTGACAGATTTTAAGTTCCAGCAAAACCCTCCAAACATCTTTATACGCAGAATAGTGGAACTTCATCAAAGCTACTCTTTGCATTTAACTATTGCAAACACATTCAGACAACCAGCATGCATTCTGTTACTGTTAACAGAGCCTGTTGGACTGGCTGGATGAACCCTGTTATTAGACTGGGTGTTGGTACCTAGCAATGGCCCATCGATTCCACTGGAGGGGGAAGAGAAAAATTGGAAGGCTCCATCTCGGTCCCAGGAAGAACTAGTTAAATAAAGTCTCTACATAGAGCCCTGTGTGCCTAGGTAGACTTTATACAACTGAGGCAGAGCAGGTCCCTCAGAGGTTGCCCGCTAACGACTATTCCATCTCCACAGCCGCGCATCTCTTTGGCACACCTCAAGACTGAGCCGCTATTTATAGAGGTTTCCACCATCCTCACAACATGCGTGGCCAAGCCAAGATCCCATTACCTGTGATACACCACATTCCACCATCGTGCTGTGAGATGAGAATAATCGAGCAGCACTAGTCAAATAGCGCATGCAACAACAGTTACGAGAATATGTGGACAGTGTAGGTGAAGCAGAATTACTCTCCAATCAAACAATATTATTTACTTTGTTACATATTTTGAGATTCTGTTAGGGTGTGTTGCTGCAAGGATGCTGAGAATGTCAAAATGTGTAATTTACACCTTAGAAAATCCCGGATGGGGCAACAGTATGAGATAGGATAGATTACAACTCACCACATGGAAGAGATGTTGAGCATCAACCAAGGGCATTGTAAGAACACAGAACTTAATCCTCCATAAAATGATGAAAAAGAAAAACCGTGCACACACACGGGAGGGTGGTAAGGCCTAAACGCGGAGAACAGCTATCTCAGCTGATGTGGCTGTACACACGAAATGTGTCATGGGGATGGAGGGCAGTATGAGGAAAGGGTGGTGTAGAACGCTGCAGTGCTGCCTATGGGAGGAAGCACATATAGTGTTGTGACAGGACGGTTGGATGGGGAAAGAGGGAAGGGTTGGGGAGAGTAGCAGAAAAGGTGAAAAAACTGTACAGGTGCACTGGGGGGGGGGGGGGGCGACAGTAGGCGTGTGTAGAGCTGGAATGGGAGCAGGCGTTGGGACAGAAGCAGGTGTAGCTGAGGCCCTAACAGTGACAGCGCAGTGACTGTCGAAGTCTCGCACATCAGGTCAGGCAGCCATCTCAAACTGGACGGTCCAGATGCCTCTCAGCCAGTCTAGCAGTGGCCATCCACAGTGACAAACTGCTCGCCAGAGGAGATGCTCACATAGAATGCGGTACAGTGTCTCGTTTTTGGGCGCAAAAACAACCGGGGTCATATGCGCACACGTCAAAACTATAGAACACGAAGACAGAGGTGTTAAAAATGACTAAATGTCAATCCCAATTGACATAATAGCAGACAGTGAAAAACAGGGACGTGGAGAAAGAGCTACTAAAGTCACCATACAAAACGGAGGTCCAAAACTAAAAATTAAATGCCTTTCGTCATATCGCTTTCACGGACAGAAACTAAATCGCGGTCCACAGTCCACGCGTCAATTGCTAAAACGGTCGATAAATCAGACGGCAAGTGGGAACATAAACGGTTAAGAAATGGACTTTCAGCCGGGAGGAAGCGAACAGTTAAAATTTGGGCGCAGTATAACAAGTAGTGGGGGAGCGCCACTTATAAAATGACGATGGCTAAAAAGACAGTGCCCAATACGCAACCGAGTTAAAATGACTTCCTCCAGGCGGCAGAGCCGAGAGGAGGTCGCCCATGCCACTGGGAGAGGCTTAATAATCTTGAGCTTATTCCTTTAAGGAAGGACCAATGGCGATGCCGAAGGGACGCTACCTCCTGATGGACAGCAACATAGTGATCACTGGAGGGAATATAGAAACTAGTGGGCTGAGGTAAGAGGACTGCAGCCTTGGCAGCAGCGTCAGCAGCCTAGTTTCCTGGCAGACCGACATGACCAGGAATCCACAAAATTCACAGTGGCTCCAACACGAGTGATAAAGTTGCACTAAGGGATGGGCGGTGTAAAACGCACAGAGACTTTGAAGGGCGCCTAGTGTGTGTGAGCACGACAATTTAATAGTCTGTGACGCCAGATGTGCTCTGTGGCCTGATAAGAGGCGAAGAGCTCGGCTGTAAATACTGAGCAGTGTGTCGGAAACCGACAACTAAAGACGTGAGTGCCAATGACGAAGGCACATCTGACCCTACAGTCAGTCAGAGCCATCAGTGTACACAAATGTACTACCGCGAAATTCTGTGCGAAACTAACGAAACTGAAGGCGACAGAGAAAGGCTGGAGTAGTGTCCTTACGAAGTCAATGAAGGCCGAGGTTAACAAGGGCCACTTCACGAAGCGAAATTGGCGAAGCATTCACACCCACTGGGGAAGTTGCAGGTAGTTTGAAATTAAGCTGCCGAAGCAAGCGCCGGAAACGGACTCCAGGAGGTAACAGGGAAGAGGGATGTGCCCCGTACTGGCGATCGAAGTAAGCATCGAACAAGGAGGCATAGCATGGGTGGCCACGCATGGCAGACTAACAGCATGCCTGAGGAGAAAGTCATGACGGTAGGACAGTGGTAGTTCAGCCGCTTCAGCATACAGGCTCTCACTTGGGGTAGTGTAAAAGGCGCCAGTGGGCAAATGGATAACATGATGGCGGATGTGTTGAGATGGCGTAAGAGGCTGGACGTGCAGATGCATAAACAAAGCACCCACAGTCGAGTTTCGGATGGAAAATGGATCGCTACAAACGGAGGTTCGATCAGCATGCCAGGAGGTACCATTGAGGACATGTAGGACATTGAGGAACCGCGTAGGACTGGCTGCCAAGTAAGACACATGAGAGGACCAAGCGTTTCCTAGCGAGCATGAGCATCATGAATTTCGTAGTTTCAACTAACGGAAGGGCAACATGCCCAAAATGTAAAGATGGTAGGAGAAACCATTTGCGCCGCCAGAAATTCATAGCGACGGGTTTGTCAGTGGAAAAACTAAAACCATTGTAAGTTCTCCAGGAGTACAGACGATCGAGACGTCGTCGATGACGCCGCTCAGTGACAGGTCCGTGAGAACTGGAATAGAAGGCAAAGAGGGAGCCAAAGATGTCCGGTGGGCGACAGGCCATTATAGGGTAAATGGCGATAGCTAATAGGATGATGCTCAGGAGAGAACCCTGAGGCACACCGTCTTCCTGGATAAAGGTGTCCTACAAGGCAGAACCCACATGCACCTTGAAAACTCTGCCTTCTAAAAATTCCCGCAGGAAACGGGGCAGGCAGCCACGGAAGTCCCACATGTAAAGAGTTCTCCAGCAGGTGTTGTAGGCCTTCTCCAAATCGAAAAACACGGCCAAAGTCTGGGATTTGCGCAGAAAACCATTCATGACACGGGTGGACAAACTAACGAGATGGTCAACTGCAGAACGCCACACTCTAAATCCACACTGTGCAGTCGTTAGTAAATAATGACACTCGAGCCGGGCGTGATTCATGCGTCACCTTGCAAATATTGTCAGTGGGAGAAATGGGGCGTAAGCTAGAGGGAAGGTTTTTATCCTTACTGGTCTTAGGTATGAGGGTGACAGTGGCTTAATGGCAATGGCCAGGAAATGTGCCCTCTGCCCAGATGCGGTTGTACATGTTAAGTAGGAAACGCCTGCCTACAAGAGAGAGGTGCTGCAAGATCTGAATTTGCACAATACTGGCCCTGGGGCGGAGGATCGGGATGAGCTGAGAGCACGATCTTGCTCCCTTATCGTAAAGGCGGCATTATAGCACTCACTATTCTGAGAAGAGAAAGGTATCGCCAGAGCCTCCTTCGCTCATTTCTGGTGGAGGAAGGCAAAGTGATAGTGGTAAGAGCTCAAAAGGTCGGCAAAATGGCGACCCAAAGTATTTGAGATAGCAATAGGGTCCGCGATGATATCGTCTGCTACTTTCAAGCTAGAAATTGGCAAATGGATCTTGGTCCCAGACAGTCGTTTGAAGTTGGCCCACATGACAGAAGAAGAGGTGGAAACGTTAAAAGAACTAATGAATGCAATCCAGCTAGCTTTTTTGCTTTCCCGAAAAACGCGACGACACTTTGCACGCATCTGATTTTAATGAATGCAGTTTGTCATCATATGATTGCAGTAAAAGCGTGGAGAGAACATCTCCGTGCGCGAATTGCTTCGCGGCATGCCTCAGTCCACTAAGGGACTGGGACACGACGTGGTGAAGAGTAATTGCGAGGAATGGAATGTTCTGCAGCAGTAAGGATAACATTTGTGATATATTCCACCTGGTCATCACAGCTGGGGAAATACTTTTCTTTGGAGGTCGCCAGGGAGGAGTAAAGCCGCCAGTCAGGCTTAGTAAGATGCCATTTCGGTGTGTACACAGGTCAGGTAGGAGTCAGCAGACTGATAGCACATGAGAAATGGACGCTCAAGTAGGTGTTACAAAGAGTGGACCACACAAGACGATGGGAGAGCTGGAAAATACAAAAGTATAGGTCCATATGAGAATATGTGTGGGAGGAGTCAGAAAGGACTGTGGGTGCTCCACTGTTAAGGCAGGAGAGGTAGAGTTGGTTAAGAAGGTCAGTCAAGAGGGAACCTCTCCGACAGGCTCTGGGAGAACCACAAAGGGGATGGTGTTCATTAAAGTCGCCGAGTGGCAGAAATGTAGGAGGTAGTTGCCTAATAAGCTGAAGGAAGTTTGCCCTGGTGACATCAAATGACTAAGGGATGTAAACGTTACAGGGGGAAAAAGTCAGGTGAGGAAGATAAAGGGGAATTGCAACAGCTTGAAGATGGGTAGATTACGAACTGTCATCCCCTACGAGCAGCATGACAGCCCAATGAGATGGATTGCCGACCCCAGGGGGAAGGTCAAAACGACCCAGGAAGGAATATCAAAGCTTCAAGTGGTCACGAGAGTGCGATTTCGTTTGCTGAAGGCAGCGTACAAGGGGATGCTGCGATGCTAAAAGCTGCCGTAAATCCTCTTTTTGGGACCGAAGGCTACGAACGTTCGAGTGGAGGAGAGTCACGATGTGGACGAGACGGAGTGTCACCTCGGTGACTGCCGAGTGTCAGCCTGCGAAGAGTCACTGCTTCAGGGCACAAATGCAGGAGGATCCCGCTCCATGGGGTGCACAGAAGCATTGGATTGCTTGTGCTGTCGGTCTATGGAGTCCAACGCAGAAAAACGGTTGGTGGTGCGCACAGGCAACACTCAGGCCAGCCAGGCTAAGGTGTCACATAGCAATACTGTCGAAGAGGATCCCAGAGTTGGCGGAGTGGAAGATCGTTTGCCTTTGGTGGACTGCTTCAAGCCTTTCTGGTTAGCAAAGGGACAGTTGGGTGTTGTTTGGCTGGAGGGATGTAGGAAGTCTCCATGGGAGTACTACTCCTGCCCTTTCTGGCCTACCAGTTCTGTAACTGGTGGCTTCGCCCCTTGAGCTGAAAGTTTGATGTCTTGTTGCACATCTGGACGGGGGATGGCGATGCTACCGTGACGCTGGGCTATTTCACAACCTCAGAGCTGAATTTGAGGTCGCATGTCTGTGTGGGCATGTCCTTCATGAATCTAGACGTACTAAGAACAGAACTATAGGTACCAGACGGGAGAACACAGTATTTGCGACTAACCAAAACTTGCGAGTGACTGGGTAAGGTACTTTTTCCCTTACACAGATCTCTTGGGCAGCCCACGCATCAAGGAACACAGGAAAATACAGAGAGGCGGCGGCACGGCCGCCATTGCACTTGATACAGCGGAGAGAAGGAGGCAGACGATTGCCCTGATGCACATCCCTACAACAGATTACACACTTGGCTGGGTGTCGACATTAGGTTCTAGTGTGGTTAAAACGAAGACACTGGTAGCTGCACATCAGGTTCGAAATGTACTGTCTAACTGTTATAATTTCATAGCCTGCTTTGATCTTGGACAGAAGCACCACTATATCAAAAGTGATAAAAATAGTGCAGGTGGGCATTAGAGAGGAGTCTACCATTTTTATAACCCGATGGATGGAAATGACACACTGATCAGAGAGATAAGATTGGATTTCAGCCTCAGATAAACAGTCAAGCAGCCTAGTATAATTAAAGCCACAGGAAGAATTCAGAGGTCCAAGGGCCTCGACACAAACAGGGTTGCTGTGGAGAAGTTAGGTGGTAAGCGGTTGTTGCGATTGAGAATCAGAAGCAGCAGGGCTCAAAATTGCAATACCTTTCTGAACAATAAACGGATTTACCACGGCGAAGGACTGACAGTCTTCAGTATAAGAGACCATGAGGAACCGTGGTGCAGCTGGAAGGGATTTTGAATCGTTAGCCTCATACCGTTTACGTTTCATAGACGTCGACTGTGAAGATGATTTGTTCACAGCGAGAAAATCCCCCAAGATTGCCAGCATCTCCGGTGGCACGCTCCTTCACAAATGGGGGCACCTGCCCTAGGTGACTGTTCGCACCTCCCCAACACCTGACTGAGGAATCATACGGCAATTTGGGAAGGTTGCAGCTCAGGCAATCATCCCTCTCTGGGCCTGGCCTGTACCATGGGGTACGTGCCAACTCTACCTGCCGACACGGGGCTGAAAATTACGCGTTATCCACTCACCGGTTACATATCAGACGCGTGAGCCAGCCTTCGGGAGTGCACAGTGAGGAAGAAGAAAACGAGGACCCCTCGAACACCCAAGCGGAGGAACGAGAGGAGAAGGTAAACAAAGAAAGGGAAAGGGAACGAACAGATAATGCGGAACATTCCCAGTAATACCCCAGACATGTTCCGCAAGGGAGGGGAAAAAGAATAGCGAGAGGACATACATGCAGCACAGAAGGGAGAAAATGCTGCAAAGGCTGGGGCCCCACGGTAGCCGAGCACAAACCCGCCAAAAAGTGGCGAGCCCCACTGGGGGGGTGCGGCACAATGGTTGGAGCCGAGTCAGTAGACTGTGTGGCCATGTTCACGGGTGGCCCTGCCTCTGACACTGTAGGAGATACCCACGATGAGACAAAAATAGGTGACAGTGGTAGGACACACGGGACAGGTCTCTCATCTATGTATGTTCTACTGATACGTGATGTGTAGCAAGGAGTAGGGTGTTGTGTTCAGATAGGGAAGGATGCCGATACTGCTTAGGTCGGGTGTGAATTGGAATGCTGCTGTTGAAGACGTGGAAAACATTTCACATTTTCAGGCACTATGAGAAGTTGTCGAAACTTTGGAAATCAAGGCTGTACAGTCACATCCGTATACAAACCACCGGACGTTGATCTCAAAATCAATCTAGCAGATAACTTTTCTAGTCAACACACGCAAATAGTGACTGGTGACTTCAACTGTCACAGCACCACATGGGAGCTATGAGCATGATGATGAGAATGGTATTACAATAATGGGCGGAAGGCAACCATCTGACCCTAAGCGACCTGCATCTCATCAGTGGCAGATGGAAAAGCAGATACAATCCTGATCTAATATTTTGCAGCGGGAACATCTCACAACAGTGCATAAAATCTGTCTGCAATCCTATTCCAAATACACAGCACAGACCGATCATGTGCGAAATCTACGCAGCAGTTAGACCACAGACAGTTCCATTCAGAAGTAGGTTATACTTCAGGAAATCCAACTGGCCGAAGTTTACAGAAACGCTGGACGCTGCAATTCCCAATACAGAACCTTCACCTGTCTCATATGACACTTTTGTGAGGGCTGTAAAGAGGTGCTCCAGAATTGCAATTCCTCGGGGTTGTCGAACATCATACATTCCTAGTCTAACTTCAGAACTCACTGCCCAATTTACAGAGTATAAGGTGCTATTCTAAGAAGATCCATTCGACGAGACAATGCTACTGGCTGGGAAGAAACTTATTGCATCTCTGAAAGCATCCAAAAGGAATTCTGGGGTTAAAACGACGGAAGAACTTGATCTCATCAGAAACAGTCAAAGCGTGGAGATTATTGAGACGCCTCAATAATGACCCAACCAGATCCACATCACACTGCAGCATTACTGCAGATCAGATATCAAACCAACTGCTCATGAATGGGAAAGGAAGCCATAGAATCAAAGTTCCGAAAGTACAGCAAGACGCCCAAGAACAAACGAGGAATCTGACTCTTCCTTTCCAGATTTCTGAATTAAACAAGGCTATTAAGGAGAGCAAAAGTGGTAAAGCATCCTGTCTAGATGACTTCCGTATGGAGCAACTCAAGATTTTCGGTCCAGAAACAAGAAAGTGAATCCTGCAGCTTTTCGACAACTGCATGAACCAGTGCCATATACCAAAGATCTGGCGAAAGAGCAGGGTGATAGCTCTTCTGAAATGTGGAAAGGAAGCAAATCATCCCAAGAATTTCAGAACAGTTAGCCTTTTGTGTCACCCTTATAAACTGTTCGAACGTATGATTCTGAATAGAATCCTACCAGTAATAGACCCTGTTCTCATACCTGAACAAGGAGGATTTCGACCAAACAGAAGCTGCACAGGGCAACTTTTGAATCTCACTCAGTTTATAGGGAATGGCTTTGAAACCTGTCAAGTAACTGATGTGGTCTTCGTGGATCTCACAGCAGCGTATGATACTGTCCATCATCGGTTACTCCATGCAAAATTATACAATATGATCAAGAACGCCCACCTCGTTAGACTACTCAGCACCCTCCGCCAAAACCGTAGGTTTTTTTGTTGAATTTCAAGGACAACACAGTCGCTGGAGAGGGCAGAAAAATGGTCTACCTCAGGGAAGCGTCTTGGCTCTACTTCTCTTCAACATTTATACCAACGACCAGCCATTGACCCCAGGCACAAAGAGATTCTTATATGCAGATGACCTAGTCCTTGCTACACAGAGCTCATGCTTTGAAAGAGTGGAAAGAAACCGGACAACAGCACTTAGAACATTGTGAAACTATTACAATCGGAACCAACTCAGACCAAACCCTTCGAAGACACAAGTGTGTGCCTTTCATTTAAGGAACAGGGAAGCTAATCGTGAGCTACATATTGCATGGTCAGGCATCCAACTACATCATCATCATCATCATCATCATCATCATCATCATCATCATCATCATCATCATCATCATCATCATCATCATCATCATCATCATCATCATCATCATCATCATCTACCTAAATACTTGGGAGTCACTCTCGATAGATCTCTGACATTCAAAACTCACTGCAAGAACACTAAAATTAAAATCTCCGCTCGAAACAACCTAATTCGCAAACTAGCGGTGACACAGTGGGGATCACATCCACAAACTATTCGCTGTTCTGCAATGGCACTGTGCTGTTCTACTGCTGAATATGCTTCTCCAGTCTGGTACAGGTCATCTCATGCCAGACAAGTAGACATTGCTCTCAACGAAACCTGCAGGTTGATCACAGGTTGCTTAAGACCTACCTAAACTGATATGCTCTACTGCCTGGCTGGAATAGCGCCACCATGGGTACACAGAACAGTGGTTGCTAACAAGGAGAGACTGAAAGTGGAACAGGACAGTGCCCATCCACTGCACGGACATAATCCACCACAGCAACGGCTGAGATCGAGAAAGAGCTTCCAGAGAAAAGAGCTTCCAGAGAACATCCGAGAAGCTCACCATTTGACCAGAGAAGGCAAGGCTGGAGTTATGGAAGAAGTCGACGCCTCACCTGCAGACGCCAGAAGCCGAAGAACTGCCACCTGTACACAACGAGAGCTGGCTGGTGTGGAAATCTTTAAACAGATTACGATCAGGAGTTGGACGATCCAGAGACAACCTGAAGAGATGGGGCTTCATAACAGAAGATACGTCCTGTGATTGTGGACAAGAACAAACCACAAGCCACATGCTCCAGTGCCTTTTGTGCCCTACATCCTGCACGAAGATTGATCTCCTGCAAGCCACTCCAAGCGCCTTGGAGGTTGCAAAGTACTGGGCACATGTAATATAAATACAATATTTACTGACGTGTGTGACTAGTGTAGGTGTTTGTTTGCAGCCAAGACAAGATTTTAGAAAAGTAAGCAACAGAATCAAAATTGAATGAAGAATGGACAGAGCGAGTTCTGTTATAATGTTGTTACGTAAATTCTTCAAAAGAAGGAACTTAATGATAAGTACTGACTTATCTAGGAGAAAGGTTCCAAGATAGGGTTTGACAGTATAAAAGTCTAGCGTACATTTTTTGCTATTGTACCTTCAGAGACAAGTATTTACGGGATACGCTGAAGCTTTTTCCTAGTACAAAAACGTAATAAAATCAATATGGAAAAGGAAAGAAAAACTAAATAAGTATTCAACTTGCGCCATTTATACAGACATTTCTGGTATAGGAAGTAACACTGCTATGCAGTAGTACAGAATCTACTGTATTTCTACAGTAGATCAGTTTTCCACTTCCATATTCTGTAGCTGTTAGTCAGCCAATGTAGTGGAATTAACATGCAGGCAGTTTTCACAAAACGTCGATCTCACAGCCTTAACCATAAAGTTAGTAACAGTAAATTACTCAATTTTAAGGAAACAGTACCTGAAGATATTTGTTACAAAACAGCGAAACTGCGACATCAAGGAGTGTAAAGGGCAGATCAAGAATGTTGGTTGTTTCGTTGGTTGATTGGGGATGGGCTGGGGTGGCAGGAGGGGACCAAAAAGCAACGTCATCAGTCCTGAGATCTAAGGTGGCAGAAACAGAGAGAGACAACACAAAGGACAGTCAGTCAGTCAAGGGGAAGGTGAAATGGGCAAAGAAAGAAGTTAAAGGTATGAAAGGGCAGCAGGGAGAGGACAGATCAGGATGGGGTGGGCGCAAACAGAGAGAGCAGGACCGTCACAGATACGCAATGCGCTTTGGGGCATCAGCTCCACCATTCATACCATATCATACACCACACCATACCATACAGAATACCGTAGCATGCGCAATACCATGATCGTGACAATGTGGGCAACACCACGAGAAGATCAAAAAAGGGGAATCAAAATGGCAGAGAAACCAGGCAAAATGCAGGGGAAAAAGGGGAGAAGAACCCGGCCACTGTGGAGACTAAGGCCAACGGCTCCATAAGCAATGTGAACGCTAACTAATGGCCTCCAGTTCCAGACGAATATTCGATGATTTGAACACCGGAAGAGACCATTTTCGCGAAGAAAACCGAGGAAAGATGTTACCATATGAGGATCATCTGCTAACACGCAGGACAAGGAAGGTTGGAGGGGATATGTAGTAAGAAGGGCCGAAACGCAGGGGCAATCCAGAAAATATGAATCACGGTGGCGGGGGGCCCCGCAATTACAAGGTGAAGAGGATTGGGAGTTAGGCTCACTGCTGGGTAAAAAACTACTGGTCAACCTAGTATGGCCAATTCGAAATGGCAGAGGGTGGAAGACGCCAAATGGGAGAGTTGAACGAGAGAATGCCATGTGGAGCTACCCCAGGGAAGGAAGGGGGAGAGGTATCGACGCCATAGGTACTAGGAGGGAGTTATTCCCCAAATGGTTTATCTCACGCTACAGAGAGAAAATTTATAAGTGGAGGTCAAACTCCAAAGAGGGACCAGAAACACTAAACAAGGAAGGATCAAAAAGAAAAAGCAATGGCAACAAAACTGGAAGGAACACACAAAACCAGATGGCTGGCCAGGTCAACATACTGTAGGTATGAAAACTAAGGGGGGGGCCAGAGGGGCCAGAGGGGGAGGGGTTACGGCAGGGAGGAAAGGAGGATAAGTGCAGAGCGGTAAGGAAGAAAGGGCTGGTATAACTATGGGTCCCGTGTAAGCCATGCATGAACTTATGGTAGAACCCCAAGCCTCAGGGAGGGGGGGGGGGGGGGGAGACCAAATATGGAAAACGTATTTAATGAACAAGAACTAAGTACACACATCAAAATAGATTTGCACCACCTTGGTTCCTAGAGTTCCGGAACATGTACAAAAAATTGGAAGAGAGATCAACATAAACATCATTCCCCCCATTTTATTGCTCATGAAAACTACACATAGCATGTTGTACCACCATACAGCGAGACCTTCAGAGGTGGTAGTTCAGATTGCTGTGCACACTGGTACCTCTAATACCTAATAGCACGTCCTCTTGCACTGATTCATGCCTGCATTCGTCGTGTCATACTATCCACAACTTCATCACAGCACTGTTGGTCCAGATTGTCCCATTCCTCAATGGCGATTTGGCGTAGATATCTCAGAGTGGTTGGTGGGTCACGTCGTCCATAAACAGCCCTTTTGAATCTATCCCAGCCATGTTAGATAGGGTTCATTTCTGGAAAATATGCTGCCACTCTAGTCGAGCGATGTCGTTATCCTGAAGGAAGTCATTCACAAGACGTGCACGATGGGGGCGCGCATTGTCGTCCATGAAGACGACCGCCTTGGCAATATGCTGCAGATATGGTTGCACTGTCGGTCGGAGGATGGCATTCACGTATTGTACAGTCATTACAGTGCCTGCCATGACCACCAGCGGCGTACGTTGGCCCCACATAACGCCACCCCAAAACAGCAGGGAGCCGCCACCTTGCTGCACTGCCTTGGCAGTGAGTCTAAGGCGTTCAGCCTGACCGGGTTGCCTACAAACAGGTCTCCAACGATTGTCTCTAAGGCATATGGGACACTTATGAGTGAAGAGAACGTGATGCCAATCCTGAACAGTCCAGTTTGCTTGTTGTTGGGCCCATCTGTACCGCACTGCATGGTGTCGTGGTTGCATAGATGGACCTAGCCATGGACTTTGGGAGTGAAGTTGCGCATCATGCAGCCTACTGGACACAGTTTGAGTCTTAACACGATGTCCTGTGGCTGCACAAAAAGCATTACTGAACATGGCGTTGCTCTCAGGGTTCCTCCGAGCCATAATCCGTAGGTAGCGGTCATCCTCTGCCCTTGGGCGGCCTGATCGAGGCATGTCATCGAAAGTTCTTGTCTCTCTCTCTCCATCTCGTCCATGCCCAAACAACATTGCTTTGGTTCATTCTGAGACGCCTGGACACTTCCCTTGTTGAGAGCCCTTCCTGGCACAAAGTAACAATGACGAAGCGACCAAAGCGCGGTATTGACTGTCTGGACATGGTTGACCTACACACAACATGTACCTCCTTCCTGGTGGAATGACTAGAATTGATCGGTTGTCAGGCCTCCTCTGTGTAACAGGTGTTGCTCATGCATGGTTCTTTACATCTTTGGGTGGGTTTAGTGATATCCCTGAACAGTCAGACTGTCTGTAATACAACATCCACAGTCAACGTCTAATTCCAGGAGTTCTGGGAACTGCGGTGATGCAGAACTTTATGTGTGTACATCGACAATAAGATAAAATATTAGCAACCTATAAATACTGTCAAGTATTTTTGCTTTTATAAGTATTGTAGATAACACACCATACATAAAAGACACCGAAAATACCTTTAACATTTGTGTGTCCTACCATTATGTTTTTCATTTTTCAACGTAACTCATTGACAAAGAAGGTCAAGTGAAAAAATGTGAGACAACTTACACTTTTGAGCAATATGATACGATTTCCTAGCAATTATGAAGAAAATACAGAAGTACATTTTCCAAGAAATTAACCATGTAAAAGAAATACACTCACTAAAAACTTAAATACAAAGTAATGATGTTCCACAAATGCGAGAGAAGATGCCATGCACTATTTTGAAGATTGTGATATACAGATTCATTTTCCAAAACCTTTGGAAATTCTACACAATGAGGTAAATGTAACCAATCTTCAATGTAAAATTACATTTTCAGTTAGTTTCATTGAGCAATATCAATGCTGCATATTTTAGTTGTTAAATATCCGCCCCCCTCCCCCCCCCCCCCCCCCCGAGAGTGACTGAATAATCTACAAGCGCACTTACCTCCTCTGCTAACTCCAAGGGCGACATCGTTTGTCTTCTCGACCTTTTATGTGTATGGAACTGTAAGAAATGAATGAGCACACATTGTACAACGTAATAATGTAATTTAATAGTAATCTCACAAACATAATTAACCGCAACACTAAGAATATCCCTGGTGCTAATAAAACAGGACTTCATTTCTAAAATGTCTGAAATTTTTTCATATTAAGGCATATATAACAAATTCTAATTCTAAGTCTGTTTCTTTGCAGGATTTCACAGGCAAAGCGCCCTCTTACAAAGTCAAGAAACTGAAATATCACAGAATCCGTCGTTTGAACTAAACCCTAGCTGCTCAGTCCTCAAAATGTTAATATGCATTTCCTTTTATTGCTCATCTTAATACCGGAGGAAAACTCATTTCAAAACGAAAACCATCATAAAATATAACTTCAGTGGCAAAATGAGGTGGAACTTTTGTTACAATTAATGAACTATTTACTGACATGTAAAAATAATGCTACAATACATAGGAATCTGGTTCCTTGAGTCATCATTTAGTTACAAAAATGTTATGCACTAATGATACTGAAAATTCTATCCCCAAAAAGTGTCGCATGTGAGTGAAATAAGCTTTGTCTGGGGACAGGATAGCAGCGTATATTCCAGATGTAAAGGGACTGGCATCTACAGAGAACCGGATCTAAGGGGACGCGATTTAAAGGGCAACAGTATAGCAATGCATGTTTCAGGGAAGATAATCTTACCACTTATTGAACATCCAGCGTCAGATTACCCACTTCGCCAGTTTATATTTAAGATAACTCCCCTTCTCACAGGAAACCACTGGGATTTTATCAAGGTCATCCAGGGGAACTAACCGCACTCCTTAGGCAATTTTACGAGTTATATTCAAGATCATGACGTAACTCGATGAAGGTTATTTGATATATTCTTAAAACTCGCATGTAGCCACTCCACGTCTCTCAGCCAATTGGAGCACAATAAAATAGTAGGAAACCAAGGTGGACCAATAAGATCCGAGCTCACCTTCGTCCCCCCCCCCCCCCACCCTCCCCCTCATTATAACCCTTAATAACTAAGTCGACTGTGTAGGCTTTTCCATTCGAAGTCTGAGCATTACTGGGAAGAAACTCATGTTTGCTGCAACTAATAATTATCTAGCGGCAGGGTTTGGATGTAACTATTATAGTCCCTACAACAAACTAACCAACAGATTATAAACAATTTTGTTTTTGTAATACATTTTTGCTGTATTTTGCTTATTAATATTTTTCATTTTTATTTACAATGGTATGTATTTGATGTACACACAATGCGTCTATTTACTACACTATGTGATCAAAAGCATCCGGCCAACCCCAGAAACTTATTTTTTCATATTAGGTGCGTTGTGCTGCAACCTACTGCCAGGTACGCCATATCACCTATCTCAGTAGCCATTAGACATAGTGAGAGAGCAGAATGGGGCGCTCCGCGGAACTCACGGACTTCGAACATGGTCAGGCGATTGGGTGCCACGTGTGTACACGAGATTTCCAGACTCATAAATATCCCTAGGTCCACTGTTTACGATGTAACAGTAAAGTAGAAATGGGACGGGACACGTACAGCACAAAAGCGCACAGGCCGACCTCGCCTGACTGACAGACACCACCAACAATTGAAGTCGGTCGTAATGTGTAACAGGCAGACATCTATCCAGACCATCACACCATAATTCCAAACTGCACCAGGATCCAATGCATGTACTATGACAGTTAGAGAGGAGTTGAGAAAACTTTGATTTCATGGTTGAGCAGCTGCTCATAAGCCACACATCACGCCGGTAAATGCCAAACGACACCTCACTTGGTGTAAAGAGAGTAAACATTGGACGATTGAACAGTGGGAAAACGATGTGATGAGTGATGAGTCACGGTACACAATGTGGCGATCCGATGGCAGGGTGCGGGTAGGGCGAATGCCCAGTGAACGTCATCTTCCAGCGTGTTTAATGCCAACTGTAAAATTCGGAGGCTGTGTTGTTGTGGTGTGGTCGTGTATTTCATGGGGAGGGCGTGCACGCCATGTTTCGCGTACCACTATCACTGGACAGTCCTACATTGATGTTTCAAGCACCTTGTTGCTTCCCACTGTTGAAGAGCAGTTTGGGGATGGTGAGTGCGTATTTCAACTTGATCCAGCACTTGTTCCTAAATCACGGCCTGTGGCACAGTGGTTACACGACAACAACGTCCCTGTAATGGACTATTCTGCACAGAGTCCTGACCTGAATCCTATAGAAACCTTTGGGATATTTTGGAACGCCGACCTCGTGCCAGGCCTCACCGATCGACATCGATGCCTCTCCTCAGTGCAGCACTCCATGAATAACGGGCTCCCATTTCCCAAGAAACCTTCCAGCGCCTGAATGGAGAAGCTCTCATCAAGGCTAAGGGTGGGCCAACACCATATTAAATTCCAGCATTGCCAATCGAGGGCGCCAAGAACTTTCACGTGACTTTCAGCCAGATGTCTGGATACTTTTGATCACATAGTGTCATTTGTTAATCTGCACAGATGAACCGTATGTTATGATGCAGCAGCCCTCATCAAATCTCTATATACTGACAGTTTATGGAGCCGCACCAATGCCATAAAGCAGGCACACTAATTCTCTATCGAGATAACATTTGAGACCACACTATGCACACCATTAGCCCGCCACTGGGCGCCATCTGCATCTACACAGTACTCGCATATGTTTGATATGAGTGCCAACAAACTCCACATTCTGTGATCCATTCACTTCATCATTGATTACGCCAATAACCTACTTGTTTTCTGGTATTATTTCAAAAGGATTATTAGCTGCGTGTCCGGAAGTGTTCAGTTCTTCAGGAGTATCTAATTGTTTCACATGGATCCCTGCCTTTAACCCAGTAGATTAAACTGACTACATCCATACAATGTAACTTGGGATTGACGAAGTTTGGCTTCGCAAACTCATACTGAAAGCAGTACATGTGGAGTTTGGAGAGGTCCACAACACACATACCAATCTAGACAGCCTTCATGGACTGCATTGGAATCTAGGACATCTCTACAGTCTTTCATTAACATGGAAATCCATGACAACATTGCTCAGAGTAGTTTTTGCGCGTGATTCTAACATTCCATACCAAATCTGTGGCATTACTTAATGTTTCTACAGGGCAGAATACGAGGTGCATTCAAGTTCTAAGGCCTCCGATTTTTTTTCTCCAGACTGGAAAGAGATAGAAACATGCGCATTGTTTTAAAATGAGGCAGCGTTCATTGTCAATACGTCCCAGAGATGGCAGCACCGTACGGCAGATAGAATTTTATCGGCAGCGGCGAGAATGAGAACTGTTTTAAATACTTAAAATGGTGACTTCTCCTTACTTTAACAGCGTGCAATCATTCGTTTTCAGAATTTAGTGGTGTGAAACGAACTGAAATTCATCGACAGTTGAAGGAGACATGTGGTGATGGAGTTATGGACGTGTCGAAAGTGCGTTCATGGGTGCGACAGTTTAATGAAGGCAGAACATCATGTGACAACAAACCGAAACAACCTTGGGCTCGCACAAGCCAGTCTGACGACATGATCAAGAAAGTGGAGAGAATTGCTTTGGGGGATCGCCGAATGACTGTTGAACAGATCGCCTCCAGAGGTGGCATTTCTGTGGGTTCTGTGCACACAATCCTGCATGATGACCTGAAAATGCGAAAAGTGTCATCCAGGTGGGTGCCACGAATGCTGATGGACGACCACATGGCTGCCCGTGTGGCATGTTGCCAAGCAATGTTGACGCGCAACGACAGCATGAATGGGACTTTCTTTTCGTCGGTTGTGACAATGGATGAGACGTGGATGGCATTTTTCAATCCAGAAACAAAGCGCCAGTCAGCTCAATGGAAGCACACAGATTCACCGCCACCAAAAAAATTTCGGGTAACCGCCAGTGCTGAAAAAATGGTGGTGTCCATGTTCTGGGACAGCGAGGGCGTAATCCTTACCCATTACGTTCCAAAGGGCACTACAGTAACAGGTGCATCCTACGAAAATGTTTTGAAGAAGAAATTCCTTCATGCACTGCAACAAAAACGTCCGGGAAGGGCTGCACGTGTGCTGTTTCACCAAGACAACGCACCCGCACATCGAGCTAACGTTACGCAACAGTTTCTTCGTGATAACAACTTTGAAGTGATTCCTCATGCTCCCTATTCACCTGACCTGGCTCCTAGTGACTTTTGGCTTTTTCCAACAATGAAAGACACTCTCCATGGCCGCACATTCACCAGCCGTGCTGCTATTGCCTCAGCGATTTTCCAGTGGTCAAAACAGACTCGTAAAGAAGCCTTCGCCGATGCCATGGAATCATGGCGTCAGCATTGTGAAAAATGTGTACGTCTGCAGGGCGATTACGTCGAGAAGTAACGCCAGTTTCATCGGGAAAAAAATCGGAGGTCTTAGAACTTGAATGCACCTCGTATAACGCTCTTTGTTCCCTGGCCGTGTCCAGAGAGCCCACTCCCATAAAAGGGCTCCATCCCAAAGTTAATGTATTGGCACCTTACTTCATCATGCAAATGGGCGAGATACGCCAGTTCTAAGGCCAAGATCTTTCTTTCACCAGCATCCCCACCTGGTTCACGGATCTTATCCTTTAGTCTGGCAGTTTCTCCTTCACACATTCATCAGGACCCTGGAAATGGCTGGCTCTGTTGTGCGGCGAACCCACAGAGGTGGTTTACATCTAGGTAAATGATTTTAGATAAATCATTATATCGCCTGTACTACTCGTCACTCATCCATGAGTTACTCATCTTGGCGTACTGTGCAGTCACTGGGAAAGTTTTCCATGAATTCTGCGTTCATAGAAGAGCAAGATGTCAACACCAGTCAACTGTTCAATGCTGACATATTCCGTGTACCGAATCCCACGAAAGACCTGGCATGAAGAAATAGAAAGCAGAACTACTCTAAAATGTACGTGAGGAAGCGTACATTGCTATTAGTTTATAATCTAGCATATTCTCCTAAACAATGGACGCTAAACACCAGACGAAGATTCCGATCCTGCTCATCCTCCACTTCCATTATTGCAGTGCCCATTAGTATACCGGACAGTGTTGTTATGTCAGGCAATGCCGTTTCATAGAGTGTCTCCAACAAATCCAGGATTTCATGTGGACAGACCCCCTTCTTTATCACAAACTGAAACCTTGCATCTTTGGAATATGTAGTCTGGTGATATGCATGACTTCCTGAGGCGAAGACTCTGAAGAGAGACGTTCACGAGGCAAAGCGGTTCCACGAATTAAAGCAATATATTTGATGTGGTTCTCTTGGAAGATGAAATATTCTTTCCAATGGTAGCAGGAATGAGTAACCCTATCACGTTTCAACCCAGAATCAACCAAGTGTTGAACGAGTAAGTGGGCATCACGCCTACTCAAAATGTGAAAGAGGATGGAGACGAGCTTGATAGTTGGCTCTAAGTTGCATTAGTTGTGAGATGCACTGTGGAACATCCCCCATATATCACTATGGTCTCTACAAGGACTTTCGTCTTCTCTATGCAATGGCAGCCCACCAACACGACTATCGGCTGCCTGCTCATACAGGGCATCATTGTTCTACGAGTCAGTCACGAAAATGTTGTTGCGATAAATCCCATCAACTTTCATACCAGGTTCTCGAGCTAAGCCAACCACCGTCTCACAGGATTATTCCCGACATGTGAATCAAACTGGCGATACGAGTCATACGAGTATACAAGTTCATATTCTGCTGAGTATGGTGGTAAATGTTCTGTGACGACTGTATGGGTGGCAGTGGGGTCATAATCACAAACGTGTCACAGGAGCTAGGAGGCACTAAGTTTGTATACGCAATGAAGGAACATTGGATCTGGTAGTGGATGTTCTTGACCTCTAAGGACAGCAGGCAATTCCACACAAGGCTGTTCCTGGCTCGAGCAAACTATGAGGTGTCCTCCTAGATAATATCTCTTTGTGAAAGATTTGACGCATCTGTGACAAATGTCTTGTACCGAAATGTTTTGATAAATCAGGAGCGACATTCTTTTGATTCACAAGCAGTGTTGCTTCCCAATATTTAATAGTTGCAAGAAATCTACATGTTTGGGGTGCCAAGGGAGCAAATATTGAAAAGTAGAGTGGTCCAACTACTTTATGCTTTACTACCTTTTTTTGCAATGTGTGTTCATGGTCATCTTCTGGCTTTCTATTAACTCCAAGTCTGTAAATATAAACCGAATGTTAAGTGTACTCCCTGACGAATTTTGAAATGTTGGGGTTAGTTTGTTTGGGGGAGGAGACTAGACAGCGAGGTCATCGGTTTCATCGGAGTAGGGAAGGTAGTCGGCCATGACCTTTCAGAGGAACCATCCCGGCATCGTCGTCGTAAATGCGAGTCCAGTGTGCATTTGAAATGTCCTGGAGTTTTATTAAGAACGAAATGGCTTAGAAATTATAATGGCCATGGCCATTAGACATATTTTAATTATTACAAAGGACTGCATTTGTTGGGTAATTTCTATTGCTAGCCAAAAGTGACCTTGGAATGTAATATTCATCCCTCTCATCTTGAGTCTCGACATTAATGTGTCCTTTTTCTTTTACTGGCAATATCTTTCAGAAGGAGGATGAAACTGGACCTCACCTCCATTAAGTAGATCAGAGATATATAAGCATGTACCGAGGTGTACATGGCTGAATGCATTACCTAACCTCCCTTCCTGAACGCTGAAAACAGTGATTGAGTATGACTCTTGATAAACTTCCAAACCCGCCTGCTATTTGGCAGCCATTTCTCACCAAAATTTGGTTGATGGTCCTCTCTTCAGCATCACTACTGTCCTTTGTAGGGTGCTCGAGCAGAGTTCAGAACTGTGTTACACTTCATGGAAGTATACCACATGTAGTTACCATTTAAGAGAGCATCCTTTCCACAATGGCTTCACAAGCATTGTGGGAAGTTGCAGGGTATTAGCAGTCCACATTCGAGTTATCAATGAACCTTTGTGAAATTCTGTCCCAGAAGTGATAACAACCATAATATTTAAATGCAGTTGCAGGGCGTATTTGGTAATCTGTTACAGGGTGGGCAGGGGTATAACTGTTGCTACATACAGAATAATGTCGAAGCCAGGTCCAATGCAGTGTAGGTCAATGATAGGGAATGCGACAGTCCAGGGTACAGCTGCATTGTCGAACGAGTTGGTATCACCAGTTAGTACCACGATGATGATGGACCTGGCGGTAGTGGTGTTTGTGGGCACAGTTTCCGTTTGTTTTGTTTTAGGGAAGAAAAACACCTAGGATTATATGCGCCCGTATCAGAACTGTAAAACACGAAGACGAAAAAGGAGTTAAAAACGACTAAACGTTAAGCCCAATCAACGGAAGGAAAGACAGCTATAAACATGGACTTCGAGAAAGGTCCATAAAATACGCCCTAGATACAAAGGAGGTCCTGAACTAAATTTCTGAACTGAAGATTAAATTTTCTTCTCCATATATCTACGACAGAAAAACAAAACGCGGTTGCCAACCCATAAGTCGTTCGCTAAAACGGCCGATAGCTCAGACGGCAAATATAAATGAGAATGCTGGCAGTTTTTTAAAAAAAGGGCATTCTATCAGGAAATAATGAACCGTGAAAGGTTTAGGGCAATCAGCACAGTAGTGGGATCCCCACTTAATTTGCGATGGCTAAAAATATAGTGCCCAATACGCAACTTACAGAAGATGATCTCTTTCTGGCGAGAAAGCCGAGAGGAAGTCCTAGCTGCTGGGGCATGTTTAATTCCCCATGACCAGTGGAGATGCTAAAGTGACACCAACTGCAGACAGACAGCAACGCCAGAGGACGGTAAGAATTTGCACAACGACCTGCAGAGAACTGATGATTGGTGCAGGCTCTGGCAGTTGAACGTAAATGAATGTAACATGTTGCGCATACATAGGAAAAGAATCCACTGCTGTACAACTACACTATTGATGACAAACAGCACGAGACAGCATCTGCCGTAAAATAACTAGTCGTAACTACCCAGAGGGACGTTAAGTGGAATGACCATATAAAAAAAGACATGGGGAAAAAAAGCAGACACCAGACTCCGTTTCACCCGAAGAATCTTAATGAAATATAACGGATCCCCGAAAGAAGTGACTTATAAGCCGCTTCTTCTCCCGATTCCTGAGTATTGTTCATCTATCTGGGATCCCTATCAGGTAGGAATAATAGAGGAGATAGCGAAGATCCAACGAAGAGCGGCACGTTTCGTCACCGGATCGTTTAAATAGCGAGGGCGCATTGCGGAGATGCTAAACAAACTCCACCGGCAGATGTTAGAAGAGAGGCGTTGTGAATCACGGATAGAGTTACTATTTAAATTTCGGGGCAGCACTTTTCAGGACAAGTCGGACAACATTTCACTGCCCCCACATCCATGTCTCGTATGGATTATAAGGAGAAAATTCGAGAAATTGGAACCATAGACTATTCGTGAGTGGAACAGGGCTGTATGGATCAGATAGTGGTACAGAAAGTACCCTCCACCGCACACCATTACATGGCTTGTGGAGTATGATATAGATAAAAGATCATATGAGGAACTGGAAGAACTAGCAGGCCAAGGAATGAGGACTGAAGCTGTGGCACAGCAGCGTCAGCACCTCGTTTCCCATCAGACCGATGTACCCAGGGACCCACATAAACATCATAGTGGCTCCATCAAGTGAAACCATTCCTGGACTCATTGCACTAAGGGATGGATGGTGTACAGCACATAGAGGCTCTGTAGGGCACAGAGGATAGGAGCACATGACGTTATTCAAAAGCCTACATCGCTGCATGTACTGATACAGGCTGAAGAGCTCTACTGTAAATACTGCGCAGTGTTCCAGAAGCCGATACTGAAAAACGTCAGCGCCAGTGACGATGGCACACTCGACACAAAGGTCAGTCTGAGAACCATCAGTATACTTAAAGGTACCAAAGCGAAGTTCTGTGACGAGAAACTTTTGAGAATATAGAGGGTCTGGAGTAGTGTCCTACTTATGAGAGTAGAGGGAGTCTGGAGTAGTGTCCTTTGGAAGAGAATGAACTGCGAGTTGAACACCGGCAACTGCACAAAGCCAAGGCGATGAATACTTAACACCCACTGGGAAAGTAGCAAGTGGCATGAAGTTATGTTGACGGAGCAATAGCCAAAACAGACTCAAGGAGGCAACAGAAGAGGGATGTGTCCCTTACTGGCGATCAAAGGAGTCACCGAAGAAGGTGGTATAGGATGGATGGCCGCGCCATGGCAGACAAACGGCAGGCGTATTTTCCGGGGAGAAAGTCACGGCGGTATGACACAGGTAGTTCAGTTGCTTCGGCAAAACATCTCAGTCTGGCTAGTGGAAAAGGTGCCACTGGCGAAGCGGGTGCCACGGTGGTGGATAGTACTGAGACAGTGTAAGAGAGACGGACATGGAGATTCATGAACGAAACACCTGTAGTCTAGTTCCAAACGTACAAGGAACCCCTACAAACAGGGTGGTGATCCGTTCCGCCAAGAAACTGCCACTGCAGATGAGACTTTCAGCGGCAAAACTATTTTGTACAGATCGCCATATTGCACTGACCGTTCAACCACGCAAACGTGGTCTACAGATCGTCAAATACATCCCACATACTCACCGCGCCACAGTGCAGCACCAGCGGAGGAAACTGCCGCTGTAAACGCGGCCCATGACTGCAGCCGCGGAAGGGCTCGTCAGCCAGAGAGAGGCCAGCCGGCCGTGAACGAGGACCGCAGTGGTAGCAGTCCGAATGCTATCAACATCCCCAGCACAAACACTCGTTATGTTGAATCTTTTCAAATTCCTGCAGAGTGTACATGCGGCACACACACACACACACACACACACACACACACACACACACACACTCCTGAAGGCGACTCAACGCAAACTGGGTTTTAGTCCACTATTCACCCAACCAGGTGGAGCCGCAAGCCAAATCGTCGTAATCCGGAAGCTTTCTCGGACTCTGAACTGGTGTACAAAGGCTGGGTCGGTTCCCCTCAGCACAAAGGCGTTACTGTTTCTGGCCCCTACCTGCTTGCCTGCTATACCCATCTCCACACTCTGGGATTACAGGACCATAGTCTTCCAGAATATCATACCATTTTCACGATAATTCTCCACATCAAGCACAGCAGTATTCTACCGATCGCTTGCACGCAACAATTCCGAAGATATGGACTGGAAATTGTTTCTCTAGAAACCTGAAACTTTAGCAAGGTGGAGCATACTGTAAGCAACTGAGTAACTTTAAACATATCCCGTCTGCAAATACCGTTACATGAGAACTCAAAAAAACAAGAGAAAACTGATGTTTCCACTCCCGAATACCAATGTTGCTGAGCTAACAGATTCCAAATCATCCTTATAATTTACAAAGTCAACTAAGATGTTCCTCACATCTAAAGAAGCAGCAAACGGGTCTTTCACCCGTCTTTCACCTGCTAGATGCACACAACACAATCGATGTTTTCTCAACAAAATAAAGATAGGAAATATGCAGAAGCAGTTACCGGACAATTACATGGGAGTGAATAATGGTCCGGCGCAAATACACGTCCATATAAAATAATCTAATTTCCACGAAGAAACATGTGATCACGAAGGCTGCCCAACATATACAGGGTATTAGTTCGCTATTTAGCCGTCTAGAGGGCGATACGGACAGGTCAACTACATTCCTGTACCCCAACCGGTCTCTCACTTTGGACGGCTCCTGCTGTCTGCTGGACATGTGAGTAATTCCCGCCACAGGCCACGCACCCCCGCACAGAATCATCCCACGAAACCGACCACACACTCGTACGTATCTCATCACTATATTTAGAATTAAATATTACGATTATGGTCTCAATACGACAACATTCGACAAAGAGCGAAGTATCAGAAATACCCCTTCTGACGGCTGTGGCTATGGAAATAGAAATATCTGTACCACTGATGACTTTACGTACTTCTCCAAGTAAAAAATAAATAAAATCTTCCATTCCCTTTGTGGCTTACAAATCCATACCTTCCCTTACGACAGGTCACATTCATTTTCTCTGCGCGCGCGCGCGCGCGCCCGCCCTCTCTTTATAAGCCTGATGCTCAAAGTTCACCTATCATGCATTCCCTGCTACTACGTACAGGGCGTTTATAACTAAATATTGGGGTTTTAACGCTTTAAAATATTTACTATATTTAACTTACGGTTATAAATGACATGTCAAATGAAAGAGCAACTCGAACAGTAGTGTTTGGCACCAGTGTGCATGCGCAGCGCGCAATGCTTCCGCTGCAATCCGCTAGACGAGCGCTGGATGTGTGCTGCATGACAAGTTCTTGGTATAACTGAGTTGCTCTTTCATTTGGCATAGCATTTATAACTAAGTTTAGTATAATAAATATTATAAAGCGTTAAAACCCCAATATTCATTGATAAATACCCTGTACAATACTCTGTCAATTAACTGATGGCTTCCGACACAAAATAATGCTGACCGAAAATCAGCGATGAGTGGACATGTATCATAAGTTTTTCTTGTGAGTGGTACCATTGTGTCTTAGAAGGAGAGATGTTCAAATGGTTCAAATGGCTCTGAGCACTATGGGACTTAACATCTGTGGTCATCAGTCCTCTAGAATTTAGAACTACTTAAACCTAACTAACCTAAGGACATCACACACATCCATGCCCGAGGCAGGATTCGAACCTGCGACCGTAGCAGTCGCGCGGTTCCGGACTGAAAGGAGAGATGTAATCGCCTTACAAGCCGCCAGATGTTAATAACACTTTCGCAACGACCATGTTACTGTCACAAGGGGTTCTACAGGTGCGCACAAGCATCGGTAATGATATCTGTGTTAAAAACTATACAAGCCTTATAAATCGAGGTATGGCATTACCTCCGAATAATGTGGTTTTTCCAGACAAACACCGCAACACTGAATATAGACGGTGATTGCCAGAGTGTATATTATCAGACCAACAGTGTGGTTACACGTCGCCGATTGGTTTAAGCTCTTAATAAAAACGCCGATTTTTGAAAGCGGTTCAGCTAAGGAACGACGTATCCACTGGGTTATAGTGTTGGTTGACTGCGAAAGATCACAAACAGTAGATGGTGTGCTGATTGAGGTCGTAAGAAATGTACACTAGCTTTTCAGATCACTAGTGCTACGTTTTCCGGTAGAAATTCTGTCTATGAATTGGAGTCAAGTCATTCGATTCAATCACATTCCTACGTTGCATCCTATGGACGAGTCTTTTAATCATATTTCTGGCACTTTCATATCTCGAAACGAGTCACCTTTTCGAACCTGCTCCAGTAAAATTTTAGATTGTCCCTATGCATCCTGCAACTGCTCCATCAGACTCTGCACTGCCACCCTGCAGCTTTGTGCATGTGATCGTTCCAATTTAAGTCAGAACTGAGCAGAAGTTGGAGAGAGCTATATCTACAACATTCTGCAGCCCATGTACAAACAGGCTAAGCTGAGTTAGTGCAACAGCATTGTGTTTTGACCTTTTGATGGGGATGGGAATATGTTGTCGTATAAAAGATAGAATGGGAACTGGGAGAAGGACGAGGATTTTGCTACTGTATTGTGGTGCGTCTCCAAACTACATACAGGTGCTGCACTCTGAAGCAGATCCGTGTACCTCAGGGTCCTTTCACGCCTATCACCCTAGCATTTTATCATCGTTGTTCTGCACCACCCAACAGAGAAAAATTAGGAACTGTAAAACCTCTGCTAACTTCATCCGATTAAGAACTCGATAAGAGTTTTACCACATCTCTCTTCCCATATATCGGAAACAAATACCATCTGCGTGATGCCATCGAGTGCACGTGGTGATCCTATAAAAACACAGGTATTGATCCACAGACCAGTGTGAAGTGTCAACGCCCGTACTATAGGAGGATAACCATATCCCACAGACTATACCGTCAGTCGCAAGAGAGGCTTCCTGTGTCGACGTTTGAAACGTTCTTTTTCCACTGTAACCGGCTTTGTACACTGCCATACATTCCGTTTTTACTGCCACAAGTTCGAGGTCTGTGTCAGTTTCTAAACTGACGTTAACATGTTCTGATTCGTTATCTCTCACAGAAAACTAGACATCGCTTGGTGTAAGTCATGTTGTTACTACTGAAGAGAGTCACAAAGTAAGAAAACTGGTAGAGTTTCACAGTGTTGTGGAGCCTTTCCAAACTGCTGTCCCAAGGTGACTGACAACCTCTACATTTAAACTCATCTGTCACAGTGATGGGATAGCTGGTGATACTGTGTTCCGTTTCGATTGATTCCTCATGTTGCAGTTATGTATGTGATCACTGTTTCGGTGCTAGCTGCCGCCCCTCCACCAAGACTCTTGCTCCATCTCAAACAAGGGACATCAGTCAATCAATATATGGCAATCAACAGTTTACCGGTGGACGGGTGGGATGGAAAAGACACCGTCGATGCACTGGAATAATAGGCAACACAGATAGTGTGAACAATTTTACATTCATCTAGACACCTACCAATTTTGGGACAGTATGCTTCGCAGTTTCAGTATCACTGCTAAACTGCCCCTTCTGTACTTTCCAGGTACCGTTGCGAATGTAGATAGATGACTGCAGTACTTCATTCTTTTGTTAATTCTCGAACATATACATCATCTATGTATACCAGACAGCGATCTACATATTTCTAGCACTTTGAGCATAGTTTCTAATTTACGATCTGTCTCTATGCGGATGGGTGTCACAGGGCATTCTCGCAATCTTAGAATAAAGTTTGAAAGATCCCTCGCACTTTCTTCGACTAACCCATCCTGCAGCACCGTTACTGATTAAACCTGCAAATGACCAGGGGTAGAACAGTACATCCCGCATCTTGTGGATCAATGGAGCTTGCAAAGTCCGCACCCATCCAAGTGCTAAGATTTCTCTAGATTCCCCCTATGTCGAGGTGGTTAGCACCCCTTATAGATATATAGTAGTAGATTTGAAAGTGTTGTGATGTAATAGACGGTTAAGAAGAACAAGAACCGGGCCGTTATTATGCATGGTCAAGCTCCAGGCAGATGGAGTTTGAAGCATTTTACGTAAATCAACTGCGCTATCAATTCTGAAGTATTGTCCTAGTGTCTGTGGTCAGTACCAGGAGGTTATTCGTTTGAGAGAACGAACACATGCACTCCTATGGCTACACGGTTCTGCACTTTAAGTAGGTTATAATGTTAGATCGCTAGAGTTTCCGACCTATCAGTTGTGTGGAATGAAGCACTGTTAATATTCTAATGTAAGAAATATATTTCCTGCACATGGCACACCTGCAGGTTTCTCTACAATTAACTATGGTAACAAACTGTAAAATGGAAACACTACTGCATTAAAACATCAGCTCTGTGTGATATACGCACAGTCTAGCTTTCCAGAGTCGTTTAGCGTCCTGTGTTCACATCCGATCATGGTTCCGAAATTATACAATGCTCGCATCAGACCTGTGTAGAATGATCATTAATAATGGAGAATACCTCTTACAAGGAAACAGATAAACGCATAGCAGCGGTGTCTGACATGTGAAATTATACGTCATGCCGCCACTAACTCTGTAAACAGGACATTCGTGAAGCAGATGGTTAAAGGATTGCAGCGCCTTACGAACACTTGTTGCTAACTTGTAATCATTCTTGTCACGAAATTGAAGTCTCGATTTTTCACTCAAGATGCGACAAGGGAATGGAGTGTCATGTAAATCTTCGTATGTGTATAGGGAAGTGTCGAAACAGAGTGGTCACGTTTCATCATACATGAGATGGAAGTCCTCTGGTGACAGACAGGTTCGCTGTTAACGATCGCAAGTAGACAGTGCTCTATGTCACACAACTGATTCATCCTGACAGAACAACGGAAAAAAATGATCAACTGACCTGCAGCAGCATCTCTACCCCCCCTCCCCCCTCTAGAATGCATCATCAGTCAGCCATTAAATCATACCTCGTTACAGCTCCATCTCAATCACGCATCCACTTTGTTATCCCTTAAAGCAGATGCATGTAAGTTTAGAGGCAGATGGTGTTTTCTTGGAAAGCGTCAAATACAGCGGTCAGCTCGGGTGTATCACTGTTACTTCAGTATACATACATTAGAAAGATGCCTCCACAGAAAAAGAAGTGACTGTTCCCTAGTTCCTGGTGCTTCCATGTCAACGTATCTCCGATTCCTCTTGCTGTCACATACTCGTTCCTACATACAAGAATTGTTCTGCACCAGCCAAAAGACACGGAAGTACTTCGTCAATTTCCCCACATTTCAGTGTATTTTTCCTCAATTTATATGTATTTTCCGTCATTTTCGTAATTCTATCGATTTTATGTCAATTCTACCCATGCGATCATGACATCACTTCTAAAATTGCTCGTAAATGTGAAACACCTGCAACACCTAGCGCAAATGCACTGTTTTCTTCTGATCGGGTGGCGTAGTATATTACTGGAGTCGTCTGCATCCAATCGCATCTGGGAGTAGGCATTAGGAGTGGTTTAAAATGGAATGACCATATAAAATTAATCGTCGGCAAAGCAGATGCCAGACAGATTCACTGGAAGAATCCTAAGGAAATGCAATCTGTAAACGAAGGAAGTAGGTTACAGTACACTTGTTCGCCCACTGCTCGAATATTGCTCACCAGTGTGGGCTCCGCTCAAGACAGGGTTGACAGGAGAGAGAGAGAGAGAGAGAGAGAGAGAGAGAGAGAGAGAGAGAGAGAGAAGAGAAGATCGAACGGAGAGCAACGCGCTTCGTTACAGGATCATTTAATAATCGCGAAAGCGTTACAGAGATGATAGGTAAACTGCAGTGGAAGACGGGTTTTGTTGTAGTTTCGAGAACATACCTTCACCGAGGAGTCAAGCAGTATATTGCTCCCTCCTACGTATATCTTGCGAAGAGACCACGAGGATAAAATAAGAGAGATTAGAGCCCACACATAGGCATACCGACAATCTTTCTTTCCACGAACAATACGAGACTGGAATAGAAGGGACAACCGATAGAGGTACTCAGGGTACACACCGCCACACGCTGTCAGGTGGCTTGCGGAGCATGAATGTAGATGTAGATGCAACCAGGCTATATCACCACAAGCGACTGTACCACCACACCATACCGTTGTATTAAATCGTGTCCTGCGCCAGACACCATCATTTGAGCATCCTGCACAGAACTACCTACCACCAGACACACACGTACCGCGAAGACAGATCGGAAGAAAACCACAGGCACCGTATTTAGTAGTCTCAGCACGAGGTCGGTCGGTCGTCCACAGCGGAGCGGCCGGCCAATGAACACGAGTCAACCGCCCGCCCCCCCACCGCACGCACACACACTGGCCTGGTGCCAGCATCTTCCACGGACAGCGGTCGCTCTCTGAACAGGTGTACATCGTGTACACAGGCAGGGCTGGTTTCCCTGGCACAAAGACGTCCGCTGACGGTACTGTTTCAGATCTGGCCGGCTTGCTGCTGTGGTTTCTGAACGAGTTGCGTGCGATCATCTCTGAACTCTCGGATCACAAGAACATTTAATTTCTGAACACTGTCGATAAGAAATGCTTCGTCAATCCCGAATTAATTCACCCATCTCGAAACCGATATCAGCTGCAACATACGATTTTACACAAAAAAGAAAAAACTACGTACTTGTGACACTTTTGTGCTGAAACCGTCGAGAAGCATACGATAAATTTCCGGAATGTCATGTATTTTCACGAAGTTTGCAAGAGTATACCATTTATGCGACTGTTCTCGATACCGACCACATAGCACTTTGCTACAGATCGCTTGCACAGTGTAATATCCAAAATAGAGAGTTGAAATTATATTTGTAGAAACCGTAACACAACAAAGGTCGTTATGTGGGACGCGCTGCAAACCACTGAGTAACTAGAAACTTACCTCATCTGTGAAGATCTTTACATGTAAACTCTAAACTAGAGTAAACTGGTAGTTCCACTCTTATTTTTTAACGAATACCTATGTCAGTGATTTAACAGATTCCAGATCATCTTTGCACTTTACGAAGTCGACTAAGGTTTTAACACTTGTGACTAGAGAACCAGCACATGTGTCTTCCACCAGTTTCTCACCATCTACATGCACACAACAAACATAGCTATGTTGTCTCAACCAAATGGCATTACAAGCAGTCAGCCGGTCAGTTTACAAATGGCAGGCATAATTATCCGGCGCAAACACTCGCTCATGTTGAATCTTGTCAAATTTACACGGAGAACATTCGCAACACGTGCGATCACGAAGGCTGGCCAACACAAAGTGGCGATGCTGACAAGGTTCACCGTGCGCAGGTCAGCATCGCGCGCGCTGGAGCTTGACTGCGCTCGCAGCCTACCACGTTTCTGACAGGGAAGCAGACTGCCTCCCGCCGCCGCAGTGTCTCAAAATGCTGGTCGCACTGATCTGCCGCAGAAGACAGGAGCGAGGGCTGTGTGGGCGCCCGCTGCTGCTGCCCACTACTCGGCCACTCGCGGGTGCTGAGGTCAAGGTGGTCAGACGACCACACGACTACCGGCAGGGTGCGCATCGCTGAAGGAGCTCCAGGTTCAGCACAGAATTTCTCGTTGTTTTAAGTGACCGATTGTTTGCTTACGATAATGTTGAACCAGTGACAACTTCGAAATTTTTCCGTAATTCGCTCCATCTATCTGGAGTAAAAAAGTCTCGCATTGGCAAGATTCTCTTAAAAAACTACGAAGGCGCTAATAAACTCATTGTACGTTATAATTCGAAAGTGAATGATTGTAGGTCTCTTCTGTAATTTACTGGATTTCCAACGAATCGTGAACAAGGGAAGATCGACCTAACCAGAACTTAGCATATCGCAGGTGCGGAACACCGTACCATTCGCTTGTACGACGTGTGGTCAAAAAGTAACGGTAATTTTTGGTTCGCTTGAAAAAACTGTTGTTAATCAACACAACCTTGTGCCCTTCAGATTACTCCCCTTCATGCGCCAGCCCTTTTACCGATCTTGGAAGCACTTCTGCAACCCGCTTTCCGTTATGCCGTTCAACTCCGACAACGATTTTGTTTCTACCTCATCAGTGGTGGCAAAACGTCGTTGAAGTCACGGGGTACAGGGGGGGGGGGGGGGCATGCCCGGCGAAAACGTTGGCTGGGGCCACATAAATGATCTCTTTTTTGCCAAAAACATCACGTATTTCTTACTGACCGTACGACTCTTGATGCGCTATTTCATTGTAATCGAAGAACTCAGTGAGATGAAACCTCACATCTGATCGCGATTGTCGAATTTTTTCGGTGTTTGTTCTTCAGGCAGTTTCCACTGATTTCTTCGATTACAATGGGGTAGTGCATCATGAGTCGTACGGTCAGTAAGGAATACGTGATGTTTTTTGGCAAAAAAACAGGACAGTTTAGCTCCTATACCCATCATTTGTTACCTGTTAATCTTTATTTAGAAGTTATGTATCGCTGACTTCATTCACCAATTTCTGAGCGACGTCTAAGTGACGTTGCTTTTGGCGGAAGTTCAACAATTTTGGAAAAACTTTTCTGCTAGACGTTTCAAGCCCAAAATATCCGTAAACAATAATACTTGGCATGAGCCGAACGATATGCCGACGTCGTCAGAAACCTCTCTGTTGGTAATTCGGCGGTTTTCCAGAACCGTTTTCTTTGCTTCTTCCACATGTCCAGTATATGTGCTAGGTAGTGCAGAACGGTATTCGTCTTCAATGTCTCCTCCAAGCCCTTTTGAACGCTTATACCACCGTACACACTTGTCTTATTTATAGAAGATCCGCAGTCAACGTTTCGATTGCGGTGCTGCACGTTATTCCTCTTTTCAAGCAAAATTTAATTCAAATTGTTTGATACATCATCTTGAAAAGTAAAAATTCCCCAGCATTCTACAACACTTTTAACCGTTTCGATTGCCAAACAAAACATTCAGAACAGCTGAAAATACGGACATACGTAAGAAGCATGTGTAACAACAAGATGAAAGAGTTTGAAAACCGAATCCATAAAGCCGGCGAAATCAGAAAGTTCGTTATTTTTTTATCAAACCTCATAAAGGGGTCTAGTTCTTCGAAAGAAGAAGATACATTATCACAACTCTCTAAACATTCAGTGCTTAAGAATAAATATGGCCATGCGCTTGGAAAAAAATAAGTATTTTGGCGCTGGTCGGACGAGTCATTAACTATTTATGTTAGCTCAGTTACGAGGCAGCAGATCTAGTACAGAGCGGTGGTTCGAAGGTTGTCTGATCCCTTCGCAGCATTTTTTTATATTTTGCAGATAGGCTGAAATAATTCTCAATACATCATATTTACGAGTATTAATATTTTGGTAACGGTATGAAAAGGCAGGGCAAAGGAAAATTAGGAATAGGAAATAAATTTCCGGGGAGGTATATGCAATTGGATACTTATTTTATAGTTCATTTACACGTGCTGTGGTAATATTCGAAGTGAAAAGAGGGACGCAGTAATTGTCTCTGCATCTTGCACGTGTCGTACACACCACATTCTTTCGACTTGGGCGACATGATTGCCTTGAAGTTTCTATAGAGAAACGAACTTTGTTTGCAAACTGTACGATGAATGTAAACAAAGTGATACCCATTATTTCGCCCAATTTTGATGAGGATAGTTGGTGATGTGTAATTTTGTTTTTGGATTTGTTAGAGTGCACAGAAGCAACTGAGGTCATAAGCGCCGGTGTTGTTGAAATAAAATTTCCTGTGATGATGTCTTCTCGGTCTATGATTTCTTTTTCACTCTGGATTGGTCGATTTTAGTTCACTGAGACCATAGTGTTTGCGTTTAGCTGCTGAGCACTATTAAACGCCAGAATGAAACTAATGGAGTACCAAGTCCTGTACATTTCAATTACAGTCCTTTCCCGGAAACTTATTTGCAGTATCAAATTTTCCTTTGTCTTTCCTTTTCATGCCTTCCATGAGAATATTAATAAACGTTATTCATTGTGCATTATTTCGGTTGCTTTGCAGTGCCACTTGCGTAAACAAACACTGGAAAGGAAGACCTAGTTTTCACACAGAGACTCGACCCAGCGACCCTCTGATCACCGTTGTGTATCCCTTCCGCTATGCCAATCGTTGCAGACGGCCCATGCATCCGCCGACCTGCGCTAAAAATGCAATTTTTTTCTAAACGCTTGTCCACTGGGAGCTCCTGTTTCCTTCTTTCATTGTGAAGCACTGTATATACCATAAATTTGGACGGAATCTGTGATGAGTAGGGGCGGTCCCCTGATAAGATTTTATTACCGTCAGATTGCGTCATCTGAAAAATTACAAATCCTTCGAACAAATAAACAACAAAAATTGAGATTTAGCAAACAGCGTAAAGAAGTGAAAACTTTTGTTACGCCTTCACTGTCGGTACGCTTTATTATTCCAAGAACCGTACGAAGAATTTCAAGAATGCATCGACTATCATATAAAACGATTTATTTTGGATTAATTAATTTAAACGCGGTCGTACAAGTAGCGAAGACGAAGTGCGCTCCATCAGCAAACTGAGGTCACCACAGAGTAAACCGCTGACAAATCCACGATACGGTAATGCAAGACAGTCGAATTAAAATTCCTGAGATTGCTGAGACTGTAGACGTCTGAACTGAGCGAGTGCATTGTATTCTGCAGTGAGAGTTGACTACGAAGAAACTGTACGAGATGGGTGTCTCGATTGCTCACTGTTGACCAAAAGCACATCCGGCACAGCATTTCAACATAATGTCTGGCGATGTTTGATCAGAATCCGCTAGACTTTTTACGCCGACTTGTGACTATTGATCAAACCTGAAACGATCAGACTATTATACTCCAGAGTCGAAACAGCAGTCAAAATAATGGAAAAAGGCTGCTGAAAGTGCACCACAGAAGTCAAAGACCATTTGGTCAGTTGGTAAGGTAATGGCCATTGTTCTTTTGTGAATCCCAAGGAATAATCATTTTTCTGTTAAATTTATTATTTTAAGCGATTTTTAAAGAATTATAGTTAAAATAATTTTAAAATGAGGTATAATGAATGTATATGACGTTGGTGACACTGGTGAAAAACATTTGCTGACAAAAAACCGTCGATTCTGTTTTTATGTTAACAGATGATGTTTTGTTAACTGTCAACCGAACTTTACTTTCCCGTTTCCTGTACATGTGCTCAGTACAATGTCTAATCGTGGTTGTAAAAACTCTGTCGACAGTTTGTTATATTCGTGTCGAATTTGTGACTTAAAAACACCAAAGACACGTTACAGACTCTGTGAAATTGTTTATCTGTTATACTCTGGATCTAAACATTGTGATCAAAACAAATCTTGGGCCGGGGGGGGGGGGGGGGGCGTGCGTGCGGTTTTGAAGATCTGAGAAAATGGTCCAAAAAGGAGGGAAAAGCCTTTAGATTTATTCTTTCTATGATATCGAGGGAGCCAAGAAATCATTCCGATAACTGCTACTTTTGCAGTGTTGATATTACTGGTCATAATTCGAAAAACAAGGTTATAAGCTACCCTAACCTTCCGTCCGCCATCCGACCAGTACGGCATTTTGTCGATTTGCCGGTTCCTGAACCACCAGATTTAAATTCTATTCCAACATAAGTATTTTCTGATGTACAATCTGATTTACATGAACCAGATGACGATTAATTCCACTGTAATACACAAAGTCTAGAGATTAACGATTTGGTTGGGGATCTGGGCTTAACGAAAGAAAAAGCTGAATTGTTGGGCTCTAGATTAAATAAAAGAACTTATTGGCAGATGGAACTAGCATATACATTTATAGAAAGAAAGAGCAGCAATTTCCCAAGTTTTTTTTTTAACAAGAACGTGATTTAGTGTACTGCTCAGACATTCCCAGTCTAATGAATGAGTTTGGTATTGAATACAAAAAGGAAGACTGGAGGCTGTTTTATTACACAATGGTAACATGTATACCTGTTTGACATTTTGTGCAAATGAAAGAAAGCTACGAAAACCTAGAAATAGTGCTAAATAAAATAGGCTATTCTGCTCGTGGTTGGATGATATGTGACGAAGTAACATGCATGCCCCTTAGTCAGCAAGGTGGCTTTACCAAATTTACATGTTTCTTGTGTGAATGAGATAGTAGGGTTAGGGATCAACACTGGTGCCGAAAGAACTGGCCTGTGAGGGAGTCTGTAAAACCTGGTGAGAAGGACATTCTACGCAAGAATCTTTTAGATCCATAGTTCTCCTTCCACCTTTACATATAAAGTTGGGCCTAATGAAACAGTTTGTAAAGGCTTTGCCTAAAGATGGACCATGTTTTAAGTATCTCTGCCAAAAGTTTCCACACCTTTCAGAAGCTAAACTGAAAGAAGAAGTCTTTGTCGGACCTGACATTAGAAAATTGATGTCTGATGTTAACTTTGAATCCACAATGACCTTAAATGAGAAAGAAGCATGGGTATCATTCAAGCAAGTCGTTACAAAGTTCTTAGGACATGAAAAGTTCCAGAATATGTTTCTATTATAGCTAAAATGTTGAAGAGGTCTAAAACTTTAGGATGTTTAACGAGCCTGAAAATTCACTTTTTGAACAGTCACCTTGAATACTTCCCGGACAATATTGGAGATGTTAGTGAGGAGCAACGATAGCGTTTTCACCAGGACATTAAAGTGATGGGAGAACGCTACCAAGGCCGCTGGAACACCAACATGATGGGGGACTACTCTGTCACTTCACCGAGAAGTTAGGCAAGCGACTCATCGTAGAAGCTACACAAAAAGCTTCAAAGAAAAAATAGAAAGAAAATACAAATCAATTCCAGCTGACAAGTGCAACTTCTATTAACACGTATCATTGTTTTAAGTAGCTTACTGTAAATATAAACCATGCTTATGTTGTAGCAAAGCGTTTCATTAATTTCCCCGTCACCGTATAGAATACGATTTTTATACTACATAGTAAAAAGCATACTGCTCGAAAACTATGGCTGACACAAAAAACTAAGGCTAGATTTGAATTCAGCTCATAAAAATCTCGTGTAAAGATCAGCTCTCAAAGAAAAACTTTTTAAAAATTTTTTCGTTGGCCTGTGTAATCTTTTACAACGTGCTACCACTTAACAAAGATTTGCGGCTACACGAAGAATTTCCAATTTCGATGTTCTTTTTATCTTCACTGACAGGATGGTTATCATGCACTGGCTTAGTTGTGTACTTCAAAATGTACAAGAGACGTTGATGTAAATTTCGTCTCGCAAGACCGCTCAAGGCAAACAAACATGGCCTTCGACATTTTCTATTCGACACTGTAGTAGACATTTGTACCATCATCGAAACACGGTTAAAACGGAACGAATCGTTCGCACGCCAGGGCTACTCTGTCATTAGAGAGGATAGAGACAATGGCTACGACAATGCAGCGTTGCTGGTAAAACAAGGCAGCCACCTTTCTGCTGTCAGTATGGGCACTCAGCATGACCCATGGCAAAGGATGGGTATCCGTCAGCGGATCAACGACCTCCCTCTGAATTTGATCTCAGTACACAAAGCACCTAATGAAGGCCTTTCCAGACAGCAGTTAACAACAATCACTGCCTCGCTCGAAAAACGCCTTCTGCTCCTAGGAGACTAACGAGCACCATGCACTGTGGGGGCTGCAGAAATGCCAACACAATGGGGGAAAAATGCTAGTGGATGTACTAGATTGGGAAAACCTTACAGTACTAAATGGCAGCTCATCCACACGAGTAGTCCGACCAAATGAAGCTCTGACGGCAGTGGGTTTTAGCATAGCATCAACTGCACTCTGTACCAGAACAACATGGAAAGTAATAGCGGATACTTTCGGTGCGGATCCATTGCCAACTCAAATTATGAAAAACGTACAATTTATGCAGACTGTCAACCGCGCAATCAGACGGAAATTTAACACAAACAAAGCGAACTGGAACCTATTCGAAATACTACTGGAAGAAAAACTAATCTATAGCCTATACTGAGAATCATGAAAGAGTCTATGACGTGTTGGTGTCGCTTGTCGATGAAGCAGCGGTAGTCTCAACACCTGAAAAGAGACATATGCGGACAACTACTCGCCAATCACCCTGATTGTGGGGTTCAGAATGTGACGCAGTCCTCTAGGAACGCAAGGAGACATTAAGAAAATACAGAAGTATCTCTAATGACACAAGCTTTCTTGCCATTGAGAAAGCATAAGCTGTAGCCAAGAAAATATTCACGTAGGAAAAACTAAAAATCGTGACAATTTCTGCACTCCAGTCGGCGAAGAAACTGTATTAACCTGGATCTGGAATGTAATACAGAACAATAAAACCTATCAGACAAGAGACATCCGACTCTTAGAATCGTTCTTGTGTATGATAGCTCCACCTGGCGTAACAGACAAGGGGCGAGGTGGAAAGAAGAGAGGAGAAGCGGCATTACACAACCCTTTTCGCTGGAGGAACTCCAGACTGCGCTCTCGCAAGGGAAGGTTACTGCTCCTGATACGGATCCGGATTATACCGACTACCCAGGTTACGGCACATCCCACACAAGGGGAAACTGCTGCTACTCAAATTTTGCAATTCTTTATGGACACAAAAGATCAAAATCGACTCGCTGAAAACACGTCGTGTCGTCGCCATCCACAAGTCGGGAAAAAGATCTGATAAACGTGAGTGATATCGGCTTTTCATCACACTACTGTGTTCGGCGAAGGTAATGGAAAGGATTAATACGGCGCTTAGAATGGCGGTGTAAAAACAACCTATTACCGGAAAAAATACTTTGATTTTGAAAAGCAAAAGAGACAACTGACACTTTCACTGTTGGTTATCGACATACAGCTAAATTTCTCTCTGTCGAATTATATGATAGTTGCGCATTCATAGATTTCATTAGAACATACAACGTGTTCTAGTCAATCTTTGGGAAAAAACTGAAGAAACTCCAGATATCAAAACCACTCGTGCGCAACGTTGTATGCTTCCTGTGCAACAGGAAGCCAATCATTCTGCAACACGGAATTACTCTGGGATCCAAAAAAACTAGCAGAGGACTCCTCACAGGGATGAGTCTTGGCTCATCTTTTTATTCAGTCTCTATACAGCAGACCTTCATGACCTCTTTGCCAGTGACATACAATATTACAATACGCAGATGACGTATGCATATATTTTGAAGCTAGTACTCTTTAGTCCTGACATCTGAAAAGCACGCTGTGATAGTACGTCTGCATGAGTGAATTGTAGGAAGTGCCTTCGGAATATGATAGCAAGTCCTCTCTTTCGATAGTCGTCTCTTTCGATTTTTACTCGACTTAGGATTCCACTTCCCCTAACGATGCAACAGCAGCCAAAACAACTAAATACCTTGGGATGATTGTTGTTAGGTTTATATGGGCTCTTCGTATCTGACGTGTAATTACCAGATGTGAAAACGCCTACAACTGGACTATGGTGGGCCTGTGATCGGTGGAGAGCAACGTCTTTATACCGGTCCCTACTAAGGGCACAGTGATTTGATGCCATGAATGAGCATCAGACAGCACGCTCCAAACACTAGACACTGTGGAGTATAAAGCCTCGCGTACAGTTAATTGAGCCGGCCGCGGTGGAGGAGGGGTTCTAGGGGCGTCAAGTCCGTAGCCACGCGGCTGGTACGGTCGCAGGTTCGAATCCTGCCTCGGGCATGGATGTGTGTGATGTCCGTAGGTTGGTTAGGTTTAAGTAGTTCGAAGTCTAGCGGACTGATGACCTCAGATGTTAAGTCCCATAGTGCTCAGAGCCATTTGAACCATTTTTGAACAGTTAATGGGGCGTTTATGTTAAACTCTACGAGAGCATTACTGGTTCAAAGTAATGAACCACCGTTAAGGTTGCGGCGAATATTTCTCTGCGACTGTTTGGACGAATATTAGCATTTTGACGAAACATTTTGTGTGTGTGTGTGTGTGTGTGTGTGTGTGTGTGTGTGTGTGTGTGTGTGTGTAAGATGTTGGATAAATATCAGTTTCCACCGGCCGCACTTGAATTTACGCAGTTTAAGTTACCAGGCATGGGAAAGTTGTCTTCTACCGCATTAACGTCGACTTTGCAGATTGACGTCAGGTCCAGTTCAACATGTCAAAACCAGGACCCATCAAATGCAACGGCAATGGAATTCCTGTCTCACCACCACGGCGCGTGCGTGGTGTATACAGAATGGGTCCAAGTCTAAAAATGGTTCAAATGGCTTTGAGCACTATGGGACTTAACAGCTGAGGTGATCAGTCAACCTAGAAATTAGAACTACTTAAACATAACTAACCTAAGGATATCACACATATCCATGCCCGAGGCAGGATTCGAACCTGCGACCGTAGCGGTCGGGCGGTTCCAGACTGAAGCGTCTAGAACTGCTCGGTCACACCGGCCGGCGGTCCAAGTCTAAAGAAGGCGCTGCTAGTGCTTATTGGGTACCCCAAAGCAAACAACACAGCCTACACAAGCTGGGTCCACACTACACGATTATGGCAGCCGAGCTGAATGCTATTTTGGAAGCCCTATAATTCACACAGACGTAGACAGCAAACATAGTCTGCATCCCTGATTTGAAACAATCATTATAGTTGCAGCAGTTGCAGACGTTGTTTCGTGTGCAGAAGAACTATCACAACATTGTGATGGTATCGATGAAAGGCCACTCTTGGATACCTGGAATTAAACAAGTAGACGGCCGTGCAAAGCAAGTATCTCTACATGCTGCTCATGGAGCTAGTATATATATATGATAAGCCGTTGAGGAGTGGAACAATCTGAACCAATAGTGAATTGATGAACTTGTGGATAGTATGCCACGAGGAATACAGGCTGCATCAATGCATGAGGACTGCTACTGGGTATTAGAGGTAGCAGTGTGTACAGCAATCTGGACGACTACCTCTGAAGGTCTCGCTGTATGGTGGTACAACTCGAAATGTGTCGTATGCATGAGCAATATAAATGGCGGAAAAGAAACTTCCTGGCAGATTAAAACTGTGTGCCGGACCGAGACTCAAACTCGGGACCTTTGCCTTTCGCTGGTAGGTCATCTACCAACTGAGCTACCCAAGCACGACTCACGCCCCGTCGCAGGAGAGCTTCTGTGAAGTTTGGAAGGTAGGAGACGAGGTACTGGTAGAAGTATAGCTGTGAGGACGGGACGTGAGTCGTGCTTGGGTAGCTCATTCGGTAGAGCACCTGCCCGCGAAAGGCAAAGGTCCCCAGTTCGAGTCTCGGTACGGCACACAGTTTTAATATGCCAGGAAGTTTCTTATCAGCGCACACTCCGCTGCAGAGTGAAAATCTCATTCTGGCGGAAAAGATGTTTATGTTGATCTCTGTTCAAATTTTCTGTACAGGTTGTGGTGATGCAAAACTTTCTTTGATGTGTGTATTACTCTTGTGCGCATATAACAATTGTTGTTTATTTTTACTTGCCGTTTAATCCCAGTTACATCCAGTTTCTTGGAACATTTGCGCCGGTTTCTGTAGAGCGAATGGGCACGACGTTGCGGACGTGTGACTGTCGTGATACGTTGTATCAGGATAATCCCTGGGCAACGTTTGGTATTCAAAGGACGTTTACATGGCCCATATTTCACGACAGTGTGTGTCCGAAATAGTGTTCCCTGTAAGAGTGCAGCAGTGTGGATGCAACACGTGGCATTTTTACGGTATGGCTTCGCAACATTTCTGTGTGAAGGCGATGATGCAGGCAGTTTCCAAGCTGTTACCGCTATCACCCAACAACGGTGGAGAATACCTGTTGTGGCCCAACACAGCGCTGCTATGCTATGCCTGGCCAGGTAATCGGAGCGCTGACACAGGTATTATTTCGTGTCAGGTAGAAAAAAATGGCGCATGTTGTAGACCCACTTGATTTGTTTACGTACAGGAACGTAGATGAGGGCAAACCAGTGATATCCACGAATTTCATGAATGTGATTGGTACATCTGCGTCCAGATACATAAAGTATTACACCTAAAGACTTTAGTCTGAGAAAGGACAGTCCCGCTGCTACAATTGCTACTTATCTGCAGTAGTGAGCCATAAATGTATTTTGCATAGGATCTTTAGATTTCTGAATTTTCCTGAATTTTCTTCATATGTTTTCTTCTTCATGTACACCAGCTTGCCAATTGTTCTTTTATCCCGGGCTTTTTGTAAATTACTTTCCACGTCCTACAAATCTTGTAGACGAATCGCATTTATGAAGTTATAGTTGGCTCACTCTACTTGTGAACCGCAATAAAGCATCTACATAAAAATTTAATTGGTATTTCAAATCATATTAATGAATTGCATGAGCCCTTGCACAATTGTTGCAAGAGTTTCGTACCTAGAGGCATAATTTATCGTTGACTAGAAGTGTGTCAAACTTCTGTATGAATCGTCTGTAGCCAAGCCCCAATGGATGATCAGTAACCCAATTGTAAACTGGTACAGTCATGTCTTAGGACTGGTATCGCCAATCCTCGTACCAGCTGCTTTTACGACATATTCAAGTGTCTTAATTTGAAACTGCTTTTCTATTCCTGAAGTACAATATTCGTGTTCCACAGTCTTTAATGTAAAATGTTTCCTCAGTGTTTCCTGGAAGGTAGAGTCTTCATTTACAGGAATGTTTATCTGCCGTTAGTGGGTGCGTTTGACATAACTGGATAGAGATTGATAGGTGGGACTCAGGTGGTCGCTCTTGGGTTTCCAGACACACTGTGGTCAGGCTACTCTCGCATTGTGTGCCACCCTTGCACCTGCATTACACCATAAATTTGCCGAAGATCTTTCGTAAAGGTCATGTTGTACGAAGCTGACAAATGAAATCCTTAAAGGCCCAATGAAATTCCTAAACGTTGGATTTGGCAGGTACTATACTTCGTTCAGGAATGACCAGCAGAGCAGAAGTAGTGTTCGGCTTGTGGAAGTGCATTGCCGAATGATAGCACATTACCTGATCCTTGCACGTCCCTGCAGCAAGTGTATGAATACAGCAGAAATTATAAGAGGCGTAATTTTTTTTTTTTTTAATTTCTTGGCTTTCGGAACGTGCACTTACAGCCAACCAAACACAGGAAATGTTATTACAGTTGGTTTCGACAGTTCATGCAAGACATTATCTGAATTCTTTTCCTGGTATGATGTAACACAGGATTAAGAAAGGTCAGATCCGACATAAAACAAGATTTACAATCAGAGTACACGAAAACGAGTGAACAGGACGAAAATGGAACACAAGATACACAGTGCTAGTATACTATAAAAATTCTACTGGTAACACAACAAGAAATGATAACTCGCCGTTGGTTCACAATTGGGATATTCCCAGGTCAATCCACATTGATGACTATATATCTAAATTAACAATAAAATTTTCTTTGTATGTTCTCTGAGAATTGTTTCAAAAGCTTCGGATAGAGAATCGAATGATTGTACAGGTCTGTAAGTTCCATCTACACAGAACAGAACAGCAGAACAGTTCACAAGAACTAAAGTTGTGCATTACAGCCACACGCATTGATACACCAGTACATGGGCAAGTACACAGCGGCATAAATTTAGAGACTGAGCATTCCATATTCTGCAGAGTGGCAGATACTGTCAATTGAGCTTTGGTCTTCCTCTGGAATTGTAAGTACATTAAGCGTTAATGAGCAACTGGGAGCTATGTCCTGATGTTGGCACTGTTGTCGAATTCGTATGGTAGCTTATATGTTGCTACAGCGTTCGGTGTCAACAAGCGTCGGTGGCTGCTTGGGAACACACGACAAAGAGCACTAAGATTACTTTTAAGGACGTTGATGTGATACGTGCCCCGAAGACATTGCATAAATATGTGGTTGGATGACGCTTATGTCGAGTCGATGAAAGTGTTTGTTTTGAACTTCCGATGGTGAAATTTCAGCCGTACTGAAATTTTTGTGAAGCTCATTGATGTTTGTTTCGTATGATACTCGAACTCTCGGAAATGTCGGACGAAATAACGTGTAGTGATCGCCTTCGATTTTAGAGGTCTGCGACCATTCCTCTTACCAGTCCAAAGACAACTGCTTCGTGAGCATGGATGTCATATTTGACCGGGAGCTTCTCATATATATATAAGAAGCTCCCGGATAAACGAATCGGAAGAGGAGCTCCATCAAGGAAGTTACTCCCGTAAATAATAGGATAATGACGATGCGCTTACAATGTGCCAACAAAACATACACAATGGTTAATGTTCATGCTCCCACAAACGGAGACAACAAGAAAAACCCCATAGAAACAGAAAAGGTCTGGGAAAATTTGGAGAATATAATGGCCAAGATTCCAAAAGATGATACAAAAGTTCTACTCGGCGATTTTAATGCCCAAATTGGTAGAGAGAAAATCCACCAAAAAACCGTAGGCAAATATCCTGCACATAAATTTACCAATAAAAATGGTACAAGGCTCGTCGAACTATGTAAGCAGCATAACCTGAAGATAATGTCAACATCTCTAAGAAAATATCCAAGAAAACAAAAGACATGGAGATCTCGTATACAACAAGTTGGCGAGTTTCAAATAGATCATGTGGCGATTTCATACCCAGTACAAAAAGAAATTTACGACGTCCAAGTACGCAGAGGAGCAAACATTGATTCAGACCATTACCTAACTAGAATTAAAATCAAGTTTACAGCACGAAGAAGTCATCAGAAGAAAACAGAAATACAGAAATATGACACCAAGAAGATTAAGTAAAAGAAGAATGGGAGAAGGAAAAGGCAAACACATGGGAAGAATTTCATTCTAAAATCACGCGAATAGCTAAGGAAACTATTCCCTTGAAAAAGATATTCAAACACCCTTGGTGGGATTCAGACTGTGAAAATGCATTGGAAAGGAGAAAAAAGGCATTTCAAGAATATAACAGCAAAAAATCACAAGAAAGTCTACATTTATTTAACGAGGTTAGAAAACAGGTTTCAAAATCTATTAGACAAGCAAAAAGGAAGTACACAAAGGCACAACGGGATGCCATAGAAGAAAATTTCCAAAACTATAATACAAGAGACTTCTACAGAACTTTCGCAGATAAAATACGAGGATATATCCCTCAAAATTTATGTTTCAGAAAACTAGATTCTAAATTAGCCCTAACAAACCAGGAAAACTGTCAAGTATTGGCTCAATATTTTTCTAACCTACTAAATTGCCCAGAACCTAGTTTAAGGTTTCCCAAAGAAATCAGTGCAACGCTCAACCGGATTCATTACCACCAACACAGGAAGAAATCAAATGTCACATTAAAAACTTAAAAAATAATAGAACATCTGGCGAAGATGGCATTGTTGCAGAGCTATTAAAAAACCTAGGACCAAAGACGTTGCAAGAGCTTACAAAAATAATAACAAAAATATGGGAAACAGAAAAATTACCAGAGGATTGGAAATGTGCCCTTATTCACCCGTTACATAAAAAAGGAGACAGAACAAATGTCAATAACTACAGGGGAATCTCACTTTTACAAGTCACCTACAAAATTCTCTCAACATGCCTGCTGAAAAGAACACAAGAGCAACTGGAACGCCAAATTTGTGATTATCAATCAGGCTTCGGCCCCGGTCGCTCATGCATAGAACAAATATTTAATTTAAAGACAATATTAAAACACAAAGCAATTAGAAATGCTCCCATAATTTGTACATTTGTAGATTTTAAGAAAGCCTGTGACTCAATTGACCGGCAATCTTTGTTTAACATTTTAGAGGAACTTGGACTTCACTCCAAAACACTAAGGCTTATCAAAGAATCACTGACAGACACTGTATCTAAAGTTAAATTCAGGGGAGAAATCTCTGAACCTTTTCTCATAAAAACTGGAGTACGTCAAGGTGACGGGCTATCTCCACTTCTGTTTAATATAGTCCTGGATAAAGTCATTAAGGAATGGGAAAAAGAAAAAATCAATCCTACTGGAAACCAATCCATCTTGGTAGAACCAAAGACAACGTGGAGATATCTTGTTTAGCATTCGCGGACGACTTGGCCATACTTGCAGATGATGAAGAAATCGCCACCAAACAGATAGAGATCATTAAGGAATGCGCGGATAAAGTAGGTTTACAAATTTCGTTTCAAAAGACAGAATTTTTGTGTACGAAATTCCATATACACAGTTTGAACACAAAATATGGAAAAATAAATAGAGTAAAACATTTTAAATACCTAGGTGAAATTTTGGAGCCAACCGGAGGAGAGAAAGTTGCACAGAAGATCAGACAACAGAAAATGAAGAGAGCATATGGTATGACACATGAAATATAAATAAAAAATGCATCTCCTCGAACACAAAAATCAGACACTACTGCGCAGTAATTAAACCAGCAGCACTATATGCTAGTGAAACGCTCACACTCCACACAAAATGTGATTTAGAAAAAATACTAAAAGAAGAACGCAAAATTATGAGAAAGATTTTAGGTCCAAAATTAACAAAAGAAGGATACCGGATACAGTCAAGAAGAACCACAGAAACTATATCAAACCTGGCAGCAGACATAAGAAGGCGAAGATTAAAATTTTATGGACATGTCACTAGACTTCCCCCCCACACGACTCACCAACAGAATTCTCACTTACATAGAAAAAGTCAGATCAACAACACCATGGATTAGCCAAGTAAAATTAGATTTACAAAAAGCAAATATTGAACTTAAAGATGTCAAAGATAGAAAAACTTTTAGAAATAACGTGGAAAAGTGGATTGTATTGTCGGAGAAGGAAGCACTAAAGAGACCAGGAACAAAATGGACAGAAGAAAGAAAAAGAAAACATGGAGAACGAATGAAAGAAGTATGGAAGAAACAACGTCAGAAAGCTTTGCGTGATCCTTCTGGGTCCATTCGCGATAAGTAAGTGTATATATATATATATATATATATATATATATATATATATATATATATATACACTAGCTCCATGAGCTGCATGTAAAGATACTTGCTTTGCACGGCCGTCTACTTGTTTAATTCCAGGTATCCAAGAGTGGCCTTTCATCGATACCATCACAATGTTGTGACAGTTCCTCTGCACGCGAAACAACGTCTGCAACTGCTGAAACTATAATGATCGTTCCAAATCAGGGATGCAGACTGTTTGCTGTCTACGTCTGTGTGAATAGTAGATTCGGCGCAGATCCCTCAGAGTAGTTGGTGAGTGTCGTCCATAAACAACCCTTTCCAAACTATCCCAGGCAGGTACGATAGGGTTCTTGTCTGGAGGACATGCTGGCCACTAGTCCAGTGACGTTACCCTGAAGGAAGCCATTCACAAGATGTGCACGATGGGGGCGCGAATCGTCTTCCATGAAGACAAATGCCTTGCCAATACGCTGCCGATATGGTTGCACTACCGCTCGGAGGATGGCATTCTCGTATCGTACAGCCGTTATGGCGCCTTCCATGACCACCAGCGGTGTACGTCGGCCCCACATAACGCCACCCGAAAACAGCTGGGAACCTCGACCTTGCTGCACTCACTGGACAGTGAGTCTCCAACGATTGTCTCGAAGGCATATGCGACACCCATCGGTGAAGAGAACGTGATGCCAATCACGAGCGGTACATTCGGCATCATGTTGGGCCCATTTGTTCCGCGCTGCATGGTGTCGTGTTTGCAAAAATGGACCTCGCCATGGGCGTCGGGAGTGAAGTTGCGCATCATGCAGCCTATTGGTCAGTTCGAGTCTTAACTCTATGTCCTGTGGCTGCACAAAAGCGTTGCTGTCAGGGTTCCTTCGAGCCATAATCCGTCGGTGGCGGTCATCCACTGCAGTAACAGCCCTTGGGGGGGGGGGGGGGGGGGGGGAGCGATGCGTGCCATCGGCAGTTCCTGTCTCTGTATCTCCATGTCCGAACATCCCTTTGGTTCATTCCGAGACGCCCAGACACTTCCCTTGTTGAGAGCCCTTCCTAGAGTAAAGTAACAATGCGGACGCGATGGAACCCCAGTATTGACCGTGTAGGCATGGTTGAACTACAGAAAACACTAGTCCTGTACCTGCTTCCTGGTGGAATGACTGGAACTGATCGACTGTCTGACCCCCTTGTTTAATAGGCGCTGCTCCTGAATGGTTGTTTACATCTCTGCGTGGGTTTAGTGACATCTCTGAACAGTCAAAGGACTGTGTCTGTGATATAATATCCACAGTCATCTATCTTCAGAAGTTCTGGAAACCGGGGTGATGCAAAAGGTTTGGGACGTGTTAATTTACTGAATACGTATACGTATATTTTTTAGTCAGAGTTAGAAATGATACTAACGTGTACATAGACGATTCATATTTCTCATCACGGTACACGTGAAAGATTGTGAGCGAAACTGGATGAACAGGATAGGGCGCAGCCCATACGCTAGTTCGGGAACTACGGATTGAGGATGAGCACGAAGCCGGGCCATTTCTCCGATTGACGAGCGGCGAGGTGGCATTTCTTCTAGACTCCGTTCATAAAGGGAGAAAAGTGAGACAAGTAGTCAGATTGCACCACAGTAATACCTTCCGCTTCACTGCAAAAGCTGGGACAACCTTACCTTAAAATATTTTATTTCACAAAAACCGTACATTTAAATGTACTGCGTTCCAATACCAATTAGCATTTTTCATGTGATTCGTGCGGCAGCCTACAGTATCCCTTTCGCGACCCTGTTTGCAGAATCGGCAGGATCATTAAAGAAGCAACTACGGTGCTCTGAAAGCTAAATATCTGCATGTAGGAATGTGAACATCTAAGCAAACAATCTGACTGGAAAAGAAATAAATCTCATTATTTGTAATGAATTCCAACACTGGTAATTTTTCATTGATATTTTTGAAAGTTCTGGTTCTGTATTTGCTTTGTAGCGTAATACGTGTTCATTATTTTTTCAACTATGCTCAAAATACAAAGAAATTCCGGCTTTTTCTTTCTTGCTGAATCCAGGCCCTATTAGACGTCAACCTGCACCAGAGCGTGTTTTTAACCGCCGACTCTACAAAAAGTTTCGGCATTTTAGTTATCAGTTTTAGAGTATTAAGAAAGCCATTGTACTTTAACCCAAACACAGTATCAAACAGTCCTGACTAAGTGTTCAGTCCATAACTTCTTACTGTTTCAAAACGTGTCCTCTTGTATGGGTAATGGGATGCGTGACTGTGGATTCCATAAACAGAGATCTCGTGCCAAATCACAAGCGTGATGGATGTAATAAAGAAAATTGCTTTTCCACTGCAACCAGGGAAACTAAAAAACGCGCCAGTATCGCGAAAAGATGCGAGGGACGCGTTTAGGGACTACAGCTATTGAAAGTGAACGGAGCTGTCAGCGAACCAAGAGCTGCAAGCTTTCTGGGAATAATGGCTTTCGGGAGACAAATAAGGCCAAATACTACTGTGATTTTCGTCTTGTCTGTACCTACTTTCTCGGTTTCTCATACTACCTAGTTCTTCGTCAATCTCATAATGAGAGCAAAATGAGGGTAAGCGTATTTACTACCAATCCCATGCCTGCTTTCAGAGTAGTTTAAATAAACTTAAAATTGAATCGAATAATTCACGAACTGTGCACCTGCCTCTGAAATACCCTGCGGAAAATAAAAATTCATCTTCAACTACCCCCTGAGCTTCATTTCCTTCCTTCTGCACAGTCAATAACAGAACCGCAAACTAAAGCAAAACAATTATGGACTTACCCGCGTACTATATGTATAGCATAATAAATTTTTTTAGGTGACTCTTAGGCAATCTGCTGAATGTTTAAGTTGTCCTCAGATGTATTTCCAAACATGTTAGTTTCTTGAGCAAGTAATTGTCCTGCGTATGCGATTTTTAATTTTGAAACGAACACTTATTTCATGATTTTTCGCTATTAGCTAATTTTGTCACATTGTTCATATTCAAGCTACCTGATTGTCACATGACGAAAGTTGCAGCAGCTTCAAGAAGTCACTTATGAAAGCGGCGGTAACTGTCACAACCTACAGATATCACTAGACAGCACACTCCACATAAAATGTAAAAACATGAATTAACTTTGGTATCACCGTTAAATGACGTTACAGCTTTCACAGATGCCAATTCTGTATGTCAAGTGATTAATTGCAACCCTTGTAAGGGTCTCTGTCGCTGTTCCACCATAAAACGCATTAAAATCCGTTGGCTCGCACTTCAGATCCTCCCAACAATAAGACGAAACTTTATGAATGTTTCTACCACATGCAGTATATGATTCACAGACGTGAGAATTTTTTCTTTAGAACGTAGTCGTACCTCCATCCGTAGTTCAAGACAGTATTTTGTCTTGAAGTTTCGCATCTCTCTCAAACATTTTAATCATTACATTTTCTGCCTAACTTAGTTCAGGCATACGTAGTAATGAGCCTTTGACCAAGTGTTATATCTTTTGTTTAAGCTTCTTATATCTCTGACGAAACTCGTGCAGTTGAATTCGCTGAAATGAGTCATTTAATTTTGAAACGTTGACAGTGTCATGTGCAATTTTATTTGAAATGCGAGCTAACGGATTTTAATGTGCTTTTGGCTGGCATAACAACAAAGACCAATCATTTCAACCTGAAACTAGCGTTTAACGAATTTTTTTTAGTACCTGTCCTTTTAGCATGAAACCACCGATTCTGTGGCAAGACAGACCTTGTGAAGATGCAACCCATTTTACCTACAGTTTCAGTGACGAAATTAAACAGACTGGTTCCAATGACAATGTACTTTGAGACTAACATTGATGTCAGCTTCAGCAAATTAGCTATCATGAAACTCAGCTATATTAAGAACATACAATCGTAAAATATACTTTGACACCAAGGTCTCAGCTTCTAGATCTACCTGGATAAATCACGCAACAATTCTCAAAATTGCTGGTGAGACTGCTTAAGTAACGTGGACTTCCTATTACTCAAACGACCTTCCACAACACACACAATAAATAACAGTTCTTACAAAACAAAAAGTGTTGAAAAGAACGAGCTTTGAATAACAGCAAGCTCAAATTTCTTTAAAAATAAGGTAGCTAAGGAGGGATTGGATACACTATTCCAGGCGGAAGCGTCAGATAAACGGAATCAGCTTTCGCCATTTTACCGGCATGCTGACTGCTGATGCTCCATTACAGAAATAAGGGCCAACACACACGGAGTAGAAGGAATGACAGACATCCAGCCAAACTTGTTAAACATAGGGTGTCCTGTACAAAACAAAAAACTACATATTTTCCAATAAAAATGTAACAGTACAAAACGTTTAAAGCAGAACTTTCTAACGTTGGGAAACATTAACAGTGCCGAAATATTGCAATCTACTAACGTCAGCAAAGCCTTCTGAAAACTGATTGAGGCATCTGGAGTCAACAAGCCTTTATGCATAGTGCAGTACGGTAATATCGTAAAAGAATCCAAAGCAGTATGTATTCTTTTTAATAAGAATTTCGTATCACCAGCAGAAAATACAATACTTCTTATGGGCATCTACCATCAGATACCAAATCACACCACTCAAAACCGTGAAATTTCAACCAGAGGAGGTTAAGGGAAACGAAATAAGCAAGGTAATCCTAACATTAATGGACAAATACTCAGCTGTTATGTCGAGCCCTGAAGAAAGTGCATAGAAGGAACCACAACTGGCCTCAATCTGTAGTATTAAGAAAAACAGTAATCTAAAAATAAACACTGTTAAACCAGTGCTAAGAAGCGAAGTAACCTACAATAGAGGCTTCAAACTACAGCTCAGTATCATTGTCCCCTAGATTTAATATGTGATATTACATAGGAAGAAATAGGTAACAAATTTCTTTGTGTCCTTCTGGACTAAAGTTTTCGTCACGTAAACCACATATATTCTGTGTGCGAGAAAATAAGCGGTAGGTTCCACCTGATACGCGAAGTGGCAAAAACAGTTCCAGCTCGATCCTTAAACATGGGATAATTTGTTAATCACGATACTGAAGTGTGCGGCTGCGTGGCAGGACTACACCTGAATACACAGTTGGTACTGTAAACAAGGTCAATGGGGTTATCGCACAGGCTAAGGTCCGGAGAGTCCTCGTGTGAAATCCTTGTCTGACATATTTAACAATATATTCCTTATATTTGTATTAACTTACTATAGTTTTTGTGAACGGTAAAAACAAAGCAAGCAAATGTGATACACACAACTATGACACTAGAAGTGGGATAACAAGATCATGCAGAGGACAAAATTAAATACAAGAATAGTCCATATTTTAATAGGTATGCATGGTTCAACAAGCTGCCACATACTTTAAAAATTTGTGAAACAGGGGGGTTAGCTTTCCTAGTAAATACGTGTTTGCACTAAATGGATTCCAAGCTGAAGGCACGATTGTAATATGTAAAGATGAATGTATTGTGTATCACTACTGAATGTATTATTTAAATTAACTGATCACCCAACTAACGAATGACGTTTGGGAAAGCGACCAGCTTAATGACAGTAACAGAACTTACTCTACCCAACACCACATCGAAAGTAGTTCACAGGGGTGACTTCTGAAGCATCCCATATAAAAACTGGCTTCAGACAAAGTGACAGGCTAACACTACTACTCTTCAACTGTGCACTGGAATATGTAATGAGCGAATGGTAAGAAGATAATCAAAAGAAAATAAGAATTGTGTGTGCGACAAACGAAGTTTCAACTTCTTGGGATTTGCTGATGCTCTTGCTCACCTAGCCAACAATACTCAAGAAATAATGCAAGTTAAATCGCTACAAGAAACAGCACAGCAAATTGGATTTAAAATATCATTTGGAAAACAAGATTACGTTGTCTTATCCGACTTGCAAATTAAATTACAATATAACAGGGAATCGAAACTGAGTTACGTATTGGACACCTCCTCTCCCCCCTGAATTTGTGGCCGTGGCGACAAAGATCTGTAGAACAGCCCTGTGTCTAGGTTATGTTACAAGGTGGCAAAGCCAACTAATGTGACAGTAGAAAGTATGGTCGAGGTAACAAATTAACTAGTAGCGGAGAGTAATATCTACGTCTGTGCCGTATTGAAAAACGGATGGGGGGCGGGGGGTGTCCAATACGCAGCTTTTACCCTAAATTGTTAATAAATTTGAATATTTGGGTGAAATCGTAACAAACAATCTAAATGAGAACCGAAAATGGCAAAATACAACAATTGAAGAAAGAAAAATACATTATTAAAGAAGAAAAAAGCGTGTCTATAGATGCTAAATTAAAGAACTATGAAACAGTTACAAGACCAGAAATAACATATGCAGCTGAAAAATCTTCGAAACTACTACAGCAGAAATGGACCAAAGACAGAAAGAAGAATTAGGAGACCAACAATATCTCATTAAATGGGCATCGAAGAATGTACATAGGCATACATAATATCATTTGATAGTAAGTCCAAAGTAAACAATACGCAAGAAAACAGAACTAATAAAGAACACCATCAGGAAGAATCGCGAATCGTTCTTTAGACATTATGAGAACACCAGAGAAAAGAATTAGTACAAGAGTAATAGAAAAGTTGTTGAATAGTAAGAGCAACATTAAATGCGTCACAGAAATTTAGGAACACATAAGAACTCCAAATTATAGAGGATAATTAAAAAACCAAAATACTGGAAGACAGGCAAACCAGACCCCAAACGAAGATCAGGGGAAGAACTACAGGAAGAGTCGTCTCGTAAGAAGAAAGAAAACATCCGAGAGAACGAAGAAATATCGACCAGACAGAGTAAAGCACCCTTTACGTAACAATAAATTTTAACACTACTTGCACAACCACTGTGTTATTAATCGCCATATTGAATTATTACTGAACAATTGTATTGCAAAACACCACCAACAAATTCTATAAACCTTCGTAAATTTAAGGGATGTGCTTACATGAAGTCCATAAATTAATAATAATAATTAAATAGTCCATGGAGCCGGTCGAAAATGGAAATAATTGGTGAAGTCTCAAATTTTTGAGCAGTGGTAAAAGGGAGCGCCATGAGCAACATACTAAGAATTCTGACAGGAGAGAAAGCCTCCTGCCCACTCGGTCCGCACCTGTTTAAAAAAGTGGGAAGTGTCGATACGTGCAAATGGTTTAGAAATAAAAACAATAAAATCCAGATTCCGTTCCCATCGCCGGTAGAAAAAAAGTGGTAGGCGTCGCGCAATGTGGATATGGAGTTTAGCGTTCACTCCATTCCATACTTCCGCCTGTCGCTTCACCTTCCAGCGAATACGTGCAGAAACAGCTTGTGGCAGCGGCCAGCCGCAGCTCACCGCTGACGTCACTCGCCTTCCGAGGAGTGTGTTTAGCAACTGCCACCTCCTTATTTCAGCTTGGAGTATTTGTCTTCCAGTTGCGTGTTGGAGTTTGCGTACTTGAAACTTACGAATGTAAACTCTTCATGATTAAAGGAGACCACTCCGCGGAAAGCGAAAGCGTTGACTTGTTGCTAGGCACACATTAAAGGCCGAAAAGTTGCTAACTTTCGGATTTTATTTACTCTGTTTTACTTTTATTGCTCTAGCTCGTCAAAGGATAAAATCCTGAAGCTAGCAAGTTTTGCCCCTTTCGTGTGTGCCTGCTTTTCTGTGAGGGAGTCACCTTTAATCTAAATTATTAATTTCAAGTATCTGTATTTTACAAGAACCTCCCAGTAACACAAACTCCATGTTGTTCGAGCTTTTAAAATAGTCTCATGCGGAGAAAGGTCCAACGCTTGCAACATATTACTCACTTTGGGTACCACAGAAGGCAGCGGCGGGAGCGCTAAACTTGTATTGTGTGAACGAGGCGAGTGCTTTTGTACAAAATACGTCAGAAAAGCATTTTCTTCTTAACAAAAAAGAATCTTTCTAGCACGAATGATTTTAAACATTCACGAACATAACAACTGACACGTGACTACTTGCGACCATTTAAGTGTTGTGCGACATTTGCATTGAATAAGCCAAGTTCAGGAGTTGCGAGTAGGAGTACCGCAGGCTCTAATTCAGAGCAACAAAAATCGAAGGGGTGACTGTTACTGCATTGTTCTTCGAATATCCTCAGATAGCTCACTGAGCATTCGTTTGCAATATTGTTACTAGTGGCGAGTTACTACGTCTTTGTTACCTTTTTATGAAGAAATTAATTAGCTGTCCCAACGAAATACATACTCCAGCGGAGGGCAATGAGAGAATTTTGCATCGTACGACTAAAATAGGGTTCTGTGTGCTACAAATCCCTCCCCAGGGGTGTGTCCATCTCAGCTGGTATTTATTAACAACTACTTTTGACACTTTATGGTCGCAGTGTTAAACAAAACGACCGATAAAACTACATCACGTGTTATTGCTACACGTAAACGGACTCTGCTTATTTCACAAATAAAACTATCCAGAAATTATTTGGCTAGTAACTCATGTATTTAGTCTTCTCGTGTTAGGCCCTCAAATGATTTCAGTCTCCTTCCGTAACGAAAAACGGTCACGAAAATCCATTTCACTGCGAAAATACTCTTCCCACCTGATTTTTAGGCATGTTTAACTCAGATCCAGTGGAATCAGTAAAATACCTGAGCACTGTCAGACCGTTTTAGATAAACGTAGATGTATTGTGACTCTTTATTTCCCTCTGACGTTCACTGTTTCTTTTTCCCAAGAAACTAAAGGAACACTTAAAATATGCACTGTACTAAAATAAGTGGAATACAGAATACCAAAATAACCTTAGGACGAAAGTCTATTTCAATAAAATTTAAGGTGTCTGCAACTAGAATGTGCCTATATTAACACGAATTATTCACTCCAGACTTCAAAACGGTCTGCGTGTACTTGCCGACGTGGGTCACTCAAGTAGTATGAAAATGTGGCATGTCATAAACAAATAAGACTATTATTGATTTTCGATTTGGCTCCCTGTAGCTGTATCACGAAACAGCTAAAAATCCAGTTTTCAGTGAGCCTGAAACCACACACCAAAGCAGCCTTCGTTTTAAAGGCGACCACATTACCACAGAGCTAGCAAAGCGTCATACATTTTTCTATCCCGTATTTCCCTAGAGGTGGCTAGGACAGTTAAATCACAATGTAAACGACGATACAGTTGCGACTATCGTCTGTAACAACTTTCCTGAGCTCGAAACCATATATTAATCGCCTTATTTCACACCTTGTGTAAATACCACTCAGCGTTTTCCATGGAAATTATACAAATATCATGTGAATTTAGCAGGCTAATTCTGCTACATCGTGGAAGTAACTCGTCGGTCACAGAGTTGCCAAACATATCTTGCGTTGGTCCCAAGATTCAGTTACACTACTAGTATGAAGAATACCAGGCAATGGATTCCTGTAACATGCTGGGAAGTGAGCACAGCTGGTGTCTCGAGGACGCAGCTGCTGAGGGCTGGAATACACACTCGATACGTGATCGAGCCATATTTGCATATCAGTAACCAGGTCTGGAGACTAGAGCGTAGTTTTAATATCTTAATATTCCCAGTGATTCGTTGTCACCTCGTTCAGATTGGGTGTTCTGCCAGAGGTCCGTTTCTTCCCAACTCGCCGTAACTACGTCCTCATTAGGTGTTCCCTGGCATGGCGTCAAAGCATCGTGTGGGGAAGATGCAGACCAATGGCAAGACAGCTGATCTCAACAAGATGGAACATGGTTACTAATAATGCTCAGATGCATCGACTGTCAAACATCTCAAATGAAGAAATGTCACAATTATTTGTGTTTGTCTGTCTTAAGCCTACTGAGAACGTCATTCACCAGACGCGATTCACGTATCTGGAGCATCCCCAGTGATTATACTGCTTCCAGTGGTTATACTGTAAACATTATGAGCAGGCAGTACATCTTTATTATAGTTGTAGACCCAGAAAATAAGTACTTAAGACGCCACTGTGACTCTTCCCAAGAGATAACCACACTAATAAAGATACGATAATACAGAAATGAATCTAAAACATGCCCATCCACAGGGAGACTTCGTAAACTAGGATCAACAAAGTTGTAAATCAAGAAATGCTACTGTGCAGGAAACCGTACGCAATAGCAGAAAATGTGGGCTCAAGAATCTTTTGAAAATATAACCAGCGAATGCATGCACTCCATGTTCGATTCTAGCTTTTGCAAACAAGAAGTTATCAGAAGGCGGAAGAAGCATACCTAAAACGCTGACGGAAATAACTATAAGAAGTCGTCCTTAAGCAAACCTGCCGTTCAGTCTATGAACAGTGGAAGAACGACTTGTATCATCTACTCGCCACGAGTACATGAATTGCCAATAAAGTGAAAAGCGCGTATTTTAGGACAACTGAGACAGGGAGTACCCGAAACAACACCAAGCTGGGCGTGATGCTGAGATTCTAAGCAGCTTTCTCATTTAGCCCGACGCTTTCATGTGAGCGACGCCCCTAGGCTACCGCAGTATCCATGTTAGAACTGTCGAGCTGTACTGCGACGGCACAAATGGCCAGATGGTTGTAAAACTTGCCGAGACTATCCGTACACTGCTTATTTGTAACGCCAAACTGCGACTACGTCCGATTTTAGCACAGACCTTCTGCCTGTGAAGAAATTGCTAAACAGTGGGTGAATAGTATCGACAAACCTGCGCCCCACATACAACACGGACTCATTACGTCCCAATTAATCGCAACAAAATGTAACTTTGTATCTTTCTGCCACAGACATAGTTCTTCCACAGCAGAGTATCACCCCGTCGTGGAGGCGAGAAACAGGTGCTGCCACCTAACCCGCAATCGTTCACGCCCACACCCTCCGCTACCTACCACATTCAATGTGGATATTTCACAACTTATGACAATGAACGCAGATTTATACCTATTGGCCGATTTCGTGATGGCAGTACAAACCTTCAGGGATGATGGAGGAGAGTAATTTTTTTTTTAATTTAAGGAAAGGGAGCCTGGTCTGGAAACAACCAGGTCATCAGTTACAGGCGAAAACCGTTTCGATACCTCTACCAGTGGACCTTTGCTGCTGCAAGCTCTTTGCTTTCCAAATTTATGAGAGGTGGTAGTAGTAAACATGGGTTGCGAAGTCAGCCGTATGAGCAATTGCTCATCTCTGCTATTGTGGAACGAAGTCTTCCAGTGACCGTGGGATCGAAGCTTTTCAGATGTGCATTTGGCTGTCCATGTTCACTAGACTTTTTCTCGTTTTAGTCCATACTACACATTCATAAAATATAGAAACTTAAGAGCTGACAGGTCCAGTCAGAGGTATGAAAGATTTTCGCTTATAACTCTCTACTCTTTTTCCTGACTAGGGTCATTTACTTCAAATTCATACGATTACTGTTCTCCACCATCCCTGAAAATTTGCACGATCATCGTGGAATTATGCTGTAACTACATATATCTACATCTCACTGTCTTAAGTTAAGACATCCACAGAGTGTGTGACGGATAGAGGAAGGGAGTGGGTGTACAAAACTGTCTAACATACTGTAGAACGTACTTCTCACCTCCACAATGGGGCGACAGTCTGCTGCAAAAGAAAGTCATTGGCACAAAGATACAACCACAGAGTATTTTGCTGCGATTCACTGGCATATAACGGGTCTGTTGCGGGTGGGCCGCACACGGCTGATGCCATTCACCCACTGTTCAGCAGTTCTTCCACAGGCAGAAATTACGTCTGTGCTATAAGCCGACGTAGGGCACGGACAGCTGCGTGTCCCAAGAAATAGGGTAGATTCTTTTGCGAACTAAAAACAGCTACCATCTATTTTACGCTTGTACATGGCACCTGGAGTTCTTTCTGTGTCTTCTCCGAGTATCACAAAAAACTGTCAAGTCGCAATAGCCATCTCTGACAACTACTTTGGCCCGTTCAGTTCGGTAAGACGCGAGCAGATTGTCCATCTCGGAGACAGTCGAGTGTAGAGCAAGGTTTCCTTTATACCACTGTTTTATGTGGATCGACACTTTTCCAGTAATACCGGAACTTTTCAAAAAGTTGAGTTGAACATCAGGATTTGTTTTGACTAACTTACTTCGATCATGTATTTTAACACCAGTTCATAAACTTGATGGCAGCAAGAAGACAATAAGCAGATTTGTATTACGTTTTTGTTCGAGAAGCACGCAGGCGCCAGTGATACGACCTGTATTCGGAGCCGCAGCGTCGCAACAAACTGCGCCTTAGCTTCGAGATTCCAGTCTACAATCGCGTTCCCAACACCCTCCATCTGTTGGCATACTGAGGAACTTTCTTATGTTTGCCAGCAATAGCTTGTTTCTCATTTCCATGAGCAATAACTATCGGAAGATGTTCCTTTGATTTCTGATCATGTAAAGCAGGCAGCAGTTCGCCATTCCAGTGATTGCGCAACACCCCACACCCTGTCTTTTAAATTAGCTTTCATAGCTTCCACACTCTCCTCCAGTACGAATTCTTTGAATCGAGCTCTTAGTTGCACCAAGTTCTTCAGTATTGCATCCAAGTGTCTCAATGGCAGTTTCTAGAATAAACTTTGAATCTCTCATACTTAACTGACACAGATACAGGGCTGTTATTAATTTTGGAGTAATGAGATTTTTTCGCAGAATTGTTTCACTGGTTTCAAATTGTATATTCTCAATCACAGACGGGAAATAATCTTGCAAATGCATGTACTTTTCATTACCATCAGAAGATCAGACTGCCTCAATCTCTGTCGCTGTAAGACATTTCTGTCTATATTTCTTTTCATCAATTGAGATGCGTCGCCGTATGCAATGTCAAACAAATCACCTAACTTGTTGACAAACTCATCGGCGCTGTTCAAATACGTTAAAGTTTCTTGTGCATTTTTTAACTCTTTCCAGTATTTGAGTAGGCTGCTAGTTTCTTCACACTTATGCAAAGATCTGGCAGGTACACGCACCTTTACGCTAAGGACAAGGCATTCGTGAATAGTGAGATTTGCACGTTCGTTGACAGTTAAATTCATCTCACGGATATTATAAAATCAAACTGCCACAACCATTCCATCGGAGGGCGGTTCTGAACATTTCATTGCAATATTCACTTTTCGTAACACTACGCCATTCAACATGTTCACCGACTAACAGCAATATGTTTACTAACAATTTACGAAAACACAGACGCGGAAGTGCGCTTCCGCCTTAGCAAATACTGACAACCTGACATGTTCCACTTACAACTCGGCACGGGTTGCCGGCGTCCAACGTTTCTGAAATTTTATTTACATCTGTTTTGACATTGTACAAATAAGAGGGTATGCGTTAAAAACAAAGGACATCAGTTTCTCTGGAACACCCTAATGGACAGTTTCGGCAAATTCTACAACCGTCTGCCCACCTACACCGTCGCATTACAACTCGAAAATTCTCATATGAATATTGCAGTACGCTACACTCGTCCCTCGGATGACGGGCTAAATTATAACACACTGCGCAGATGCTATATAGAACCTAGCACCACGCTCAGATTTGTAACCAGTTATTTCGAGTTCTCTGTCTTAAGCGTACTGCAACTTTAAAAGCTCTTCAAAACAAGCGCTTTTGGCTTTTACTGACAATGTATAAAAAGTAGTAATGCTGTAATCATATGATCATTTTCTTTCTTTCGGTATTTATAGACGAAATGACTGTTTTGCTTCTGAATGACTATTCTAGACGTGCCAATGTTCTGTGTTCCTTGTTTAATTTCTGCTGACAACTACTCTTTTCGTATTAGCTAATTCAATTTTCTCCACTTGTTTTCGAGATCGCTGTTTTGAACATGGCACATGGTTTTTGTGAACAGTAGACCACTACTTCTGCAACTTTATGTTAGTCATAGCTTAAAGTGTGTGTTCAAGTTAACGTTCTGCCATCAATTCTGTTATCTATTCATCTGCATTCCTCTGTTTTGAGGATAGAGTCAATGCAAGCGTTCTCTCAAAAATATTTTGAAAGTTAATAATGTTCAAGACATGTTGTGTACGCAATGCCTGCAGTATAACCACTGATACGCTCCAAAAAATGTGAATCTTTTGTGGTGAATGATCTTTCAGTATTCAGTGTCCTTACGGCAATTGGAAATTCGTGGTACGGTCTTACGGGACCAAATTGCTCAGGTCATCGGTCCCTAAGCCTAAACACTACTTAATCTAACTTTAACTTACGCTATGGGCAAAAGAAACACGCACACACACACACACACACACACACACACACACACACCGGAGGAAGGACTCGAACCACCGACCCGGGGGGGGGGGGGGGGAGGACCTTGTGACAAAAATACCAACAATTGCTATATTTATTTACTGCATTTAATTTTCAGTTGGTGCACCTACAGTAAGTATTATAAATAAATACACTACTTACGGAAATGACAAAATTCAGGGACATATACTTTTGGTATTTCGACCCTAGGAAGCGACGTCTTTGAGAGGCAAGTTGTTACTTCCGAGCCCCCTCAATGCACATATTAACTAGTTTTCTTCCTGCTGCTAGTATAACATAGAAGAAGCATACAAGTTTGGCAACTGTGAGCGACTAGTTACTTTCTGGTCGGCACAGACCTATACCGCTAAATTCACTATTTCACGTGTCATTACCATTGAATAATCTTTGCGATTTTCACATAAGGCTATCAATTTATGGTTTTCAATCCCGGAAGATAATTCCACGTGGAAACTGTAAGTAATCTCTTCCTTCACAATGCGATGTACCTCTCCTAGCCACAACATTATCTGAAACCATCTGACAATGCTCAGGTACTTCAATTCCACGCCTGTAGAAACCTTCTGGTTCTAAGTTAAGGATGTTGTCAAACCAGGCCTGAAGCGCATTTTAGTCTGGAAACGAATTTTCTTAACGGTTGTTTGATAAAGAGTGGGAAAGGTAAACATTTGACGTTACAAAACCAGAAAAATAAGTATGTGTGGTATGATTTTCCAAACCACCTCCTGGATAGTTTTGTTTTTCAAATCAGCAGTATGCGTTATGTCCTAGTGCACAGCACCCCTCCCACCCTCCATAGATGCATATTATGTTCACACTGAGTGCTGTATAGGAATGTTGAATGTATTTATTGATCGCGTTCGGGTAAAATATTGCTTTCAATTTTAGCATGGAGTAATCGTATGCCAGGCTTCTAATCCTGTGGAAAATCATTCATGCGAGAACGATCGTTCTTGAAATAACAATATCCTTTTCTGGAATCTTTCGCTCAAAGACACTCGCCCACACGCAATACAAAGATTCAGAGCTGTCTATGCTGCATTCATCCCTCTATTTAACCCAAAGCGAAAGGAATCGTTAGCGCCAGGATTTCACCCGGAACAAGTCCCGCCCACTCACCCCCGGTCTTCCCGGTCTTTGTTCGGCGCCTGGGCATCGTTTCAGTTGACCCACGTGGTTTACCGCGTTCAGCTGCACTCGCTCGGCGTGAATGTTAGATTAATATCTTGCTAGGTCTTAAATTTTGCCACATAGTTACAAGACACGTTACAAAAAACGTGTACAGTTGGCCTCAGCTATGCCAGGTACTTCCACAGCAAACATAAGAGAAAACAATTTAGCACTGAATTCTTTAAATGCGAGAACTCAGTATTCAGAAGAATGGCCTATGAAGAAACATACTTCTGTGTGAGAAAAAGCACCCAAAGGGAAAACAGGAGAAACCTACCCTCAAAGAATAATTTGCTAGGAGAAATAGGAACCACGGTATATTTGACACTCGAGTTTCAGAACTCAGACAGTATACGCGAAACAGGCACCAATGTTCACTATAATTCCAGAGGGCATCAAAATTACTTTGTTCTTGCTAGATCGATCCAGTGTGTTTTCGCATGTTATTCACTGAATAGTTTTGCTGAAAAGTTTTAGGGGTGGAAGAAGAGCTGCACACCATGAAGAACGTTTTAAAGCCGTCAAACACAGCAGCATTTATTTCCTCCATAACTGCTCTGTGACAAACATACACATCATCATTATCATTTTTTAAAAATGGTTTGAATGGCATTTATGAAATTAATAAATCTTTTGGTTAAAAATAGACAGGACAAAGAATAACGACAGATTATTTTCCTGAGACGTTTGCAACAGCGTATAGTACAGTAATCACACAGAAACAGCCACAATTCTTTATAACCTCGTTTATAATGCGCAGGTATGGCATTGGAAGAATTTACAAGTTAAAATTCACCCATTACCCATGCAAATACTAACGAAATATGTCATATAAGCAAATATCTTACTTCTTTCATTAGGCATTTCTACTTTATGGCATTCTTATATTCTTTAATTTTCGTGAGTTACTATGAGGGCCTACATAAACAAAACGACTTTCACGTATTTCTATATAACGTTGATGTTAGACAAAAGAGTTAGTCGACTGCACCCGTGGCTTTACTACCGACATGACAGATTCAAGACCATTGTTTTCGCATTGTATGTTTGCTCTGCTGTTTCCCTCAAATAAACGTATCATAATAAGTGAATTAGTTAACGAAAATTTGTCCTCATTGCCCTTAAATAACATCACGTTGTTTTTTGTTTTCTATTGCTGGCGATGCTTTCAATTCTCTATAAATATCTTTATTTCTTTAATAATTCAAATTCGTGTTATATTACTATCCAGAAAAACTTAAATTTCTTATCATTACTGAATTTCATCACAGTGTAACATGTGTTGAACAGTGACGATAACAACTTTGCTGTAGCTTCCAGTTTGCGGAACTGGCGGCTGTTTAGGGGAGGGCCTTACACTACAGATAGGCGTGGAGGGGGGTGAGTGGGCGGGACTTGTTCCGGGTGAAATCCTAGCGCTAAGGGCACGTCAAAGCGAATAATGTGTCACAAATGTTAGAACGTTTTCCACTTGAAAATATTTTACAACTATTTAACAACGTTCTCAACCCATTTTTAGCACCCAAATGTTATAATTATTTCTACACAATCAATGAAACTTTTAGCCTTGATTGCTAATTCTAAAAGTTTAAACTGACGGAGCTCTATAATGGCTGAAAATTGAAAAAATAAACCTTTCTTTTCTGGAAAGAGATCAGTTTTCCTATTCTTTAGTTTCGCACTTGGCTGCACTCTATGCCTGCTAGTAGTTTCTGCACAACAATCAATTGCGATTAAGTTGCCTGGGTGTGTTATGAACGTATGGATGCCCTTCTAACAATCCGTATATTTCAGATTTCCTGAAGTAACTGCAATAGCGGTTCATCTTACCATCCTAATAATAGAACGAAGTGTTACATTAGCATTCCTACGTCGATGTGCCATACACACGCCTTACACAGAAAAATTAGAAAATGAGAGATGCCCGAGGTCGATACGAAAAAAAAGGAGAAGGAAAATGAGTGTTCTATGGCTACAAGTCTGACAAAGAGAATGAAGTTCTGATAATGAAATTGAGGGATAGCAAACCAGTATGTGTAGCCACAAACAACAGTACTACTACTGCTTTGAGCTCTGATGCAAGCTACTCACAGGTAAAGAGAAAGGAAACGTCTATTGCAGTGCCACATCTGTTTGAAGAATACAACGCCTATATGTGTGGCATTGATGTACTGGACAAGCAGATATCACTTTATAGGACGATAAGATAAAAAAATAAAACCGGTGGTGGCCACTATTCACTCAGATGACATATCTGTATGGTAAACACAACGGTGGACGTTCCAAATCTCTAAGCCAAATGAAAAGCTCTCACTGAAGCGGAATAGTGGTGTTGCGCGTTTCAAAGAACATACGATCAACACCGAAATGCAGAAGACCACAAGGACGAAAATTGACGAGAGGACAGGTGAGCACTTTAGCTGCTAAGTAAAATATAGGAAACGTCTTCATACTGCATAAAGATGACAACTGTGTCATAGCTACTCTGTTGGTGTACATGCCAAGTGTTTTGTTTCATTACACACTGAATAGACACACTAATATTACAGTGTGTGTATTTTGTTCACTATGTTTCTTGTTTTCTGCTTAGGTGGTAATATCGCGCCTTTTTATGGCTAATTTTGCCAACGTCCCAGAAATGGGACGGCCTAGAGTTTTTGTTCTATTCTCATCTATTAAAAATTTTCAGAAAAGTTTTTCATTTATCACGAACGTATCACTTTAAAGTGAAATAAATTGAAGAATAAAGTTTTGGCATAATGGATTAAGTTGCAAACATGCAAAATCCAACACACAACTTCAAGATAAACACTAGAACTTCAAGTAAGGAAGTGACAGGTGGTAAATACACTCACAGCCCCGCGCAGCGTTAACCTGGCGGACGGCGCCTGGAACGCGGCAGGTAGTCTATACACGGCGAGGAAGTCTCGGGCGTGATCTGTTCCGACGTTTACGCAGCCACCACCTGTTCGGGGCGAATGGTTTCTGGAAGTTACTGCTGTCACGAGAGTCCAGACTGTGGTATTACTGGTTGGCTATGTAGTGAAGAGGATAATCTTTGTGACTCCATCAGATGTAACATCAGCAGACACGAATATGATTTAAAAGTAAAACATCAAGGAGTTTATCTCGCGACTATGTATTTACATCGCGCGACGTTTACCACTAGACGAAGAACACATGATATACCCCTGAAATGGCTGGTGAAGTATGATAGAAATTACTCCATACACTTGCGCATCCTGCAGTATTGCCAGATTGTGCAGACGGCCGCATTTAGAATTCTGAGGTACGGAGGGTTATACTTGGCAGCTTGAGTGAACGACTCTACTGACTCTACGGCAGCCGCCCGGCTGCCGGGTTTTATGTCTGTACTGTTACCCACTCAAAATCCATTCCACCTTGGACGAGAATGTAACACGTGGCACTGTATAAGAATTTTAATAAAAACAACTTAAATGGAAATAAAATTTAACAATGTGTCATTTCTACAACATTTCCAATTTCTCTTAATTGTTATGGCCATAGACAGGGTCTTCTCTACCTTACTTTCATCACTTCTTGTCACTCTCCCCTAAATGTAAATTTGTTTCCATTCCAGTCAAATTATCGTGAGACCAGCGACATTATGGGGATTTCAAAGCGGGGCAAGATAAAAAAAGAGAGCACCAGAAACTACAGCACACGTACATACATAAAATTTTCCAATACACGCGCTCCTAGCAGGAGCAAAATATCTGAAAAGATTTCCATTCTTTTTTTTTGGAAATGGAAGTACGCCTATATAAATTAGTCACTTTTTCCGGTACCCATACACCGACGATACAAGAATAGACGAAGGGATCACGCGAGGGTGGGCTGCGAGCTGCCACGTCGCCCTAAACCCTCTCGCCACGCCGCGCTGCGTTGAAGCTTTAGGAAAACGGCGCACACATGTTTAACTCGTATGCAGGTATCAATGTAATCGAGATTTTCCTTTTAGTTTATTATTATTCCACTTTATGCTGAACTATTTTCTTCCACGGTCGGTGAATTGCTGTTGTCAAGTATCAGAAGGACATAAACTTCTCTCACAATCTCAGATGGCATGGCTTTTTTCCCTGTGGGAAGAGGCTCATACATCGAGCTCACATGAAATCGTCGATGAGGGAGCCACTGAAGGGGACGAGTACGTTGGCAACGGTGTGCTGAACCCGGTAGCTCAGGGGTGCCCTTAACCTAGCGACGCGGTCGGTGGGTGAGCTACAGTAGTCCCCCCCCCATGCCGGAGGAGCCGGTCCGGGGTTAGAGACGGGCCCCCAACCCATGTTTTCGCTTGTCTAAACATGGCTGACGAAGAGACAAGCGACTCGTGTGCATCTGCGAGGGCCTCAATGCCTCCTGCTCCCGCACCATCAGGGGACATGGAGCAGATCCAGGAGTGTTAGCGACAGGCATATATGGATCACACGGTTACTGGAGTCCAATGTTAAAAAATGGCAAGATTAGCCAAATTGCTATATTGGCACTGAAAAATGAACTCGCCACCTGGGCTATTGCTCACACCTGAAGAACCAGTGCAAATGAATGCAGTTAGTAGCACGAATGCCATTGCTATCCTAGAGCAGCCCTCGGTCTAACGCTTGGAAGTTGACCCCATAAGAATTTATCCCAATTTGGCACATTCTTTGCAGTTGTCTGGAGGATCTGGCTGTCCTGAAAACAGCATTGAGGCACATAGTGTGGTAGGACGTAAGTACGGACGTAAAGTCACCTTCTCGACCACGGAGGCTGTTGACAGAATACAGTTAAGAACCATGAATCTCCCCACCAACTTTGGTGCCCTGCGTGACCTCGTCAAAAAGGAATTTGGAAGAAGGAATTAAACATTTGATCTTGATGATATCTACAATCAGGCTGTCTTAGCAAACGGGAGGATAACATATGACTGGAGGAAGACCGTCCCTGATTCATACGTTCATACATATTTTCCATGACTGCTACGACTCAGTTGGGGCAGCTGAACGCACGTAAGAGTAGACTGGTCATGCAGGAGCTCCAGAGGGTGGTGGAGGAGATGAGTCTTGACGTACTCTGTCTACAAGCTTCAAACTCTCCTGCGGGAAATATAGCTTTCACTGCGGTAGACTGTCAAATAATAAGCTTCCGCAATGATCCCGAGGCCACCATCATAATAAACATAGCCTTAAAAGTCACAGTGCATGCATATCTCTCACATGACCATTGTACTGTCTTTGAGCTCCAGACGCCCATGGGAGTCATACACCTAGTGAACATGTACTTTCAGTATGGTGACGATATAGAAGAGTAACTCGACCAACTTGTGCAAATAACCACGGCGCTGCAAGGTCGAAGGATAGTGGTGGTGGCAGACGTAAATGCGAAATCCGCCTGTGGCACAGTGGCACTCTGGATGTAAGAGGGAAAAAAATGAAGGAAACGATCATGTCTCCGCAGTATATCATAGCCAACAGAGCTGGAGATATCAAGAGTGTTTCGTGAAAACATCACCTTCTTTCCATCAAAATATCCAATGTAAGTTCACGGAGCATACTATACTGGCGGGGGAGGTGAAGCTACTAACATACACATAACGTAAGTGTCAGCTAACGTTGCCGGCCACTTGCAAAACTGGATGGTCAGAGACCAGGTGACTACTAGTGATCGCAACTTAATTACCTTCACGCTTTCTGACATTATGCCACTGGGACATAGGTTGGGATGTTCAGCTCAACTACAACAGTCTGGGAGCGCCTAGCAAGATAGTTTGACGTCCTGACAAGGCCAGATGGTGACGAAGTCAATAAGCATCCAGAAGAGCTAGTGGGACGCTTACTAGAGCAGTTAAGGCAGCCGTACCAACGAGGAGGAGGGCTGTGACTGCCTCTCCATGGTCCGCTGAACTAGGGCAGATGCATCAGTCTGCCAGGAGGCCGAGGAGGTACTACCAGTGAGTGTCGTCTGAAAAGAGAAACAGTGATGGCTGCAAACTTACAGGGACACCAAGGAAGAATTCCAAAGCGAATTAAAAAACGTCAGACTCCTAAACTGGGAAAAGTATGTCCAAACACAATTGGCTATTGACCCTTGGGGCACACCCTAAAAAATAACACGGGAAAAGATATGGTCAACAATGGTACTTTCAACTATTAAGGATGGGAACCGGATGACAGGGTCTTGGCAGGAAATTGCCGATCCCTGCTCCAGGACGACAAGGAAAAGGAGGATACTGAAGAACAAGGCTTAATTAGGCAGGGAAGAATATCCGAACAACAATACAGTGTATCTATTCTCCGAGAACGAGGTGGTGACGCACATTAAATCACTTAAAAGAGGTAAAGCCCCAGAACCAGACGGCATTGTAGCGGAGGTGGTGCAATACATCGCTCCTTAACTGGTAACACCTCTAACAAGAATATACAATAAGGGGTTGAGGCTCAGAATGTTTCCCTCAATCTAGAAAGAAGCCTATGTAGTAATTATCAAGAAAAGCAGGATAAAGATCCTAAGGAAGTCAAGTCCTACTGATCGAGCTGTGTGTTGGATCTGCTTGGGAAATTGTTGGAGTGGTTACTAGCTGACAGGCAGATGGCACACCGGGTGCTCTGTGGGATGAGCAATAGGCAATTCGGCTTCTGGCCAGGGCGATATGCCTCTGACGCAATCGCCATGGCGGCTGAGGCCTGCAGGTCATCCACACAGAAGTACTTACAAGGGAACCTCCCCATCGCACCCCCCTCAGATTTAGTTATAAGTTGACACAGTGGATAGGCCTTGAAAAACTGAACACAGATCAATTGAGAAAACAGGAAGAAGTTGTATAGAACTGTGAAAAAATAACCAAAAATACAAACTGAGTAGTTCATGGGAAGATAGGCTACATCAAGGACGCCGGAAACGCATGAGCGCCGTGGTCGTGTGGTAACGCGAGCAGCTGCGGAACGAAAGGTCCTTGGTTCAAATCTTCCATCGAGTGAAAAGTTTAATTTTTTATTTTCAGTTTATGTGACAAACTCTTATGTTTTCATCACTTTTTTGGGAGTGATTATCACATTCACAAGAAAACCTAAATCGGGCAAGGTAGAAGAATCTTTTTACCCATTCGCCAAGTGTACAAGTTAGGTGGGTCGACAACATATTCCTGTCATGTGACGCACATGCCGTCACCAGTGTCGTATAGAATATATCAGATGTGTTTTCCTGCGGAGGAATCGGTTGACCTATGACCTTGCGATCAAATGTTTTCGGTTCCCATTGGAGAGGCACGTCCTTTCGTCTACTAATCGCACGGTTTTGCGATGCGGCCGCAAAACACAGGCACTAAATTTATTACAGTGAACAGAGACGTCAATGAACGAACGGACAGATAAACACTATGCAAAAATAAAGAAAGTAAAATATTCACTTGATGGGAAGACTTGAACCAAGCACCTCTCCTTCTGCAGCTCCTCACGGTACCACGAGACCACGGCGCTCGTGTGCAAATTGTCTCCATGATATTGCCTATGTCGCCCATGGGCTACTCAGTTTGTATATTTTGCTTATTTTTTCACAGTTCCACACAACTTCTTCCTGTTTTCTCAATTGATCTGTGTTCAGTTTATCAAGGCCTATCCACTGTGCCAACTTATAACTAAATCTGAGGGGGGTGCGATGGGGAGGTTCCCTTGTTAGTTGGCATCACGATAGATATCAGTGGCACCTTCGACAACCTGTGGTGGCCTTCGCTCTTCTGCCACTTGTGGGAGGAAGAGTGCCAAGGGTCTCTTTATGGGTGTCTTAGGAGCAATTTTGTGGAAAGGGAGGTCTGGCTATCATCCCCTAGTGGGAGAGTGGGTAAGTGGATAACGAAGGAGTATCCACAGGTCTCTGTCCTGGGGTCACTCTTTCGGGACATCAATATGGAGCCTCTCCTAGACAACTTTGAGAGCAGCGCTGATGTGCTAGAGGTGATAACCTACACTGACGACCACCTCCTGTTGGTTGGCAGCTGAAGCCGAGAGGAACTAGAACCCAACATCGGGAGAACTATGACCATATTGTCGCAATGGTGCTACAGGATCAAAGTTAAAATGGCGCCAAACTAGTCAATTTACTTGCTTTTAAAATGCCAATTGACGAGGAACCCAACCGTCAGGATTGAGGGCACACCAGTTATGCACCATCAAGAGGCACGATACCTGGGTGTTATTCTGGATGAGAGATGGAGCTTCGCCCAACACACTGAAGTGGCAACTCATAGGTCGCTAGAGGTCTTTAACAACCTTATAATGATTGGGCACAGGCGATTTCATCTTCCTCCACAACTCATCAAATTATACCATAACACCATCCTTGTTTCCATCGAGGGCTACAGGTCTGGAGTCTGGGCTCACAAGGGTCGTTCCTGCTTTGGCCGTGAGGAGGGTGCAGCGCAACATGCTACTGCGATCGATTGGAGCCTACCGCACATCCCCAGGGGGAGCATTGCTGATTTTCATGAGGCTGTACCTCCTAGACGTTACAATCAGAGAGCAGGCTGCGTGCTATTGGGCAAAAAGGGGACAAGTTGAAAAGATGGAGGGCATTTTGGGGGTGCGAGTGGGGGACAAACCGTCGATTAGAAGAAGGAAGAAGAATTATGGCAGTACTTCTGAGATAGGGACGAGACAGGCAGAAGAACCTACCAGTTACTTCCAAACATCAGGGAATGTCTTCAAATTAAACGTTTTCAACCTAGTAAGGGACTATTGCACTTCCTCATTGGGCGTTGTCCGTATCCGGCATATCTCTGCCGGTTTGGGTAAAGGGCAATTCCTTCGTATGACTGTGGTGCCGGGATAGGTACACCGGACCACGTCATCCACAAGTGCCCCTTGTTTGATGATGTTGCCACGGAATTAAGGAACCAACTACCCAAGACAGACATTTCACTTGATCAGGAATCCGGTCACCTTTAACATCATTGACAGACTTGCCAGCGAGGTATCCACCAACGTCCTGCATGTATACCGAAGAGAGAGAGAGAGAGAGAGAGAGAGAGAGAGAGAGAGAGAGTGTCGAGCAATGAATCAACATCCCACAGCCATCCCACATCGACGGCGCGCGGACTGGCCGACTGCCGTGACGATTGGAATCCGCCACGTCCTGGATTATGGGGATGGTGTGAACTTACCAAAATTAGACACTGCACACTGTTTATGACCCTAGTAGTTAGGATTCATTGGTAGAATATAGTTTTTCTGGATAATTTAGAAAGACCTGCAGCGATTTCCAGTTAAGGCCAGCCCAGTGTCAGGGGTACGCCCACTGGGATTAGCTCAGTGGGCACGGCCAAGAAAGAGGTTTGTATTTTGCTGGCACACTTAACGCTGCAGGACGTTGCTTGGTAGAGTAGTAGGTTGAATAGTAGGCTTTCCCGTACAGTAGCTAGCTTTCCATCCTGTGGTTAATATTTAGTAGATAAAAGAATAGTAAATGCTGCTTGGTAATCAGTACATTGTATGTACTTAGGACCCACTAATGTTTTAGGTGGTGGGTTATTATGTATAATAATTGTTTTGGTGAATAAAGATTTTTAAAAAAAGGCTCACACAGCCTTAGACCCCAAATCTGTGGTACGGAGAAACCCCCTATATTGTCATTTTAAACCATAACTGTATTAAGTTTTCTTTGCTATTCTGGAAGGTTATAACATAACCTTTCATTTTTCAGTTTCTGTCTCCTCTCAGTTCACTTATCATTACATTTTTTTCCTTGTTGATAGCTCTAATTCTGAAGAAAATGCGTGCCCTTGTGAAACATTCCAGGAAAGATCAGAGAAAAGGTAACGCCTTATATGATAGGCAACGTAAATTCGCATACTATGGAATATCTTAAAGTGACCAGTTAGTATGCTGTCCCTCAATAAACAGTTGTTGATACAGAAAGAGCCCTGAATCACTTTTTGAACATATTTTAATTTCCGTAACTCAGTGCTATATCCTGTATTCTTTTGTCTGAAGATCCTTTGTTTCTATTTTCATAATTTCTATTTACTTGCGCAGGCACGCACTGACAGTCACATAGCAGTGGGTTTTCGTCGTTAACGTTTTGTCTAGTAGCAATTTCTTCCTTAGTCGTTAATTTACTTCTATTTTCCTGGAAAATATTTTCTAATTCCTCGCGATAGCTCCATTTTCGTGCCCGAATATTTCTCTCATTATTAGGCTCATTACTACGGCCTGAATCAGCAGTGGATTGATTTAGAATTGGAACAGCATCACTCTACCTGCATTTAGAACGAGTAGTCAACAGTTCTTTTCAAATCTCTTCCGTAATCGCAACCCACAAGACCATTTTCAACTGGAAGCGAATCTGCAAGTCTCAAACACTTGTCTATTTTCTTTTTGTCTCACCGCTTCTAGGGCTCGTAGCAAATCATTATTTTTCACTTAAGAACTTTCTCTGAAAATCCCTCAACATGCCGATAATTACGCCGTAACTCTGTATTCAATCACCAGTCAGTAATAAAAATTCACATTGACGCAAGCAACCTTGTTTTCGCTCGGAAACGCAAATACAACATAGTGGCAGTCCCGGGCTGCTAGGCGCTGTCCGGGCTCGCTACTGTGGACACCCCTCGTGATCCCTGCCGTGCCTTCTAGTATCCACGCACACACCCTACTGACAGCGAAATCTTGAAAGGTCATTTTTATTCGCCATTTCACCTACATATTACCCAAGACATTTTGGCAACTTCGGAACCCTTGAAAAGAACACGAAGCTGTGGGAATATCAGCACCTACTTTGTTGCCACATCTACCCACCATTTCCTTTCAATTCATAAATGAAACCTGAGTCTGACCACACATTTGGTTAAAAATAATCTCATTTACTCCTACTAATAAGATTATAGCAACAATGTAACAGTCGAGCCCCTGAATGGAATTTAGTATTAACTTGCACATTTCTAGAAAACTTGTGAACAAACATAAATGAAAAATTCTGCACTAAATGTTGATGCTTCTGCAGCTCGTTCCGAATTTTCTGCCTGAATGTTCAGCAGAGTTAAACTGTCAACTTCAAAGCCATTCGAGAACCATTCTGACAGACCTATTTAGTGTCCCTTTTTAATGTCTTTCAGAAGTCTTTATTCTCATTTTTTAATCAAAATTAAATGCGCTGCCGAATCACTTGTAAAAACAGTACTGCAGTGTCAAATATCTACAGCCGACTTGATCCGTCTACATGTCACCATACCAAGTCATGGTTCGTACATAGGGTAGGGAGGGCTCTAGAGGCGCTGTGCACCCAGCTTCCCAAGCCAGACAACCCCGACAGAAAATCAAGCAAGAGGCGGCAGCACCATCACGTGCGCAGGTTGTGTGTCTTCGGCAATGTGGAATGTTAGACGACTGACCAACACAGAAAACGAGTTAAACCAAGTACGCAAGGAGAGGGAAGTATACACTGTAACAGAAACTAGGAAAAACCAAGAGAAACAAGAGATGTGACGGACTACACGATAGCTTACAGTGGGTTCCCACAAAGAAAACGAGCTAGTGCTGGAGTGTCCATTTCAGTCAATGATAAATGGAGAGGGCAGGTTCGTCAATTCAACCTTATGAATAATGACCCATTTCAAATTCCAAGAGATTATCTAAAAGCTGTCTACAGCCCAGAGGAGGAAAGGATGATCCTCAGAAAGTGAATAAAAATCAACACGACAGACCGTGTTGTCATCGCTGGTGATTGTAATGCGGAGCTGGAAATCTACCTACACCAGTAATATCAGGCTTATTTGGAGGAAAGATCCTTGATAATAATGGAAATGAACTACGCACAGTTGTCTCCAACAATTTTAAAATTACTACCACATTTTGCAGACAAAGACAGTAACAAGTTTACGTGGAGTGCACGAAGATTAATGTCTGTGATTGAGTACACACTGATTAATGATAAAATGAATAATCTGATGTAAGATATATTTGTTTGTAGAGGACGAGACATAGGTAGTGACCACTTCCCTCTACGCAGTAAGATAAGGCTACTGCCAAAATGAAAGGAGACAAACTCCTAAAGAAACCACACCACGAGTTGTTCAAAATATATCTTCTGTCGGAATACAGTATTAGGAAACTTCATCAGTACTGACTCCAAGGAAAGCTTGTTTTATTACCAGTCAATAAAGACATCAATATAGAATTGAATATCAAAACTGGCATAATTGAAGAAGCCCTACAAGCACTTGGTAGAAGGAAGAAAACAGATGGGGAAAATAATTTGGAACACAGAAATTAAAGAAGTGATTAAAGAACAATACGTAGCTTGTCGAAGTTTCTACAGATGAAAACGTCAGAAAGTTTGCAGACGTACGGAATAAAGCGGAATGCTGCCCAACAATTACTGTGCAAATCTCACCAACAGTCTACTACATTCATAAGCGTCTTAGAACACGATGTACATGGCAGACAGCAATGTGCATACGAGGTCATGAAAGCGCTCCACAAGAAAGAAAAAGACGCTGCCTTACTAAACATTATAAGCAATGGATAAATTATACAGATCAGTGGTGTACACTGAATGCTGAAAATGACACTCGAGAAAGTATGAACAATGAATCAGTAGCGCAATTACTACGGACGAACTACAATACGGTTTGAAAGGCATGAAATACAGGAAAAAAAAGAATGGATGGAATACATGCAGAGCTAATTAAATATGAAGGGTTACCACTAAATAAGACTTTACAATTAACAAATGAATGTTGGTCGAAATGTAAGATCCCCAGACCATTGGTACATAGCAGAAGTGATCTCTCTCCAGGAAAGGGAAACACAGTGATTGTAGGAGCTATCGCGGCGTAAGTCTTCCAAACACTGGCTACATACTATATAGATAGAACAATAATGACATGCAGAATATTACAGAAACTATTATTTCTGAGGAACATAATGGTTTTAGGTCGTTTATGCACAGTCATTGTGGTTGTAATTAAAAACATGATAGGAAAAAGACAGAGTTTAATGTACAAACCCATATGGCCTTACCGATCTTCAGAAGGCTTTTGGACGCGTGAGCCGTGAGAGCCTATGGAAGATTATGTCCAAATATTGATATACGTACTACCTAACTGAGGTAGTGAAAAGTCTTTACAATAGCACATGCAATGCAGTAAACACAGGTAGGATTCGATTAGATGAAATAATTATTAACCAACGGGTTGGATAAGGATGTGGACTGTCACCTATCCTTTTTAATGCTACAATGACATTACCTCAAATGCAAATGTAAAGTAAACAAAGGAATTAACATAACGAATGAGCAATATCTGAATGTATTTCAGACTGACCTCCAAAGATCAGTGTACCAGCTAACAAAGATCAATATATCAGCAGAACGGAAGAACATCTTTAGAATTTCTAGTAACAAAACAAAAATAATGGCATTCTGAGGAAAATCTCCAGTCAGGTCAAAAATTGTTTTGGATAATTGAGTTTTAGAACAAGTGTCTCAACTCTTATTTAGGATCCGCTGGAAGTTTTGATTTGGACCCTGATATTGAAAATTAAATACAGAAATTTCAAGCTCTCTGTGGCACCGCTAGCAGAACACTGGCTTATAAAGCACAAAAACAAACAGTCGTGATATTCTATAAAGTAACGGCTGTTCCGGTGTTATCTTACACAATCGAAAGTTTGTTTACCACAAGAAAATAAAATTCAAACAGAAGAAATGGGGTTCCTGAGAAAGACAAAGAGCTGCACAAGAAGATATGATTGAAAACGAAGAATTAGAAGAGAAATATTTCCATCATGAATGAAAAAGTTAAAAGAAATATCGTGAAGATTGGGAGCAAACACCTCATGATAATTCCAGGTCACAGAATTCCTCATACGATTGTGAACTACAAGCAGAAATGGGAGATATTGGAAGGCCTGGATAAAGATGGGTATGAGTTTGTTTCAAAGGTCGTAACAGGCAACAGCCTCATCCTTTAAAGGACGATGATAGTGTGTGTAGGTGGCTTGTGGGATTTGTTTGCTTAAAACAGCTTGAATACGTCCATAAAAATCACTCGTAGGTGCAGCTCCGTCATGTGATTGTGCAACAGAAATTTAAATTACGGTTGGTAGTTTTTTCTTAATGTAGGCGACCAAGTTTTTACAGGTTCGAAGACTAGGGACGTTTCGTATACGTTACCACCTAAATAGCACCGAATGACTATATTTTCTCAGTTTTCGAAAACCCTTTTGACTCTTCAAACATTAGAACAAAATACTGGGCTTCTTTCACTTCATGTGAGGCATTCCACCATATTGCTAAGGTTATAAGGATATTATTTGGTTTACCGTGAGGTGTTCATTTTTCCCGTATAGGTTCACGTTTTTCCTAAGACAGATCCTTCCTTCAAAGTTCCAATGAAGGGAAAAAATTTCTGATTTGCACTATCTTTCTACTCACTATGAACTCTTCGTACAAGACCCTTGAGAGCTGTGTATCGAAGTAAATCGGCAGTCTCTTCCATCCCCCCTCCGTTTTCTTGAACGTCTAGAACGTATCTTTGATCCACTAGAGCAGCAACCGTTACATTCACTCCAACCTATTACTTGCAATTTATAGAACACGAGAGCGTATAATCCCTGAACTACAATTGCAAACCTTGTGCTTAAAGTAACAGAATGTAAACATGTACCAGTATAGTTTTAATGTTCATTGCACAGCACTGTTTACGGGATTACCAATAGGTTGCGATCCCACATGTCTGCTTTGACTCATGATATGAAAATACCGGCCATCTGGGTTTCAAGCATAAAGAATATGTCCCTCATAGTGCCACTCATTGCATCCGCGAACAAACTTAACATGCGTAATAATCACTACTAAAAACTCAAATTAACGGGCCAACCACGAGAAGTAGAAATTCTTGCCAAACACTAACAAGAAAACAACCTTAAATTAATGGAAAGAATCGTTCGTTATTGGTCGAAACAGCTGCTGGAAACTTATCACAGACAACTTCTCCCACTGCAGGAAGCAATGACCTACTCGTAAATTTCCTTATCACAGACAACGAAATTTATATGAATTACCTGTCCTCTTCCTGAAAATTCTGAAAACGTATTATGCAACGTTTGGTGGGTTTCTAAACTTATCTTCTCACACCCTTCACCCAGAGCTTTTCGAGTTGGATGGATACGAAATATGAAATCAGATGACTGAAGGAAATCCTCTAATGCGAAAGTAAACAGCGCAGCCACTGCAGATTAAAAAATCAACCATGTATAGAGCCGAAACAGGCAAAATAATAATGTAAAAAGTCTGTTTTTGATGTTTACTGTAAAACAAATAATCGCAATGAGCATGCTATTATACAAATTGTATCAGAGGGAAGTTTTAATGAGAGAGATATATATAAATATAGGGGACTTTCATTTCACATGCATAACATGTTAATAAGAACATCAAATAAAATATGAACACTGTCATTTTCTTAAAACTTAACATCCCAGCAAACTACAATTTACAAAAAATATCAGAGTTCACTTACCATGGCTGTTATCTTGATGGCACTCTCCTCCCAAAGCAAAAACACTCTCCTCAGCAACACTCTCACTCTCCTCAGCAACACTCTCACTCTCCTCAGCAACACTCTCACTCTCCTCAGCAACACTCTCACTCTCCTCAGCAACACTCTCACTCTCCTCAGCAACACTCTCACTCTCCTCAGCAACACTCTCACTCTCCTCAGCAACACTCTCACTCTCCTCAGCAACACTCTCACTCTCCTCAGCAACACTCTCACTCTCCTCAGCAACACTCTCACTCTCCTCAGCAACACTCTCACTCTCCTCAGCAACACTCTCACTCTCCTCAGCAACACTCTCACTCTCCTCAGCAACACTCTCACTCTCCTCAGCAACACTCTCACTCTCCTCAGCAACACTCTCACTCTCCTCAGCAACACTCTCACTCTCCTCAGCAACACTCTCACTCTCCTCAGCAACACTCTCACTCTCCTCAGCAACACTCTCACTCTCCTCAGCAACACTCTCACTCTCCTCAGCAACACTCTCACTCTCCTCAGCAACACTCTCACTCTCCTCAGCAACACTCTCACTCTCCTCAGCAACACTCTCACTCTCCTCAGCAACACTCTCACTCTCCTCAGCAACACTCTCACTCTCCTCAGCAACACTCTCACTCTCCTCAGCAACACTCTCACTCTCCTCAGCAACACTCTCACTCTCCTCAGCAACACTCTCACTCTCCTCAGCAACACTCTCACTCTCCTCAGCAACACTCTCACTCTCCTCAGCAACACTCTCACTCTCCTCAGCAACACTCTCACTCCCCTCGAAACAGAACAACTCCCCTCGAAACAGAACAACTCCCCTCGAAACAGAACAACTCCCCTCGAAACAGAACAACTCCCCTCGAAACAGAACAACTCCCCTCGAAACAGAACAACTCCCCTCGAAACAGAACAACCCCCCTCGAAACAGAACAACTCCCCTCGAAACAGAACAACTCCCCTCGAAACAGAACAACTCCCCTCGAAACAGAACAACTCCCCTCGAAACAGAACAACTCCCCTCGAAACAAAACAACTCTCCTCCCAAAGCAACAACAAAACTCCACTCCAAACAGCAACAACAACAAAACAACTCCTGCCAACTCCGTGCTCAATACTCGATGTGATCAAATCTAACCAAGTAAGACGAATAACCCTCAGCTGTTCGTATCATCCGTTGCAGCCGTCAGGCAGATCACATGACTCGATAGCAGCGCCTCTCGTGGCACCCCACCAACCGTCCGTCTGACAAATTGGCTGTGTGTCGGTGTTTTGACTGACCGACCGACGAATTTTTATTGTCGGGTTGTCGGGCGCGTCCGACCAGTCGACAACTGACCCAAGAAATTGTGTCGTGTGTACCGCGATCGTGACAAACGCATGACTAAAACTCCAGTTCTGACACAGCTCTCAGAATTAAATACTGTTGTAATATACATTTCTACGTCCGAGGCGGACGAAACTTTAAGGACAGAGTTTTTAGAGAAATTCAAAGACTGTACATCTTTTCGCGACACATAGTGTGAGGAGTATAACAATAGAGGTGCAAGAAATGAAGCACTTATTTCATTTTTTAACGAATCCATAATGGTTTCTCTATGTGCAACACGAGATTAAGTCTGTTGATCTTCTTTATTTATGTTTTTAGATTTTAATTTCCCTGTAGACCAAATGTGGCATCTTTAATTTTTATTTATTTATTTATTGCAATTCTAACGCTGAGCGAGTTGTTGCAGTGGTTAGCACACTGGACTCGCATTCGGAAGGACGACGGTTCAATCCCGCGTCCGGCCATCCTGATTTAGGTTTTCCGTGATTTCCCTAAATCGCTCCAGGCATATTCCGGGATGGTTCCTTTGAAAGGGCACAGCCGACTTCGGCCGACTTCCTTCCTCGTCCTTCCTTAATCCGATGAGATCGATGACCTCGCTGTTTGGTCTCTTCCCCCAAACAACCCAACCGTACAATTCTAACAGTCGCTAAATGTTTCATTTCTTACGTATCCATTGTATTTACTAGATGATGCGCGCCACCGTCATGTGGAGTCTTTCTTGTTCAAATATGATATAAGTTTCTGAAATTTGCAGATCATCTTTTGTATAGCATCCGTAAATAAATTAATAACGTTTTGTTTTATTTATTTTATCATGATTTATTACCTCTGTCAACTATAGATCACGTTGCACGTTTCAGGAATAATTTTAGGTAATAATTGCAGCGGTATGACAGTACTGAATCTTAGGTCTGCCGCCAGTGACGAGAAATCGTAATGCAACTAACAGTCTCTCCTCGGAGTTTAGCACCTCTCTCAGGACTGCATTATTTCTCCTTTAAGTCCAGCAGCCCCGAAATGCATGATTCACCCCTTCTTAAATAATCAGGAAAATTATAAGCTCCCAGCCTGAACATGGGTGAATTTCTTCCCTTGCGTTGGCCACTTCTTTGCCCACAGCTTTCTCTCTGTTTTTTCCCTTCTCATCTTTAAAACAGCCAAAGCAAACCGCGTTATTATTTTTCTGAAAAACCAGGCGAGATCTCGTAGAACAAAAACGGAATTAACTGAAGATAAAACAAACAACAGGGCGGCACTATAATCGCCGAGTACAGTCGGTTCGGACGTGTGTAGGCTGCGACCAATTTGGTCATTCTGTCATCCGATAAATTTGTGTGTGTGTAGGAGCCTTGTATACGCAAATACTGTTCATTGAGACCTTAAACCGATGACAAATCCGTATTTTCTGCTTCTCGACGCTGAGCTGCATCTGTTTCCTTTGCCTGGTCTTTGATGATAGCCAGCGCAGCTGGATAGATGTTTTCGCTCTGGCGCAAATTTTAATTACTTCCGGATGAAAAATGGACAATTGTTCCCAAAGTATGGAGCAGGAGCACAGGTTCTTAGTGACACCAATTTCCGTGGAGAAATTGTGGTTCCATAGATCTGGACAAAAAAAATTTCGTAGCTGGGAGGTGGAGGTTAGAGTTTAACGTGCTGTCGACAGCGAAGCCATTAGAGACGGAGCACAAGCTCGGACTGTTGAAGGGTGGACTAGGAAGTCGGCCGTGCCCTTTCACAGGAACCATCCCGACATTTGCAGTAAGAAATTTAGGGAAATCACGGAAATCCCATACCTAAATGACCGGACGCAGGTTTGCACTGTAAACCTGCCGAATGCTAGTCCAGTGTGCTAACCACTGCGTTACCTCACTCGATAATTTCATAGTAGTTTGAAGGAGCGATTCTGAGGTTACAAGCAAACCTCCGCGAGAAATCGTGGTCAGCCACTCAACCGAACTTTCCTCAAGCATTGCCAGTAACTCCCCATAGTGTGTCGCCAGTGATCTGTCGTAATGTTGCTTCGGTATACTACATATAGTATTGAAATCCTTCAACGCTGAAGTCGGAAGCCTGTTATGAGACATCGGAATCTGCTATTGCGAAATTTATATTTTCGACTCTTTCTCTCATTCAGTTACTACCAGTGTCTCACTGTCAGTAAAGGACCCTACCCTACACATGCGCCGGTTTACCGACCGACCGATAAATTGTGCGCGTGTAGCTTGTTGACCGACCGACCGACTAACAGTACGCCTGTAGGCTTGTTGGTCTGAAGAGAGATTTTTCTTTGCGGTGGGTTGGTTGGCTAAGACTGGCAGACGGCCGCACCTGCCTGCCCGCGACCCCATTCGCCGTGCACATCGTGTAGTCTGTCCTGCAAGCCGCCCCACAACAGTTCCTTTTCAGTCACCACGCGCGGGGTTCAGCGCACTCCGAATGTGGCTAACATGGCAGTGTGCGAGGCAGACGAAATTTGTATGAGAGAGTTCCTGGAAAGTTTTCGAGTCTTCAGACGTCTGTGGGACATGCCGTGCGAGCAGTATAGCAATAGAGGGTAAGAAGTGAAGTGCTTCTTTCATTTTTAACGAATCTATAGTAGTTTCATGTGGCAAACAGAGAAATTAAAATGCACATTTTTGTGAATAACTGTTAGTCGTCTGTCTGTTTCTCGATTTTATTTCCTATACTCATCGGAAAGGAAGTCTGATAATCTTAAATACAGACAGATTGGATTTTTATTTAATTTCCGATACGTAGCGAAAATAAAAACTAAAAACCGAATTATAGACACATTTGGTTCATTATTAGAAGTGTTACAAAAATTCAACCTATCGTCACCCCTCCTGCTATGAAGAGCAAAGTGAAGAGCTTTTCTCAAGTTCTAACAACTGTTAAGTGCTTCATTTCTTATGAATATGTTGCTCAATTTATTACATAATACGCACCGCCGCCATTTGCAGTCGTCCTTCTAATCTGAAATGAATTTCTTGAACTTACAGGGGATATTATTACATTCGAACATAAATTCATAAAGTTTACATAAATATATTTTAATTATCGTTTCGCTTCTGCTTTATCACGAGTATTTCCTCAAGCAACTATTAATCACCTTGCAGATTTCATGAATCCTTTTAGATAATTTTGGGGATTAATTGCGCTGAATCTGAGGTCCTCGTAAATTCCGCCAGTGGCTAGAAATCGTATTAGCTATCGTATGACGTTCAGGAGCTCCGAAAAGCATTTTACATCCATTCTTAAATAATTCCGAAAATCCTCGGGTCTCAGCTCCGTAAGTAACAAAGCGTAGGTGCATTTGGTCCATTGCAATAGCCATTTCTTTACCCACAGCTTTATCACGGCTTTTTCTGGCCTTGTTAGTTCGAACAGCCAAGCCAAATCCCAATTATTTACCTGTGGAATACTAAGCGGTATCGCGTAGAACAGAACGTCATAACCAGCTCTAGGAGCAGGGGGGCGCTGAAATCATGTAGTCGGTCGGGACGTGTGTTGTGTAGACTGTTACGAAATTTGTCGGTCGGTCAATAAACTGTGTGTAGTAGAGCGGTTGATGTTGGGGCGGGCTAGTTTTGCATGACGGAGTAATAGAGCACAAAATGAGAGGTGTGCTGAGCACAGCCTACCTAGACAGCCTGCCCGCACCAGTGGCCGAGCGTAGAGGCCATGGCCAAGTCATACGTAATGTTAGACTCCAAAAACGTCAAACGTACCTTCATCCCTGCGCAACTACATCCACCACAGGATTCTCATTCGTGATGTATTTGTAATAATGCAGAGTGAGGAAGTATTTGCAGTAACAAGTAAAACTGAAACCAATGCGTAAACGTAGAGGAAGCGGGATAGTCCAAAAAGCGAAGTAAGGAATAAATATTTGTTGTAAACTGAAACAAATTCTACAGCATGTCACGCGTAAACTGATCGTTTGTGTTTCCAGTTGCGAACACTCATTTAAAGAAATACAGTTGTATGAAAACCCCCACTATCTCCTTCAGGAATTTAGGTTGTAATAAAAAACAGCGAAGTTTGTTGCAATGTGTGCTAAAAAGGTGACACCTTTTAGAGGTGAGAGGTGTTTCTGATGACAGTTCCAAAGAAATAGGCTAAGAATTAATTCATCTAGGTGCAAATTATCGAGAAGTCTGCGTTTCAGATGTTACGTCAAATATTTCTACTGTAAGTATGCATGTCAAAGAAGAGGCTTCTTGCAATCAGAAACCGTATTATAATCTTCTGTTATAAAATTATTAATACAAAATTCTCTATGACGGTTGATATATGTGGACTGATTCGTATAAAAGGCGCATTGACACAGCACATAAGCACATATTGGTCTCTTGTGAATAACATTCAATTTATAACCGAATTCCCAGATGTTAAGCTGACAGGAGTAAATACAGGGTGTATACGAAGACGAGAAAAAAATTCCAGGATTTCTCAGTGAAAATTAGACTTTCTCCTTGGTGAAAATACACTTTTTCCTTGTTAAGTGACAGGGTACTTTTCCTCGAACCTGTAAAATTTATCAATCCTTTAAATGGTTATGGCTTTATACACCAGCATAGTACTTCTCGGCCCTTTAGAAAGCCACATTCAGTAAAAAAAATAAATGAATTTGGAAACGTGTACACTACATATTTTCGTATTACGGAAGTGTAAATTTAAATTCCACCAAACGCCGCATGTCACTTTCTGAAGCATTGAAATAAAGATTGCTTTGCGCTTTTGTAACCAGTCATAGCTCATGTCACGTGATCTCGCCAGGCGATGACAGCGGATATTCGAGCATATGACACGTGATAGCAATACTACTGTTCAGTAGCGGGTTCACAGATAGGAAACGTTAATAATGGTTCAAATTAATATACATCTTGTTACTACAAAAAAAGCAAAGTTTTCACAAATAATCTTGGTCTCTAAGATTAATAAGCTGCAAGAGAAGCTAAGCTTTCACATACCATGTTGATTTTTTGCGCGTTACTTACACACTTCCCACAAAGGACATGACTGATCTTCTGAGCTCGAAATTTTTCTAAATGTTCGTACCAGACTTGATTTTTAAATGAGTCAAACGCTCTGTGATTTAAGGAGTTCATCGTAAATTCTCGCACATAGTAGATCTTACATAAAAGGAAATTTACTTTGAAAGTAACGATTTTCAAACAACCATTCGCAATATTTTCCCGCGACCTGTTATAAATAGGTTCGCCTCAGTAGTTGCCAGAGCGCCAGATAACAGGCGTCACTGCGCTTGCGCAGCTACTAGGATTCTGGAAGCTCGTATGTTCGTAGGTGTAAGACATTAAACGATCTTACATTGTCATAAAAGAAAAGACATCAGAGTATACTCAAAGTGCATCGGAATTTCGTGAAACACACTAAAACGGGTAATTCGGCTTGATGTGCACATTCCTATGTCCAGATTCGGATGTAAATTTTCTTGGAGTACCAGTAATGTATTATTTCATCTTTGGTTCTTCATTATGACATAATTTCATACGTGCTAGAAGATGAAAACATGCACTTTCGAAATGCAGCAAACCGTTGAAACCAGCCAGTAGTGTGGAATTAAACACTTCGTTTCAAATAAATTGACTGCCTCAGTGGAAAAGATTAATGAAAGCCAAATCTCTTCGACAAATATAACTTCATTGTTCTGTAAGGCTATTAATGCTTGACTGTCAGAAAGGTGGAAATAAAATAAAATCTGAAACTAATAACATAATTTAGCCTTCCGTACTCCTGTCAATGTATTTTAATTCACTTGATAGCTCTCAGCCACAGAAATCCATTTTGTTTTCACTTGACGTGAGAGCAATAAACGAAGAGAAAACAGCAAAGTCACTGAACGTAAACGTCGGTCGTGTGAAGATTATCACCTTTCCCACTATAACTGAGACTGCTTTGCGCATCAGAAAAAAACTCGCAATCAATATTGGATGGGATAATTTGTAACCGGGAGAACAAGAACTCTTCAGAAAATTTGTATTATTTATTGCCTATAGCTAATAACTCGTTTTTTTTTGTGTGATATAAAATTAAATATAGGATACATGAAACCAGTAGAAGAGACAAGCAAGACAGTACATTTCGTCAGACATTAAACCTAGCATTTTTACTCTCTCACTTTGTTACAGATTTACATGACGTGCTTTCCTTTCTGGGAAAGAATCTATTACCTCATCAAAGATCGTCAAATGTTTTGCTACATGAAAAAAGAAATTATTTGGCTAATACTGAAAAAGCCGTTAGTACATACAATACCCAAGACTTGGTGATTTCTCAATCTGATAACGTGTTTGTCACTGCTAGATAAAACAAAATAAGCCTGTCTAATATTGTAGCTATCTTAACAAATACCAAATAAACGAGACAGTTTTGGCACAAATGGTCATTTTTATAACACGAGAAAATATAATTCACGAAGTACCAATATCAAATGCTTATCAAGCCTACTACAAGCAAAAAGCTTCATGTTCGGAAGTAGTTTCACATTTCATTCATATGCTCCAGCTTCCCAAGCATGAGATCGAAAGTAGTAGTACGAAATTTTTGTATAAAATTGGAATCGTCGCTGCTCGGGAGTAACCGAGCGGTCTATGGGCGCTGCAATCATGGACTGTATGGCTGGTCCCGGCGGAGGTTAGTCCTCCTTCGTGTGTGTGTGTGTGTGTGTGTGTGTGTGTGTGTGTGTGTGTGTGTGTGTGTGTGTGTGTGTCCTTAGGCTAAATTTGGGTTAAGTAGTGTGTAAGCTTAGGGACTGATGACGTTAGCAGTTAAGTTCCATAAGATTTCACACATACTTCAACATTTTTTTGGAATCGTCTTATTCTTACATAATTTGTGTGATGTCCCCGTTTCTGCTTCTTCGTTCTAATAAACATTCTTGTCGTGACTAATTACGTAACTTATTCTCCGGTTAGCTTCACTAACCCTGCCACAATCAACAGTTTAGTTATCCCGCGTTTATTCTCCGGTTAGGCATTACTAGGTGTTCATATATAGATGAGCGAGGTTTCTACGGCTGCTGCCCCCTCTCTTATCCCAATCACCATCGTTCACGGTCTATCCAGTCTCCTTCATTAAGACTTCTCGCCGCCGTTGCTTCGTTGACGTCGTCTTTCCAACATCTCGCAGGTCTACCGCGCCTTCTTCTTTGATGTGGGGTCCATTACCATCCCGTTTTGGCCATCTTGTGTCTGGAATACGCTGTAAGTGACTATACCAGAGTAGGCGCTTCCTTTCTATCTAGTCTAGGATTGTGCTTTTGACATTCATAACCTCTCTGGTCCTATCACTTGTAATATGGTCAAGTCTGGAGTATCCACAACTTCGCCTCCAGAAATCCATCTCGACAGCCATCAGGCGATCTTTCTGCCTCTGAGTTAGTTCCCACAACTCTGCACCATGTGTTGTGATACTTCCAATAATTGAGCAAGCGTACAATGATCTCTTCTCCTCGAAAGCTAACAAGCTGATTACTCTGGTCAACAACACGCAATTCTAGGTAATCCAATATCTGAACTGTTATTGGGACATATATAGTTTGTGTGGGCTTGAACTATCTTATACCCAGTGCCGACTGTAGGGATGAATCAACTTATCGTTGAGGTATGAGTTTGTGGCAATATTGCTCTCAACGTGGATTGTGCTGACTGGTAGTATATCTACAGCTTGATCCGATGCATAAAATTTACTGGCGTCCCTCACCAGAACACGATCATTTGCAAAACCTAGCAGTGGACCTATTGAATCTGTCTAAAGTCGATCGTAGCTCTCTGCCCGTATTTGATTTACGGATATTAATGTTTGCCCGCAGTTAAATACCTTTTCCTGACTGTTTTAACACTTCGTTTAAATCATCAATATCGTAGGCACCAAGTTGTATTTGTAGACTCTCCTTCCGACCGTCAATTTCCAGATGCTCTTCGTGATATTTGGAATGCTGTTATACGCCTCCAGACCAATCAGAGCAATACGCCAGTCCCCTGCACTTAAATCGGCGGAAAGTAATCTGCACGTAATGCTGATACTCGCTCTTTTAAAGTCAGTGTGTATGACATAGCATCTAAACCTCAAATGATGGGCGTGCGTTCAGTTATGGCTGTTTCATATGTGTGGTTGTTCGCACACCGGCTCTGACAAGGAGAGGAGAAAGCGCGCATTCCAGACTTCTCACCGTTCGGTCTAAATATAGCGCGCATTCCAGAAGTTCGCTGATGCAGGCGAAGGCTAATTTGCCATGGCTGTGATGAGGAACATAATGCGGAGATGCCCGCACAGGTATGTGTTAAAGTCCTGACATCGCCGTAGATTGTAGAAAACACGACTTTTGCTGGTGAAGTAGCGCTGTGAATCTTCAGGCGGCTGTAAATCCCCAAATGAATCGAAATATTGTACTGTATTCGCACTTTCCTTAACATACGCCACCCAATGGATTCCTGGACCCCCAGCAACATCTAAATTTACAATTCCGCACTCATTAGTCCGCCACATAGTCTCCGGTAATGTATCCCGCATAAAGACGCAACGGAATCCAGGAATGTGATGTTTCTCTTTAACAATATTAATAATATCTTTATTCGTGAGTGCTCGATCAGGTAGGATAACTAACGAACTTTTTTATTTATGAAGAGACCTAGTCCTTTTCTGTATGGTTTAAAGTAGAGACCCTTTCTGATAGCTGCTGCTTCCGTGGCCCGATTATGTCTTCTGGCTTCCTCTAGATGCGCCTGTGCATTTTTGACGCTCTGGCTACAGCTGCAGCCCCACCTGTGAGTGAACCTACCGCCGACAGAGCTGCAAGGGCTGGAACGAGGAACGGAATAATTCCACCTGATGTGTTTGGTAGTGGTAGGGCTCTAGGTGGTTTAATTGCAGTCTTCTTCGACTCCCCGCCCCCCGCCCCCGCCCCCCCCCCCTTCAACACACGTTTAGCTGTACACATCGAAGTGAGAATACAGTTTTTCAAAGAACCTGGTGTGGTGTCACCGCCAGACACCACACTTGCTAGGTGGTAGCTTAAATCGGCCGCGGTCCATTTAGTACATGTCGGACCCGCGTGTCGCCACTGTGTGATCGCAGACCTAGCGCCACCACAAGGCAGGTCTCGAGATACGGACGAGCACTCGCCCCAGTTGTACGACGACATTGCTAGCGACAATACGGACGAAGCCTTCCTCTCATTTGCCGAGAGACAGAATAGCCTTCTGCTAAGTCCATGGCTACGACCTAGCAAGGCGCCATTAGCCTTACATAGTTTGAGAGTTATAGTATAAATGTCTCCAGAAGAACGCTGTATTCATCCACGAATAAAGTTAAGTATAAAGCAGCTACGTACTTTTCTTGCTACCATTCAATAGTTATCCTGTTCCAGAATTCACGCCTGTCTGCGTTAGATAGCGTGCCTATCGGCCCCCTCAAAATAACACTGTCGGCACTTCTGTCCACACATCATTTGGCGCCGAGGCTTAACGGATCGTGTTCTTACTCATTGCTTTGCTCTGATTTATTTGTCATGGCTTCGCCACAATCTCCAGATGTACTTTCCGAATTTTATCGCTTGCAGAATCAGCAGACGCAGGTGTTATTGGATGCCCTTGGACAGCTCGTCCAGGGTCAACGTGCCATTCAAACCGATGCTGCAGCCGCCGCTTCACTGCTACCACAGCCACAACATGCTGTTGCACCGCCGTTTCGCAGTTTTAATGCGGCGCACGAGTCGTGGCCAGAATGGTCCCGACAGTTCGGCTTCCATCTAGCCGCCTACAGAATTCAGGGTAATGAGCGGCAGCCGTTTTTGCTTTCTTGTGTCGGTGTGTCCACCTACCGTGTGATAGTGAAATTGTTTCCCCGACGCGACGTAGCAACTCTGTCCTACGAGGAAATTTTGTCTGCTTTAGATGCCTATTTCAAAGACACAGTGAATGTGGTTGCAAAACGGTATACGTTTTTTCGTACAAAACGTACGGCCGGTCAAACGAATAGGGAGTGGGTAGCAACATTGCAAGGACTTACTAGGGACTGTGCCTTTGACTGTGACTGTGGCCATCTTATTCAGATACAATGGTACATGATGCTATTGCACAGAACGTTTCTGATGTTCGCATACGGGAGCACATTTTGAAACTAGTTAGTCCCTCCCTTCAACAAGTGATAGACATATTGGATAGACAAGACACACTTGACTGTGCTCAGGAATCTTTTGAAACTTCGCCAGCAGTGTGTAACATTAACCGGCCCGCCGGGCGAGCTGCGCGGCCCGGTCAACTGCCCTCGCGCACACAAACGCAGCTGCCGCCGCGCTCTAAACCAGGTGTGCCGCGCCAGCCCACAAATGCAGTGAAATCATGCCCGCGGTGTGCTACTAGACATTCGCGTGAACATTGCCCATCGCGCCAAGCTATTTACTTTTTCTGTAATAGGAAAGGACATGTTCAAAGTGTTTGCCAGAAAAAGCTCCGATCTGACAATCACAATCATTCCAGGCACTTTGCTTCACGGCGGAATCGAACCAAGGACACTCAGGATAGTGGACCTTCGCCCATGGACATTCATGTAGTTAATTCTGATTCGTCCAGTGCCACTTTCTCTAACAGTGACTGTGTTCGTCCCACAAAAACTGTGCGTCGACATCGCCGGAAATCACGTCAATTAGCAAGTGATTCTGTACAAGTGAATGTTCAAATTGCACAAGACAATCGCTCTTGTCGTCAGCAGGACAATAAACTTTTTGTAGATTTGGACTTAAATGGCAAGGTCATACCGTTCCAGCTCGATACCGGAGCTGCAGTTTCATTGCTCAATCACGACACGTACAAACAACTGGGCACACCTCCGTTGCGTGCCGCAAATGTTCAGTTACATGGTTATTCAGGACAGAATATACCTGTGTTAGGACAGTGCAGCCTTCTTGCCACATACAAGGGATAAATAAAACTTGTGTCGTTTTACGTTCTTCGTTCTTCTTCTGCAGTGAACTTGTTTGGTTTAGATTTATTTCAATTGTTTAACATTTCTATAGTAAATCATGTCCTATCAGTGAATCAACCTGTTCCTTCAGACAGTGTTTCTCGTCTGTGTGACGAATTTGCAGACATTTTTGCACCGGGCTTAGGTTGCGCTAAAATCTATGCAGCACGTTTGGAACTGAAAGTAAACGCGCAACCGAAATTTTTCAGAGCGCGCAATGTTACTCACGCATTGCGTGATGAGGTCGCACGAACATTCCACGATTTAGAATCACAAGGTGTGAGTGAATGTGCGCAATGCCTCTTCCCTTTCAGCTCCGCTTCATCGCTTACGCCGTACAGGTGTTCCGTTCGTCTGGACGACGGAATGCGAACGCGCCTTTCGCCAGTTGAAATCGGCGTTGCTTTCTAATACTTGCCTCACGCCTTTCGATCCCCGGTAACCCCTTTTGTTGATGGTAGATGCTTCGGATTTTGGGATCGGTGCTGTGCTTGCGCACAAAGTTGGCTCGCATGATCGCCCTATTGCCTTTGCGTCAAAATTGCTCTCATCTGCGCAAAGACATTACTCACAGATAAAGAAGCTTTGGCTCTCGTGTTTGGTGTTACTAAGTTCCATGATTTCTTGTATGGTCGTCACTTTACCATCATCACAGACCACAAACCTTTGACATCGCTTTCTCATCCGAACAAGCCTGTACCTCCGCGTACAGCGCAGAAATTCATTCGCTGGTCTATTTTTCTCTCGCAGTACCGCTACGATATCTTCTATCGGTCCACTGCTAGGCACGACAACGCTGATGCGTTGTCCCGTTTGCCTGTTGCTGAGGATAAAGCATTCGATTCTTCCGATCTTGCTTGCATGTTCATTGATTCGGAAACAGATGAAGTGGTCGAATCGTTTCCGATTGATTTTCGTCGTGTAGCTACAGCCACAGCTGCTGACCCTGTCCTTGCTACCGTTTTGCGTTTTGTTGCTACGCAATGGCCTTTGTCAAAGTCTCGGATCGAGGATCCGTTGGTTCGCCGATTTTTTGCTCACAAGGAGAGACTTTTTGTTCCACGTGGTGTTTTGTTGTTGCGTTCTGATAATCAGTCCAGAGTCGTGGTCCCACGTTCGTTACAGTCCTCTGTTTTACGGCTTCTTCACCAAGGACATTGGGGTATAGTGCGAACGAAACAACTTGCTCGTCAGCACTGTACTTGGTTCGGAATCGATGCTGCGATTACGAATATGTGTTCTTCTTGCATGGCGTGTGCCGAACAACAATCCGCACTGCTGCAGAAAGTCTTTGCATGGCCAAAAGCCACTTCCCCTTGGCAACGCTTGCACATTGATTTTGCTGGTCCATTCTGGAATGCTCGATGGTTGGTTCTGGTCGACGCCTTCAGTAATTTTCCTTTTGTTGTCCGGATGTCTTCCACGACGTCCTCCGCCACCATCCAAGCGTTGTCTGCTATCTTTTGCATTGAAGGTCTTCCGCAGACTATTGTTTCCGACAATGGCCCACAATTCATGTCCGCAGAATTTGTCATTCTGCCAGGCCAATGGTATTCAACATCTGACATCCGCGCCGTTTTCGCCTCAGTCAAACCGTGCCGCTGAACGATTGCTCCGGACTTTCAAGTCACAGATGTTGAAGTTGAAAGAGTTGCATTCTCGGGAGGACGCGTTGTTGCTCTTTTTGCCTTCGTATCGCTCTCAGCCCCGAGAGGGTCGCTCGCCGGCTGTGTTGCTCCACGGTCGTCCTCATCGCACCTTGATGTCTTTGCTGCATCCGCCGCATCAGGTTCCTGTGCAGCGGCAGACTCCTGCTTTTGCTCCAGGCGACGTTGTATTTTATCGTAACTATCGAGGTTCACGGCGTTGGCTCGCAGGGCGCATTCTTCGCTGCCTCGGCCGCGCGATGTATTTGATTTTGGGGGCCTCTGGTGAGGTGCGTCGGCATCTCAATCAGCTGCGCCTCTGTCGTCGCACGGGTTCTGCCGCTCCCCGTCTGCTTTCAGCGACGGTGCCGTCCGGTCAGCGCCCTGGGGACCCATCTACTGGCTCGCCTCATCCCCAGGTGTTACCGACGATGCCTTCCATTTTGCCCCATGGCGACGCGCCGCCGCAGCCGCCGCCGCCGCCACCGCCGTCGCCTGTTCTCCCGCCGGCGCCGCCCGCATTCGACGCTTCGCTGCAGCCGCCAAGCGCCTCCCAGGGTCACGCGCCGCCGATCGCTTCCCGTGACCAGCTGTCCTCCGCCATGGAACTCCCGCCCGCTCCGGACCACATGACGTCATCGCGCGTCGGCTACCCCGACGCAATTGAGGTCGACCCTTCGGCCCCTCCTGTCTCTTTACGGGCGCATACACCGCATGTTGACGTGCACCCTGGACAAGGTTTTCAGGCGTTTCCTAGCTCCCCTCGGACCGAATGGCCGGGTGCGGGTGGCACAGCCTTGCCTGTTGTTAGGCTCCCCACCTCATCGCATACGTCAACATGGGGTCCTCCCCACGGCGGGCGGAAGCCTTATCTCACGACCGTTCGCCGATTTGCGGGGAGGAATGTGGTGTCACCGCCAGACACCACACTTGCTAGGTGGTAGCTTAAATCGGCCGCGGTCCATTTAGTACATGTCGGACCCGCGTGTCGCCACTGTGTGATCGCAGACCTAACGCCACCACAAGGCAGGTCTCGAGATACGGACGAGCACTCGCCCCAGTTGTACGGACGACATTGCTAGCGACTAGATGTACGAAGCCTTTCTCTCTCATTAGCCGAGAGACAGAATAGCCTTCAGCTAAGTTAATGGCTACGACCTAGCAAGGCGCCATTAGCCGTACATAGTTTGAGAGTTATAGTATAAATGTCTCCAGAAGAACGCTGTATTCATCCACGAATAAAGTTAAGTATAAAGCAGCTACGTACTTTTCTTGCTACCATTCAATAGTTATCCTGTTCCAGAATTCACGCCCGTCTGCGTTAGATAGCGTGCCTATCGGCCCCCTCAAAATAACACTGTGTCGGCACTTCTGTCGACACATCACCTGGTTCCTCCTTCTTCGCCCCCAAAGCTGTTCGCGCTGCATTCATAGTTAGTTTGTAATTCATCACCCCCATGTCCAATTTAATTTTTTGCACGCATGGTTTTATCAACTACGAATGCAGCAACGTGTTGACATATTCAGAGATCTTTTCTTCGTCTTATTTGCTTAGCTCTATCGGCTAATATTCGGTCGGCAACGTGGCATGCTGGGAGATCTTTATTTGCAGCGAATGCGAGGTCGTGTTCAAGGCAGACTTCGTCTAGTAGGTTAATACTGCTAACACCGCGTGCCAGGCGTTTCTGAAGCTTTGTCTCAGGCCCACAGAAGTTGTACCCCGGAATGTGCAATTCAAAAGGCAATTTTTCAAAAATACCACCTCCACCTCTTATGGTGTGCTGCCTATCATGCATGGTACGCTACTGAGGAGACAGAGGTCTACGCTTCCTGTTATACACTAACTCGTCAGCGTCAATCCAACTGTTTTCTGATGATGGAAATACTAACAATTTAACTAGCGCTCTATTCCCGCGACGTCTTATCATGCGTTCGATGAGAAATACATCTGCTGCAGAACTCTTCTGCAATTCTTCTGTGTAAAAGCATCCAGCAATTTCTTCACCCTTGCCATCCTTTAGGATATATGTCCTAGGGTTCGTTCTGTGCACTTTGGATACTGTGAATATCTCCGCTGACCAGTTTGGTAAGTAAGATTTCTCGAACGCTGTCTTGTATTTTGAAATATGTACTAAGTCGCCTACATTGAACCTCTGTTTGCGCGGGTCCAGCATTTAATGTGGAAATATACTTCGTCCATGAGTGAATTATAGCGAACATCGGTCGGTCTCATTTTCATTGTACTATGTTTGGTTCGATAATACCGCGCAATTATTTGTGGGATGATATCTAGCCACTTGTAAGAACCGCGAAGATTAAACGGTATTCACATTTGAGCTTTCACCATTCTGTTCAAACTGTCCACGAATCTAGCTTTCAGGTGGGTAAACGTCGAGTAGTCGTGTATCCCGTACCGCTCCATCACAGTCTTGAAATGTTCATAGTAAAACTCACCACCATGATCGGTTTGAAGATTGTCTGGGCATCGATTCGATCCTGTCTGCAGCAAACGCTCAAACACTACAGACACATCTATACCGGTTTTAGTTTTGACAGGTAATGCCCATGCGAATTTAGAGTATATATCAATAACCATTAAAATGTATTTGAATCCATTATTCTCGTGTGAATATTGACTCATATATACAAGATTGGCCTGCCACAAGTCATCCAGCCGCTTAATCATGACATGCCTCGGAGCATATGTTTTGCGTGGTGGCTTGTGCAATTCTCGAACTACCGTCTTCATACTTATTAAATAATACCTCTCTCTCAAAGCTCAGAGATTATCGAAACAACCTCATTCGAATGAGCTGTACTGCCTGCAGCAGCCGAAGCCATCAACAGTCGAAGCCTATTAGTTCATCCGGCTCATCGTAATATATATACTGTGGGAGTTGATTGCTCACGCCTTTATGCTGAAAGTCTACACCCTCATCAATGCTTTTAGGATGCTCATTCACTAAAGGTTGTATAATGGCTCTGTATTTGGTTTTGCAGGTTTCTCAGTGTTCTGTCAGGAATTTTATACAGCTCAGTCAATTGCAGTATTTCACCATACACTTTGCGATTATTGGTAGAGTATTTTAAGTTTTTTGAGGGCCTTAGGAACATTAGATTCATTAAGCCAGGTGTTCTTCTAAACTCTGTATCCCCGAGGCGTGTCGTGCTATCGGATAAACTTAGTTTGAGAGCCTAGCATGTATGGTCTTTCCCTGCTGACACCGAATGTTCTATCTTACCCGCCCAATACTGGTTGGTGAATTCTGCGATTGAATCATTATCACGCGAAGCCATCTTACTGATAGATTCGGTAACAGGTTTAAAAGTTTCTCTTAATGTTTGCTCGCAACCCATATGCCCCAGTTTCTCTGGAACTACTTTGTGTGCTTGAATGACTTAATGCTTTGTCGACATCTCGGAGCATACTAATCAGAGCTGTGCATATCACGTGGTTTTATATATGCTTTGTCGTTCTTCTTCTTCCCTACACCACCTCCTTCAATAACAACCACCTCAGCTTCTATCTTCACTCCAATTGCGCTAAATCTATTCTCTAGCCAATTTTGGTTAAGTGCAAGAAGTTTAGGAGTGTCCTTTAATTCCCTTACAAGCTTAACGAGTCTTGCCTCAAGATTCGTAAATTTCATATCGGTATACATGTGAGCATTCTATGCACACCTAACCTCTCAGATTGAGCGTCCGCCAAGCGTGCGAATTTGTCCGTGGTGTAATGTCTACTGACGCACTCAGCTATTTTGTACATTTATATATGGAGAAACTGTGGTGTCACCGCCAGACACCACACTTGCTAGGTGGTAGCTTTAAAGCGGCCGCGGTCCATTAGTACATGTCGGACCAGCGTGTCGCCACTGTCAGTACTTGCAGACCTAGCGCCACCACATGGCAGGTCTAGAAAGACGGACTAGCACTCGCCCCAGTTGTACGACGACTTTGCTAGCGACTACACTGACGAAGCCTTTCTCTCATTTGCCGAGAGACAGTTAGAATAGCCTTCAGCTTAGTCAATGACTACGACCTAGCAAGGCGCCATTAGCCTTACAGTGATTTTAATCACTCTCATTTGTATCGTCAAGAGCGATGTCCCCCCTGCGGGTCCGGGGATTAGAATAGGCCCGAGGTATTCCTGCCTGTCGTAAGAGGCGACTAAAAGGAGTCCATCCTCCTCACGGGGGTAGTTAGCGCCTGCGTCCAGAGACGGACGGTTCCGCGACCTGTAATTGTGGTCTTTTTGGTTTTTCACTTCTTGTTTCTTCCTTCCTTTGGTTGGTTCCTTTCTTTGCTCTTCTCCACCTCACTGTCTTCCTTACTCTTTCCCTTGACTTCTTCTCCTTGCCTTCTCATTGCCTCCTTCTCCTTGCCTTCTCATTGCCTCCTTCTCCTTGCCTTCTCATTGCCTTCTTCTCCTTGCCTTTTCTGGTCTCCGCCTCGGCGTTTGAGACAGTCTGTCCTCCTTCTCCCTCTCTCTCTTCTTTTTCCTCTTCTTTCTTCCTCCCTGTGCGTGCCTGAAGGCCGACCCACGCGTTCGCATGCGTAGCCGGTGACGGGGTAATGCGTAATTCCCCGCCCTGGGTAGACATGTAAGGCACGCGCGTACCCCCTGGTAAAGGCCAGGCCTGGGGAGGGGTGATTGCCTGAGCTGATACCTTCTCACCATGCCGATTGGTCCCTCCGTCTGTTTCTCGGGAGGTGTGACCTGAGGTGTAAACATTCACCTAAGGCGGGAGTGCCCTCTGAGAGGGTCCCCACAAGGAAGGAGCGCGCCATCGGAGACGCTGGCAATCATGTGGGATTCCTCCGCAATGGATTCTACTCCATCTCTCTCAACTTTGGCCCAAAAACGGATACGTGACCTGCCACCTGTGACAAAAGTACTACCGCCTGCCCCACAGTTCCTCGTCGTTTCTCGATCTGAGGACGGAAAGGATTTTTCCTCTGTCAACCCTTTCGTTATCCAGAAGGGCGTAGATGCCATAGCCGGATCTGTCAAATCTTGTACCAGGTTGCGTAACGGTACCTTATTACTAGAAACTGAGAGTGCCTTTCAGGCACAAAAACTGCTTCGGGCCACACTCCTGTACACGTTCCCTGTCCGGGTGGAGGCCCACCGAACTTTGAACTCGTCTCGTGGTGTGGTCTATACTAGATCCCTCGATGGATTGACTGACGAGGAGATTCAATCTTTCCTCGCTGAGCAGGGCGTGATGGCTGTCCATAGGGTCATGAAAAAGGTCAACAATGACCTTGTACCGACCCGGACACTTTTCTTGACCTTCGAAAGTGTTAAGCTGCCATCGCGCATCAAGGCGGGCTACGAGGTTATTTCTGTTCGCCCCTATGTCCCGACACCTACGCGCTGCTACCAGTGTCAGCGCTTTAATCACACTCGACAGTCTTGTTCCAATGTGGCTAAATGTGTCACTTGTGGCAGGGATGCCCATGAGGGTGACTGTCCACCTCAGTCTCCTCGTTGTGTGAACTGTCAGGGTGACCATGCCACATCCTCCCGCGACTGTCCTGTCTATAAGGAAGAACGCTGTATCCAAGAAATTCGGGTCAAAGAGAAAGTGTCCACCTCGGCTGCTCGCAAGCTATTGGCTAGTAGGAAGCCTGCGCTGCTCCCAGCGGGGAAATACAGTACTGTCCTCGCCTCTCCTCGGTCTACCAGGGAGGTGGCAACCCAGACATGCGATCTGACCTTCAGCACCACGGTCGTCCGTTCGGCCAGTGCTAAGATCGCGCGGTCGACGTCTCCTCTTCCTCCCATCACCCCACAGACACCAGCCCCTTCATCAGCTTCTGTTAAGATGAAGACCCCGAAGTCAGATGCACGGGCCTTCAAGAAGGAACCATCCCGTGCAGACTTCCTACGTACCTCGACCTCCCAGCCTTCGACCGGTACTTCCACCAAACGTCCTTCCAAGAAGGCTCATAGGAAGCACAGTTCTCCTTCTCCGCCCCGGCGCATTTCTTCTCCTGCGCCACCCAGCGGTTGCCGCGCCTGGCCGCACCGCTGGTAGCAGAATATCTGGCCGTTCACCGGCGGAGGAAGCTCCCCCTCCCGGCCATCCTCCCAAGATGGCCGATTAACCTATAGACCCAATGGACGATGACTGTCCGCCTACTGATAGCGGCGGCAGTGCTCGCTCGAAGCCAGGCCCTCAGCGGCCTTCGAGGTGACCCCTTCTTTCATCTTCCTTTTCTTACGATGGCACTTATTCACTGGAATATTCGCAGCATTCGCTCCAACCGAGAGGACTTGAAGTTGCTGCTCCGCTTGTACCGTCCGCTCGTCGTAGCCCTCCAGGAAACAAAGCTACGGCCATGCGATCAAATTGCCTTGGCACACTACACCTCTGTGCGTTTTGACCTACCTCCTGTGGTAGGTATCCCAGCTCATGGAGGGGTTATGTTGCTGGTCCGGGATGATATTTACTACAATCCCATCACGTTGCACACCGGCCTGCAGGCAGTTGCCATCCGCATTACTCTCCCCACTTTTACGTTTTCCATTTGTACCGTTTACACTCCATCGTCGTCTGCCGTTACCAGGGCAGACATGATGCAAATTATTGCTCAGCTACCTGCACCATTTTTGTTAACTGGAGACTTCAATGCCCACCATCCCCTTTGGGGCTCTCCAGCATCCTGCCCGAGGGGCCCCTTGTTAGCAGACCTTTTCAACCAGCTCAATCTTGTCTGCCTCAATACTGGCGCCCCTACTTTTCTTTCGGACACGTCTCACACCTATTCCCATCTAGACCTCTCTATATGTACTCCACAACTTGCACGCCGGTTTGAGTGGTATCCACTTTCTGATACGTATTCGAGCGACCACTTCCCGTGTGTTATCCATCTCCTGCAGCATATCCCCTCTCCGTGCTCCTCTAGTTGGACCATCTCCAAGGCAGACTGGGGGCTCTTCTCTTCCAGGGCGACCTTTCAGGATCAAACCTTCCCAAGCTGCGATCGTCAGGTCGCACACCTCACGGAAGTCATTCTCGCTGCTGCTGAATATTCCATCCCTCACCCTACTTCTTCTCCACGTCGCGTACCGGTCCCCTGGTGGTCCGCGGCATGTAGAGATGCTTTACGTGCTCGTCGACGTGCTTTACGCACCTTCAAACGCCACCCTACAGTGGCGAATTGTATCAATTATAAACGATTACGTGCTCAGTGTCGTCGTATTATTAAAGAAAGCAAGAAAGCCAGCTGGGCTGCTTTCACAAGCACCTTCAACAGTTTTACTCCTTCTGTTGTCTGGGGTAGCCTGCGCCAGCTATCTGGCACTAAGGTCCACTCACCAGTTTCTGGCTTGAAGGTCGCGAATGACGTCCTTGTGGCCCCTGAGGCTGTCTCCAATGCCTTCGGCCGCTTTTTCGCAGAGGTTTCGAACTCCGCTCATTACCACCCTGCCTTCCTCCCCCGCAAACAGGCAGAGGAGGCTAGGCCACCTAACTTCCGCTCCTCGAATTGTGAAAGTTATAATGCCCCATTCACCATGCGGGAACTCGAAAACGCACTTGGCCGATCACGGTCCTCCGCTCCAGGGCCTGATTCTATTCATATTCAGATGCTGAAGAACCTTTCTCCTGCGGGTAAAGGTTTTCTTCTTCGTACATACAATCGCATCTGGATTGAGGGCCATGTTCCCGCATGCTGGCGCGAGTCTATTGTTGTCCCGATTCCTAAGCCGGGGAAGGACAAGCACTTGCCTTCCAGTTATCGACCTCTCTCGCTTACCAGCTGTGTCTGTAAAGTGATGGAGCAAATGGTTAACTCCCGATTGGTTTGGCTGCTCGAGTCTCGACGCCTACTTACCAATGTACAATGTGGATTTCGTAGGCGCCGCTCTGCTGTTGACCATCTGGTTACCTTGTCGACCTTCATTATGAATAACTTCTTGCGGAAGCGCTCGACCGCGGCTGTGTTCTTTGATTTGGAGAAGGCTTACGACACCTGTTGGAGGGCGGGCATTCTCCGCACCATGCATACATGGGGCCTTCGCGGTCGCCTCCCTCTTTTTATTCGTTCCTTTTTAATGGATCGACAGTTCAGGGTACGTGTGGGTTCTGTCCTGTCAGACACCTTTCGCCAGGAGAATGGGGTGCCACAGGGCTCAGTTTTGAGCGTCGCTCTCTTCGCCATCGCGATCATTCCTATAATGGATTGCCTCCCAGCTGATGTATCAGGCTCCCTTTTCGTGGACGATTTTACCATCTATTGCAGCGCGCAGCGCGCAGTGTACACGTGTCCTGGAGCGCTGTCGTCAGCGTTCTCTTGACCATCTTTACTCCTGGAGTGTCGCCAATGGCTTCAGTTTTTCTGCCGAGAAGACGGTCTGTATTAACTTATGGCGCTACAAAGAGTTTCTCCCACCGTCCTTACGACTCGGTCCCGTTGCTCTCCCAATCGTGGAGACGACCAAATTTTTAGGCCTTACATTTGACAGGAAACTTAGCTGGTCTCCACATGTGTCATATTTGTCCGCCCGTTGTATCCATTCTTTAAATGTCCTCCGTGTTCTCAGTGGTATGTCGTGGGGAGCGGATCGAACCGTCCTACTTCGTCTGTATCGGTCGATCGTCCGCTCCAAGCTGGATTATGGGAGCTTCGTATACTCCTCTGTACGGGCATCCATCTTACGCCGCCTCAACTCCATACAACATCGGGGTTTACGACTTGCGATCAGAGCATTTTATACTAGTCCCGTAGAGCGTCTTCATGCTGACGCTGGCGAATTGCCTCTCACCTACCGGCGCGATATACTGCTTTGTCGGTATGCCTGTCGGCTACTGTCAATGCCCGACCATCCGTCTTATCGTTCCTTTTTTGACAACTCTCTCGACCGTCAATACGTGTTGTATGTCTCTGCCCTGCTACCCCCTGGAGATCGCTTTCGTCGCCTCCTTCAACACCTTAATTTTTCACTCCCTGCAACCTTTCGAGTGGGCGAGAGCCACACGCCACCTTGGTTCCAGGCTCAGGTCCGCGTTCACCTTGACCTCAGCTCGCTCCCAAAAGAGGTTACCCCCGGTTCGGTCTACCACTCCCGTTTTTTGGAACTTCATTCGAAGTTCATCAATATGACTTTCATTTATACAGATGGCTCTAAGACCAATGACGGGGTCGGGTGTTCTTTTATTGTCGGGGCACAAAGTTTCAAATACCGGCTTCATGGCCATTGTTCGGTCTTCACAGCTGAGCTCTTTGCCCTCTACCAGGCTGTTTTCTACATCTGCCGCCACCGACATTCTGCTTATGTCATCTGCTCCGATTCCCTGAGCGCCATCCAGAGCCTCAGTGATCCGTATCCGGTTCACCCTTTGGTGCACCGGATCCAATGCTCTCTTCGGCAGCTGGCGGACGTCGGTTCTCTGGTTAGCTTTATGTGGGTCCCTGGCCATGTCGGTATCCCTGGGAACGAAGCTGCAGATGCCGCGGCCAAGGCTGCGGTCCTCCAGCCTCGGACAGCTTTTTGTTGTGTCCCTTCGTCAGATTTTAGCAGGGTTATTTGTCGGCGCATTTTATCGCTGTGGCATGCCGATTGGGCTGCCCTTACAGCCAACAAGCTTCGGGCCTTGAAACCTCTTCCCGTGGCTTGGACGTCCTCCTCACGCGCTTCTCGGCGGGAGGAGGTAGTTTTGGCCCGGTTAAGAATTTGACACTGCCGATTCAGCCATCGCCATCTGCTGACGGCTGCGCCGGCGCCGTTTTGCCCCTGTGGGCAATTGCTGACGGTCCGCCACATTTTAATGTCTTGTCCGGATTGTAATGCACTGCGTCTCGATCTTAACCTGCCATGTACTTTAGATGCCATTTTAGCGGATGACCCACGAGCAGCTGCTCGTGTTCTTCGTTTTATCCATTTGACAAACCTCACTAAGGGCATTTGATTATGCTGTTTTTAATCCTATGCCTGTCAGTCTGTCTTTTATCGTGTTTTCCCTTTTAGTTGTTGTTTTAAACTTGTGCCTCGCGGTGCATTCTTAACGTCGTCAGGGTGCTAATGACCATTGAAGTAGTGCGCCCTAAAACCACAAACAAAAAAGAGCGATGTACCACAATGATGGATTAAAGATGAGTATTAACTTAGCTGCATACTTTTCTTATTAGCATTCACAACTTATCCTGTTCCAGACTTCACGCCACTCGGCGTGAGTTGACGCGTGCCCTTTCGGTAACTTCACCCCGTGTCTAGACTGTCTTGTCTAGACACAACAGAAACTCCTAGAAGTTCCGGCTATAACTACCATCCTTCAGTTTCCGCCTTTTATCAATAACGAGGAAACGGGATTGTGAGTGATTCCAACAATCAGCACATATGTTCACAAAGTCATTGTATGACATGACAGTCCCTACATGAGCGTGGTAAATGTATTTTAAATTGAGATTGTCTTGTTTGAAGGCTATGAGGTTGGCGTTATCCCTCACCAACTGTGTTGGGATGCTGGAATATGTCTCAGACAAAATACGTCAACACCCACATGACGACCAAAGCAGAAATATCTACGAATTTGATCCTGCTTTTCAACAGCCACATAGTCAAATATGAAGACAGTGTTAGGCTTTACCTTTTCAGGTTAAGGGGGGATGACGTCGCTTTCACTAAATGCTCTGTACATTACACCATCTACCCCATCTAATATTTTATGCAGTAACTGGTATTTGGGTTGAAGCAGTGCTTCAGAGTAGATGAAAAAGTGCTTGAAGCGGACTCAGTCTGTGTGTGTTGACACAGCCATCAAGACATTTGTCTAACCACAGTTGGAAGGACCTACAATTATAGCTTGTATGCTGTTGGGAAGGAGTGCTCCATTCTTCTTCTTCTTCTTCTTCTTGGTCTTCTGGTCTTGATCATCACAGGACCGGTCACCAACAACAAAGTCCTTGCAGCAAGTGTGCATCACCCAGCCTGCCATGATACCTATTGTGCTATGTACTGGCGTGCAATAGGCTTTTATATGATAGTGTGTGTGTGTGTGTGTGTGTGTGTGTGTGTGTGTGTGTGTGTGTGTGTGTGTGTGTGTGTGTGTGTGTGTGTGTGTGTTTGTAGCCACTAGAGTGCAATCACCTTATCAGCTGAGCTACAACAGCTACACGACAGAATGAATTTCACGTGGTATATTTAAAGGGAAGTGTGTCACATAGATTAACGTACATAAAGGTGTACTAACGTGCATTAACATGACATTTTTGTCTAGAGAAATGAAAAAGACAGAGAAATATAATATTATAAATACATTTATTTACTCGAGACATAAAATTATGATCAGCATGGAAAACAAAAAGTTCATTCTTTTTCAAATGGTGCAGCAGAAGTATAGTATTTCGAAAATAGCTGTTTCTTATGTCCCTCAAATTCAACACGTGTATCTCATAATGTTATAGACCCATTGAAATAGTTGGTTATCCCATCAGTAAATTTGAGTTCAACATTCTCAACACTTATTTGAGGAATAGCACAAGACTTCGGCACTGCAGTTATACAGGTGCTAAGACAATGGTCTATATCTTCTATGTGAATGCTACATGTCTGAAGCCAGTTAATGATGTTACTGTATACACCTTGAACACACTGGCGCCATCTATTTAGTACTAGTTACTGCCATGTGTAGATTGAATAAGTTATCAACAGTCGAGTGCTGCATGAAAATACTATGACCCCCAGCACATTTGATATACTCTCTACTTCGACCATCATCAGTTATTTTGCTCCCCAGATAGCAAAACGCCTTTACTACTTTAAGTGTCTCTTTTCCTAATCTAATTCTGTCAGCATCACCCGACATAATTCGACTACATTCCATTATCCTCGTTTTGCTTTTGTTGATGTTCATCTTATACCCTCCTTTCATGACACTGTCCATTCCGTTCAACTGCTCTTCCAAATCGTTTGCTGTCTGACAGAATTACAATGTCATCGGCAAACCTCAAAGTTTTTATTTCTCCATGGATTTTAATACCTACTCCTAATTTTTCTTCTGTTTCCTTCACTGCTTGCTCAATATACAGATTGAATAACATCGGGGATAGGATACAACCCTGTCTCACTCCCTTCCCAACCACTGCTTCCTTTTCATGCCCCTCGACTCTTATAACTGCCATCTGCATTATCACACTCTTCTATAAATGATGTAGTGAAATGTGGCTAGTCCTCCTTTGAATGTCTACATCATCTGCATTCATCTCGATGATCGAACATGTGACGATGCTTTGATGATGACAACAGAGCAAAGACTAAATGTGCACCGCCAATCAGGTCATCTGAGTGGCGAAACAAAATAAGTCGCCGTCCTGGATAACGGTAGTTGAGTGGATGTGGTCCAGTTGGCCTTCTTCCTGCCAAAATCCGACATCTTGAATGACATCCTCTGCTGGTGGCAATGTAACTTAGCCAGTTGGACTATGGATCTCGTGGCGAACACACCTGCAAGATATTGTTGAAGTAATAATAAAGACAAGTCAGGTTTTAGTGCCATTATTGTGCTGGAATTTAAGCTTGCCGCCATTTTCTAGGGGCTTGGGGGGATAGGTTAGTGGACGTAGCCCAATTAGTCTATTTTCCCGCCATTTTCGTGGTGTGATGCATTATCCTGCTGGAATTTGAATTTCCCACCCAATTTTTTTCTGGAGGGTTAGGTTAGTGGAGGTAGCCCAATTGACCTGTCTTCCAGCCAAAATTCAAACTTCCCACCAAATTCCGCCATCTTCCGTCATTTTGAATAAATTTGGCAACAATGGAATGTGGGATAGAACATACCTTGTCCCCCTACTGTTGGTATCCATGTAAACGAGGCAGCCGATATAGCAGCAAATGCTACAGACTCCCTTCCTTGGCCCGCTGTTTGCGTGGTTCCCTTCACCGATCTGCAGAGTGTCTTATGTCGTCGTATTGCTCTTTTATGGCAAGCACATTGGTCTAAACTTCCCGCTAATAAATTGCGGGATGTGAAACGTCTTCTCAGTGCTCAGACCTCTTCCTCCCGAACTTGTCATCGGGAGGGGTAATTTTAACTAGACGCTGGATAGGGCACTTTCTTTTTAGCCATTGACATCTTTTAAGTGGCGATGCTCTCCCACTTTATCCCCACTGCTCTCAACTGTGGATGGTGAGACACATTTTTCTTGAGTGCCCCTATTTTACTCCGCTACGAGCCCATCTACAGCTGTCGCCTGATATACCTTCCATTTTAGATGACACGCGCTCAGCTGATCGCGCCCTCGAGTTTATCAGTGACAGTGTGATCACGTCGGCCATTTGAAGCTCTTTTTGGGAAAAACAACCCCCTCTCCTACAGTGGTTTTCTAAGTTTTCCTTGGGTTTTTTAGTTTCCCCTCTTTTTGAGTTTAGCTCCCATTTCTGCAGATTTCCCATTTGGTTTTTGTAAGCTTCCCTAAGTCCCAGAATGGGCGCTAATGATCGTAGCAATTTTGCGCCCTAAAACTGTAACAAGATAAACTGTAAAATGAAAAAACTACTTCCTTAAAACATAGATTCCCTGTGATACATGCACAATATAGCTTGGCAGAGGTGTATGGCATCCACTGTTCATATCCGATCACGGTTTAGAAATTATACTATGCCTGAATCAGTCCTATACAAAATGATCGTTAGTAATGGAGAATACCTCTCACAAGGAAACGGACCAACGCATAGCAACGATGTTCCACATGTGCAATTACGAGACATGCCATCACTAAATCCGTAAACAGAACATCTGTCAAGCAGATGTATGCATGGGAATTCAGTATCTCACAAACTGCCAGTAACATAGAAATAATGTAATTTTGAAACTGAAGACTCGATTTTATGCCAAAGATGCAGCAGGTTAATTGAGTACCTTGCAAATATCTACGTTCATACAGAGGAAAGTGCCGACACAAGATGGGCATGTTTCGTCGTCGTCGTCGTCATAATCACACACATGAGATGGAACTCCTCTGATGACAGATCTGCTGTTAACGATCACGAGTAGACAGTGCTCTAGGCCACAGACATAACATACAATTGTATAAGAGTCGAACACAGGTTATGCCACACAACTGATGCACCCCAACAGAACGGAAAAAATTGTTAAATGATCTGATGCAACATCTTCCTCTCTCTAGAATGCATCTACCATTAGATCATATTTCGTTACAACCTCATCTCAACCGATCACTCCATCCGCTTTCTGTCATCCTTCACAGATGCAAGTAAGTTTAGGCGCAGATAAACTACCAACACAAATAAATCTTCACAAGCATCCCATACTTAGGCACAGTATCACAAAAAGTAGCTAACTTATTAAAAAATATTAAAATATCTTTCTCCACTAACAGCAAACTTGGATACCACTTACCTCCCGCAGGGAACACAAACAAGCCAATAACATAACACAGTGGAATATGTAAATTACAATGTAACAGTTGCCCTGCATTTTACATAGGAAAAATTGGAAGAACCTTCCGCACACGGTATAAAGAACACGCCGACGACTTTCGACTAAACCATTTTGAAAAATCTACAATAACTAACCACATGTATATTAATAAACACACTTGACGGCATCCACAACAGCCTAACTGTACTTCACACAGGACCCAACAGTAAAAAATTTAATCTACTAGAACAGTTAGAAATAATGCTACACAAAGAAAAATATTCCGAAAACTTGTTGAATGAACAAGTTTAACAGCCACATTTTTTACGCCTTCAAAAGTTTATTTTTTCCTAAGAAATCAAATCCATAAGAGTACGAACAGTCGACAACCTACAACATGGTGCCAAATAATTATTTTAATGATACCTGTGTACTAATAATACTATCATATTATCTTCTGTGAAACAAGAAAATCGATTATATTTAGAAGTAGAACATCTGTATGGACGAGAATCTGTGGCATGTTTACGTTCTGCTACTACAATGTGCGAAAAAGTGTGTGACTATGTGTGTATCCCAGTGTGTACTGCAAAAGTAAAGATGTATACTGTGTATACCAACTGCACAACAGAAGCAGACATCATACAATGTTAAACTGTAACTTATTTTCACATTATTAACGCTGTTAAACTTACATCTAGAATATACGATGTTGTAACAGAAAAATGTAATAACAGGCAAACAACTAAAAAACCTGATGCAAATCACTAACAAGTACCTGAAGATGAGCCTCCAGTGCTCGAAATCCATAGTGCAGTAAATAAACGCAACTTGTGACTGAAGGCGGTTTGTTCATTTTATTAAAGAATTCTTCCAATATGAGATGGCACCCTATTCTCTCTCTCTCTCTCTCTCTCTCTCTCTCTCTCTGTTCAATGCGTCTGGAATGAGGGAGACTCCCAAGTCAGTGTTACGACTTGTTCACACCAAAGAATGATGTAAACCTGGAAGAAGCACTTGTCATCGATGGTGGATTTCTTCTCCAGTGCGTTGTATGGAAGAATGGTGAAACACTTAAGTTAATGCTAACCAAATACGTTGAATACCTAAGAAGACACTACAGCGGAAGTGCGACAAGTGTGGTGGTAGATGGCTACCCAGAAGACCTGCCCACCAAGAGAATCAAATATGCTGAGCACCTCTGACGAAGCAAAAGACACACTACTCCTGAGGTCATATTTACCGAGCTAATGATGGTGATTGACTCAGGAGCAATTCCTTTCCAGAAATAAAGCACATCTCATTAGCTTGCTCATTTCGAGGCTCGAAGATGAAGGCTTCTTAGTAAGGCAAGCCACTGAAGACTCAGACCACTTAATTGTCTTAATTGTTACCACAGTGCTTGAGGTTTCACAGGAGCATGAGAAGGTTGTGGTTGTTGGTGAGGATACGGACCTTCTCATCATGCTCAATGCCCTAGCCACACCATCAGCAAATATAAATTTCTTGAAATTTGGAAGAGAAAAGACCTCATCAGAAGTATTTGATTCTAACAGTTCCAAACTGGCAAAGATCAGGTCACTCGTATTTCTTTACGCCATAAGTGTGTATGACACAACTTCAGCACTCTTCGGTCAGGGCAAGAAGGTGGTCAATCTACTGGTCAAAAATAAGTCTTCTGGAAGATATCAAATCATTCTTACAGCATGACACTCAAGCTGAAGCTATTGTCGAAGCTGACCTCCGATTTACGGAGGTATGGCAGGAGAGACTTCAGACAACTTGCGATTCGACCTGTTTTCCAAAGCGATTGTGAAATTTAGATTCACCCTAGCATCCCTACCACCAACGTAGGAAGCAGTTCGCCAGCGTTGCTTGTGGACCTACTTAAAAGTACAAATGTGGATAGGACACCAGATGGATCCGCTCCTCTGGGGATGGCAGGCTTCAGAGTTTTGTCTTTGCCTCATTCCTACCTCCAAAGAACCAGCTCCACAGTCTCTTCTCTCAACAATTTCCTGCAAATGCAACAAGTGCTGTGTAGGTAGTTGTGGGTGTCGGAAGGCTGGTATTAAGTGCTCATTAATTTGTGTAAACTGCAAGTGGATCTCACGAACTAGCTCCCTCCAACCAGACGAAACCGACGAACAAGATGTTAACGAAGACCTGGATTGTATATATGAGGTGACGAAAATTACTGACTGAGGAGCCGAGTGACGGGGCGTCGGACTCGGAAATTTCAGACTTTGAGAAGCTGAGTGGTGCAATGACAGTCAAACGTTGACGTATGTGAAATTTGTGTACGTACCTACTTTTACCTTTTCATCTCATACATTTATGTAAAATTCTGTAATTACGAAATATAATAATCACTACTTAATTTCAAGGAGTGTCTCTTCCTGCGTCCTTCATATCAGTTGAATGGGTATCACTATATTATATTGAGGGTTATGAACGGAGACCACGTACCTGACAAGACAAATTTCACAAGGGAGCTGAAAAAATAACCTTTAATAAAAATTTTGATTGTTTTGATTTTTCATTTAGAGATAAACACTTATTACTCACAGGTTGTGCATTGTCTTTTTTGCATCATTTTGTTATAACATGTATTTTTTACACTTACAAGTTTTTTTTGAGTCAGAACTTTCTGACATCTGTCAGATACGAGGTCTCAGTTTTTAACCCTCGACATATGAAAAACTTTTTCAATGTTTCAAATTTTACAAAATTTTAGAATTTTTCTATTACTATATTAAATAAGTGCAAGGCAATTGGTTGCTATAGTTCTGTGTTTAAAAGAGTGTACATAAGAATTACTGAAGAACTACATTTGAAATGTATGATGAGAAATGGTCCAACTTTAATGAGGAGCAGTACACAAATGGGTGGTTCAAAAAATTCACTTCTGGTTTCATCGAATGCCAAATTTCTCTCACCATATCTCTTTTATGAACGACATTATTGATAGGTGGGTTAGTTTCTACGATATTACAAAAAAAGAGGTTAAAACGAAAATTTTTTATGAGCATGTGAAATTGGTCTAATTTTGAAGAACACTAGTATGGAAACGGGTGGTCCAAGAAATATACGGATGGTCTCGTTCAATGCAGAATTTCATGCCCTACAATTTTTAATTGCGCTATGTTTTCGATTTGTAAGTCATTTAAGAGATAATCTCGAAAGCGAAAAATACCCCTCTTTCGGGTACATTTTTGCCCCCCAGCACTTTTCCACAACTCCGCCGTGGGGGAAAACGTAGTTAACCAAAGTATTGGACATTGATTTACTCCAGGATATGGCTGCTCTCGGAACAGAATTCATAGGTTGCAATCACATTCCAGGAAACTGTCGCTGAATAACAATGACAGAAATAATGGACGCAGTATATCGGGACAAAACACGGGGCCTGGGCCTAACTGGACGCCAACCCCGCAAAATCCTACTGTGAGCACTTTAGAGGTGTCCGAGGAATGGTCCTCTAGCAACGCCGGCGGGTCATACTAAAACCGCCCCCATCGTACTCACTGCGACGGTCTGTCATGTGACAGCCAGAGCGAGAGCACCAGCAGCAGCGAGTACTGTTTGTATAAAGCGTTTATTTTGCATTTTGTTTACGACCATCCACTAAGGAAGGGATTCTATTTGTGTTTATCTGCTCTGCATAGTAACTAACAGTTCTTGATAAAACTTTACGTAGTTTTCGTGTTAGATTTCTTAGTGTTTTCTTGATCGTTTAGAACAGAAAGCGCCCTAAAACCGTCTTTTGTTTGTTTCGCGGCCGTTAGCCACTAGTCACTTGAATCAGCAGTTGTCTTGTGACAGCCAGAGCGAGAGCACCAGCAGCAGCGAGTACTGTTTGTATAAAGCGTTTTTGTACTTATTTGCTGCGCTTAGCTTTTAAATAGTTTTTCTGGGAAAACCTAGCGTAGTTTCCGCGTCTCGTATTTCAGTGAGTGTTTCTTGATTATCAGAGTAGCTCATCAGAAGATTATCTTGGGAATTTCTCACCGTATAGAGTAGGGTAAACATAGTCATGTGTAGGGACTGTGGTTGTTGTGAGCGGACGCAAGGAGAATTGGCCACTCTTCGGGGGCAGGTGGAGGCTTTGTCTGTTAGGCTCATCGAGCTCGAGGCGCAGGCGTCGGCTCGCAGTGGCGTTGGGGCAACTGTGGTGAGACCTATGCCTACTTCGGTGGCCTTGGAATCACATGGAACCCCTGATGTCGCTGCGTCTTCCGGCAGTGAGCATCTTACCGGTCAGCCATCACTCCAGGGTGAATGGCGGACAGTGGTGGGCTCGCGCGTGCCTGGCCGAAAGGCGAAGGTGGGATCTGGCCGCGTGGCAGCTGCCTTACCCCTTTCCAACAGGTACGGGGTGCTTCCTAGTGGTGATGACATCGTTTCCGAGCCACCACAGGATGCCTCGCCTGTTGGGCCAGTGGCCGATTCTCCGGCAAGGTCCCGACAGTCACAGAGGGCGGGCCTATTAGTTATAGGGAGCTCCAACGTTAGGCGGGTTATGGAGCCCCTCAGGAAAATAGCGGGTAGGTCGGGGAAGAATGCCAGTGTGCACTCGGTGTGCTTGCCGGGGGGTCTCGTCCGTAATGTGGAGGAGGCCCTTCCGGCAGCTATTGAACGCACTGGGTGTGACCGGCTGCAGATAGTAGCACATGTCGGAACGAATGACGCCTGCCGCTTGGGTTCTGAGGCCATCCTTGGTTCCTTCCGGCGGCTGGCTGATTTGGTGAAGACAACCAGCATCGCACGCGGAGTGCAAGCTGAGCTTAATATCTGCAGCATAGTGCCCAGAGTCGATCGCGGTCCTCTGGTTTGGAGCCGTGTGGAGGGTCTAAACCAGAGGCTCAGACGACTCTGCGACTATAATGGCTGCAAATTCATCGACCTCGGTCAGGCGTGCACTACACACCGGAAGCAGCTACTAGGGTAGCAGAGTACGTGTGGCGTGCACACGGGGGTTTTTTAGGTTAGAGGGACTCCCCCTTGGGCGAAACGATAAAATACCTGACGGCTTACCAGAGAGGACATTATCATCGTTGATAAAGAACGTCCGTCCTCAGAGACCAAAAACAGGAAAAGTTAACGTAATATTGGTAAACTGCAGGAGTATCCAGGGCAAGGTTCCTGAATTAGTATCTCTTATTGAAGGAAATAGTGCGCATATAGTATTAGGAACGGAAAGTTGGTTAAAACCGGAAGTGAACAGTAACGAAATCCTAGACACAGAATGGAATATATACCGCAAGGATAGGATAAACGCCAATGGTGGAGGAGTATTTATAGCAGTAAAGAATTCAATAATATCCAGTGAAGTTATTAGCGAATGCGAATGTGAAATAATCTGGGTTAAGTATCAAAGGTGGGTCAGATATGATAGTCGGATGCTTCTATAGACCACCTGCATCAGCAACCGTAGTAGTTGAGCGCCTCAGAGAGAACCTGCAGAACGTCGTGAAGAAGTTTCGTGATCATACTATTGTAATAGGGGGAGACTTCAATCTACCAGGTATAGAATGGGATAGTCACATAATCAGAACTGGAGCCAGGGACAGAGACTCTTGTGACATTATCCTGACTGCCTTGTCCGAGAATTACTTCGAGCAGATAGTTAGAGAACCAACTCGTGAAGCTAACGTTTTAGACCTCATAGCAACAAATAGACCGGAACTTCTCGACTCCGTGAATGTAGAAGAGGGTATCAGTGATCATAAGTCAGTGGTTGCATCAATGACTACAAGTGTAATAAGAAATGCCAAGAAAGGAAGGAAAATATATTTGCTTAACAAGAGTGATAGGGCACAAATCGCAGAATATCTGAGTGAGCACCATCAAACGTTCATTTCTGAGGAAGAGGATGTGGAACAAAAATGGAAAAAATTCAGAAACATCGTCCAGTACGCCTTAGATAAGTTCGTACCGACTAAGGTCCAAAGCGAGGGGAAAGATCCACCGTGGTATAACAATCATGTACGAAAGGTACTACGGAAACAAAGAAAGCTTCATCATAGGTTTAAGAGTAGTCGAATCATAGCTGATAAGGAAAAGCTGAACGAAGCGAAAAAGAGCGTAAAGAGAGCAATGAGAGAAGCATTCAACGAATTCGAACATAAAACATTGGCAAACAATCTAAACAAGAACCCTAAAAAGTTTTGGTCATATGTAAAATCGGTAAGCGGATCTAAATCCCCTATTCAGTCACTCGTTGACCACGATGGCACCGAAACAGAGGACGACCGAAGAAAGGCAGAAATACTGAATTCAGTGTTCCGAAACTGTTTCACTGCGGAAAATCGTAACACGGTCCCTGACTTCAGCCGTCGCACGGACGCCAAAATGGAAAATATTGAAATAAACGATATCGGAATTGAAAAACAACTGCTATCACTTAGTAGCGGAAAAGCATCCGGACCAGACGAGATACCCTTAAGATTCTACAGTGATTATGCTAAAGAACTTGCCCCCTTTCTATCAGCAATTTATCGTAGATCGCTGGAAGAACGTAAAGTACCTAGCGACTGGAAGAAAGCGCAGGTCGTTCCCATTTTCAAGAAGGGTCATAAATCAGATGCGAATAATTATAGGCCTATTTCGCTTACGTCAATCTGTTGTAGAATAATGGAACATGTTTTGTGTTCTCGTATTATGACGTTCTTAGATAATACAAATCTCCTTCATCATAACCAACATGGATTCCGCAAACAGAGATCATGTGAAACTCAGCTCGCCCTATTTGCCCAAGAAATTCACAGTGCCGTAGACACTGGCGAGCAGATTGATGCCGTATTCCTGGACTTCAGGAAGGCATTTGATACGGTTCCGCACTTACGTTTAGTGAAAAAAATACGAGCTTACGGAATATCGGACCAGGTTTGTGATTGGATTCAGGATTTCCTAGAAGAAAGAACACAACATGTCATTCTTAACGGTTCAAAATCTGCAGATGTAGAGGTAATTTCGGGAGTACCGCAAGGAAGCGTGATAGGACCTTTATTGTTTACAATATACATAAATGACTTAGTTGACAACATCGGTAGCTCCGTGAGGCTATTTGCAGATGACACGGTTGTCTACAAGAAAGTAGCAACATCAGAAGACTCGTACGTACTCCAGGAAGACCTGCAGAGGATTAATGCATGGTGCTACAGCTGGCAGCTTTCCCTAAACGTAGATAAATGTAATATAATGCGCATACAAAGGGGCAGAAATCCATTCCAGTACGATTATGCCATAGGTGGTAAATCATTGGAAGCGGTAACAACCGTAAAATACTTAGGAGTTACTATCCGGAGCGATCTGAAGTGGAATGATCGCATAAAACAAATAGTAGGAAAAGCAGGCGCCAGGTTGAGATTCATAGGAAGAATTCTAAGAAAATGTGACTCATCGACGAAAGAAGTAGCTTACAAAACGCTTGTTCGTCCGATTCTTGAATATTGCTCATCAGTATGGGACCCTTACCAGGTTGGCTTAATAGAAGAGATAGACATGATCCAGCGAAAAGCAGCGCGATTCGTCATGGGGACAGTTAGTCAGCGCGAGAGCGGTACGGAGATGCTGAACAAGCTCCAGTGGCGGACACTTCAAGAAAGGCGTTACGCAATACGGAGAGGTTTATTATCGAAATTACGAGAGAGCACATTCCGGGAAGAGATGGGCAACATATTACTACCGCCCACATATATCTCGCGTAATGATCACAACGAAAAGATCCGAGAAATTAGAGCAAATACGGAGACTTACAAGCAGTCGTTCTTCCCACGCACAATTCGTGAATGGAACAGGGAAGGGGGGGGATCAGATAGTGGTACAATAAGTACCCTCCGCCACACACCGTAAGGTGGCTCGCGGAGTATAGATGTAGATGTAGATGTAGAAAGGGGGGGGGGGGGAGTGGAAGTGATAGACGGCATGAAGAGCAGTGGCAGCTGTTGGGTAAGAGCCCAAGAGCACGTGAACACCGTAACTTTTGGCACCTTGCTGATTTATTCCTTATTTTTCTTTGAACGCTTTAAACATAATGTAGATGGGGTAACCCTAAATAAATGGCACCTACCGCGCTGCGCTACATTGTTCCCCGACTCAGTGAAACTGAAACTTGGGATCACGATCACGGGCGCACATTCACGGGCCAAATACATACGGATTTGATGAGCAATGTAAACGGTTTACAGCACTCAACTAAAAGTTTACATCAATACCACCAGGTGATAGCGCACTGCAGCAGTCGTTTGCGTGGCATAAATCCCACGAGGCAGTTAGCACGCTGCGCAGATACGCCAATTCACTCGTTATATGGTAACATTAGATCGGACGTTAGTATATTTTATACTGACAAAAACACCTATTTTGTGAGATTCTGAATGAGATATAGTACAATAAGTTTTGGATTTTATCCAGCAGTAATCCGTTTGAGGCACTCAGAACCATAAAGCACATGATTGTCAATTGTGAGAGTGGAGCATTTATTCAATGCTTCTAAAGTCTGTTGAGCTTACGGTGGGTCAGGTATATCTGCACTGTGGGCCCACATTACATGTATATCTGAACATCCAAGAAAAGCTGTCTCACTGGTTTCTCTAGTATTCACTTAAATTTGGGGGTCAAGGACAGTGTGCTTTTGGCCCTCGTGGCTCTCGGCGCCTCATTTGTATTCTGGTCAAGTGAACTCGTTGGTAGATAGCACTATTTGAATTTAATAATTTCCATGAAAGGCAGTGTGTGTTTGGAGTTCGCTGTTTACTGCGCATGAATCGGCTTTCTTGTGCAGTGTCAACATCAGCTGTGTTGAACCTGTCTTAATGAGCGTACAGCATTGTGAGCCGGGAGTCCCCCATTTGGGGAAGTTCGGCCGGCGAGGGCAAGTACTTACTGCATTCGACGCCACATTGGGCGACTTGCGCGTCGGAGATGGGGATGAAATGAAAACACAATACCCAGTCCCTAACGGAAAAAAATTTTCTGCTCGAGCTGGGAATCCAACCTGGGCCCCTTGAACCTGTATTAAACGCTAACAGAAAACAGAATCACCAGGAAAAGGAAGCAGGGCCTCTCAGACGACATTCGTTGTCTGAGAAAGTGAGGAAATCAAATAAGCGCGACTAGAAGCGAACATTCAACAAAGAAGTGTATAATACGCGTAAGCTGTGTGGGTGCATCGTAATAATTCCCGATTATCGGCCAGGAAATCAATTCATTAACTAATACATGAATTGTACATACATGATCTTGTACATTTTTCCGAAAAACTAAAAAAGGTGCGAAAACTGCCACTTAGATAAAAATGTGAAATGGAGAGTAGTGAAACCCTAAACATTGTTTCATTCTTGCCATAAACTGCACTAAATAATATACAGAATAACAAAATACCACATACACAACTTTTTTCAGACAAGTTGAAAATTATTATTATTATTATAGACAGTGGCGGAAGTTGTACAAATATCTTGATAAGCATAACTGTTTCACAGTAGGTGCTATTAATTACTGACATATTTACCTGAATTCAAAAATTTGTGAAGACCCAGAATATAAACCTATGAGCAAACCTGATGAAAAGTTTCATATGCTACGATATAAAGAGGATACAGATATTAGAGAAGAACTGTGAGGAGATTTTAAATCGTGCATGAAACTTAAAGAACTAGTTCAGGCAGCCGTGAATTCTGTAGTGGAGAGCATACGCACGGCAGTTGTACTGGACAGAGGAGCAGGTATTAACTTCCGTGACGTGAAATTTTCAAAAGTGTAACTAGTAAAACTCGTCTACCGATAATGCCATTCCAAAACTGTGTAGTCTCCGGTGCTACTGGCGTCAAGGGACAATTAGGTGAGTGTGGAATGAGAGGTCCGAACAGTAGTATCAGCTACATGATAATGTGTGCACGTAATTTCCTTAATAGTCATAGTTGCATATTTGCATGGAAGTAAGGCGCTGCACGAGTTTCAAAAAAGTTTGCATTTCACATTTTTATGTAAGTGGCAGTTTTCGCGCCTTTTTTAGTTTTTCGGAAAAATGTAAAAGATTATGTATGTTCAATTCATGTATTAGTTAATGAATTGATTTCCTGGCCGATAATCGGGAATTATTACGATGCACCCACACAGCTTACGCGTATTATACACTTCTTTGTTGAAAAACACGAGTCGGTGCATACTACATTATATTATAGCGGTGTATTAAATTTAGCTAACTTACTGAATTTTTCTTTAGACTTGGGACTTGGTGTCTGTCATCGATCTCGAAAAAAACTGCTTTGACGAATCAATGAAGCCACAGTGTAATATCTACATCATCTCTTATATTTCCACAACTGTTTGAGATATCGAAATGAGATTATGGCAAATGATAAAACGCAGAGAGACTATTTTTCCTTATGTTTATTATGCAGAACGTCTTCATTTACGGTGTTATTCCACGAACTACAGAATTTTTCGAAGAAAGCACATGCTATAGGTTTCAGAACAACATAAGTGAAGATATCACACGTTTATTTTTGTACCGCGGATGTGCTTTCCCATAAGCTACCGATCTTACTTTTCCTCAGTTCCTTACTTAAACTTCATAAGCTACTGTTTCGGAATTGTCTCTGCACAACATGTTTGTGAGGTGAAACTGTAAACTCTGCTGTGCTCTGGCAAAAGAAGCAAGTTTTAACAGGGGAACAAGTTAAAAGTACAGGTTTTATTAAAATTCGGCACTCATTATGCTTCTCTGAAAATTACAAATGGTTAATAAACCAGACGAAAACCAATTCAGCGGAATTCTTTTTTGATATTGACGAAAGCAGAGGTGGCAGAACTTTTCGAATGGTCACCATACAAGTGAGGGCTCCACTTAATACTAAACGAAAATTTTGAGCGTACGCTTCAGTTTAGAACGCACTCCCCCTCCAGCGCTCTGAAGTTCCTCTACAGGGCGTGCCCGTAACCCCCACCACCCCCACCACCACCACCACCACCACCACCACCCTCCCCAAACGTGCCCAGCCGTTCTCGCAGCGTTATTCGGCCCGGGCTCAACGTTTCTCTGTGTCAAGAATTTGTCTGTTTCCTGTCTGGTAGGCATGGGATTTCTGCGAAGAGGGGACGCAAAGATCGACCTTCTGAACGGAACAAGTTGTAAGTTTCTTGAGGAAAACCTCATGTCATGGTAGGTATAGCGAAAAAGTGAAGGTCAAAGTCTCAAATCGATAAAAACTAAGGCTCTGTCCACTAGTGATGGGCAGTACTGTGTTCATAATGCACTATAATGTCAGAATACAGGAGATGCCATGGATATTTTATCCCACATTAGAACGAAAATAGGCGAATCAGAGCATTTAACATAACAAAAGGCTGACCTAGCTGATTTGCTAAATAAATATTCAAATGTCTTACCACATAAGCCTGGCATCATCAAGGGGTACGAATATCATGCGCAGGTAGTCCCTTATCAGATGTATCCCAGGCGCAAACTATGTTCACACAGCGCGCAGTGGCAACTGTAAATGGGAAATGCCTTTAGGTCACTCACACCAGTCACTGCGCCGACTACCAACTTCGTCTGCATATACAGTACTGTCATGTGACGTATTGCTTTCCCTGGGCCTAAGGAGAGGCGGTGGAATTTCTACTTAATTTAGCTTCATATATAGTATTAATAGTTATGATGGCATTTTGTAGTCAGTCCGGCAAATTTCTCTTCTAAAAATGAAAAAAAACTTTTCTAACTTTAAAGCATGATTCTTCAAAGTTAAGTGAATTTCTTGTAATTGTAGATAGTAAATATTTCTGTTTAATTCATGAGTCTCAGACAGATGATCGGTTGTACTAATCTTGTGGACTAATGTATATATTCAAATATATTTGTATAACAACTGATCAAGATTTGGACACAAGCTTTGAAGCAGTAGAAGTACGCTTTGTTTCATGGACTAACCACAGTGGCGTGTAAAGCTAGGAATTTTAAATATGTTCTGAACAGTACAATAGTTAATTCAAAATAATTTGGGAAAGTACTAATGTATGACAGAGATACATGGTATGGGAATTAATATTAAAATGTACACCATAAAATCACACTTTTACTGTAAGCACAGCCAGTATGAGTAAGATATACCAGCAAGCAAGAGAAATAAAAATCTTTAGCTATGCAAGCAAGGCACAAACCTGTAAATGCGTATGGCTTATGTTTAGCTTATTTTTACAAGCTTAGTTGCTAAGTTTTGGCAGGAACCAGTAATTATTTTTCTAGTGAATTTTTCTATATGAATAAAGTAAGCCCATACTATTAACAGAAAAATCTAGGAAATGAGTTCCTTATTGAATCTTGTCTATCTCGTAGTTACACAAAATTTCTCTTTGTGTGTGTCTGGATGCCCACGTTTGATTCGCGCACGCGGCGAACGGTTTATTTACCCACTTTTTGCTCTGGTAATTTTAGCTTATTTCGTAGACACCGTAATTTCTATGCAAGTAAAGGTCGTATAGCGGTGCCCTTTACGAAAGGAAACAAGTTCTTCTTTTATGTAAGATATTTCACATGTAAACATCAACCAAGTAACTAAGTACATGACCGAATACTATGAGAATATATAAATCTTGTGACATAGCTCCACTGCTAAAATCGCAAGAGAGATATTAATATACAAATAATTCTAGTGTTGTATTACGCTTCACCTTGCGTGAGAACAAAATACTTGCACAGCAACTATTTGATTGTCAATGTACACAGAAACTCCTGAGAAAAGAGACACAACGATTCTGTATTCATTGCAGTTTAAAACCCACTGTGGAACTCAGCACACTTATTTAAGTGATACTGAAAGGCTGTGCAAGCATAAGCAAATAAAACATGTGAAAGCCCATAGTAGTACGTTAATCTGTACTCACCTCTGCTGCGTCGGATTATGGAGGTAATCGGATGAAGTACGCACGAACGCTTTTAACCAAGTGTATCTTCATAAGTGTTCTCGCACGGGACAACAAATAAACGCGTCTGGTAAACGTGGTACTAACAAAGCGAACTGATGTCTGCCATTGTGGTATTCAGTAACAGTGCTTAACAAGTCCACTATTGTCACGTATGGTTGTGCTTGTTTAAAGTACAAAAACTTTAAAGATTGAATAAATAACCTGTGCCCTACGAGAACGCTAAACTACCGTTTGTCGTAGACAGTTTTGTAATATGATTAGCTAAGAGCTGAACTATGTGCAACAGGTTAACAGTAATTCTACAGTGGATGTCATGCCGCGCTCTGACCGGTGACAGTGTTGCCAACGTAAAACAAGGAAACGTGTTCTCACTTTGAAATGAACGAACAGTAGAAACTGCGTATAAACTACATTAAACAACTGACCAGACAAATATGCTAAGCAAAACTCTATTCAGCGCCGTCTAGTGGATAACAAATGTTTTGTCTCTGTGATGCTGCACTTAATTTGTTTTGTATAAACGATGCTGAGGTGAAAAGCAGAAGCGCAGCCCGCGACACATCGTGCTAACCTTGGTACCAGCAGCAGGCATTTGTTCCTATGAAGCAGTTGGTGTGGCGGCAGAACCACAACAGAAAAGGTGATAGGAGCCGCCGACCGTGTGATGTGAGCTCCGTATCAATTACATAGTCGTATCAAATGAAATTTACGATGAAGACTTTAACGCTGACGTGTGTCACACTAAGTTTAAGAACTTTACTACAATTTGTAAACTGTTGAGCCAAAAATAGCTCGGACTTGAAAACAATCAGTACAATAATTTTGATAACATAATTAAAACAAAACAATTTTGTGTGTAATTCTGTTACGTAGCGATTGTAAACATGAAGCGAACTTTATGTTAAACAAAAGTGGATGGAAATTTTATCCCTCGCTGCGTTTTTTTTGCGGAGGCATGTTTTCCCGTCGGCTACGCCGAAGTTGGGAGGATTGGAAACAAAGTATAATGCCACGTAAACACAACTATTCACTTTTGCCTCAGTCAAATGTAAATATTGAAAAAAAAGTTCTCATGTAATCCTGAAAACTAAGCCTTATAATAATGACAGTTTATTGATCAGTGTGCAAGTAAACTTTATTTGGTTATTATATAACTATAGCAAATGAGAATATTTCTGAAAATAATTTGCCATCAGAAAATCGTAACCAATACATTAAAAAAGAGTAAAATTCTTTTGAAAAATATTTAGAGAACAATTAAATACTAGCTGGTAACTGATCGAATGCATGAAGTATGTTCTGTTCATCGTATAACATCATTCATTCATTCGGCTTACAACACATTATATATCCTCATTATCTGTGAAAGACGTTTATGCCATGCCCCCAAAGTGATTTCGAAAACGTATTTATAGAAGTCTATTAATACTGAACTTTATAGTACCGAAAAATGTTTTCTGTTTTTTTATACAAAGAAATGTTTTGTAATTAAAATCGTTTGGATAGACACAGTGCTTAACAAGTTCACTATTGTCACGTATGGTTGTACTTCTTTAAAGTACAAAAACTTTAAAGACTGAATAAATAACCTGTGCCCTACGAGAACGCTAAACTACCGTTTGCCGTAGACAGTTTTGTAATATGATCAGCTAAGAGCTGAACTATGTGCAACATAGCATCGTTTATACAAAACAAATTAAGTGCAGCATCACAGAGACAAAACATTTGTTATCCACTACACGGCGCTGAATAGAGTTTTCCTTGGCATATTTGTCTGGTCAGTTGTTTAATGTAGTTTATACGCAGTTTCTACGCAGTTTCTACTGTTCGTTCATTTCAAAGTGAGAACACAACCACCTCTGGCCGTAACAACGGCCTTGATACGCCTGGGCATTGAGTCAAACAGAGCTTGGATGGCGTGTACAGGTACAGCTGCCCATGCAGCTTCAACACGATACCACAGTTCATCAAGCGTAGTGACTGGCGTATTGTGGCGAGCCAGTTGATCGCCCACCATTGACCAGACGTTTTCAATTGGTGAGAGATCTGGAGAATGTGCTGGCCGGGCAGCAGTCGAACATTTCCTGTACCCAGAGACGCCCTTACAGGACCTGCAACAAGCTGTCGTGCATTATAATGCTGAAATGTAGGGTTTCATAGGGATCGAATGAAGGGTACAGCTACGGGTCGTAACACATCTGAAATGTAACGTCCACTGTCCAAAGTGCCGTCAATGCGAACTAGAGGTGACAGAGACGTGTAACCAATGGCACCCCATACCATCACGCCGGGTGATACGCCAGTATGGCGATGACGAATACACGCTTCCAATGTGCGTTCACTACGATGCCGCCAAACAGGGATGCGGCCATCATGATGCTGTAAACAGAACCTGGATTCACCCGAAAAAATGACGTATTGCCATTCGTGCACCCAGGTTCGTCGTTGAGTACACCATCGCAGGCGCTCCTGTCTGTGATGCAGCGTCAAGGGTAACCGTAGCCATGGTCTCCGAGCTGATAGTCCATGCTGCTTCAAACGTCGTCGAACTGTTCGTGCAGGAGGTTGTTGTCTTGCAAACGTCCCCATCTGTTGACTCTGTAACGGATGGTGCAGCCACATCTCGATCCCTGTCATGCGGGTAAGATGCCTGTCATGTCGACTGCTAGTGATACGAGGCCGTTGGGATCCAGCACGGCGTTCCGTATTACACTCCTGAACCCACCGATTCCATATTCTGCTAACAGCCATTGGATCTCGACCAACGCGAGCAGCAATGTCGCGATACGAGAAACCGCAATCGCTATAGGCTACAGTTTGACCTTTATCAAAGTCGGAAACGTGATGGTACACATTTCTCCTCCTGACACGAGGCATCACAACAACGTTTCACGAGGCAACGCCGGTTAACCGTTGTTTGTGTATGAGAAATCGGTTGGAAACTTTCCTCATGTCAGCCCGTTGTAGGTGTCGCCACCGGCGCCAACTTTGTGTGAATACTCTGAAAAGCTAATCATTTGCATATCACAGCATCTTTTTCCTGTCGGTTATATTTCGCGTCTGTAGCACGTCATTTTCGTGGTGTAGCAATTTTAATGGCCAGTAGTGTAATTAATTTCATTTTCTCATATTTTTTGCTTACGTTTGTCGTCTATGGTTTCCTCCCGCCCGTCGCAGACGGGTAAAACAGCCAACAATTTTCTTACCGTGACATACTGGGAAAACTATGCTTACCAGTTTTCTCCCAGAATATTCTCATTCACTATAAATTCAGAGAGAGAGGTGTGGGTTTCGTCACTACTCGGAGGTCGCAAAAGTCATGGGATACCTCCTAATATTATCTCGGATCTCCTTCCGCCTGACGTAATGCAGCTATTGGATGTGACATGGACTCAACACGATGTTCGAAGTCCCCTGCAGAAATAATTAGCCATGCTGCCTCTATAGACGCCCATAATTGCGGGAGTGTTGCCAGTGCAGGATTTTGTGCACGAACTGATCTATTTGTCCCCTAAATGGGATTCGTGTCAGGCGATCTGGGCAATCGAATCATTCGATCGAATTGTCCTGAATGTTCTTCAAACGAGTCACGAATAGTTGTGGCCCAATAACGTGGCGCATTGTCATCCATAGAAATTTTACCGTTATTTGGAACATGAAGTCAGTCAGTGGCTGCTGATGATCTGCAAGCAGCCAAACATCTCCATTTCCAGTCACTGATAGGTTCAGTTGGTCCTGAGGACCCAGTCCGTCCCATGTAAACACAGCCTACACCGTTACACCAGCTTGCACAACGCCTTGTTGACAACTTGGGTCCGTGGGGCCTGTTCCATAGTCGAGTCCCACCATCGGCTCTTACCAACTGAAATTGGGACTCATCCGACCACGACACAGTTGTCCAGTCCTTTAGAATCCAACCCAAATGGTCAAGAGTCCAGGAGAGGCGCTGCAGGCGATGTTGTGCTGTCAGAAAAGGCACCCGCATCGGTCGTCTGCTGCTGTAAACCATTAACTCCAAATTTCTCCGCACTGTGTCTAGCGGATACATTCGTCCTACGTCCCACATTGATTTCTGCGCTTATTTCACGGAATGTTGGTTGTCTGTTGGCACTGACAACTGTACGCAAATAGTGCTGCTCTCTGTCGTTAAGTGAAGGCTGTCGCCATTGCACTGTGCGTGATGAGAGGTAATGCCTGAAATGTGGTGTTCTCGGCACACTCTTGACACCGTGAATCGCGGAATATTGAATTTCCTAACGCTTTTCGGAGAGGATATCCCAAGCGTCTAGCTCAAATTACGCTCCAGTGTCAGTTAATTCCCGTCGTGTGACCATTATGAAATCTGTAACCTTCTCACATGAATCACCTGGCTACAAGTGACTGCTCCATCCATGCACTGTCCTTTTATACTTCATGTACGCGATACTACATCCACCTCTATATGTTGACATTGCTATCCATGACTTTTTTTACCTCAATGTATCTTATCAGCGACAATGCATTACTATGCTGTTCACAGTAGTGTACCCGAATTCCTATTTTGTTATTCATTATTAAACCATTCCTGCTTTACCCATATTTGCCTTTGTATTTATAACCCTTTATTCACCGGACCAGAAGCCCTCTTCCTCCTGCCACCAAACCTCACTAATTTCTACTATATCTATCCTCAACCTGTCCATTTCCTTTTTTAAATTTTCTAACCTACCTCCCAGATTAAGGGATCTGTTTCCACACTCCGATCCATAGAGAGCTATACAAACCGAAATATACAGCTTGTACATTTAATTGAAACTATCTGAACAGCATTACCCGCGATTACCTTCATTTTTATTGCACTCCCATCACTACGACTACTATATTTACTTGATGATTAAGCAGACGCAATCATCACAATAAAAACAATTGGACGACAATGATACTGAAGATAGGAATATCCTTGTTTCTCTTGATGACGTGAAGTAACAGCTTCGCTAATCTGATGTTCGGGCAACAATAGCTGGCTGCTAAGCGGTAACTGATCAGGATCATAGCTTGGCATCTTGTAATAGCGAGTGGCGCCTAGTTTTCTTAGTGTGTTCACTGTCGCCGCTACGTTTGCTCGCGTTGTCTGTCCGTGAGTGGCAGCAGCAGCAGCGCTTATCGATAGCGCTTACTGTGGTACCATCTTTGGAGCAGCATTTAGTATTTCCGGGTCGTCGTGTGTCGAACAAGAGGAGTTGGGAGAGAGCAGCAGTGAGGTCTGGACAGCCAGTACTCGCCCGACCGCTCGCGACACACATCCACTGTCCGGCGGAAGGATGTGGTCGCGAGAGTGCACGGCCACGTCAAGGACCGGATCCAGCGAGGTTTAGTTGAATGGACCATGATATTTTATGTGTGTGTGTGTGTGTGTGTGTGTGTGTGTGTGTGTGTGTGTGTGTGTGTGTGTGTGCGCGCGCGCGCGCCTGTCTCTGGCCGTCGAAGTGATCTCATGGAAATAAGTTGCCAGTCGATGATTTATACTGGGATCTTTCCTGTACCTGACTTGAGTGGAGACGACCGTTGGTTGGTCGTTCGGTCGTCGCAGCGGACGACGTACGTTAGGTGTTCCAACCACTTCTGTGCCGACTTGTAATTCGTCCATGTTGTTTCTTAGTGACTGGTTTTAGTATTGTGAGTTGTTGTCGTAATTGTTTTCCGGGCTCCGTGTGTATCTTGTGATCTTGTGGTTTTGAATGAGCAGTTGTTTTAATGCTGTCTGCGTACTGGATTTGGTGTCAGTGGGAGGGTGAACGGACATGAGGTCGTTAGGGGGCGCAGCAGCGAGCAGGTGCGTGCAGCGCGAGGGGCAAGCAGGGGTTGCTGGCGGCGGGCTGCCACTGCCGGATCGAGGAGGGGCGGCTGCGAGAGCGACGACTTCGTTGCACACCGAACCCTGGACGTTTGAGTGAAGAGTTAACTGCTAATGCAACCTTGACTATTCTGAGATCTCGACTTTGGCAGGCGGGTTGTTGCTCCCAGGGCCGCTGAGCCTGGCGGCAACGAGTGAAGTGTTTAGAGGCGGTGAAATATTGCAGCCGTCTTTCTCTATTTGTTATTCATCACTGAATTTAGTATTACTCTTATTAGTGAAGTACAAGCAGTGGCATCTTCTGCCTTGTGGCCGCTAACGCCCCAGTTACCTGCCCTGGAGGTTAGGGTACCTTTCCGGCAGTGTACCTTTCCTCGTCGTGTTGATGCTGTCCGACACGGCGTGTAGTTTGACAACCTCTTGTATTGTACTGTGCGCATATATATATATATAAATTTGGGGGGTTTACGTCGGTCCTAGTGTTTCCTTCGCCCTTGGGTGTTTTGTGAAGACGTAGTGCTGTCTGTCTTCGCCCTTGCCTAAAAATATTCCATCGTTGTACCAGTGATTGGACGTTAGGCGCATTGGTTAGTCGGTCGGTCTACGCTTAATCTGCCCCTAGTTTGAGTAGTTTTAGTTGCTATCCTCTTGCGTCGCTACTACTCTTCACTGCCTGTCTCACCCTACCTTATGTTTGAATTACTTTCCCAGGCCGACCCTTGGAACACTTGCTGAGAACTGCTTGTCCTGATTCCTTAGATTGTGGTCTTTGTTTTAAGGATATTTGTAATTCACTAATTATTGTTGATGTGGCCTTCAGCCGAGCAATAATTTCACTTCTGATATGTCTGCGTAAGCAGAAGAAACTAACGATCAAAGTCCGAAAAGAATTTATTGGGCTGTTCAATTAACCAAAACAAATTCTCCAAGTATAACACCAACACACAAAAGTGATCCGTCTTCGAATCACAACTACATACAACAATAAGATAGAAAACAACTGAAATAATATCCTCCTAGTCTCCGCCAGAGACTTCTCCGATATACCGAGCCTAATCCAGAGATCAGCGAGAAGATCAAAGCCGGGCTGCCGCGGCGGCAGCCATCCACGTCTGCTGGCGGTCGATGAACTGCCGGTGTGTGGCCGAGCGCCGGCCTTTATAGCGCTTCGGCGGATGAGTACCTCGGAACTATTTTCCGTCACGTGGTTTGACGTGTGAAAATAGTTCCGGGATCTGCAGCGACCTCTTCCTTATGTTTATGTGGGCCGGTAGTGGCCCCTGGTGTCTGCTGGTGTCTTTGCTGTGGTGTTGTGGTTGTTGCTGTGGCCATTCATCAATACTGCCTGCCGGTCGTGTAGTGCTTCGGGTTGCCCGCGACGCGGGCAACCCGCGGCTGCAGGCTGTCAGTTTCGTTGCTGATGCTCTAGGCGCCGTTATGTCGGGTGGAGAAGGCCTCAGCAACTTCTTTGGTGATAAGGCCTTCAGCCGTGTTACAATAAGTTTTTTAAGCAAACTTGTTTTAAAAGCAACGTATTTATTTTAAAAGTGCAATTTGGAATTGTTCTTTTGACTTCTAATTCAGGCCTTCAGCCGTTTGTTGTTTGAGGTTATTGTTGGTGGCCTTCGGCCCTAAAATTGTGGATATTTTTTTCTGTGCTATCACACAGTCAGTCGTCGTTTTAAGAGATCGTTTTAAAATTTTAATTTCTATAAATAAAGTTTACGTATTTGTTGTGCAACTGAGAGTAACTGATTACGGCTCCATCCACAATCGTAACCTTATCCTGCTCCATTCTGAGAAACGAGCTCTCAAAATCCGCTGAGTTTCGATTGCGCCAAAAGTCGCACAAATCTGAAGGCTGTAAATTCAACTAAATACTTAAGGATTACAATTACAAATAACGCCCCTCAAACCTTCCTCTCTTGGCCTAAGCCGGCGGGTCCATGGGATCGCATTTATTTGCACTTCGCCGGCCCCTTCTTCAGCTACCAATGGCTTCTCGTCACCGATGCCTTTTCACGTTTTCCGTTCGTTATCCGTCGTACCAGCACCACTGCGGAAGCGACCCTCGCTGCTCTCAAGAAAGATTTTTCCTTGGAAGGGTTGCCGCTAACAATTGTTACCGATAACGGCCCTCAATTCCAGAGCCAGATATTCGCGAAGTTTTGTTCTGCCAACGGCATCCAACATGTCCTCACTCCGCTCTTTCACCCGCAATCGAACGGCAAGGCCGAACGCCTCGTCCGGACATTTAAGGCCCAAATGTCAAAATATGCCTCCACCCACACTTTGGACGAGTCGCGGACATTGTTCCTCAGTTCCTATCGGTCGAGGCCCATCGGCTCCCGTAGTCCGGCTGAACTTCTGCATGGCCGGCAACCTCGTACCCTTTGGCACCTCCTCTGGCCCGGACCCAAACAATGGGTTCCGACTGCACAGGCTCCCTTTGTTCCGGGATCCCTTATCTAGGCGCGAGGTTTCGGCCCGAGAGCCGGATGGATTGAGGGGGTGATCGTCCAGCCGCAAGGCCGTCAGCTCTTTGATGTCCGCATTGCCGACAAAGTGGTCTGCCGGCACCGCAACCAACTCCAGCGCTGATATCAGCGTCTTCCCGGCAAACCGCTCTGCCGCCTTCTTCCGGCCGCCCGGATGTGATCTCTTCCGCCTGTGGTTGGCGTGCAGGGGTGCCAGACCCCATCTAGCAGCAACAGCAGTCATCTCCACAGCGGCTGCAGGCTCCACCGGCTCCTCCGCCGGCCCGACCGGCTGCGCCATCCGCCAGCGTTGACGATGCCCCCGTGACCTTGGTACCGCCGCCGCCGGTGTCGCAGCCTAGCCAGTGACGCCCACGCAGTCCACTTTTCGGGCAGCATCCCGCGGACGTCGATGAACCTATGCCCCTGGAACCATCGCGGCCGGCTTCCCCGCCTCTTCCACAACGCAGCTCTACCCGTCTGGCCTGCCACGCCGCGCCCTACTCTGCGGGGCCGAGTTTTCACCGCCTCCTACACGAGGCCGCCAAGACTGAGTAGGACGACGTCGCCCTCCTCTCCCCCCCCCCCCCCCGCCCCCCCAGGAAGGGAGGTGTGTACTGTCTGCCATCGGGTTCCCCTAAATGGCAGGCAGCACCGCATAACAGCCACGCTATGAGGGGAAACAAACCAACAGGCGAAGACATCAGATAAACACGTCAAAGATTCCAGTCGATTAATAGGAACCTTTCCTTGCAGAGCTCACCGCGAGATAGCCAGCCACAGATTCCTACACTGGGTTTCTATTGGCTCCAGCTCACTATATAGGCCCGGCCAGTCGAAGGAAGATCAGTCTTCGTCCGCATCTAATGGCAACCGCTATAGCAGAGTCTGTGAGAAGATATCACCAGAGCCGCTGTACTGCACCGCCGATCGAAGTACCAGTCGACCGAGAGGAACCACATCTGACTAGATCGTTTGACGTCTACATCTATTATACAGCCAGCTATTGTATTGTAGAAGTTACGTTCAATAAATGTTTAAATACTACAATGTACTAGCTTTCCAGCGTGTGTCTTTGTATTTCTATGAATCAGTCAAATAATGTTAGTAGGAATGATCAAACTCTGGTTTTCCACTGGTAAATATACGAGACTTACAGTGATCTCGCATATAGAAACAATATTGCAGAGTTTACTTTGTTTATACATCGTAATCACTTGTCTTCACTCAACATGGGAGTCCACCTGGCTGAAAATGAAGTCACCCATACAATTTCAGCATAACAAACTGGATTGCGAAATTATTTAACATCGACGATGCATTTCACCGCTTTGTGGCATCACCAGATTGTGTAAAAGAACCTGTATATGTAATCCATCTGGCATAAAGCCATATAAAATGGAAAATGGACACAACAATGGCAGTAGCCCACAGATGTTTTAAAAGAATGATGGTAGGCGGTAGCAGAGCAAACCTGTTTCTGATTGGTCTAGAGAAAAGGGGTTGGGAAAGGGAGTACTCGGCGCTAAATTTGTTAGCAACATTTATCTGCAAGGTCGTCGGTACATTACGACAGGTTTGCTGTGGCGGACTGTCCTCTCCCCCAGTGACTGAGTGCTATTTGTGGCAGCCACTAGGTCTCTTGCGTGTGCACAGATACGTATTGTTTAAATAACGCAAATTTCTGCTCCACACCTGGGGAGACGGTCTGGTGTAGTGTTAGGCAGACATGCAGTGTTCTCCCATTCGTGACTCTGTGGCCGCGACCGCACAGGGAGTTCGGTACCCTGCTGGCATTATCCAGTGAACACAGGGGAGGAGATCCTAGTCATCCAGGTGTGTATTTGTAGCGTTCTTTGAATTTACACAGACATGTTGGAATCTGTTTGCTTTTGTATTACAGCGGGCAGGAGACTTTTCGGCCAAAACTGATACGGCAGCAGTGTGAGCCACCAGGCTGGGGATGACCACACCTCAACGTTCTCAGCAGTTGCTCCGCATGTTCGCGGTCATATTCCAAACAGCAGTTTCCGCGGCTATCCATCCACAGTTTGCAGTCAAAGGGGTAAGCTACCGTCAGCGAACTGATGTTCGCTGAGGTGGTTTCAGTTATTGGACGGTTGTATCTCTAGGTGCGTATTTTATAGCGCTGTACAGCATCTGAAACAGTATCTTCCGTTGGAGGCATCGGTATTTTATTATGTCGTCACACAATATAGTAATGTAGTGGTGGTTTGGAAGGGGTTTGTCTATTGGAGTGTGGTATTTCTTATGTTACATACTTGGTTAGACATCTGTAGCGCTTACAGAAATTGCTATGACATAATTTCTATCAATACATTAGTTTCTAACACATACACGATGACGTCCCAAAAACACACACACACACACACACACACACACACACACACACACACACACACACACACACTAGTGATGGAGTGGTGACTTAGCAATGATAAATAAATAAGACCTATGCTTCGTTGTGATTGCCTGAGGGCATCAAGAAATTGACCAGACGTCGAAACAGTGGGGTGGATCTTGTGTGATTCGACGCAATAATTATAATTTAGGGAAGCCCGAAAAATGCGTAAAATTGGGAAGATACCAAAAATATGGGAAATTAAGGAAAATTGCCGAAGAATTTTATAAATTAGAAATCCTTTCAGTACAGAGTACAACTGACTGGGCTCATGCAGTTCAGCTGTACCTGTTGTTGTTGTGGTCTTCAGTCCTGAGACTGGTTGGATGCAGCTCTCCATGCTAATCTATCCTGTTCAAGCTCCTTTATCTCCCAGTACCTACTGCAACCTACATCCTTCTGAATCTGCTTAGCGTATTCATCTCTTGGTCTCCCTCTACGATTTTTACCAACCACACTGCCCTCCAATGCTAAATTTGTGATCCCTTGATGCCTCAAAACATGTCCTACCAACCGATCCCTTCTTCTAGTCAAGTTCTGCCTCAAACGTCTCTTCTCCCCAATCCTATTCAATACCTCCTCATTAGTTACGTGATCTACCCACCTTATCTTCAGCATTCTTCTGTAGCACCACATTTCGAAAGCTTCTATTCTCTTCTTGTCCAAACTAGTTATCGTCCATGTTTCACTTCCATACATGGCTATACTCCATACAAATACTTTCAGAAACGACTTCCTGACACTTAAATCTATACTCGATGTTAACAAATTCCTCTTTTTGAGAAACGCTTTCCTTGCCATTGCCAGTCTACATTTTATATCCTCTCTACTTCGACCATCATCGGTTATTTTACTCCATAAATAGCAAAACTCCTTTACTACTTTAAGTGTCTCATTTCCTAATCTAATTCCCTCAGCATCATCCGACTTAATTCGACTACATTCCATTATCCTCGTTTTGCTTTTGTTGATGTTCATCTTATATACTCCTTTCAAGACACTGTCCATTCCGTTCAACTGCTCTTCCAGGTCCTTTGCTGTCCCTGACAGAATTAAAATGTCGTTCGCAAATCTCAAAGTTTTTGTTTCTTCTCCATGGGTTTTAATTCTTACTCCAAATTTTTCTTTTGTTCTGCTGTTCAATTTGGAACACAACCTACAACCAGGGTGCCCCAGAGAGCTACAACACCAAGAAGAATCGCTTCTCGGCTTTTGGCAAGATCAATGTGTAGTATAGTGGCCCTTAAAAGGGCCTTTTGTTGAGAACTGCTTCAATGGTTATACACTGTACAGTCGCCCACAATGCGACAATCTTCCAAAGAAGGTGAGCCACTGGCCTTAACCCATAAATGAATATTGCAATCAGAATTTATCTTAACACGTCTACGACAAGTCAAAGACAAACTCCCATGTGGCATAATGTAGGAACCCTCACCAGAGATAATAATCTCTGATACAGGTATAGTACGGTAGGCCAAAATTTCACGAGTTTCAAAGGATTCCAAACCAGCTCTCCCTGCACTGTTACAGGCAACGAAAGCAACAGTAATCCATCCATTACCCAGACTCGAAGAAGATGAAGTTTTCATTAGTGAAAAATTGAACCTCGCGCCACAAAACAATGTAGGCCCGTTTAAAAGAACAAATTGAGTAGTTTTACCTGCAGGACCTGACCATCATTTTGCAGGACAATGCTAATGCACGTACAGTGCAAGATGTTACTGATTTGTTTGACTGATGGCGCTGCTAAGTGCTATGTCACCTACTGCACTCCGCTAATTTAAGCCCTTGTGAGTTCAACTAGATTTCTAAACTGAAAGAAACACTTAACGTCATTCGCTTCAGAACTGCTACAAATTCGTCCAGCAATAGACCGCGCCGCTCGAACTGTCAACACAACTGGCACTGCTAAGAGTATTCAAGCGATTTCCACATCGCTGGCAAACGGGTCATACACAATGCTGGTGACTACTTTGAAGGTCAGTCAAACTTTGAAACACAGGAGCTGTAAATAAATAGTTACCACTATTAAAGTTCCAACCCTTGTAGATGAGTTTTTATCATGGCTGGTTCCCCCGAGGCTATCAGTAGGGGTCTCGTTTCGATTTAGGTCTTTTAGTGCTCTGTCAAATTCTTCACGCAGTATCATATCTCCCATTTCATCTTCTTCTACGTCCTCTTTCGTTTCCACAATACTGTCCTCAAGTACACCGCCCCTTTAAAGACCCTCTATATACTCCTTCCCCGTTAATGTTTTCCCTTCTTTGCTTAGGATGGGTTTTCCATCTCAGCAATCATGATTATCATACAGGTGGTTCTCTTTCCTAAAAAGGGCTCCTTAATTTTCCTGTTGGCAGTATCTATCTTACTCATAGTGATGCATGCTTCTACATGCTTCTTACATTTGTCGTCTAGCCATCCCTGCTTAGCCATTTTGCACTTCCTGTCGATATCGCTTTTGAGACTTTGTATTCCTTTTTGCCTGCTTCATTTACTGCATTTTTGTATTCTCTCCTATCATCAATTACATTCAATATCTTTTATTATCCAAGAATTTCTACTAGCCCTCGTCTTTTTACCCGGTGCCTTCACTATTCCTTCTTTCAAAGCTACTCATTCTTCTTCCACTGTATTTCTTTCCTCTGTTATTGTCAATGGCTCACTAATACTCACTCTGAAACTCTCTATAACCTCTGTCTCGTTCAGTTTATGCTGGTTCCATCTCCATAAATTCCTACCTTTTTGCAGTTTCTTCAATTTTAATCTACAGTTCATAACCAATATATTGTGGTCAGAGACCACATCTGTCCCTGGAATTGTCTTAAAATTTAAAATCTGGTTGCTGAATCACTGTCGTACCATTACATAATCTATCTGAAACCTTCCAGTGTCTCCAGGCCTCTTCCATGTATAGCACCTTCTTTCATGATACTTACACCAAATGTTAGCTACGATCAAGTTATGCTTTGTGCAAAATTCTGCCAGGTGGCTTCCCCTTTCATTCCTGACCCCCAATCCAGATTCACTGACTGCTTCTCCTTCTCTTCCTTTTCTTACCAACGAATTCCTTTCCCCAATGACTATTAAATTTTCGTCTCCCTTGACTAGCTGAATAATTCCTTTTATCGCATTATACATTTCTTCATGCTCTTAATCATCTGCAGTGGTAGTTGGCATTTAACCTTGTACTGTGGTAGGTGTGGGCTTCATGTCCATCTCGGCTACAATAATAGGTTCACTATGTTCTTCGTAGTAGCTTATCCGCGTTCCTACTTTTTTATTCATTATTAAACCTACTCCTGCATTACCACGATTTGATTTTGTATTTATAACCCGTATTCACGAGACCAGAAGTCTTGTTCCTCCTGCCACTGAACTTCACTAATCCACAATATATCTGTTCCAGTCAAAACCCGTTTTTAGTTAGAATGCGTTCTTATTAGTTAAAACTAGTTTTTACTGTGCCACTTGGTCAAAACGCGTTTTGCCTAGTAAAAACTAGTTTTAACTGGCTTTCGCTTTTGACCAGCAGTAAATTCTAGTTGTAACTAAGAGTATCAGTATCAACTAGTTTCAACTAGTAAGAACGCGTTCTAATTAAGCTACTGGTATACAGAACTAGTTTTCACTAAATTTATTTAGGGTCAAATATTAAAATAAAGAGCAACTGATTGAAATAAAAACACCTGCCGACAATAGCCCAGCCCGCCAGTGGGCGCTTTTCGCCACAACAAACAACACGGTAGAGGGGCCAAGCACGTGCAGATCAGTTTGTACGTATTTATCATGTCAGATCTATATCAAGAATGGCGATGGAAAGAATAATGTGTGAGAAGGATGTTACAGACTGAAGAACACGACAAAAGAAAACATTACAATGTTACGACAAAAGGATCTTACGATAAATTAGTGGACGGAACTGAAGAACCACAATAAGATAAGAAAAAGACACAGAAGCTGTATATAAGATTAAATCGATTCAAGGTTATTAATATTTGTGGGACCAGCAAGTCAGAGACAAGAAGAGGGCCTGTGGAGTACTACTTACGTGTCGAAGAAATTTTCGACATTATTGAAGCAGCACATCAGGCCGTCGGTCATGGAGGTAGAGACAGATTAAACGTTGAAACTTCAAGAAAATACGAAAGCGTAACAGTGGACACGATACACATTTATCTGTCTATGTGTGATACTTGTCAGCGCAAAAGGAGCATTAAGGAAAGGGGGCACATGTCGAAACCCATACTTCATTCAGAAATGAACAGTCGTTGCCAAGTTGATCTGATCGACATGCAGACTCCCCCCTGCGGGTTCGGGGGTTAGAATAGGCCCGCGGTATTCATGCCTGTCGTAAGATGCGACTAAAAGGAGTCCATACCCCTCAAGGGGGTAGTTAGCGCCTGCGTCCAGAGACGGACGGTTCCACGACCTATAATTGTGGTATTTTCGGTATTTCACTTCTCGTTTCTTCCTTCCTTTGGTTGGTTCCTTTCTTTGCTCTTCTCCATCTCACTGTCTTCCTTACTCTCTCCCTTGCCTTCTTCTCCCTTGCCTTCTTCTCCCTTGCCTTCTTCTCCCTTGCCTTCTTCTCCCTTGCCTTCTTCTCCCTTGCCTTCTTCTCCCTTGCCTTCTTCTCCCTTGCCTTCTTCTCCCTTGCCTTCTTCTCCCTTGCCTTCTTCTCCCTTGCCTTCTTCTCCCTTGCCTTCTTCTCCCTTGCCTTCTTCTCCCTTGCCTTCTTCTCCCTTGCCTTCTTCTCCCTTGCCTTCTTCTCCCTTGCCTTCTTCTCCCTTGCCTTCTTCTCCCTTGCCTTCTTCTCCCTTGCCTTCTTCTCCCTTGCCTTCTTCTCCCTTGCCTTCTTCTCCCTTGCCTTCTTCTCCCTTGCCTTCTTCTCCCTTGCCTTCTTCTCCCTTGCCTTCTTCTCCCTTGCCTTCTTCTCCCTTGCCTTCTTCTCCCTTGCCTTCTTCTCCCTTGCCTTCTTCTCCCTTGCCTTCTTCTCCCTTGCCTTCTTCTCCCTTGCCTTCTTCTCCCTTGCCTTCTTCTCCCTTGCCTTCTTCTCCCTTGCCTTCTTCTCCCTTGCCTTCTTCTCCCTTGCCTTCTTCTCCCTTGCCTTCTTCTCCCTTGCCTTCTTCTCCCTTGCCTTCTTCTCCCTTGCCTTCTTCTCCCTTGCCTTCTTCTCCCTTGCCTTCTTCTCCCTTGCCTTCTTCTCCCTTGCCTTCTTCTCCCTTGCCTTCTTCTCCCTTGCCTTCTTCTCCCTTGCCTTCTTCTCCCTTGCCTTCTTCTCCCTTGCCTTCTTCTCCCTTGCCTTCTTCTCCCTTGCCTTCTTCTCCCTTGCCTTCTTCTCCCTTGCCTTCTTCTCCCTTGCCTTCTTCTCCCTTGCCTTCTTCTCCCTTGCCTTCTTCTCCCTTGCCTTCTTCTCCCTTGCCTTCTTCTCCCTTGCCTTCTTCTCCCTTGCCTTCTTCTCCCTTGCCTTCTTCTCCCTTGCCTTCTTCTCCCTTGCCTTCTTCTCCCTTGCCTTCTTCTCCCTTGCCTTCTTCTCCCTTGCCTTCTTCTCCCTTGCCTTCTTCTCCCTTGCCTTCTTCTCCCTTGCCTTCTTCTCCCTTGCCTTCTTCTCCCTTGCCTTCTTCTCCCTTGCCTTCTTCTCCCTTGCCTTCTTCTCCCTTGCCTTCTTCTCCCTTGCCTTCTTCTCCCTTGCCTTCTTCTCCCTTGCCTTCTTCTCCCTTGCCTTCTTCTCCCTTGCCTTCTTCTCCCTTGCCTTCTTCTCCCTTGCCTTCTTCTCCCTTGCCTTCTTCTCCCTTGCCTTCTTCTCCCTTGCCTCCCTCTCCCTTGCCTCCCTCTCCCTTGCCTCCCTCTCCCTTGCCGCCCTCTCCCTTGCCTCCCTCGCCTCCCTCTCCCTTGCCTCCCTCGCCTCCCTCTCCCTTGCCTCCCTCGCCTCCCTCTCCCTCTCCCTTGCCTCCTTCGCCCTCGCCTCCTCGTTTGAGACAGTCTGTCCTCTCTCTCTCTCTTCGCTCTCCTGTTCTTCCTTCCTCCCTGTGCGCGCCTGAAGGCCGTCCCACGCGTTCGCACGCGTAGCCGGTAACGGGGTAACGCGTAATTACCCACCCTGGGTAGACAAGTGAGGCACCCACGTACCCCCTGGTAAAGACCAGGCCAAAGGAGGTTTGATTGCCTGAGCTGATACCTTCTGGCCATGCCGATTGGTCCATCAGTCTGTTTCTCGGGAGGTGTGACCTGAGGTGTAAACATTCACCTAAGGCGGAAGTGCCCTCTGAGAGGGTCTCCATAAGGAAGGAGCGCACCATCGGAGACGCTGGCAATCATGGGGGATTCCTCCGCAATGGATTTCTCTTTTTCTCTCTCGACTTCTGCCCACAAACGGAAACATGACCAGCCAACAGTGACAAAAGTGCTACCGCCTGCCCCACAGTTCCTCGTCGTTTCTCGATCTGAGGATGGAAAGGATTTTTCCTCTGTCAACCCTTTCGTTATCCAGAAGTTCGTAGATGCCATAGCCGGTACTGTTAAGTCTTGTACAAGGTTGTGTAATGGTACCTTGCTACTAGAAACTGAGAGCGCCTTTCAGGCACAGAAATTGCTTCGAGCCACACTCCTGTACACGTTCCCTGTCCGGGTGGAGGCTCACCGAACTTTGAATTCGTCTCGTGGTGTGGTCTATACTAGATCTCTTGAGGGATTGACTGACGAGGAGATTCAGTCTTTCCTCGCTGAGCAGGGCGTGACGGCTGTCCATAGGGTCATGAAAAGGGTCAACAAAGACCTTGTACCGACCCGGACACTTTTCTTGACCTTTAACAGTGTTCAGCTGCCATCGCGCATCAAAGCGGGCTACGAGGTTATTTCTGTTCGCCCCTATGTCCCGACACCTACGCGCTGCTACCAGTGTCAGCGTTTCAATCACACTCGCCAGTCTTGTTCCAATGCGGCTAAATGTCACTTGTGGCAGGGATGCCCATGAGGGTGACTGTCCACCTCCGTCTCCTCATTGTGTGAACTGTCAGGGTGACCATGCAGCGTCCTCCCGTGACTGTCCCATCTATAAGGAAGAACAATGTATCCAAGAAATTCGGGTCAAAGAGACAGTGTCCACCTCAGCTGCTCGCAAGCTATTTGCTAGTAGGAAGCCCACGCTGCTCCCAGCGGGTAAATACAGTACAGTCCTCGCCTCTCCACGGACTACCAGGGAGGTGGCAACCCAGACATGCGATCTGACCTTCAGCACCACGGTCGTCCGTTCGGCCAGTGCTAAGATCGCGCGGTCGACGTCTCCTCTTCCTCCCATCACCCCAAAGACACAAGCCCCTTCATCAGCTTCTGCTAAGGCGAAGACCCAGAAGTCAGATGCATGGGCCTTCAAGAAGGAACCGTCACGTGCAGACTTCCTACGTACCTCGACCTCCCAGCCATCGACCAGTACTTCCACCAAACGACCTTCCAAGAAGGCTCATAGGAAGCACAGTTCTCCTTCTCCGCCGCGGCGCATTTCTTCTCCTGCACCACCCAGCGGTTGCCACCCCAGGCCGTCATCCATTTCGCCTGGCCGCACCGCTGGTAGCCAAACATCTGGCCGTTCACCAGCGGAGGAAGCTCCCCCTCCCGGCTATCTTACCAAAATGGCCGATGAACCTATAGAACCAATGGACAATGACTGTCCGCCTACTGATAGCGGCGGCAGTGCTCGCTCGAAGCCAGGCCCTCAGCAGCCTTCGAGGTGACCCCTTCTTTCATCTTCCTTTTCTTCTTATGATGGCACTTATTCACTGGAATATTCGCAGCGTTCGCTCCAACCGAGAGGACTTGAAGTTGCTGCTCCACTTGCACCGTCTGCTCGTCGTAGCCCTCCTGGAAACGAAGCTACGCCCATGCGATCAAATTGCCTTGGCACACTACACCTCTGTGCGTTTTGACCTACCCCCTGTGGTAGGTATCCCAGCTCATGGAGGGGTTATGTTGCTGGTCCGGGATATTTACTACGATCGCATCACGTTGCACACCGGCCTGCAGGCAGATGCCATCCGCATTACTCTCCCCACTTTTACATTCTCCATTTGTACCGTTTACACTCCATTGTCATCTGCCGTTACCAGGGCAGACATGATGCAACTTATTTCTCAGCTACCTGCACCATCTTTGTTAACTGGAGACTTCAATGCCCACCATCCCCTTTGGGGCTCTCCAGCATCCTGCCCGAGGGGCTCCATGTTTGCAGACCTTTTCAACCAGCTCAATCTTGTCTGCCTCAATACTGGCACCCCTACTTTTCTTTCGGACACATCTCACACCTATTCCTATTTAGACCTCTCTATATGTACTCCCCAACTTGCACGCCGGTTTGAGTGGTACGCCCTTTCTGATACATATTCGAGCGACCACTTCCCGTGTGTTATCCATCTCCTGCAGCATACCCCCTCTCCGTGCTCCTCTAGTTGGACCATCTCCAAGGCAGACTGGGGGCTCTTCTCTTCCAGGGCGACCTTTCAGGATCAAACCTTCCCAAGCTGCGATCGTCAGGTCGCACACCTCACGGAAGTCATTCTCGCTGCTGCTGAATATTCCATCCCTCATCCTACTTCTTCTCCACGTCGCGTGCCGGTCCCCTGGTGGACCGCAGCATGTAGAGACGCTTTACGTGCTCGTCGACGTGCTTTACGCACCTTTAAATGCCACCCCACAGTGGCGAATTGTATCAATTATAAACGATTACGTGCTCAGTGTCGTGGTATTATTAAAGAAAGCAAGAAAGCCAGCTGGGCTGCTTTCACAAGCACCTTCAACAGTTTTACTCCTTCTTCTGTTGTCTGGGGTAGCCTGCGCCGGCTATCTGGCGCTAAGGTCCACTCACCAGTTTCTGGCTTGACGGTCGCGAATGACGTCCTTGTGGCCCCTGAGGATGTCTCCAATGCCTTCGGCCGCTTTTTCGCAGAGGTTTCGAGCTCCGATCATTACCACCCTGCCTTCTTCCCCCGCAAACGGGCAGAGGAGGCTAGGCCACCTTACTTCCGCTCCTCGAATCGTGAAAGTTATAATGCCCCATTCACCATGCGGGAACTCGAAAACGCACTTGGCCGATCAGGGTCCTCCGCTCCAGGGCCTGATTCTATTCATATTCAGATGCTGAAGAACCTTTCTCCTGCGGGTAAAGGTTTTCTTCTTCGTACATACAATCGCATCTGGATTGAGGGACATGTTCCCGCATGCTGGCACGAGTCTATTGTTGTCCCGATTCCTAAGCCGGGGAAGGACAAGCACTTGCCTTCCAGTAATCGACCTCTCTCGCTTACCAGCTGTGTCTGTAAAGTGACGGAGCGAATGGTTAACTCTCATTTGGTTTGACTGCTCGAGTCTCGACGCCTACTTACCAATGTACAATGTGGATTTCGTAGGCGCCTCTCTGCTGTTGACCATCTGGTTACCTTGTCGACCTTCATTATGAATAACTTCTTGCGGAAGCGCCCGACCGCGGCTGTGTTCTTTGATTTGGAAAAGGCTTACGACACCTGTTGGAGGGCGGGCATTCTCCGCACCATGTATACATGGGGCCTTCGTGGTCGCCTCCCTCTTTTTATTCTTTCCTTTTTAATGGATCGACAGTTCAGGGTACGTGTGGGTTCTGTCCTGTCAGACACCTTTCGCCAGGAGAATGGGGTGCCACAGGGCTCAGTTTTGAGCGTCGCTCTCTTCGCCATCGCGATCAATCCAATAATGGATTGCCTCCCAGCTGATGTATCAGGCTCCCTTGTTGTGGACGATTTTACCATCTATTGCAGCGCACAGTGTACACGTGTCCTGGAGCGCTGTCTTCAGCGTTCTCTTGACCGTCTTTACTCCTGGAGTGTCGCCAATGGCTTCCGTTTTTCTGCCGAGAAGACGGTCTGTATTAACTTATGGCGCTACAAAGAGTTTCTCCCACCGTCCTTACGACTCGGTTCCGTTGCTCTCCCAGTCATGGAGACAACCAAATTTTTAGGCCTTACATTTGACAGGAACCTTAGCTGGTCTCCACATGTGTCATATTTGGCCGCCCGTTGTACCCGTTCTTTAAATGTCCTCCGTGTTCTCAGTGGTATGTCGTGGGGAGCGGATCGAACCGTCCTACTTCGTCTATATCGGTCGATCGTCCGCTCCAAGCTGGATTATGGGAGCTTCGTATACTCCTCTGCGCGGCCATCCATCTTAAGCCACCTCAACTCCATACAACATCGGGGTTTACGACTTGCGATCAGAGGATTTTATACTACTCCCGTTGAGTCTTCATGCTGACGCTGGCGAATTGCCACTCACCTACCGGCGCGATATACTGCTTTGTCGGTATGCCTGTTGGCTACTGTCAATGCCCAACCATCCGTCTTATTGTTCCTTTTTTGACGACTCTCTCGACCGTCAATACCGGTTGTATGTCTCTGCCCTGCTACCCCCTGGAGTTCGCTTTCGTCGCCTCCAACACCTTAATTTTTCGCTCCCTGCAACCTTTCGAGTGGGCGAGAGCCACACGCCACCTTGGCTCCAGGCTCAGGTCCGTGTTCACCTTGACCTCAGCTCGCTCCCAAAAGAGGTTACCCCCGGTTCGGTCTACCACTCCCGTTTTGTGGAACTTCGTTCCAAGTTTATCAATATGACTTTCATTTATACAGATGGCTCTAAGACCAATGACGGGGTTGGGTGTTCTTTTATTGTCGGGGCACAAAGTTTCAAATACCAGCTCCATGGCCATTTTTCGGTCTTCACAGCTGAGCTCTTCGCCCTCTACCAGGCTGTTCTTTACATCTGCCACCACCGACATTCTGCTTATGTCATCTGCTCCGACTCCCTGAGCGCCATCCAGAGCCTCAGTGATCCGTATCCGGTTCACCCTTTCGTGCACCGGATCCAACGCTCTCTTCGGCAGCTGGTGGACGTCGGTTCTCCGGTTAGCTTTATGTGGATCCCTGACCATGTCGGTATCCCTGGGAACGAAGCTGCAGATGCCGCGCCCAAGGCTGCGGTCCTCCAGCCTCAGACAGCTTCTTGTTGTGTCCCTTCGTCAGATTTTAGCAGGGTTATTTGTCGGCGCATTTTATCGCTGTGGCATGCCTATTGGGCTGCCCTTCCAGCCAACAAGCTTCGGGCCTTGAAACCACTTCCCCTGGCTTGGACGTCCTCCTCACGCCCTTCTCGGCGGGAGGAGGTAGTTTTGGCCCGGTTAAGAATTGAACACTGCCGGTTCAGCCATCGCCATCTGCTGACGGCTGCGCCGGCGCCGTTCTGCCCATGTGGGCAATTGCTGACGGTCCGCCACATTTTACTGTCCTGTCCGGATTTTAACGCCCTGCGTCTCGATCTTAACCTGCCATGTACTTTAGATGCCGTTTTAGCGGATGACCCACGAGCAGCTGCTCGTGTTCTTCGTTTTATCAATTTGACAAACCTCACTAAGGACATTTGATGCTGTTTTTTAATCCTATGCCTGTCAGTCTGTCTTTTATCGTGTTTTCCCTTTTAGTTGTTGTTTTAAACTTGTGCCTCGCGGTGCATTCTTAACGTCGTCAGGGCGCTAATGACCATTGAAGTTGTGCGCCCTAAAACCACAAAAAAAACCCTGTAAAAGATAGCCTGTCTACGTAGTGCGTGACGTCACAAGATGGCTACACACATAGTCCCTTCTTCAACAGTTTCACGGAACAGTGCTTGTGAATAGTCGTTCGGCGAGTTTCGCGTCAGTTTACTATTATAGTGAATGGTGTTCCTGCGTTAGTGTACGTGATTTGGTTGTTTAGTTTCTGTGCACTAAACTGGTGATCTGTTTTTCTTGCCTGTGAAAATTTCGTTGCCTGCAAAATGCCGTATCGTTGTTGTGTGCCGAATTGTAGTGGAAATTACGACGGTGGACCAAAAGTAACCGTGTTTAAATTTCCGGAGGATGAAGCAACGAGGAAGAAATGGTTGTCAAGTATTCGCAGAGATAACTTCACTCCTTCAAGTTCAAGAGTAAGTATTTATTTTCTTTATTTCATAAGAGGTTAAGTGTGCTAACAAAGTATAGGCACTTATGCAGTAAGGAAGGTCAGCGACATTTTGACTAATATATCAGATCTTAACCGAATAAGTGCCGAAGAAAATAGCGTTTCGTTTTCTTGCTGGTAATTCTACAGTTTAGCTGGTATAGGTTATATGAATTCTGTATTCTGCAAGTTCAACCAGTATAGCCTAAGCACAGTCATACTTACGTAGTTAAATATCTCAGTATATCTTTATACTTTCTGTTTATGCTGCCTGTTAGGAATAAAAGTCGGTTTATAATTAAGTACGTGCACTTAAGATGCAGACGACTTTCGATGTATTCTGCTTCTGTATTTAGTGTTTCTTTTTGCTGTAAAAGTCTTTAGGAAGTTGCCTGTTCAAATACAAGTAATGTGGTGTACCCAGAAATTGAAAATGAAGTAAAAACAGTGTCTCAGTCGCTTGTTGTTAATAAATTATTGGTGGGAATTTGAAGTCATTGCAAGGAATGTTACTATTAGGGAATATAGTAGGCTTTAGACTTAACAGTGAACCATAGACAGGAAAAATGAATGAGTACATAAATGGATTAACAGGCCATCACAAAATGCAAAGGGAGAAACTGTGAAAACATATAAAAAATACTTGTTGATTTTACAAATTCTTACTTTTTGGGTCTGGAATTTCAGATACATGCCAGTGGCCTACACAGCTGTCTTACAGATACACAGCTAAAGTACTTGAAAGCAATTGTGTGCTCATGTTTAGCCTAATAGGTAGCACATAAGTGGCAATGTATTAGTTCATCATACTGTCAGTTTTTATGTAAGTTATGAACTGATATCAAAAGCAAAACAGTGTCTGATAAAAAGCACTACCTTTAAGTATTTCATAGTTCTAAAGATTACACAGTGTTGACAATTACTTTGTATTATTCTGTTACTGTGTCACAGTTGCTTCTATGGATTACACCTGTGTGAGTTTGGTGTCATCATGCTTTCTTGTGCCTGAGGTGTGTGTGTGTGTGTGTGTGTGTGTGTGTGTGTGTGTGTGTGTGTGTGTGTGTGTGTGGGGTGGGGGTGGGGGGTGGGGGGGAATAGAGCAAGACATTATGCAAAAATCCCACCCCTCTTGTGAATATATGAGCTTCAAGGCTAAATTATAAAAAAATTGTCACTGTTATTGAATTATGCTACAAACATTAGTCAATGTTTGTAATTTTTGATGGGGAAAGTACTTTCTTCATTTCACCATCTCTTTAAGAGCTTGTTGCCATGAGATGTAACTGCATGTGTTTTGATATTGTAGTGTTATTGTTTTATAGAGTTACTATGCCATGGCCACATTTTCGCTTGAGTATTCTTCTGCATTTTAGTTGGGAGTCTATTTGTATTTTAGAACTAGAAACTAACTTTATATTCATAAATTATTTTCACACTATTAATATTGTCATCACATTCAGTTGTAAGCACCTTTTTCATTTTTTATTCATTTTTAATTACAGGTATGTCATGTTCACTTCCACAAGGATGATGTTATTTGGGAAACACAAATTTTGGATGAAAGGACTGTTCAGTTATTAAGAGCCCCCCTACTCAAACCACGTTTGAGACCAGATGCAGTTCCATCACTACTCCCAAACTGTCCTTCGTACCTTTCAAAGGAAGAAAGTAGACGTGAAGGGCCATAGGAGAAAAAGCAAAGGCTTGAAAATGAGCAGTTAGCTGCAGCGTTACAATATAGTTTAGCATCACAGAAGGACTATGAAAACAATTTCAGCTTCAGTTCTTTAGAAGAGTTGATGTTGCGTACGAAGGAAGTGGATTTGCCCAACGAGTGGAGTGTGATCGAAAAACACAGTGATTTTGTTTGTTTTTTAAAGATAAGAAATCCAGCACCATTAATCACACATTCTGTCGTTATAGATAGTAATTTAAATGTTTCATTGTTTAAGAAAGATGTACAAATTAAGACATTAGGAAAAAGATCTTTTCCTGTAATTGTAACCAATATCCAGGAAATTGTCAGTGTACTGCAGGAGTTTTCAGGCACAGATTGTGGGCACTCAGAAACTTCTATTGATAGTATTGTAGAGATAGTGAAAGACAGAGTAGGAGTGCTGAAAGACAGTTTACAGGAGAGTGAAAAGGAGATGGTAGACTTTATATATGAACAAGTTAGTCTCATAAATGTAAAGAAATTTAATCATGGGTTTAGTTCTACATTTATCATACTGTGTTGTTTGCTATTTTCAATTTCATCTCATGCTTACAATTTTTTACGTAGCAGCTCATTAATGAAAATGCCACATCCAAGCACTCTGCGTAGTATCTGCAGCAAATTTAATGTGAATCCATCTCACGAAAGGCTTGGGGGAAGTAATTTCCTGTCCTATGCAAGACAGAAATTTCAATACTTGAACAGCGATGATGTCAATGTTGTTTTGAGTGTAGATGAAATTCATCTAAATTCTTATTTGGAATATAAAGGAGGTAGTGTTTTGGGCATGTCATATAACTCTGAATGTGCTGCAAATTCAGCATTTGTATTTATGTTGCAGAGTGTCAAGTCTTTGTACAGGGATGTTGTTCACATTTTACCGGTGAAAACCATTTCATCTAATGCATTATACGATGTGCTACTGGCCGTAATAAATGGCCTTGAACTAATAGGCTATAGGGTTTTTTGTGTGGTAACTGACAACAACAAAATCAATATAAAAACCATGTCAATGTTTTCTCTGGATAAAGCTATTAATATAGTTTTTAAACATCCATCTGATCCTAATCGCCCACTTTTCTTTTTAATTGATGTCATACACATTGTTAAATGAATAAGAAATGCGTGGCTGAACCAAAAAAATTATGGTAAAGATATGTTTTATCCTCAGTTTCCAGTTAGAAAAGAAGTGGAAGAAAATAAGTTTTCTGTAGCTTCTTTTAAAACACTGAAACAGATTTATGACATACATTCCAGTTGTTTAGTAAAATATTGTCACACATTGTCTCTCAAATCACTTTGCCCTACATCATTAGAAAAACAGAGCATGAAACTAGTGCTGCAGATATTCAATCGACATGTCAGAAGGCCTTGAGGTAGCTAGTGATAAATTTGATTTGAGACATGCACCATCAACAGCCGAATACATTCGAATAATAACAAAATGGTTTGATGTCGTTGTTGTTGTTGTTGTGGTCTTCAGTCCTGAGACTGGTTTGATGCAGCTCTCCATGCTACTCTATCCTGTGCAAGCTTCATCTCCCAGTACCTACTGCAACCTACATCTTTCTGAATCTGCTTAGTGCATTCATCTCTTGGTCTCCCCCTACGATTTTTACCGTCCACGCTGCCCTCCAATACTAAATTGGTGATCCCTTGATGCCTCAGAACATGTCCTACCAACCGATCCCTTCTTCTGGTCCAGTTGTGCCACAAACTTCTCTTCTCCCCAATCCTATTCAATACTTCCTCATTAGTTATGTGATCTAGCCATCTAATCTTCAGCATTCTTCTGTAGCACCACATTTCGAAAGCTTCTATTCTCTTCTTGTCCAAACTATTTACCGTCCATGTTTCGCTTCCATACATGGCTACACTCCATACAAATACTTTCAGAAATGACTTCCTGACATTTAAATCTATACTCGATGTTAACAAATTTCTCTTCTTCAGAAACGCTTTCCTTGCCATTGCCAGTCTACATTTTATATCCTCTCTACTTCGACCATCATCGGTTATTTTGCTCCCCAAATAGCAAAACTCCTTTACTACTTTAAGTGTCTCATTTCCTAATCTAATACCCTCAACATCACCCGACTTAATTCGACTACATTCCATTATCCTCGTTTTGCTTTTGTTGATCTTCATCTTATAACCTCCCTTCAAGACACTATCCGTTCCGTTCAACTGCTCTTCCAAGTCTTTTGCTGTCTCTGACAGAATTACAATGTCATCGGCGAACCTCAACGTTTTTTAGTTCTTCTCCATGGATTTTAATACCTACTCCGAATTTCTCTTTTGTTTCCTTTACTGCTTGCTCAATATACAGATTGAATAGCATCGGGGAGAGGCTACAACCTTGTCTTACTCCCTTCCCAACCACTGCTTCTCTTTCATGCCCCTCGACTCTTATAACTGCCATCTGGTTTCTATACAAATTGTAAATAGCCTTTCGCTCCCTGTATTTTACCCCTGCCACCTTTAGAATTTGAAAGAGAGTATTCCAGTCAACATTGTCAAAAGCTTTCTCTAAGTCTACAAATGCTAGGAACGTAGGTTTGCCTTTCCTTAATCTTTCTTCTAAGATAAGTCGTAAGGTCAGTATTGCCTCATGTGTTCCAGTATTTCTACGGAAACCAAACTGATCTTCCCCGAGGTCGGCTTCTACTAGTTTTTCCATTCGTCTGTAAAGAATTCGTGTTAGTATTTTGCAGCTGTGGCTTATTAAACTGATTGTTCGGTAATTTTCACATCTGTCCACACCTGCTTTCTTTGGGATTGGAATTATTATATTCTTCTTGAAGTCTGAGGGTATTTCACCTGTCTCATACATCTTGCTCACCAGATGGTAGAGTTTTGTCAGGACTGGCTCTCCCAAGGCCGTCAGTAGTTCCAATGGAATGTTGTCTACTCCGGGGGCCTTGTTTCGACTCAGGTCTTTCAGTGCTTTGCCAAACTCTTCACGCAGTATCTTATCTCCCATTTCATCTTCATCTACATCCTCTTCCATTTCCATAATATTGTCCTCAAGCGCATCGCCCTTGTATAGACCCTCTATATACTCCTTCCACCTTTCTGCTTTCCCTTCTTTGCTTATAACTGGGTTTCCATCTGAGCTCTTGATGTTCATACAAGTGGTTCTCTTATCTCTAAAGGTCTCTTTAATTTTCCTGTAGGCAGTATCTATCTTACCCCTAGTGAGATAAGCCTCCACATCCTTACATTTGTCCTCTAGCAATGCCTGCTTAGCCATTTTGCATTTCCTGTCGATCTCATTTTGGAGACGTTTGTATTCCTTTTTGCCTGCTTCACTTACTGCATTTTTATATTTTCTCCTTTCATCAATTAAATCCAATATTTCTTCTGTTACCCAAGGATTTCTACTAGCCCTCTTCTTTTTACCTACTTGATGCTCTGCTGCCTTCACTACTTCATCCCTCAAACCTACCCATTCTTCTTCTACTGTATTTATTTCCCCCATTCCTGTCAATTGTTCCCTTATGCTCTCCCTGAAACGCTCTACAACCTCTGGTTCTTTCAGTATATCCAGGTCCCATCTCCTTAAATTCCCACCTTTTTGCAGTTTCTTCAGTTTTAATCTACAGGTCATAACCAATAAATTGTGGTCAGAGTCCACATCTGCCCCTGGAAATATCTTACAGTTTAAAACCTGGTTCCTAATTCTCTGTCATACCATTATATAATCTGATACCTTTTAGTATCTCCAGGGTTCTTCCATGTATACAACCTTCTATCATGCTTCTTAAACCAAGTGTTAGCTATGATTAAGTTATGCTCTGTGCAAAATTCTACCAGGCGGCTTCCTCTTTCATTTCTTAGCCCCAATCCATATTGACCTACTACGTTTCCTTCTCTCCCTTTTCCTACACTCGAATTCCAGTCACCCATGACTATTAAATTTTCGTCTCCCTTCACTATCTGAATAATTTCTTTTATTTCATCATACATTTCTTCAATTTCTCCGTCATCTGCAGAGCTAGTTGGCATATAAACTCGTACTACTTTAGTAGGTGTGGGCTACGTATCTATCTTGGCCACAATAATGCATTCACTATGCTGTTTGTAGTAGCTTACCCGCATTCCTATTTTCCTATTCATTATTAAACCTACTCCTGCATTACTCCTATTTGACTTTGTGTTTATAATCCTGTAGTCACCTGACCAGAAGTCTTGTTCCTCCTGCCACCGAACGTCACTAATTCCCACTATATCTAACTTTAACCTATCCATTTCCCTTTTTAAATTTTCTAACCTACCTGCCCGATTAAGGGATCTGACGTTCCACGCTCTGATCCGTAGAACGCCAGTTTTCTGTCTCCTGATAACGACATCCTCTTGAGTAGTCCCCACCCGGAGATCCGAATGGGTGACTATTTTACCTCCGGAATATTTTACCCAAGAGGAGGCCATCATCATTTAATCATACAGCGAAGCTGGATGCCCTCGGGAAAAATTACGGCCGTAGTTTCCCCTTGCTTTCAGCCATTCGCAGTACCAGCACAGCAAGGCTGTTTTGGTTATTGTTACAAGGCCAGATCAGTCAATCATCCAGACTGTTGCCCTTGCAAATACTGAAAAGGCTGCTGCCCCTCTTCAGGAACCACACGTTTGTCTGGCCTCTCAACAGATACCCCTCCATTGTGGTTGTACGTACGGTATGGCTATCTGTATCGCTGAGGCACACAAGCCTCCCCACCAACGGCAAGGTCCATGGTTCATGGGGGGGGGGGGTTTGATGTCATGAATGTGAAATCAGTGTTTAAAGGGAAACACAAACAGGATCCTTATATGGATCCGTTGACAACTGTTAGCGTTTCTATGCAATTTTTGCTAGATTTTCTAGACTGGCTTGATGTGTGGAAAGCAAAAGGTTTGTCAAGTGGGTTTCTGACAAAAGAAACATTTTTTGCTATTCAGCATACAACATATGCCGTTGTAGAGATTGCTCGATACTGTACTGAAGAGCTAGGTATGAGCTATTTACTGACAGCCAAGCTACAAACAGATGTGCTTGAGCGGCGTTTTGGAAAGTATAGACCGCTTGCAGGTTCCCAATACAATGTTTCAGTGACACAAGTCTATGAAGCAGCAAAGAAGCTTCGAATTCAAAGCGTAATACCTTTAGTTTTATGTTCTCCTTCCTATGGCAATATCACAGTAGGGGCCATAAAAATTTTTATGTTTTCTGAAGTTGAAGAAATAGACACATTAGACATAGAAGTCAGTGTAACTCAAGACAATGTTCTTTCAGTGAAAGATATTGCAACGTCTTTAACTTTCATTGCAGGCTACTGTGCTCATGCAGTGATTAAGAAGCTGAAATGTGAGAGTTGCCTTAATGAAATTGTGATTGAAAAGGAGTTGCCAATAAACGAATATTTTAGTTTGATACAGAGACTTGATCATGGAGGACTAAAATACCCATCAGACACTATTTTAAATATGATTGTCTACACTTACATTGTCATCAGCAAACTTCTCAAAGATCATGAAAGAGATTTTCTTGCCTGTACGAATCAACGTGCTATTGCCTGTGCAGTAGCACCTGCTACTCTTCACGAAAATGACTTTTTATTATTTGATGGGGTATGCTGCAATGGACATTCATCCCAGGCAATAATGAAAAGTGTTGTTTGGGTTGGTGTCAATATATTTTTAAACAACTACTGTAAAAAGGTTAATGGAAAAAAAAATTTCAAAAAACACTCAGCGAAAACTGCAAACTCTTACAACATAACTTTGAAATCTTTATCTTAGGTTCTTTTTAAATCATTAATACAAAACCTGTCATCAGTAATATTGCTACATCAACAAATGCCTCTTAAGCTGAACTAGTCAGGTTAATCTGAAACTAGTCAAACTTACCAAATTGCAACTTATGGCTGAGAGTTTGTATAAATATTTTAATATATAGCTGTTAACAGCTATCAACACTAATAGCCTAACGTGAAATTTTTATCAAAGAAATAAATCTTTAATATAAAGAATCTTACACTTTTTTTTTCTCAGTTGAAGTTGGGTGGTAAATGATATATACAGGAGGGAGGACCAATAGTAATCTTTTTATAGTATGTGAAACCTAGAAATCAATTCGCTTGCTTTTCCGAGTATGACTTAAACCACTTCTTTGCTGCATGCCTTATTCATAGTATTTCTAATTTGTGTAATAAAGTTATGTGGCCCAACATGGCACATGCCTTGGACAATGACAAGACAACGCCATTTTGATCACCTTCCTTTATTATTTTGAGAAAAACTTACACAAACTGTGCTATAGCAGACTCCACTTTTTTTGCAAACAAGGTTAGTTTGTCTTGGTGATAAATGGGAGACAAGAGCAAAATTGCTCTATAGTTCTCTACATTCTCTGCAACACTTTTCTTTGTATACTGAAGTTATTACTTCAGCTTGTGATACATGTGAGAAATCTGCCGATTTGTAATGATTCATTAATTGTTACTGTTGAAAAAGCTACTATAGTATTTATGCATTCTTTAGGTAGACAAATTTCGATTTCACGTAGTGTTTGTGGTGTTCCTCTGTCTTCTACTACTGTCACTGTTATGAGTGCAGATGTGCATGCTGTGACAATTGCCTCTCTTTTTCTGAATTTACTACTTTCTCTGCAGCTGTTATAACTGTTGTTTTCTCAACATTTTCTTATGTAGATCATGTTTGCATATATTTTACTACCAATACAAATGGAGAAGCTGGTAGGGGAGGGCTTTGCAGTACTTTCATGGCCTTCTTTGTGTATGATTGGCAGGTCTCCTCATCTAATAGTAATGTAATTGTGGAACAGCTCTCACTTCTGTTACAAGCACTATTGAGTGCCACTAATTCTCAGGTTGACTGATTACTGAGCTCTTTAAATAGATGCTTGCTCTGTGCCATAAAGTGCCTTCTTGTTAGCTCATCTTTGCTGAGGAGAAAAATATCTGTGGTGGACTCTCAGGTATGCCCTTCTGTTGGCTTTTTGAATATATTTGTTTATAAAAGAATATTAAAAAAGCTTAAGCCTGTCACAATTGCTTTTCACTCACCTAATCTAATTAATGTAACCAGATCATATTCCAACAACACCTGACACATTTTTGCCACATAACATACACTTACAGTTGGTAATTACTTGCAATTTACAGGGTGACCTAATATAATGTCTATATGCATCGCCATTTTTCTACTACAGTGCTTTCATATGCATTCTTCCTACACAAAACTTTATGGTGCAGTGTTTTATTTGCATTCTTTTAGTGTCCCACTTAAAGACCTTCCATTACTACCCTGGAGATTATAGAATAGCAATTTAATAATTAATGTTGTTCAAAATTTATCATTATTATTCCTAAAATTATGAAACTTAAGTCTCAAGAATGTGGTTATTGTTAATGTTTGGCCTTGGTGTCCACAAGTCTTAATTATTTTGTCCCTACATAGTATTCATGCTGTACATCTATAATTTTCTATTGTGAACCACTACAATCTAAAATTTTTCTCATTCCATGTGTTAGTGATTATTGACAAGAGTGTATGGAAGATGAACAAAAGAAATAAATAAATTCATTCATACACATAATTTTTTTACTTAATTTGCATTCATTCATATCAGCATGGTCAGTAGATGAAACTTGTTTTCCACTTTTAAACAATTACCAGTATATATATTTTGGAATGATGATCTGTTAAAGTATTGCAACTAAATAGAGCTGAACCACCACCCCCACCCCTTTCCCCAAACTTACGGAAGGATGAAGTATTTAAGCCACTGGTGAGTGCAGCCCAAATGTGATGCCAAATGCAGGTAAGTGTTCATTTTTCACAATTATTTCATCACAGGTCACATCACGTCATAAAACTTCTCAACAGATGAAATGAAAGTTTACTTTGTAGTTGAAATTTATTTATGTGCAATTCATGCAAACAGTTTGTTTCAAAGTATATACTTCTTAGTACAGAAACATTCTTTCTTCAAAGGTATTCAGTTTAGAGCAGCGAAATTCTAACCTGGTAATCTGTATTTTGAGACCTCTTGTAATTTCAATACATAATGGAAATTTAGTTAACTTACTGGGAAAAGAGAATTCATTGAAATTTGTATTGGCATACCAAAACTTTATGGCAATACCATTACATACTCATCTCAGGTCAGTGAGATTTTCTTAATGGAAAGAAAGTTTCTTAGGGGAAGGTGCACAAACTGAGAAGAGAGATCATATCATTCATTAGAACTGCATTTCACTTAAAAAATATTAACAGGAGAAATTTCTTTAAATAAAAAAAAGCATGAATACGAGGTTGCTGAAATGGTGGACTAAAACATATGTAGAACATGTCTTTCAGGGCAGTGTTAGTTTTTGAAACGACTCATACTATTGCTTATTACCAGTGCCTCTCTATAGGGGGTGTTATAATTCGAACACTATTTGCCCAATTTTCGTGTTTCTTTTTTTAATTCACAGGTATATCATCCAATCAGGTTTTAAAATGGATTTTGCTACATAAGGAATAAACAGCGGCAATAACAGTGTCCGTAAAATGTTAGCTGCCAGTGTGCTACTTTGCAAAGTGCCGTCCACATTATTAGACCTGCGTCAAAGTGATGCAATATTTAACTTAAAAAACAGAACAAAACCCCTAAAAGAAAGTCCGCGAGAGTATACGAGAATCTTTCGCGGGTGGCTTTCAATCAAAATTTTTGTCATTCAAAATCGTCTTACACAGGAACTGCAAAACGGAAGAATGGTGAATGGTGGTCAGCCATAAAAGATAAATGTATACCCTTGCAGACGTTTAGATTGGCCTTTTCGAGATTTACAATTTATACTACAGCACTTACAGTTTAGGAATGGTATTGGGAAAGAGCACACTGGTGGCAAACACTTGCACTTTTTGTAGCTGACGATCTTTGAACGGCTAACCAGACTGCCATCAAACAAGTCGTGACAATCCGCATTAAAGCAACTTTAAAATAAACTACAATGAAATGGGTCCATTCATTTGGGAGTTTTGATGCCTCAGATAATGAAAGTTATTACAGCCACTTTTTACATCGGGGCTAAAAGGTATGCAGAAATAAGTTACACACAAAAGAACTGGGTCATTTGAGAAAGGAAATCTTGTAATTCATGAGAGAGGTATGTCAGATTTCTTTACGAATTTTTGCGAGCATCGGCACCAGACTACGTGCGTGACGTCACTGAGCGGGCGCGCAGGCTTTCCTCTATAGGGGGTGCTGGTTCTGCCCATGTGGGCAACTGCTGACGGTCCGCCACATTTTAACGTCCTGTCCGGATTTTAACACACTGCGTCTTGATCTTGGCCTGCCATGTAGTCTAGATGCCATTTTAGCGGATGACCCACGAGCAGCTGCTCGCGTTCTTCGTTTTATCAACTTGACCAACCTCTCTAAGGACATTTGATTATGCTGTTTTTTTTTTTAATCCAGTGCCTGTCAGTCTGTCTTTTATCTTTTTCCCCTTTTAGTTGCTGTTTTAAACTTATGCCTCGCGGTGCATTCCTAACGTAGTCTGGGCGCTAATGACCATTGACGTTGTGCGCCCTAAAACCACAAAAAAAGACATGCAGACTCAAGAAGGTCGCGGATTTAAGTATATAATGATGTATCAGGACCACTTGACAAAATTTGTTTCGTTACGTGCACTGCAAAGCAAGAGGGCAGAGGAAATAGCACATCATTTAGCAGATATATTTTTGACATTTGTTGCTCCTTGTATTTTCCACTCTGACAACGGCAGAGAATATGTTAATTCTGTCATAAACGAGCTGGCTGTATTTTGGCCTGAGTGTAAACTGGTTCACGGACCACAGACGCACAGCCAAAGGCAAGGTATTGTTGAACGCGCCAACCAAGACGTTGAAAAAAAATATTTTCTTCATGTATGAAAGACAACATTACCACCAACTGGTCAAACGGTCTTCGCTTTGTACAGTTTATGAAAAATCGGGCATATCATTCTGGTATCAAACAAACACATTACAAAGCTGTGTTTGGCACAGAACCACGAGTAGGGTTTATGACTTCGAGTTTGGCTCTAGATGTTATTAAGGAGATAAAAGATGAAGATGATCTTAAAGAGGCTTTAAATAAAATTAATGTGGTAGACGCAGAAAATGAGACACCTGACGAACTGGAACCCTCACACGACTCAGAGGAGATAGCGGTTATGGTTAGTGGCAATGGACGGATTACAGCTGCAGCCAGACAAGACGATGCAGCAGCTTTGCCCAGTACACGTATACAGTCTCCAACAACAGCAGTAGCCAAGCAAGAGGATCCAGAAGCCGTAGCTAGTAAGAGTGCGGAGCCTCAGATAACTCCAGCTTGTCACAAAGAACCAGAAGCTGAAGCTATTACGAAACGACAATCTCAAATACGAACAGCTAGAGAAAACGCTCATGAAAACCTGACGAAACAGGCCAAAAGGATGAAGATGGCTTCACAATGAATACACGCTACTCTAGAAATCTGTGACAATATAATTATACCGATTCCTGTTATCGACAGCGCAAAAGCAGATCTCCCCAATCTTATTGAAGTTGTTCTTCAGAATGATGAACAGGGCTTGCACAAGATTAGAAAGATATATGGGATACTCGACAAATTGTATTGCAGGTATGTATTTCTGAATTGATTTCAATAATTAAGGACAAAAGTTAGACAGTCATTACTTAATTGATTTAATGCTCCGAAAACGTCGCTAACTATTCAAGTAATTCATTCATATTTTAAGATTGAATACTTACATTGTAATATATTCTATATGTATTAAGTACCTAATCGCCTTTCAAACAAACTAATTAAAAGTTCTCTTCCAGATCCGAATTCGACGTGTCCAAAGAGAAATTCTTGCTGCTGGAAGACATGCCACAGACAAAGGTATCATTAAGAACTGCTGCCAAGATGGCAGCCTTAGGATCAGGACAAGAATTTGTTCGCTGTGTGTGTGTAAGAAGACATGTATTTAAAAAAGGTGCTTTTCTTGGGAAAAAGGAAAACTTTGTAACTCAAAATGTCAAGACAGTTTGCCTTGCAATAACATATAATCAAAATTTAATTGTAAAATTTTTTGGCACGTTTCTCCTTTATTAAGACTGTGGCAACTTTTGTCAAATGTATCAGTAATTTATATACTTTCACTGTGTGATTATTTTGTTTCCACTTTCGTAACTAATATTGTTAAAATGGCTGTAATTTTCCTTCAAATGTTTCTTCAGTGTGTGGTTATTTTTGTATTGCTGTAGTTAATATTAACGACTTAGATATATTATCAATATTCTCAATAAATATTGCATTGCACAATACAAAAATGTTTTTATTTTTTTTATTTCGACGAACAAGTAGTTACTCTTACTTTTAATATTTGCCCCTGAATAAATTTAATGAAAACTAGTTCTGTCTAGTTTAGTTAGGAAGCGTTCTTACTAGGTGAAACTAGTTGATACTGATAGCCTTAGTTACCTCTAGAACTTACTGCTGGTCAAAAGCGAAAGTCAGTTAAGCCTAGTTTTAACTAGGCAAAACGCGTTTTGATGAAGTGGCTCAGTATGCACTAGTTTTAACTAGTAACAACGCGTTCTAACTAACAACGGGTTTTCACTGTAATATATCTACCTCTAACTTATCCATTTCCCTTTCTAAATTTTTTAACTTGCATGCCTGATTAAAGGATCTGACATTCCACGCTCCAACTCGTAGAACGCCAGTTTCCTTTCTCCTGATAACGACATCCTGTTGAGCAGTCCCAGCCCAGAGATCCGAACGGGGGACTGATTGACTTCTGGAGTATTTTACCCAAGAGGACGCAATCATTTAACCATGCAGTAAAACTGCTGTAGTCCCTTGCTTTCAGCCGTTCTCAGCACCAGCACAGAAAGGCCGTTTTGCTTGATGTTACAAGGCCAGATCAGTCAATCATCGTGACTGTTGCCCCTGCAACTACTGAAAAGGCTGCTGCCCCTCTTCAAGAACCACAAGTTTGTCTGGCCTCTCAACACATACCCTTTCGTTGTGGCTGCAAATACGGTACGGCTATCTTTATCCCTGACGCACGTAAGCCTCCGCACCAAGTCCAAGGTCTCTGGGGTCGTGGGAGAGAATTAGAGGGAAAACGTATCGCAAAACTTTCCGTACTGTTGACCATGATATGGATGATTCTCGTGACACTACACATGCACTAGCACTTCCCAGATACACTGCGTGGTCAGTTACAGCAGCAGCAGCAGCAGCAGCAACCACCTCATCAGTAACTTCCACTGTGGTAGGAGGCCTTCTCCTTCCAGATGCCACATCAAGCTCAGCCGTGTTTCCGAATTTTATTACCACCTTCATTATACCATGTAATGACATCAGGCCTGTCCCCAGACCTTTCCGTCAGCGATGCTCTCTCAATGCAACACTGTTTTATGCGAGCGGCAGCAAATTCCACTTTCAGTAACAGTGCACTGTTTCTCGTCTCCATAGCCACACTGTTCGCTCACGTTATGGCTAGCCAGATGAGAGCGTGGTTGTCATACTCTCATACAAACAGTTTGCAGCACCAGATTTGCACCTGAAGGAAAAAACAAATATTTTTTCCCGTGTAAATCAGTTTCGCATTAACGCATTAGAATATGTACAAGTTTCGTTGTCATGCGATAATTACAGCCCGCACTGGACCTCCAGCAGTAATTGCACTTTAATTAAAACCACCCTGTATGTACCCTGTCTTGGAAGCGACAATTAAAACTGTCTCTCTGTACACTCACTATATTCCTTATTCAGCACACACATTCTATTTAGTGGGCTGAAGTACAGTAAAATGTTGCTATCATTCCACTTCTTTTTTTGACATTTTGTGATAAATCCATCGTTTACCCTGATAACAAACAGTGTAACTCTTCACTGAATACGACAAATGAAAGATTTGGTATCCACATGGGTGTCTACTCATCAAGGTTCGAACATTACATAGACATTTAATGTAGGTATTCACTTCAACACTGAAATAACTTCACCGTGTGCACTACTGGTAAACGCAAAATATCGAGACAGTATTCTATCTTTTGCCACACATTCTACACCACGTGTGGTGTGATTGTACTAATGGCTTCTCTGATGCGGTGTTACATTGTCACAATATCACGAACTGCTGTTTTGTACACACATCCCCAAAGAAAGAAATCTAAGGGGATGGTGATGTGATGAGGTGACGGCGGCGGCCACGGAACTGGGCGCCCTCTGCCTGTCCACCTGTTGGGAGGCTTTCATTAAGGGATCCCTGGAGCCCAGTGATGAGGAGCGACATCTCCTTGATAGATGACAGTGTCTTGTATATCCCATGGATGGGGTACGGCATAATTCACCAACATGTCTAGGGGTTCACATATTCACTTATATTGATTTCGAGGAAGAAAATTAAGCCAGTCACTCGATCACACACAACCCACACCACAAAATAACGTTTCCAATGTCCCAAAGCTGTTTTCGTACAATATGAGGATCTTCTGATCACCAGATCCGGGCATTACATTTGTTACCTCTGTCACAAACGTGAAATGTAGTTTCATCGGAAAAACACACGCGCTTCAAGATATCATTGTCCTCATCCAAACCGTTCAGCATCTACACTGCATATCGTTCATGTTTTGGGCCATCATCTGCTTATATTGCGTGAAAAATTGGGACCTCGTATACATAAAGATTAAGACGTTTGCGAACAGCTTTATGAACTGTATTCTTGGGCGATCGAAGCTTGTCTAATCGGTTTCGGTGGCGACCTCGTGAATGCAGTTTGAGCTACCTGCCCAGAATCACCCGAAACAAGTGGTCTGCCGCAGCTTGAGGTGATTTTTTTTTTTTTGAAATGGGACACAGTTTCGCTTCACTGTGTTCGATGGTTTAGTTTCTTCTAGCCACACAACACACTGTTTTCTGTGGTGGCGGGGGGAACCGTTTTTACATTGTAGCTCACAAGGCGCTACTTTTCGCAAAAGTGTCGAATGAGACACAGTGCTATAGAAATTTAATGGGTTCCCTAGCAGACCTGTAACAAAAAAATACCATCATAGATATTTAATATACAAAGTGGGGTAAAAACTTATGGACACGCTGTATTTAATTCTTTCAGTGGTTGTAGTCAGCGATCGAATACTTAAGCACATTTTTCGTCAAATACAGTTTGACTGTTAAATCCCTCTCTACAACTGGACAGGCTGGCTGCAAGAGAAAAAGTTTGCAAAACTTCGAACATAGATAGCGAGGCAGTGGTCAGAGCATCACAGTCAATTATTGGGAATTAAAGTGTGTAGCCTTTGTTGAACTCTGAAGCTAAAGGCATAACGGAGAAATTGTGTAGTTTTGAAACATCCTTTGCGATTGCGAGTTGGGGTACAATTCTCGAAAGGTTCAGTGTTGTAAGTCAGCCAGTGTTCCGCAGTTGCACAGTTCCGTAGTTAGTCTCTCGGAAGAAATTAAAATGGGATACCAATTTTTCAAGAATCAATGTCAGAAGAAATTTGAATCACTTCGTAAAATTGCTCGAAGTTCGAGAAAGTGAAGTTAGGACAAGAAACACGATAAGAAAAACGAAGAAATTGTTCGACGAATATGATTCGGATATCAAAGAAGCTAATGGATTAAATGAGGTGCGGATATCCTTTTGATTTTGGATAAAGTGGCTGAAGAACAGAACAAGAATTTTTAGTCTTATAAGGATTTCAGTGAGCTATATGTATTCCGCAGCGTCGTGGTGCAGCGGTAAGCGCTGGGGTTCGTAATCCGAAGGTCGCCGGATCGAATCCTGAACCATTCAACAATTTCCCCCCGTGAACCATGGACCTTGCCGTTGGTGGGGAGGCTTGTGTGCCTCAGCGATACAGATGGCCGTACCATAGGTGCAACCACAACGGAGGGGCATCTGTTGAGAGGCCAGACAAACATGTGGTTCCTGAAGAGGGGCAGCAGCCTTTTCAGTAGTTGCAAGGGCAACAGTCTGGATGATTGACTGATCAGGCCTTGTAACACTAACCAAAACGGCCTTGCTGTGCTGGTACTGCGAACGACTGAAAGCAAGGGGAAACTACAGCCGTAACTTTTCCCGAGGACATGCAGCTTTACTGTATGATTAAATGATGATGGCGTCCTCTTGGGTAAAATATTCCGGAGGTAAAATAGTCACCCATTCGGATCTCCGGGCGGGGACTACTCAAGAGGACGTCGTTATCAGGAGAAAGAAAACTGGCGTTCTACGGATCGGAGCGTGGAATGTCAGATCCCTTAATCGGGCAGGTAGGTTAGAAAATTTAAAAAGGGAGATGGATAGGTTAAAGTTAGATATAGTGGGAATTAGTGAAGTTCGATGGCAGGAGGAACAAGACTTTTGGTCAGGTGATTACAGGGTTATAAATACAAAATCAAATAGGGGTAATGCAGGAGTAGGTTTAATAATGAATAAAAAAATAGGAGTGCGGGTTAGCTACTACAAACAGCATAGTGAATGCATTATTGTGGCCAAGATAGACACAAAGCCCATGCCTACTACAGTAGTACAAGTTTATATGCCAACTAGCTCCGCAGATGATGAAGAAATTGATGAAATGTATGACGATATAAAAGAAATTATTCAGGTAGTGAAGGGAGACGAAAATTTAATAGTCATGGGTGACTGGAATTAGTCAGTAGGAAAAGGGAGAGAAGGAAACATTGTAGGTGAATATGGATTGGGGGGAAGAAATGAAAGAGGAAGCCGCCTGGTAGAATTTTGCACAGAGCATAACTTAATCATAGCTAACACTTGGTTCAAGAATCATAAAAGAAGGTTGTATACCTGGAAGAGTCCTGGAGATACTAAAAGGTATCAGATAGATTATATAATGGTATGACAGAGATTTAGGAACCAGGTTTTAAATTGTAAGACATTTCCAGGGGCAGATGTGGACTCTGACCACAATCTCTTGGTTATGAACTGCAGATTGAAACTGAAGAAACTGCAAAAAGGTGGGAATTTAAGGAGATGGGACCTGGATAAACTGAAAGAACGAGAGGTTGTAGTGTGTTTCAGGGAGAGCATAAGGGAACAATTGACAGGAATGGGGGATAGAAATACAGTAGAAGAAGAATGGGTAGCTCTGAGGGATGAAGTAGTGAAAGCAGCAGACGATCAAGTAAGTAAAAAGACGGGGGCTAATAGAAATCCTTGGGTAACAGAAGAAATATTGAATTTAATTGATGAAAGGAGAAAATATAAAAATGCAGTAAATGTAGCAGGCAAAAAGTAATACAAACGTCTCAAAAATGAGATCGACAGGAAGTGCAAAATGGCTAAGCAGGGATGCCTAGAGGACAAATGTAAGTATGTAGAGGCTTTTCTCACTAGGGGTAAGATAGATACTGCCTACAGGAAAATTAGAGAGACCTTTGGAGAGAAAAGAACCACTTGTATGAATATCAAGGGCTCAGATGGAAACCCACTTCTAAGCAAAGAAGGGAAGGCAGAAAGGTGTAAGGAGTATATAGAGGGTTTATACAAGGGCGATGTACTTGAGGACAATATTATGGAAATGGAAGAGGATGTAGATGGAGATGAAATGGGAGATACGATACTGCGTGAAGAGTTTGGCAAAGCACTGAAAGACCTGAGTCGAAACAAGGCCCCGGGAGTAGACAACATTCTATTAGTACTACTGACGGCCTTGGGAGAGCCAGTCCTGACAAAACTCTACCATTTGGTGAGCAAGATGTATGAGACAGGTGAAATACCCTCAGACTTCAAGAAGAATTTAATAATTCCAATCCCAAAGAAAGCAGGTGTCGACAGATGTGAAAATTACCGAACAATCAGGTTAATAAGCCACAGCTGCAAAATACTAACACGAATTCTTTACAGACGAATGGAAAAACTAGTAGAAGCCGACCTCGGGGAAGATCAGTTTGGATTCCGTAGAAATACTGGAACACGTGAGGCAATACCGACCTTACGACTTATCTTAGAAGAAAGATTAAGGAAAGGCAAACGTACGTTTCTAGCATTTGTAGACTTAGAGAAAGCTTTTGACAATGTTGACTGGAATACACTCTTCCACATTCTAAAGGTGTCAAGGGTAAAATACATGGAGCGAAAGGCTATTTACAATTTGTACAGAAACCAGATGGCAGTTATAAGAGTCGAGGGGCATGAAAGGGAAGCAGTGGTTGGGAAAGGAGTGAGACAGGGTTGTAGCCTATCCACGATGTTATTCAATCTGTATATTGAGCAAGCAGTAAAGGAAACAAAAGAAAGATTCGGAGTAGGTATTAAAATTCATGGAGAAGAAGTAAAAACTTTGAGGTTCGCCGATGACATTGTAATTCTGTCAGAGACAGCAAAGGACTTGGAAGAGCAGTTGAACGGAATGGACAGTGTCTTGAAAGGAGGATATAAGATGAACATCAACAAAAGTAAAACGAGGATAATGGAATGTAGTCGAATTAAGTCGGGTGATGTTGAGGGTATTAGATTAGGAAATGAGACACTTAAAGTAGTAAAGGAGTTTTGCTATTTGGGGAGCAAAATAACTGATGATGGTCGAAGTAGAGAGGATATAAAATGTAGACTGGCAATGGCAAGGAAATCGTTTCTGAAGAAGAGAAATTTGTTAACATCGAGTATAGATTTGTCAGGAAGTCGTTTCTGAAAGTATTTGTATGGAGTGTAGCCATGTATGGAAGTGAAACATGGACGATAACTAGTATGGACAAGAACAGAATAGAAGCTTTCGAAATGTGGTGCTACAGAAGAATGCTGAAGATTAGATGGGTAGATCACGTAACTAATGAGGAGGTATTGAATAGGATTGGAGAGAAGTTTGTGGCACAACTTGACTAGAAAAAGGGATCGGTTGGTAGGACATGTTTTGAGGCATCAAGGGATCACAAATTTAGCATTGGAGGGCAGCGTGGAGGGTAAAAATCGTAGTGGGAGACCAAGAGATGAATACACTAAGCAGATTCAGAAGGATGTATGTTGCAGTAGGTACTGGGAGATGAAGAAGCTTGCACAGGATAGAGTAGCATGGAGAGCTGCATCAAACCAGTCTCAGGACTGAGGACCACAACAACAACAACATTTGTATTTGTGTCAGAACTGAAGAAGCCAAGTCCACTCGAAATTCAGGAAGGGTAGTCCAGGATTCAACAAGTCTACAGTTCTGATCTCGAGAATTTAACACGTATCTAGTAGGATACCATGGCTGTAGTAAACCGCCGATAGAGAAGACACGACCGGATCAGTATTGACTGGAATACTGTCCTTTAAATTCTGAAGGTGGGAGGGGTAAAAGACAGGGAGCGAAGGGCTTTTTCCAATTTGCACAGAAACCAGATGGCAGTCAAAAGAACCGAGGGGTATGAAAGGGAAGCGGTGGTTGAGAAAGGAGTGAGACAGGGTTGTACCTATCATAGATGTTATTCAATATGTATATTGAACAAGCGGTAAAGGAAACAAAAGAAAAATTTGCAGTAGGAATTAAAATCCACGGAGAAGAAACAAGATTTGCGAACTGAAATGGGGTTCCATGGTTTGTTAATATCACCCAAGGGTGAATGACGGAAGGTGTGGACCAAGGGCATTTGAGGTACTTCCTTCACTGTTTATTTTTTTTACAACACACTTCTTTATTAATAACGTTGATAATACTTTTAAAAGGAAACAACACAACAGGCCTTGTAAATTAATATGGCTATGAGCACTATGGGACTTAACTTCTGAGGTCACCAGTCCCCTACAACGTAGAACTACTTAAACCTAACTAACCTAAGGACATCACACACATCCATGCCCGAGGCAGGATTCGAACCTGCGACCGTAGCGCCTTCTAAATCGCCCAACTGCATAAGTGAACTACTAAAAATAATCGTTAATATGTTTTGAAACACAATAAACTTCAACTCACAAATAGCATTCAGTTGTTTACTAATTAATATCTGTTCAAAGCAATTTTCCCACATAATCCACAACTTGAAACCAGAAATGAGTGCACTTCATTGCTATTAAATGTCTGCATAAGTTAATGGCCATACATAGTAACCTCTGAACAACAATTCAATTGACTTAAAAAAAAAACACAACCACCTAAACATGTTTACAGAATTATGGGAAAGAAACGTATATACACCTTCTGTTTAGCAAATGAACCACTTTCGGCCTGAGCCACCAACAACATAAGTCGGTCTCTTTACCCACATGGAGCCAGTACGAGTTACTGGAAGGAAAACTAAACCGAGCACTGGTACACAGCGTCTGGTCCACCGCACTGCCCAGCTCGCAGCCCTGCCTCGTCGCGCTGTCTCGTCGAGCTTGCACACCGGCCCTCGTACAAAGATGTCGGGTCGCTCTGGGACGGGTGTCTGCACAGAGCCGCCTGCCTGGAGGCCGGAGCACTGTGCGGTGAGGCGACCAGCAGAGGTGGAGGAGGAGGAGGAGGAGGAACAAGTGGCGCTGCAGGTCCTGTAGGCGTGTCAAGGGGGCGCTCCTCTGGTCCGTGACGTCGGAGGTGTGGGAGGGTCACAGTGGCTGCCGTGGCGGCTCGAGTGTTGCGTTGCGGGCCACCAGTGGAGGACGGGTGTAGAGTAGGAGGTACACGCCTGCCCGGCTAGCCGCGCGGTCTGACGCCGTGCTTCCCGAGCGGGAAGGCGTGCCGGTCCCCGGCACGAATCAGTCCGGCCGATTCGTGTCACGTCCGGTTTGCTGGCCGGCCTGTGGATGGTTTTTAAGGCGGTACTCCATCTACCGCGGCGATTGCGGGCTGGTTGCCCTTATTCCGCCTCACTTACACTATGTCGGCGACTGCTGCGCCAACACTGTCTCCACGTACGCGTACACCATCATTACACTACCACACAGACATTTCGGGTTCCACTTCTGTGGTACGAGATGTTCCTGGGAAGGGGGGGGGGCAGGGTCCACTGGGGGCCGAATCACACAATAACCCTGGCTTTAGTGTGGGGCGGCGGAGGGGTGGACTGCTGTGGGGTTGTGGACCACTGGGTGTTACGGCGGGAAGAACCGTCTCCGTCGTTTCTAGGACCGCAGTTTAATACACAATACACGCGGTACACACCCCGTACATGTAGTAATAATGATGTTGTCGACACAAGTGTCACGGGACATGTTGACACGACCGAGGATTGCGCGAACTAAACAGTCAGAGCGAGTCCACACAGCTGCCTTCACTGGTCAGCGACGTCGTCGTCCCCACAAGCATTTGTACTCGAGTTACTGCACTTCATACACGACACCTCTCAAGTAAAGAATGAAAGTGAGTCATACTCTTTCAGGATTCTGCGAGATGCCAAAAGGTAGCAAGTTGGCGAATCTTTAGCCAAAACTGAACATTGCTCTTCAAATACACTCTGGCACACTCCACAGTAAGGTCTTCTTCCACTGTAAAATACACAAATAATTATTTAAGAAAATCACAAAAACAGGATCGTCTTAATTATTTCGGTGGCTTTACTGTCGAGTCAGATTCGACAGTGAAACTGAAGTAAGCGAAAATCGTAAATTTGTTATCCAATGACAGAGCAAGGACAAAATCAAATGGTTCAAATGGCTCTGAGTACTATGGGACTTAACATCTGAGGTCATCAGTCCCCTAGAACTTAGAACTACTTAAACCTAACTAACCTAAGGACATCACACGCATCCATGCCCGAGGCAGGATTCGAACCTGCGACCGTAGCGGTCGCGCGGTTCCAGACTGAAGCGCCTAGAACCGCTCAGCCACAACGGCCGGCAGAACAAAATCCCTTCTTATTTCAGTAGTCAGTGTTTTGCGTCCTGATACCTTCCTAAATGTAATGCAAATTGTTTGTATTGTTTCTGTTTAATTTGAGTAAAAGCACAATTTCAATGTTTACATTTATATGTATTGTGTGAATGTTTATTAATTTTTTCTGTTCGTATTTTTATTAAAATCACTCTTTTAAGTTCGAAAGTCAATGTTAAATAATTATCTGTGTTTCATATCGGTGGGTTGGTGGTGGTGGTGGTGGTGGTGGTGGTGGTGGTGGTGGGCGGCGGCAGCAGAGATGTTTTTGCTCAGGGGCGTCTCATGAATCCTAGGTACAGACTTGTCCACAGTCACTGATCTACAGCCATTCGAACGGAAACCGTTACTCCTGTAGTGCTGTCACAGCACCCTTGCTGCCTCAGCCAAATGAGGCGCTTATTAAATGCACTGGAGGATTCAGTCAACACTATCTGCTGCGAATGCACTGTCACAGGGAGACACACTTGTTCGATTCTCAGTCGCTCAACTGCACGACTGCAATGTTCTCGTGGAAACTGCCAACAGCAGCAAGGACCCTCAAACCTGTTACCACGTTATTGGGTATAACAACAACTTATAATCTGTAATTTTGCATACAAGCGAATGATCCATTTTGTGACGATCTAACTCCCATTATTTATTTTTTATACATAACGACATGGAATAAACACATGCCAAAAGTTAGCTCCGTACGGATACGATCTATTTCTTTTAATAATAAATTAAAGTCAACCACTGCAGCTTATGTCTATTTTCAGGCAATTCTCAGGGACCACTGTAAGGATTTTGGTATGGCTTTAGTTAATAGATTGGTTCACGGGGTAGGTTTGTGTATATGATTTATAAATATTTCTTAGAAAGTGATATATATTATTTATCTATTTATTCATACTATGAATCATAGTATCTCCGTTCCATTTCTTCTGTGGTGGTGATCTGCTCAGAACATCCGCCCACAAACAGATTTTGCATACGCAGTGGAGAGTGAAGTAACAACACTATTTTCATCTAGCATTGAAAAACGTATTTCGGTTATTAGTCCAATATTTGATTACGTGATCCATTGTGTGAACTTAAAAAGTGGTTATTGGACATATGGTTATGTATTTTATATATCAAATATATGGAGTGAAAATATTTTACTCGAATAAATGTGTCCACATTTTAAGAAAAACCTACCGGTGGTCGGGCTCGATCCTAGGACCTTGCTTTACACATAGATACATTCATATCCGAGCCACCATATCTCCAAACATAATCTTAAAGTATTATCTGTTACGAACAGCATCAATAATTTTTAATGAGATTTTCTCGAGACTGATACAAAATTGTGCTTTATGCTTCTACCTATTTTCAAGTCTAGGCCATGAACTTGAAGTATATTTAAAAGTGAATCGAATGCGTGAGTGAATGGAGGAAGATATCATTTATCCAGAAGTGACATACGCCATCCGAAACGACTTAACCTTTGACCGCTGACAAGAAATCTTGGTTTTGGTTTCTACGTACTTCCTGAGACCCCTCGTATATAAGCGTGTGCAGTAGACTAAGTCTCACATTCCGAATCTAAGAGATCAGCGTGCGAATCATTCAACTCTCTTTTTTTTCACACGTTACGATTGCGACTAAGTTAAGAAAGTCGAAGATTCGAATACTGAGCACGAAATGTTACTTCCTACATGCTACACAGCATCCTTGGTTTTGTTGTTCGCACTTCTCAAATCAGTGCCTGATTTTTGGAAAAGATGCGTGATGTGAGTACATGACGATCGTCGTGAGGACTGAGTTCTCCGTATTGTATATCGGGCTGCGAATGCTCTGGCGGATTTGTTCTTGCTAAGTATGCGTGAGGTTCCCTGTTCCATGCTTACTACTTTAACTGTTGCCTTAAGTACTAGATGCGATAGGTACTCTGCTTCCCGCAATCAAATTCACGGAAATCCAAGTGATGTAAACACATCCTCCATTCAAATGTGTCACAAACGTAACGGTAATTGCTGTGTTTAAAGAAAAGAACATATCAGCCATGACGAGCTTAAAACGGGGCAGGGGAGTTAACTGTAAAAAAAATTTAAATTCCCTCAGCGAGGTTCTTTCCATACAACAGGAAAAAGTGCACTTCGCTAACAGAGTTGTTACTACTAGCTGTAATGCTCATAGATAATTGTGTCTCGCTCACTGTTCGTTTTGTATGGGATGCAGTAGGTTCACATGAGATTGACAGTATGTTGGTAGAATCATGTTTTCTAGCCACTTATGTTCTGTACCAGTTAGTAAAACTTCGCAATTTAATGTAACGAATAGGTGAGCGGTCTCAAAAATTGTGTCAAGATGAAGCTTTCGCAGCTTTAAGATGCCAACCGAACTACCAAGCCGTATTGGCTGCTGTGACGACCGAGAGAAAATCACTCCCCACGAACTCGGAAATGGGAATGACTGTCACACAACGGCCTGAATTTTGTGAATGGAATGGCCCTCGTAAATGACTTTTGGATGTCAGTTCTTCCACAGATAAGTAAACATGTAATTAATTACAAGAGATTTTATCGAACTACCGAATTAACCCCAATATGTTACAATCATTCCATGTAAGTACATAGACAAGCAAGAAAGCAATAATTGTATATTGATGTGAGCAACGAATTACGAGGTTAGAGGGACTACGAATTACGAACAACGAGGCGCACTTGAACCAGAGGTGGATTGCTTTGGCAACGTCCGTAAGAAACAAGTTGTTTGGGAGTGACCATCGTCGAAATAGATCATTCTCTAAAATATAAAACATATGTCTGTGCAATGATTGGCTCCATCGTGCAAGAAAAAGAAAAATGTTCAAATGTGTGTGAATTCCTAAGGGACCAAACTGCTGAGGTCATTGGTCCCTAAACTTAAACACTACTTAAAGTAACTTAAACTAACTTACGCTAAGAACAACACATACGCCCATTCCAGAGGGAGAACTCGAACCTCCGGCGGGGGAGACCGCGCAATCCGTGACATGGCGCAGCAAACCGCGCAGCTACACCGCGCGCTGATCGTGCAAGAAAGATGTTCCGTGCATGCAACTGACAAAAGCTGGTCAGTCACGTAGGAGCACTCGAATTCTTGATCGAGCGTTGAATGACGGAACCTAATCAGGTTCAGAAGCAAGACCGAAAAGCGCGATGCTGCTTTCCTTCCCAGTCAGGCTGCGCTGGGAGATATTCACACTGCAGGCGACGTGTCGGAGCGTCGAGCTCGTCACACAGCGGAGCCTGCTGCTAGCCGCTGGTCACCGCCCGCCGTGTGATCGGCTGACCCCCAGAAAAGCGAGTCCGGCCTCTGTAGTGCCAGCAGAGTCAGAACGTCTGCTTTTGCCCATCTCGAAGCATCGAACATCTGCTTCCCTGTCTCCATCCATCCAAAAAAAATTCTTTGTTTCCTCTAGGTTCTGCACAAAACCAGTGCAAAAGTATAGTACACCAATGAGAAGGCTCTACTAAATATTGGCCAGCTAGTCCAACACACCATTTTGCAAGTGTTTTACAAGTTATCCAATGGGCTGCCTTCTGGTGTGTATAATTTTGAGAAAATAAACTCCAACCTGTCACTTCTCAGATACCTAAGTAGTGGGACAAGAGGGGCATCACCCCACTCTGCACTGTTGTCAAATTCATTCAAGATCGCGGTTCCAAGATGGCGGCGACGGACGTGGCAAATTCACAATGATGTCATGATATAAGTTCAAATTTTTGCGCGGAAACAGGTCAACCGGGCTACCTCCACTAACCTATCCATCTCCTCCCGTCCCACCACTCTGTTCACAAACAAAATGGCGGGAAGTTCAAATTTTGACGCTAAAAAGAGGTCAGTTGGGCTACCTCCACTAACCTAAGTCATCCACCCACCACCTCTTCTTTGAAATTGGCATTGAAAGGACTCAGCCTGTGCTGGACTGCTGGATAGGATGGCTGTAAGTGTTCACTTTGCATGAAGTATACATTTAAACAATTTGAGTTTTCATAGGCTGCAGCTGTATCCAGTGTGTTCGTTATAAGGTCTGGAGTCCAGCTGGCCTAGCACACAGTACTGCCACTAGAGGTTATATCCTTTCTTTCAGGAGTGCTAGTTCTGCAAGGTTCGCAGGAGAGCTTCTGTAAAGTTTGGAAGGTAGGACACGAGGTACTGGCAGAAGTAAAGCTGTGATGCTGGGGCGTGAGTCATGCTTGAGTAGCTCAGTTGGTAGAGCACATGCCCGCAAAAGGCACAGGTCCTGAGTTCGAGTCTTGGTCCAGCACACATCTCAATCTGCCAGGAAGTCTCATACCAGCGCACACTCCGCTGCAGAGTGAAAATCTCATTCTGAACACATGAACTGATCAACATTAAGAAAAAAAGCGTCAGGATACGGTGGTATGTAAAAATATATGTGTAATAAGCTAAAGAATAACATAAAAATTGCCTTAACTGGCTATGGAACAGCTTCTTCCAAGGAAACCAGACAGAAATCACCCCATCTGTTACGGGTAAAGATCTTTCACACAGATTCATAAGAGTTATGCAATGAACGACAGAAGCGATTGTGTCAAAATTATTCGGTGTTGATGGAAACTGAAATAAAACAGAGATTTAGATGACGATACCCCTTACCACCAACCCCATTTAATTTATGTATCACGAAGAAACTGCACATATTTCTCGTCAGCACACTTTAAAATTTATTACGCATCTATAGACTCCATATTATTTGGAGGTCCCCGAGTAGTTATAGCTGGTACGCAAAGACGTCTACAACTGGAGCTGCATCTGTTTCCAAAAGCGAAACCTTAGCATAACGCCACAGTCGTCTAACTTCCCTAGAGACGTGCGTTAACGTGCCACCGCTCATCACAGCGCCGCCGAGTCAGAGCGGTGCCGCGACTTGACAGAACCGCTGGCAGCGTGTTCCAGGGGACGTGGGCTCACAGGTCAGCGAGTCGAGCCACGGACGTCTCCACGGCGTCTGGAGGGCCTGGCTGGGCACTCGCGGCACTGCCGATGACCGGCCCCTACACCCCACCCTGCTCTGTCTCCCAGAGTACTCCCAAAGAACACAAGGTCGACCCTATGTCCGAGTGAAACGTTCGCCACCGTGCAGGCACAACATCTACACACGCGACAAAATACTAGAATTTTGCAGTGAGAAAACGCCCAGTAAAGTGGCAATAAAGAACATTTACCTGGCACAGTGCTCACAAAAAAATGGTTCAAATGGCTCTGAGGACTATGGGACTTAACATCTGTGGTCATCAGTCCCCTAGAACTTAGAACTACTTAAACCTACCTAACCTAAGGACATCACACACATCCATGCCCGAGGCAGGATTCGAACCTGCGACCGCAGCAGTCGCGCGGTTCCGGACTGAGCGCCTTAACCGCTAGACCACCGCGGCCGGCTCACAGTGCTCACCACCGCTGTTGTAGCCCCGATAACTTTGTGGCAAATGTTCTCGCCACCTATTTGACTGTAGCTGAAAACACTTCGGTTCAACTCGACATGGCGCTATCCAGCTGTAATGGTTACCACTTGACAGATGTAAGAAAACGGCAGTATCGCGGTGCAAGAATGGTCACATGGATTATCCGTATGTCATCGACCAGGGGAAACGGCTAATGGCAGTATGACAACTTGAAAAGATTAAAGAGCAATTTGCGATACTACTAAATACACAGTTTTGACCTGTGACAGAATATTATTGACTTCTTGTGACGTCACCTCGCGTAGTACACTTAGAACTGAAATGCTCTATGGCGTTGTTCGACTCCACATTTTTGCTGATGTCGAGATAAATTGTTTTGTCTTGGCAATGTGTTAGGAACGATAGTGTTCTGTGGTAAAAATAAAAATTTGCACCGCTGTGCAGCTTTCTTCGCTGTACTCGATTATTCTTCTCTGTCTCGTACTATTAATCTAAGACTGAATACCGTATTTGTATCTAATATTCTCATTCACGTCTTGATATAATTCCTGTAATGAAAACTCAACCTTTCATTAACAGTCCAAAAGATTGCCAGAAATTTGTTATCGCGTTGAATACATAGTCTGATGCACAGTCACCTTGCTGATTACATCGCTGACCATATACGAGTAGACATACAGTGTCTCAATTCCCACTTAATGCCATTAAACGTCTGACACAATTTGATGATAATCGAATACATTACATATATACAGTCACAAATTTAGTAAGCAGGTCACACAAATTCAAACAACGAAGTTTTCCAACTGAGTCACGAGCTACCAACAAGTGCTGCAATGTACAAAACTGACTTAAAAGTTTATCATACGAAATCAAGTTACCAATAGGTGTCCGGAACTTTCATCTGCATCCGAAAACAAACCTTTAGTTTACCAATAGTAACTTTCTATACACATAGTCAAAGAGAAGCATCTACGTTGTGACGACTGCAAATACAGGGTGGTCCATTGATCGTGACCGGACCAAATATCTCACGTAATAAGCGTCAAACGAGAAAACTACAAAGAACGAAACTTTGCTAGCTTGAAGAGGGAAACCAGATGGCGCTATGGTTGGCCCGCTAGACGGCGCTGCCATAGGTCAAACGGATATCAACTGCGTTTTTTAAAATAGGAACCCTCAACTTTTATTACATATTCGTGTAGTACGTAAAGAAATATGAATGCTTCAGTTGGACCACTTTTTTCGCTTTGTGATAGATGGTGCTGTAATAGCCACAAAGGTATACGTACGTGATATCACGTAACATTCCGCCAGTGCGGACGGTATTTGCTTCGTGATACATTAGCCGTGTTAAAATTGACCGTTTACCAATTGCGGAAATGGTCTATATCGGGTTGATGTATGGCTATTCTGATCAAAATGCCCAACGGGCGTGTGCTATGTTTACTGCTCGGTATCCTGGACATCATCCAAGTGTCCGGAACGTTCGCCGGATAGTTAGGTTATTTAGGGAAACGGTAAGAGTTCAGCCACATGTGAAACGTCAACCACGACCTGCAATAAATGACGATACCCAAGTAGGTGTTTTAGCTGCTGTCGCGGCTAATCTGCACATCAGTAGCAGACAAACTGCTCAAGAATCGGGAATCTCAAAAACGTCGCTGTTGAGAATGCTACATCAACATCGATTGCAACCGTACCATATTTCTGTGCACCAGGAATTGCATGGCGACGACTTTGAACGTCGTGCGCAGCTCTGCCACTGGGCACAAGAGAAATTACGAATTACGGGACGTGACAGATTTTTTGCACGCGTTCTATTTAGCGACGAAGCGTCATTCACCAACAGCGGTAACGTAAACCGGCATAATATGCACTATTGGGCAACGGAATTTCTTTCTGTGGGGAAAGTTGAAGGATGTTTGCTATCGTGATCCACCGACAACGCCTGACAACATGCGTTAGCGCATTGTCAATGCATGTGCGAACATTACGGAAGGCGAAGTACTCGCTGTCGAGAGGAATGTCGTTACACGTATTGCCAGATGCATTGAGGTCGACGGACACCATTTTGAGCATTTATTGCATTAATGTGGTATTTACAGGTAATCACGCTGTAACAGCATGCGTTGTCAGAAATAAGTTCACGAAGGTACATGTATCACATTGGAACAACCGAAATAAAATGTTCACACGTACCTATGTTCTGTATTTTAACTTAAAAAACCTACCTGTTACCAACTGTTCGTCTAAAATTGTGAGCCATATGTTTGTGACTACTACAGCGCCATCTATCACAAAGCGAAAAAGTTGTCCAACTAAAACATTCATATTTCTTTACGTACTACACGAATATGTAATAAAAAGTGGGGGTTCCTATTTTAAAAAAACGCAGTTGATATCCGTTTGACCTATGGCAGCGCCATCTAGCGGGCCAACCATAGCGCCATCTGGTTTCCGCCTTCAAGCTAGAAAAGTTTCGTTCTTTGTAGTTTTGTCATTTGACGCTCATTTCGTGAGATATTTGGCACGGTCACTATCAATGGACCACCCTGTTTATAACTGGTGTTGTAAGAAGAATAACAGGCTGACAGCAAGCTTCTTGGGTCGTACCTATCAGCACTGATGTGTCCCGCGCCCCAAAAGGTGGAGCTAAGACTTCCTGAAAAGCTCCCAAGCCCGAAAAGAGTTTTTAAGAGCGGCTCTCGTGCTGTGAGATAAGCTGTATCACTTCAGTGAGCAACATCGACAGCTTCTTCTCGGTTTCAGTAAGCGCACGATTTCGCAACGCCGCTGTTACAGCCTCTGCTGAAATCGCAGTATTGCTAATCAACGACACACACCCCTTACACCGACTGTGCATTGTTGCGAACTTTCCCAGGGATCGTCACTGCAGAAAAATATCCTGAGTTACACAGACCTCACCCGGAAGCTTTTATTACTGGTGACGTGATACAGGAGTTTTGTATTCACGCCTGTTTAGAAATGTATAACACATAAGAAACCAAACTTAATTATGCATGAGGTGCTGATGACATCGGTCCTTAAATTACACGCTATGACCGATCAGCATCATTAAAGGGAACGTAGTTGTGCATTAAAACTAGTTACAAGTGAACAAAGAAATTAAGTAACTAACCCAGTAGTTCAAATATTTAAATACCGACAACATTTACCCTCGCATAGAACAGAGGGACAATAGTTTGTAGAAATTCTTGCGGCTGTAAAAAGATCGATGCTCCAAGCATAAGCCAACTACCACCGTCATACCTTAGCAAAAGATCTTATCGAGAAACCGAGAAAAATCTGTTCGTAAGTAAACTCGCTAAGCGGGTCCAACGCTTCTATCCAGTCACTCGTTGACCAGTCTGGTGGGGCAGTAGAAGATAGCATAAGGAAAACCCGAGTTTTAAATTTCACATTTAGGATATCGTTCAGGTAGCAGAATCGTACAAACATACCGCTGTTTGACGGTCTTGGAGTACGTAGTAATGCGCATCCGCGGCGTAGCAAAGTATCTAGAAGAATTGAAAGCAAATAAGTTGCCAAGTCCGGATGGATATCCAGTCCGTTTGTACAAAGTACTCTACGGTAATGATTCCTTACTTAGCCTGCATTTATCGCGAATCTCTCGCCCAGCGAAGGAAAACACAGTATGTGTTTCCCGTATATGACAAGGGTAAAAGAACGGACCCGCAAAATTACAGATCATTACTCTAGCATCGGTTTTCTGCAGAATTCTTGACATATTCTAAGTTCGAATATAATAAATTTACTTGAGATGGAAAAGCATGTGTCCACGAATCAGTACGATTTTAAAGTGCTTCGCTCCTGCGAAACTCAGCGTGCCATCTTCTCACGTGACATCCTGTGAACAATGGACGAAGGGCAACAGGCGGATTCGATGTTCCTAGCTTTCCGAAAAGCGTTCGACACGCTGCCCCGCTGCAGACTGTTAACGAAGAGTACGAGTATACGGAATACGTTCCCAGAGACGGGAGTGGCTCGAAGCCTTATAAAGTGACAGAATCCATTACGTAGTTCTCTGACCGCGGGCGTTCATCAGAGACGGGGATATCGTCAGGATTGCCCCAGAGAAGTGTGATAGGACGTCTGTCACTTTCTGTCTACGTAAACGATCTGGCGGAACGGATGGGCAGCAATCTGTAGCTGTTTGCTGATGACGCTGCGGTGTACAGGGAGGTGTCGTGGTTGAGTGACTGTGAGTCGACGCAAGATAAGACAGAATTTCCGATCGGTGTGATGATGGCAGCTAGCTCTAAATCTAAAGAAATAGAATACAGATGAGTAGGAGAAACGAACCCGCAATGTTTGAATACAGCGCTAGTGGTGTGCTGCTTGACAGTCACGTCGATTAAAAACCTACCCATAACGTTGCAAAGAAATATGAAATGGAGCGAGCGTGTAAGGATGGCATGAAGAACGCGAATGGCCGACTTCAGTTTATTGGGAGAATTTTAGGAATGTGTCGTTGGTCTGTAAAGGAGGGCGCATATATGGCACTAGTTCAAATGGCTCTGAGCGCTATGGGACCTAACATCTGCGGTCATCAGTCCCCTAGAACTTAGAACTACCTAAACCTAACTAACCTATGGACATCACACACATCCATGCCCGAGGCAGGATTCGAACCTGCGACCGTAGCGGCCACGCAGTTCCAGACTGAAGCGCCTAGAACCGCTCGGCCACAGCTGCCGGCATGGCACTAGTGTGACTCATTCTTGAGAACTGCTAGAGCGTTTGGTATTGTCGCCAGGTCGGACTGAAGGAAGACATCGCAAGTGAAAGTCAGAATTACGTAAATATTTGAACAGTAACAAACAATATTTTGCCTAGCAATACTGTTTAAAGAATAAGGAAAACGGTCGCCAGCCTAACTAGGCAAGAGAAAGATGAACTTTCTCGTTTAAGAAAGTAGGTGTGAGCAACTTTAACGGACAAACACAACCTATACTTGGCCACACGCGAGTGCAATGAACCCTGACACATACATATGTGTACGATAAGATTCAAACTAACAGCTAGAGCAGCACAAATTATTTGCGAAAATATAACAGATACCGAAACACACTATTACTTTCAGAGCTTGTTCAAAGTGAATGGTCTTTATAACATTACTATTAACGTTCACTGCAGGACCATAAATTGGACATAGGTTAAGTCTCTCTCAGTTAAATACTTTACTATTTAAAATGAAAGTTAATTGGGATCTACTAACAGGTTGCTTCTCACTTTCTTTCGAATAAAGAAATTATGGTTTTCATTAATAGTGGTCTTCCCGTTATTTGTTACCTAGCATTAGTACAATAGACAAACTGTGGATCCTGTTATACTATTAATATGCACTTCCAATACACAAGAGAGACAAACACTTAGCAATCATGAACATATAATTATCTACTATTGCAGTTTTCCACTTTTACTACAGTGAAACACAATGTTGACAAAATTGCAAGAAACTGACTCACCGTTTAAAATTTACTACAGGCAGCAATCTGATCATTTGCTTAGAAAAACTTTATAAGCCTCAGTTTTATGAACTTCTAATCTTTAAAAGAAACAGCAAATTGTCTTTATTACCAATGTGTTCTACTTGCAAATAAATGATTAAATAGGTGACTTTGAAACTCCACAAAACTGTAAATTGGACTACACTCCTGGAAATTGAAATAAGAACACCGTGAATTCATTGTCCCAGGAAGGGGAAACTTTATTGGCACATTCCTGGGGTCAGATACATCACATGATCACACTGACAGAACCACACGCACATAGACACAGGCAACAGAGCATGCATAATTTCGGCACTAGTACAGTGTATATCCACCTTTCGCAGCAATGCAGGCTGCTATTCTCCCATGGAGACGATCGTAGAGATGCTGGATGTAGTCCTGTGGAACGGCTTGCCATGCCATTTCCACCTGGCGCCTCAGTTGGACCAGTGTTCGTGCTGGACGTGCAGACCGCGTGAGACGACGCTTCATCCAGTCCCAAACATGCTCAATGGGGGACAGATCCGGAGATCTTGCTGGCCAGGGTAGTTGACTTACACCTTCTAGAGCACGTTGGGTGGCACGGGATACAAGCGAACGTGCATTGTCCTGTTGGAACAACAAGTTCCCTTGCCGGTCTAGGAATGGTAGAACGATGGGTTCGATGACGGTTTGGATGTACCGTGCACTATTCAGTGTCCCCTCGACGATCACCAGTGGTGTACGGCCAGTGTAGGAGATCGCTCCCCACACCATGATGCCACGTGTTGGCCCTGTGTGCCTCGGTCGTATGCAGTCCTGATTGTGGCGCTCACCTGCACGGCGCCAAACACGCATACGACCATCATTGGCACCAAGGCAGAAGCGACTCTCATCGCTGAAGACGACACGTCTCCATTCGTCCCTCCATTCACGCCTGTCGCGACACCACTGGAGGCGGGCTGCACGATGTTGGGGCGTGAGCGGAAGACGGCCTAACGGTGTGCGGGACCGTAGCCCAGCTTCATGGAGACGGTTGCGAATGGTCCTCGCCGATACCCCAGGAGCAACAGTGTCCCTAATTTGCTGGAAAGTGGCGGTGCGGTCCCCTACGGCATTGCGTAGGATCCTACGGTACCGCGTAGGATCCTACGGTCTTGGCGCGCATCCGTGCGTCGCTGCGGTCCGGTCCCAGGTCGACGGGCACGTGCACCTTCCGCCGACCACTGGCGACAACATCGATGTACTGTGGAGACCTCACGCCCCACGTGTTGAGCAATTCGGCGGTACGTCCACCCGGCCTCCCGCATGCCCACTATACGCCCTCGCTCAAAGTCCGTCAACTGCACATACGGTTCACGTCCACGCTGTCGCGGCATGCTACCAGTATTAAAGACTGCGATGGAGCTCCGTATGCCACGGCAAACTGGCTGACACTGACGGCGGCGGTGCACAAATGCTGCGCAGCTAGCGCCATTCGACGGCCAACACCGCGGTTCCTGGTGTGTCCGCTGTGCCGTGCGTGTGATCATTGCTTGTACAGCCCTCTCGCAGTGTCCGGAGCAAGTATGGTGGGTCTGACACACCGGTGTCAATGTGTTCTTTTTTCCATTTCCAGGAGTGTATTTCCATCACTGGGAGGCTTTCACAAAACTACATTTACTACCTCCCATAATTTCATGAAATCCACAGTAAACCTGAATACTCTCTTATTACCAAAGATCAAACATCATTTAATTTTTTTAGGCTTTCATTTTTTACACAAACTAGGACACTCGGTAATCATAGTTCAAATGTAGAGGAGCCTCAGAGCTATTGTAATAGGGAAAAAATCAAGGTAGGTACATAAATTGTCATAAGTTACCTTATATTTGTGCACACTAAATCGCCCAATAAGCTGATCCTTCACTGTACATTATTATAGCACTCCTTTACAGTGATTGCGCAATGTGGTGGCAACTGTATGTTGGTAGGCGGATTTGCAGACAGAATTGCTGGACTCTGGCCCTTCTTGGTGGCGATGATGAATACCAATTCTAGAATCGTTCCAGCTATTTATCCATCCATACGAGGCATTGGAAAGTAGCAGAAAAAGCCTCTCTCGGAACCACCACAATATGCAACCTTTACTTAGGCAGTGCACAGTTTGGTAGCTCGTCCCCGACTGAATCTTGGTTCCACCTTTTCTACCTAGGCCAGCCACAATTTGCGCGCGCTACACTGTTCCGTTCCGGAGTGGAACCACTACACCTTTTACATACAAACTAACTAAGAATCCAAAGTGAAGGTTAGCAGTTTACATAACAGCAAACAAACATTTTAAATAAACCAGAACATTTGCACATATCGACATTTCTACAAAAAATTATTCACACAGAAATTACAATTATATATAGTACGTTTTGTTCCCTCCAAATAGGACAAACAATTTAAATGACAGATACACTACATTGCATAGAATCAAACCATGACATCAAAGTTCTTACAAAGGAAGGAGTATACAGTTTCGTGTTATAAATTCAATCAATAAACATTTACAGAAGCTCAACGATCTAACATTAAATAAAACAAAAGCAAAATAAATCAGTAGAGTATGAGAGATATGGTGTTACAAATGGGGCGCTCAGCGGAACTGACGGACTTCGAGCGTGGTCTGGTGATCGGGTATCTCTTGTGTCATGCGTCTGTACACGAGATTTCTACACTCCTAAAAATCCCTTGGTCCACTATTCCCGATGTGATAGTGAAGTGAAAACGTGAAGGGACACGTACAACACAAAAGCGTACAGGCTGACCTCATTTATTGACAGACATAGACCGCTGACAGTTGAAGAGGGTCGTAATGTGTAATACGCAGACATCTATCCAGATCATCACACAGGAATTCCAAACTGCATCAGGATCCACTGCAAGTACTATGACTGTTAGGCGGGAGGTGAGAATACTTGGATTTCCTGGTCGAGCGGCTGCTCATAAGTCACACATCACGCCAGTAAATGCCAAACGACGGCTCGCTTGGTGTAAAGAGCGTAAACAATGGACGATTGAACAGTGGAAAAACGTTGTGTGGAGTGACGAATCACCCACACCTTGCTTGCACCCCTTTTGGTTTTGCGTGGCAGAATCACTGCAGAGTCCTACATTGATGTTTTCAGCACCTTCTTGTTTCCCACTGTTGAAGAGCACTTGGGGTATAGCGATTGCATCTTTCAAAACGATGGAGCACCTGTTCATAATGCTCGGCATGTGGCGGAGTGGTTACACGACACTAACATCCCTGTAGCCGGCCGCTGTGGCCGAGCGGTTCTAGGCGCTTCAATCCGGAACCGCACGACCGCTACGGTCGCAGGTTCAAATCCTGCCTCGGGAATGGATGTTTGATGCCCTTAGGTTAGTTAGGTTTAAGCAGTTCCAAGTTCTAGGGGACTAATGACCTCAGATATTAAGTGCCATAGTGCTCAGAGCCATTCGAACCATTCGAACCATTTGAACCATCCCTATAATGGACTGGCCTGCACAGAGTCCTGACCTGAATCCTAGAGAACACCTTTGGGATGTTTTGGAACGCCTACTTCGTGCCATGCCTCACCGACCAAACATCGATACCTCTCCTCAGTGCAGCACTCTGTCAAAATGGGCTGCCATTCCCCACGAAATCTTCCAGCACTTGATTGAACGTATGCCTGCGAGACTGGAAGCTCTCATCAAGGCTAAGGGTGGGCCAACACAATATTGGATTCCAGCATTACCCATGGAGGACGCCACGAACTTGTAAGTCATTTTCAGCCATGTGTCTGGATACTTTAGATCACATAGTGTGTTAGGAGAATGATTCTTGGGCTCAAATGGGAATCGCTGGAGGGAAGATGGCGTTCTTTCTTTCAAGGAATAATATCGAGAAAGTTTAGAGAAGCGACATTTGAAGCTGACTGTAGAACGATTCTTCTGTCGCCAACATATATTTCACGTAAGGGTCACGAAGGTAAGAGAAATGACTGATCGTACAGAGACATGTAGACTGTCGTTTTTCGCTCACTCTGTCTGCTAGTAGAACAGGAAAGGAAAATAGTAGTGGAACAAGGTATCTCCCGCCACGCACTGTATGGTGGATTACGAAGTATCTATGTAGATGCATGTGTTGATGTAGTATTTATGGGTGCGACGATGGAAGAGTGGTTATCGACAGCTATGTTTGTACATTTTTTTTTTTTTACAAAAGATATCCCAGAAAGAAAAGCCATAACTGAATACTGTTGCAATGGGGGATAGTGACCACAAAGGAAGATCACGGTTAAATGCACGCGACAAGAAACGCTGGACAGAAGCAAAGCTAACATTGCATCGACAGTGAGCAACTGTTAGAAGACCTCACATGTATTCAGGTCACTTGAATCGTTTCTCGGGGGACGCTGTTGCAGACAAGCGATTCCATGCCTTGATGACTACCGCAATGTGTAAAATGGCGACGGAGATCTCCAACTTGATGTACTGATAGACCTATTCTGTAGTCGTTCACACCACTTAGGCACTGCAGGGTAACGTTACGAAACGAAGCTAGAAACGATGAACATAATTACGAAGTCTATTAATGGTTAGGAGTTAAAAGCCATGCCACTAATATTAGGATAAGAAATTTATCATGCAAGTGCCGTCTCATGGTGATATAGTGTTTGTCAAATTAGTACGAGAAAAACATAAGTTATATACACTGAAGAGCCAAAGAAACTGGTTCACCTGGCAAATATCGTGTAGGGTCCAAGCGGGTGCGCAGAAATACCGCAACACGACGTGACATGGACTCGACTTATGTCTGAAGTATTTCCAGAGGAAACTGGCACTATGAATCCTGTAGGGCTAGCCATAAATCAGTAAAAGCACGAGGCGATGGAGATCTCTTCTGTTGCGGCGTATAGTCAAGCGCCGGAGAGCCAGTCGGGAACGACAGAGAAGAGATGGCTGTGAGAAGAGGTCAGCTAATAGCACGCTGACCGACCCCTCTCCAGGACGACAATGCAACAGCAGCGGTCCCTATGGGAAAAGGACATAAGCGTCGTGCCCGACAGGTCGCGGCCCAGTTGGAGAGTAGCTACAAAATTAGCGAGTTCTATTGCTGCATCGACACTAGTTACTTTGTTTGTAGGATCTATATAACACGGACTTGGGAATTGTTTATACTTAAGAACATTTCTTATTTTGCACGCCGCCCTTTGCTTGCGACACATCTGTGTAATTGACAAAGTTTGTATTGTGATCTTTTCTTTTTGTAATAGAACTCATTAATATGATTTGTTTGAATGTTGTCTGGAGATCCAAGAAAGCAGGTTCCTCGACACACAGTGTTTGACGACTAAAACGAACTAAATTCCGCCCGAACACGCCACGAAGACACAACGGTATCGACCGGCCGCCGTGTCGTCCTCAGCTCACAGGCGTCGCTGGATGCGCATACGGAGGGGCGTGTGGTCAGCACACCGCTCTCCCGGCCGTATGTCAGTTTACGAGACTAGAGCCACTACGTCTCCATCAAGTACTGCTCCTCACTTTGCCTCACAAGGACTGAGTGCACCCTCTTCGCTCCGTCACCCATTCAAGTGTTAGCCCAGCCCGACAGCGGTTAACGTCGGTGATCTGTCGGGAACCGGTGTTACCACAGCGGCAAGGCCGCTGGCATATTTCACGACTAAGCTTGATTTAACCTTTGGCGACGAGGCGTAAGAAGATCCCAGAGCCTGGCTACCATGAATTATCTTTTGTTGTGGGCTTTGGTGTTTTGCTTGTGCTTTAATTCTAACCTGGTCTTTTCTTTGCAGTATTTATAGTGTCTTTGCTAGTCAGTGTTTTCAGGTGGGCGTTGCAGAAATTTTCTTTGCTTGTGTGCTTCTTTTCCTTGTTTACATTGTTTGTTTATTGCATTTGTCTATTGCAGTATGAACAACCCACCCCTCCCACCCCCTGCTCAGGTGCCACAGCTGCAACCGACAGATACAATGCAGACACAGCAGGTCGCCACGCTGCTAAACATGGTACAGCAGCTGCTCACCAATCAGGCCGCCAGTACAGAGCAACAGGCAACAATAGTGGCTCCGACGGTCATTCCACCTTTACACCAGTCTAACAAAAAATTCGAGGACTGGCTCCAGTGGTAGCAATAATATGAAGCCCCGCAAAATAAATGTCGTGTGACTATGGCTTCCCGTCGGGTAGACCGTTCGCCGGGTGCAAGTCTCCATTTGACGCCATTTCGGCGACTTGCGGGCAATGGGATGAAATGATGACGATTAGGACAAGACAACACCCAGTCCCTGAGCGGAGAAAATCGCCGACCCTCCCGGAAATCTAACCCGGGCCCTTAGGATTGACATTCTGGCATTCTGTCGCGGTGACCGCTTTTTTTTTTTTTTTTTTTTTTTCGTTGTTTGGTTGTTGCGGACGTCACATGACATCCGTTCATGTTCGTTTGTTGATCCTTCCACGTAGTTTTTTATTACAGAGGCCAACCAGCTCTCTGACCGAACACGCTCAGCTACCGGGGGCAGACGGAGCCCACGTAATAGTTCATAATGTACCAGGTGCTGTGAAGCTACATTAGTTTTTGCCCATGATAGGAAGATCAGTCTTTCGCCTCATACAGAATTGATTCCCTAACGCCACTCCGAGTGAACTTTCCTATGATCAGTTTGAAGATTCCCTAACTAGCTATTATGACCAACAAGTGAATGTGGTGACAGCTAGGTACCAATTCTTTAATTGCAAGAAAAGGTCAGAACAAACTCATCGCGAGTGGGTAACAGATTTGCACGGTGTGACGAGGAAATGCAAAATCAGATGTACATGTCGTGCTTTATATTGGGATGAAATGCTGCGTGATGCGATCATGTACAATGTAACTTAAATCAGGATTAGAGAACAAGTTGTGAAACAGTCAGATCCATCATTTCAGCACTTTGTACAATCTGTAGATGAGTGATTGAGGTGCAGCAACAGCAGCAGCAGCCGATAAATTTGAGCAGCCACCAATTTGTCATCCCTTGCTTACGACCTGCCCATTAGATAGCAACAGCCCACCTGAGCCACCCCACCTAAACATTTCCCTACACAGGTGAACAGAATTAGGTCGTGCGCTCGGTGATATTCACGGCACAAACGCCAAAATCTCCCAACCAGGCAAGCACAGCGTTAGGCTTGTGGCAAGCAAGGTTACGTAAATCCGCATGTTTGCAACGGAACAAACAAGAATTCTGCTCACTCACAAAAATCTCGTCACAAGGCCGATGTGATCAATGCAGTGTATTCAAAGTGTATTCATAAAAACTAGCCAGGAAACAGTTTCTTCAAAGCTACGCCAGTTCAACAAACTCTTTGTTTATTTGCATATTAGTGGAAAATGTGTGAAATTTTAGTTGGACACGGGTGTCTCTGTTACATTGCTGAATTGTGTAACATAGATGAGCCGCAGTGGTCGAGCGGTTCTAGGCGCTTCAGTCTGGAAACGGGCGACTGCTACGGTCGCAGGTTCGAATCCTGCCTCGGGCATGGATGTGTGTGATGTCTTTCGGTTAGTTAGGTTTAAGTAGTTCTAAGTTCTAGGGGACTGATGACTTCAGATGTTAAGTCCCATAGTGCTCAGAGCCATTTGAACACACACGAACTGTTAGGCTCCCCACGCCTGTCTAAAACTAGCACGCAACTGATGGCTCAGAATGGACAAGACATTCTCTTTCTCGGAAAATGTACTTTGCCTGCCGTGTATCACTCGCATACGCGAACTGTGACTTTCACTGTGCTACAATCACGCGATTATGAGAATGTATTTCGCCTTGATGCACTTGATTTGTTTTGTTTTGTTTTCAAATTCAGGACAATGTGTTGTCAGTGACTGCACTCAATGCCAAAGAGTGTAGCTCAGTTACTGAAAGAGTTCCCTGAACTCTTTCCTGAAGTTTTAGGCAAGGCTGAAAGTTTTGTTGCACATACTACTAACAAGGGAACCTCCCCATCGCACCCCCCCCCCCCCCCTCAGATTTTGTAATCCCCCCAGGGGGTCCACAACTCTTTTGTGGATACGTGCGTAGCGAGCACGGGACCCCGAGCTAATGTGGTCCTCCTTCCTTTTCAGGCTGCATACCCTCCCTTTCCGCATCCTTCCCTGTCCCCCATCTTCCCCCCACCCCTCACCTCTGGCTTTTTCCTTCCCTTCCTCCCACTCTGCGAGTATGGTTTGTGCCTACGTCTGGAGAAGGACGCTCGAAACTGTTACAAATTCCTTGCTTTCTATACTTGCAAGACTTCGTCCTTCCTCTGTCCTTCTCTTTTCCTTCCCTCCTCTCTTTGCACTTTTCTCCGCTGCGGCTTTTGAGACCCCTCTTCTTTCCTTTCCCTTTCTCTTTTTTCCTCCCTGTGCGTGTCTGAAGGCCGACCCACGCACTTCCATGCGTAGCCGGTGACGGGGTAACGCGTAATTCCCCGCCCCGGGTAGACAGGTAGGACACGTACATACCCCCTGGTAACGACCAGGCCCAGGGAGGGGTGATTACCCGAGCTGATACCCTCCGAAAGTGCCGATTGGTCCCTTCGTCCGTTTGTCGGGAGGTGTGACCTGAGGTGTGAACAATCACCTAAGGCGGGTGTGCCCTTGGTGAGGGCCCCCACAAGGGAGGAGCGCGCCATCGGAGACGCCGGTAATCATGGGGGATTTATCCACAATGGTTTCCTCACCTTCCACTATGTCTGCTCACAAGCGTAAAGTTCACTGAGTCTCAGCCACAGACAGTTCTTCCATCGTTGCCACAGTTCCTTGCTGTTTCTCGGTCTGACGAAGGTCACGACTTCTCCACGGTCAACCCTTTCATTATTCAGAAAGGTGTCGATGCAATTGCAGGTCCTGTAAAGTCTTGTTCCCGATTACGGAATGGCACCCTGTTGTTAGAAACAGTCAGTGCCCTCCAGGCACAAAAATTGCTGCGTACCTCACTACTACACACCTTCCCTGTCCGGGTGGAACTGCACCGTACTTTAAATTCCTCGCGTGGAGTCGTTCAAACACGCTCCCTCGATGGATTGTCTGATGAAGAAATTCAGCACTACCTGTCTGATCAGGGCGTAACGGCTGTTCATAGGTTTATGAAAAGGGTTGACACGAACATCATTCCAACCAGCACTGTCTTCTTGACATTTGACACAGTTCAACTCCCATCGAAAATCAAAGCAGGCTATGAGATAATTTCCGTTCGCCCTTACGTCCCAAACCCTACGCGTTGCTGTCGGTGTCAGCGGTTCAATCACACCAGCCAGTCCTGTTCCAATCTCGCCAAATGTGTTATGTGTGGCAAGGATGCCCATCAGGGTGCTTGTCCACCTCCATACCCTCGCTGCATCAACTGTATGGGTGACCACGCTGCTTCCTCTCGAGATTGCCCCATTTTTAAGGACGAAAAGCTCATCCAGGAAATTAGAGTGAAGGAAAAGGTGTCGACCTTTGATGCTCGAAAATTATTCGCCAGTCGACAGCCCACCGTGCCTCAGACAGGAAAATACAGCACTGTCCTTGCTTCTCTTGCGACCTCACCTTTAGTACCACGGTCGTCAGATCGGCCAGCGCAAAGATCGCCCGTTCAACCTCACCACTATCGCCTGCCCACTCTCTGGCTCACTCTTCGTCAGGTTCTGCTAAATCTCGAGCCCAAAAGTCAGACACCAAGACTTCGAAAAAAGAGCATACTCGTGGCGAGTTTTTACGTACCGCAACTTCCCAACCATCGGTTCCTCCTTCATCTAAACATCATACTTCCAAGAAGGCTACAAAGAAACCCAGTTCATCTCCTTCTCCGCCAAGGCGTGTCCCATCTACAGCACCACCTGGCGGATATCGCCCTCGGCCGTCTTCTGTGTCGCCGAGGCGCACTGCTAGCGGCCGATCAACCGGCCGATCGCTTGTGGCAGGAGCTACTCCTGACCAACCTATGGATCAGGATCTTCTGCCTTCGGCTGAATGCCATTCCATGCTATCGGTCGCAAGCTCTGAGCAGTCGTTGAGTTGGCAGCGACCTTGGTCACATTCCTCCATTTTCTGTTCACCCTATGTCCATTATCCACTGGAATACCCGCGGTATTCGAGCCAATCGGGATGAATTGTCGATCCTCTTGCGATCCTATTCGCCGGTCATCTTCTGTCTTCAGGAAACAAAGCTGCGTCCCCATGACCGCTTTGTTCTCCCCTCTGCTGAAGGCACTCCAGCACATGGGACTCATGATTCTTCTCCATGAAACTCTCCATTATCACCCAATCCATTTAAACACTGCCTTCCAAGCTGTCGCCATCCGTCTTTCCCTTTCCGGATACACATTCTCTCTTTGTACTGTATACATTCCATCGTCTACACCAATGGCACGAGCTGATCTCCTTCATCTTCATGGTCAGCTTCCACCCCCCTATTTGCTGGTTTGGGACTTCAATGGCCACCACCCGCTTTGGGGATCTCCACATCCTTGTCCACGTGGCTCACTATTGCTAGACGTCTTCCACCAAGCGGATCTAGTTTGCCTCAACACTGGGGTTCCTACATTTTTGTCTGCCTCCACGACAAATTTATCTCATTTGGACCTTGCGGTCGGTACTGTTCCGCTAGCTCGGCGCTTCGAATGGTTCGCCCTTGATGATACACACTCAAGTGACCACTTTCCATGTGTCCTTAGACTGCAGACTCAACTGCCATATATGCGGCCGCGACGCTGGAAGTTTGCCCAAGCCGATTGGACACTTTTTTCGTCTCTAGCGACATTCGATGACCGTCACTTTCCCAGCGTCGACGATGAGGTCACACATATTACCGACGTTATTCTTACAGCTGCGGAACATTCAATACCACGCACCTCCGAATTGCCCCGGCGACCCCCAGTTCCTTGGTGGAACGAGGCATGCCGTGATGCAATACGTGAGCGGCGACGTGCTCTCTGCGTTTTCCGCCACCATCCTACTTTGGCCAACTGTATCCGCTATAAGCAGTTCCGAGCGCGATGCCGGCGTGTCATCCGCGATAGCAAGAAGGAAAGCTGGAAATTCTCTATTAGCTCATTTAACACCTTCACTCCCTCCTCGGAAGTTTGGAGTCGGCTTCGACGGTTCTCAGGCACGCCTAGTTTCTCCCCGGTCTCTGGGCTCACTGTCGCGCATGATACATTAGTGGACCCCGTCGCAATTTCTAACTCACTGGGTCAGCACTTTGCTGAGATTTCGAGCTCTTCAAATTACAAGCCAGCGTTTCTCCCGAAGAAACGTGCAGCGGAAGTGCGACATCTTGCTTTCTCCTCTCAAAATCGCGAAAGCTACAATACTGTTTTCTCCATGCGGGAACTCCAACATGCACTCTCTTCTTCTCGCTCCTCCGCCCCAGGACCGGATGGTATCCGCGTCCAAATGTTGCTGCATTTACCACCCCATAGTCTGCGTTACCTCCTTCGCCTTTGTAATCGAATTTGGACCGACAGTACTTTTCTCAGACGATGGCGGCAAGCTATCGTCGTTCCTGTTCCGAAACCTGGAAAGGACAAACATCTCCCCTCTAGCTATCGCCCCATTGCTCTCACGAGCAGTGTATGTAAGGTTTTGGAGCGTATGGGGAATTGCCGTTTAGATTGGTGGCTGGAGTCCCGAAGTCTTCTAACACCTGCCCAATGCGATTTCCGAAAGCATCGTTCTGCAGTTGACCATCTTGTTGCTCTCTCCACTTATATCATGAACAATTTTCTCCGTAAAGGCCAAACAGTAGCAATATTTTTTGATCTGGAGATTGTATACGATACCTGTTGGAGGACAGGCATCCTCCGCACACTGTTCTCTTGGGGCTTTCGAGGTCGGCTGCCCCTTTTTCTTCGCGAATTTATGGCAGAGCGCACATTTAGGGTGCGGGTGAACACTACTCTCTCCCGTACTTTCTCCCAAGAAAACGGGGTACCCCAGGGCTCCGTGCTGAGTGTTGTACTGTTTGCCATTGCCATAAATCCAATTATGGATTGTCTCCTTCCTGATGTCTCGGGCTCTCTCTTTGGGGACGATTTTGCGATCTACTACAGCTCTCAACGGACCAGCCTTCTTGAACGACGTCTTCAAGGATGTCTCGATCGCCTCCACACTTGGAGCATCGAAACCGGCTTCCGTTTTTCTCCCAGTAAGACCGTTTGTGTTAATCTTTGGCGACGTAAGGAGTTTCTTCCGCCCTCCTTACATCTAGGTCCTGTCAACCTTCCGTTTTCAAACGTCGCTAAATTCTTGGGTCTTATGTTTGACAGAAAACTGTGCTGGTCTTCCCACGTTTCCTATCTTTCGGCTCGCTGTCTGCGATCCCTTAACACCCTCCGTGTCCTGAATGGTACCTCCTGGGGAGCGGACCGAGTGGTCCTTCTCCGCCTCTATCGCGCCTTAGTGCGCTCGAAATTGGACTATGGAAGCATAGTCTACTCCTCTGCTCGGCCGTCTATTCTTCGGCGTCTCGACTCTATCCACCACCGTGGATTACGTTTAGTGTCTGGAGCTTTTTACACCAGCCCTGTGGAAAGCCTTTATGCTGAGACTGCTGAACCTCCGCTGTCCAATCGGCGAGCAGTCCTTCTGAGTCGTTATGCTAGCCATCTGTCTTCCATGCCTGCTAATCCAGCCCATGACCTTTTTTTCGACGCCTCCTTTGATGTAGAGTATGCAGGCCGCCCCTCCTCCCTACTACCACCGGGAGTCCGCTTCCGTCAACTGCTCCATTCTCTTTCCTTCCGCTTTCCTAAAACCTTCTTGACAACTTGGGGTACAGCACCGCCTTGGCTCCGTCCCCGGATCGACTTGCTCAGAGACCTATGTCAATTTCCCAGTGATGGTACCCCTACACTTGTTTATCGTCGGGCATTTGCTGCTCTATGTGCACAAATGACGGAAGCCACATTTATTTACACCGACGGCTCGAAAACATCGTTAGGTGTAGGGAGTGCCTATATTGTTGGCGACACTCCAAATCACTTTCGGCTTCCCGACCAGTGTTCGGTGTATACTGCGGAGCTTTACGCTGTTCTCCAGGCTGTCCACTACATCCGCCGCCATCAGCGGATACAGTACGTTATCTGCTCAGATTCTCTCAGCTCTCTCCTCAGTCTCCAAGTTCTTTATCCTGTGCACCCTCTGGTCCACCGGATTCAGGACTGTCTGCGCTTGCTCCACCTGGGGGGCGTCTCAGTGGCGTTCCTCTGCCTCCCAGGACACGTTGGTATCTGTGGAAATGAGGCGGCCGATATTGCAGCCAAGGCTGCAGTCTCTCTTCTTCGGCCAGCTATTCAATCGATTCCCTTCGCCGATCTACGGAGCGTTTTATGTCGTCATGTTGTTCATTTATGGCACGCGCATTGGTCGACACTTCCCCATAATAAATTGCGAGACGTGAAAGCTCTTCCTTGTGCTTGGACCTCTTCCTCCCGAACGCGTCGTCGGGAGGAGGTAATTTTAACTAGTCTCCGGATAGGGCACTGTCTTTTTAGCCATCGACATCTTTTAAGCGGCGATCCTCCCCCACTCTGCCCCCACTGCTCACAGCTGTGGACGGTAAGACACCTTTCAGTTGAGTGCCCCTATTTTAATCCGTTACGCTCCCGTCTACAGCTATCGCCTGATATATCGTCGATTTTAGCAGATGACACGCGCTCAGCCGACCGCGTTCTCCAGTTTATTAGTGCCAGTGAAATGACGTCAGTCATTTGAAGCTTTTTTTGGGGGCAACCAACCCCTTTCTGTAGTGGATTTTTAAGCCTTCCTTCTGCTTTTAGTTTCTATAATTTTTTGACTTTCGTTCCCATTGCTGCTGGTTTTCAATTTCGGTTTTTTACGGTTTCCTAAGTCATGGACCGGGCGCTAATGACCATAGCAGTTTTGAGCCCTAAAACCAAAACAAAAAAAAAGTTTGTCGCATGAACTGCAACAAATGAATGCAACAGTTTCACAGTCGCACAGTCGCACAATTTTCCCTGTGCTATGTCAAAACATATGTTTTTTGTTTTCAAATTTTTCCGTGTGTAGACCGTCAAATCCTGCATGTGTCCAAGCAAATCTGAACATGTCCTGGAATTTTGGGGGGCGAAGTTGATTATGTTTGAGTGCCTTAACTTTGATAATAGTCTGAAAATAAAAAATTTTTCACTCGAGGGAGGCTTGAATCAAAGACTTTTCGTTTCCCAGCTGCTCACGCTAACAACTGGACCACGGCGCTTCAGAGTTTACAGTGCCCTTGATGCTGCCTATCTTGCGCATGGACTACTCAGTTTGTATATTTTGCTTTTTTTTTTCATAGTTCCACACAACTTCTTCTTGTTTTCTCGATTGATCTGTGTTCAGTTTTTCAAGGCCTATTCACTGTGCCAACTTGCAATTAAATCTGAGGGGGGTGCGATGGGGAGGTTCCCTTGTAAGAAAGACAATGCGCAGCCGAAATGTTATCGGGCCAGAACTGTTCCAATTGCATTGCGTGATGAAGTCGCTGCGGAACTCAAAGAATTGGAAGGCAGTGAAGCTACTGCGCCTGCACAAGCTAGTCGATGGGCAAGTCCACTGGTTTTGCTCCCAAAACCTTTAGGTCGCATTCACCTCTGTGTTGCCTAAGTAAACAGTCAGCCCACTAACTGTCAATGATAATTATACATTGCCACGCCCAGAGGATCTCATGGACAGCTTAAGTGCTGGTCGCTACTTTTTAAAAATTGATTGGCACGACGTTTATCTTCAAATATCACTAGATGAAGAATGTCAAAAAGTGTGTATTGTGAACACTCATTTGCGCTTATTCCAGTATTTGCCTTTGACAGTACTTCCACACATACCATTTTCCAACGGTATTTGGAACAGCTGACTGCACAAGAGCCCAACTGTTCAAACTACTTGGACGATATTGTCGTAGCAGGTCGTACACCTGAAGATCGTATTGAAAGTTTACTTGCTTTGTTTCGAGTGTTACCTGATGCAGGACTAAAATGTAGACTGGACAAGTGTTGCAGTATCTTGGTCATGTCATAAACAGTCACGTTGTACAGTTTCTACAATCACATTTGTTAGCCATACGTGACCTGCCAGTTCCGCGCAATTTCACAATTGCAGTTAGTTTTAGGAGAAATGAACTATAATATTCGGTTCATACCGAATGCTGCACAAATCGCAGCTCCTTTGCATCGCTTGCGTCGAAAGAACGTCGCCTTTGTTTGGACAGATGAGTGCCAAGAAGCTTTCTCAAAACTTAAAGAAGCATTTCTCAGTGATCGATGCTTGGTTCACTCCGATTCTGACAAAGCAGTTGTGTTGCAAGACGACGCTTCCTCTTACGGAATAGGAACAGTGCTGTCGCACAGAACTGGTGATTAAGATAGGCGTATTCCTTTCGCACCATAAGTGTTCTCCAAGGCTCAGTGTAACTATTCACAAGTAGAGAAAGAGGCATTGGCTATTGTGTATGGCAGAAAATTCTGCTTAGTAACGGATCACAAGCCATTGCAGTCCTTGTTGCATCCAGCGCGAACCGCCCAAAAACTGCAAAGATAGGCTTAGTTGTTGTCTCAATCCGAGTACGAGATTGTGTATCGGCCGACAGCTAAACATGGTAATGCGGACGCACTTTCACGTCTTCCGATTAGCCGCGACACAGACTTTGACCGGCCCCTCGCTTCAGTCTGGAACAGGCAACCATGAAAACCAACGGCTCAATGTGAACAGACTGGCTTCGATAATTAAATAAGTACTCAACCTTGATGTCCTGGGTCGGTGAGCCACGAACCTCGTAGCAATCGGAACAGCTCCCACACACTCCGACACTGCGTGTAGACCGCCAGCGGGCCCTGCCCACTGCGCCGCGCGGAGATTTCCTGGTTAACCCACACCAACCAACCGACTGCTCGCACATCAGCACGGAGACAGCAGTAAACTAACAGAGCAGTTGAGATCACAAGCTACACACAATTTCACAAACACTAGGACGAAGAACGCAACCAATGCTAAAAGCAGTGACCGAGCAATGACACGGTCGACCCACAAGTTGAGACACACACCGCCAACTCACAAACCAACCGCAGAGAGCAAATACACGTCGTGTGGTAAGACGACCAACCGACGATGAATCGAGACCGTCCCCAGTTCAAGCCACGTGTGCCGGCGACGGCCGGGTGAGTCACGGCTGTCGAAGCCTCACTACTGCTCCAACCCGACTGACTTCCACCGCGTCCCAACTCTACGGCTGCCACGTCCGGACTGCACTGCAGGCGCATTCGTACACGCTGCACGACAGACGTCAACTGGGAAGTAGTAGCAGACAGCAAAGATAATACGGCAGGGCTATATCGATAAGCACTGCTGCTGCCGCTCAAGGGCAGGCAAAGCAACAACTCAGTGACAACAGAAATTGAAACTAACACAACGAGGTGTCAGTATGGTTAGAAACAGGATTTAAAATAAGATACGGAGCGAACACGAGTCGCGCACGGCACACTCGGTTCACGTCAAATGAATCTGAAACATTCTGTGAACGCAGCCCAATGGCATACAGCATCTAACTAGTGCACCGTTCCACCCACAGTCAAACGACGAAGCGGAAAGTTTTGTCAGAACCCTCAAGCAGCAGACTGCTAAGCTTCACTCCGCACACACTAGGGATCAAGCATTGCAACTGTTTCTCGCCTCTTATCGTTCGCATCCACGAGATGGACCATCGCCGGCGGAATTGTCACAGCCGCCACCATCGGACACCGCTCTACCTGTTCCATCCTCCTCTGAGCCCGGCGCCGAAGGAAGGTCGCAAGCGCCGCTTCGTGCCGTGTGTTATTGTCTTTTACAGGGTTCTTTGCCGCAGCACACGGTGAGCGCGAGGCGAGATCCTTCGTCAACTTGGAGCATGCATGTACCTTATTTCAGGCCCAGACGGATTGCAGCGCCGATATCACAGTCAGTTTCGCCACTGTCATGTGTGCGGTGATCCTCCTGTGTCTCTTCCCCCAGATTCACGTATTATGAAGACGGCGCGGCCACAGCAGCCGCCAGACGGTGTCATCACGACAACGCGGGACGATCCCGTGGAGACGGAGCCTTCGCCTCCTCTCGTCCTACCGATGTACCTGGAGCCGCCCACGCCGCAGCAACCGACGCCCTTTACATCTAGCTATGGGCCTCAAGAGGTGGACGCGCACGCTTCTTGTTGTTTTCCAGCCACGTTTCCAACAGAGCGAAAACCGGGTGGTGGGGTACGACTGAAAGTGAGGTTCCCTGCAGCCACAGCTTCCAGCCCATCAGGACGTCAAGGCGTCCACGCTCCCGACTGGTCGCGGCCCAGTTGAAGAGTCCAAGATTAGCGAGTTCTGTAGCAGCATCGACTCTACTTACTTTGCTTGTACAATCAATGTAACACAGACTTGGGAATTGTTTATACTGAACAACATTGCTTATTTTTCATGTCACCCTTTGGTTGCGACACATCTGTGAAACTCACAAAGTATTGTAATCTTTTCCTCTTGTAATAAAACTTATTAAAACGATTGTTTTGAATGTTGTCTAGCGATCCGAGAATGAAGGTTTCCTAGACACCCATATTTGACGACAAGGTTGGATTTAACATCTTCTGAACAGCACGTTGCAAGGCATCCGAGATATTCTCAGTAATGTACGTGTCTGGGGAGTTTGGTGACCAGTGGAAGTGTTTAAACTCAGAAGACCGTTCCCGGAGCCACTATGAAGCAATTCTGGACGTATGGAGTGTCGCATTGTCCTGCTGGAATTGCCCAAGTCCGTCGGAATGCACAATGAACACGAATGGATGCAAGTGATCAGACAGGATGCTTACGTACGTGTCACCTGTCAGACTCCTTTCTGGACGTATCAGGCGTCCCATATCACCCCAGCTGCACACGTCCCACACCATTACAGACCCTCCACTCCCTTGCTGACATGCATGGTCGATGGATTCATGAGGTTATCGGCACATTCGTACGTGTCTATCCGCTCGATACAATTTGAAACGAGACTCGTCCGACCAGGCAACATGTTTCCATTCATCAATAGTCCAATGTATATGCTGACGGGCCAAAGCAAGGTGTAAAGCTTTGTGTCGTGCAGTCATCAAGGATAGACGAGTGGGCCTTCGGCTCCAAAAGCCCATATCGATGATATGATGGCCCGGCATTGAAATCTGCAGCAGTTTGTAGAAGGGTTCCACTTCTGTCACGTTGAACGATTCTCTTCAGTCGTCGTTAGTTCCGTTCTAGCGGTATCTTCTTCTAGCCCCAGTGATGTCGGAGATTTGATGTTTCATCGGATCCCTGATATTCAGGGTACACTCGTGAAATGGTCGTATGGGAAAATCCCCACTTCATCACTACCTCGGAGACGCTGTGTCCTATCACTCGCACGCCGACTATAACACTACGTTCAAACCCACTTAAACCTCGATAACCTGTTATTGTAGCAGCAATAACCGATCTAACAACTATGCCAGACACTTTTTGCCTTATATAGGCGTTGCTGACCGCAGCGCAGTATTCTGCCTGTTTATATATCTCTGTATTTGAAGACGCATGCCTATACCAGTTTCTTTGGTACTTCAGTGTACAAAAAACATAAATACACTCTAAGACAAAAAACGACGCATCACAAAAGATTTATGCAAATTGGTCAAAAATTTATATGTATACACGTATCGACGGACAATGCAAAATTGTAAACTTCTGGGAAAAGCGCAATTTTAGAGAGCAGCTGACAAATACTGCAAACGGGGTACATGTCGATTCCACGAATCGGCGAACTTCTCGACGTTTGAATAGAAAAAATGCCACTAATATGGATAAAATGCTGAGTAATTTTAAGCAGCGTAACCACAAAAACGGAGCAAGAGAGATAAAATGTGTTGGGTTATCCGCTAATGATGATATTCAGCTGAAATAGATTTCTCGTAACTAAAAATGGTGTTCCAGCGGTAGTCACAAAGTTTGTCTGTAAACGCAAAAGTCCGGTGGTAAGAGGGCTCGAATTACAGCAGCCGAAAAGCGGAAAAAGTGAGATTCAAAAGATATCCAAACTGGGGAGGTAAATATTATGTGTGTCAACGGCAACAGAATTGTACCTTATGGATGAAGAGTGTAGTGTGAAAAACATTGTGTATAAATAAGGGTCTTTCCATGTATAGTTTTTAAGAGTTTCTGTTTTGTATGATATATTCATGAATTAAAAATGTATGTGATAAAGTAGGGAGGCACAATTTAGTACAAGAAGGGAGTATATATTGGTTGTGCAATTCGTGGTTCGCAGAAGTCGGCAGAACAAAATTAATTTCATTATTTGTATAAGAGAGGATTCAACTGTTCATAAGACCTACAGATAAAACTTCAAGGGGTGTCTTAAATGTGATACTTTTACTAGATCTAATTTTCTTGTGGAAACTGTTCGCACAAAAACTAGTGTGAAGAGGTCATCAGACATCACTAAAATTTTAATTGTTTGTGAGAGTAAAACATGTAGTAGTAGTAGGTCAAAGCCAGCGTCACCCCACTCTGAATTTTTGCCAAATTTATTCAACATGGCGAATCCAAGATGACACCCATAGCTGTGGCAACGTTGCAGTGACGTTGTGACGGGAAATTCAAATTTTGACGGGAAAATAGGGCATTTGGGCTATCTCCACTAGCCTAACTCACTTTCCCTCCCCTCCCCCTGCCCTCTTTCCCCTCTCTCATCCCCTCACCAGCCTTATATTCCCCTGCACCATCTGGAAATTGGCAGGAGAAGTACTCAGTCTATGCTGGGCTGCTGGATCGCATGGACGTTAGCCTCTATTTTGCATTGCATTGTTTATTTAAATAGTATGAGTTGTTACAGACAGTAGCTCCACACAGTATGTTCACCATGAGGTCCAGGTCCAATTGACCAAGTTCACAGTATCGCCACCGAAGACCACAGTCGTCCCTCCCCCTCTCCCCACCCATGACGTAATCAAAGATGGTGATCAGCTCAAACTGATGAATGCGTGTGCTGTAAATGTAGAGTGTTCGATAAAAGTCCAGCTGAAGCACGAGAGGCGAGATGTTCTCCCACTCTGGCACATGCATCCATGTGAACAGTTGAGGAAATGCTGATGATGAGCAGGGATGAATTTATGTGTACTACATGCAAGCCCACAGCTGAGGTCTGTATCCATAGCCCCTTACACAATGACTGGAAAGAAAAGATAATGCCTTTCGGCCAATAAAGGCAATGCAATGGCATGGCGAACATTCAGTTCAGTACTCGTGTAGATAGATGCTTGTGCTGGGACCGCCTGCCTTTTCTGAAATTTCCTAACACTCCACATAAGCTTTGCCCTATTCCACATGAGCTATAGGTGTTAACCCTGAGGGTTGGGGACCGACTGAACTAGTTCACAACACAACCACCAGAGAGTACTGTCCCCACCCCCTCCCCCCAACATCATCTCTCCCATGATGTAGTCCAAGATGGCGGTCCAGAAAAAAAAGGGCAAGAACCAATACCAACCCTAAATCTGGTCATGTGTTAGACTTCAGCCAGTAGGATGGTGGTATCTGGCGACGTCACTGGAGGAGGTATGGGGCAGGCTCATCAGCTCTGTGACCCCAGCCTCGCTCAGTCAGCCAGCAGCAGCAGCAGCAGCAGAGGAAGAACAGGAAGGAGATTAAGCTTAACCATTATGGCCATTTTAGAACCTGTGACCATTAACTGGACGTAAATATATGAAACTGCACCCAGTCACTTTTTTAATATTTATTTATTATTGCGTGAACCGGTTCATCTTCAGATGGTTTTCTAGAAGTTACTTCACTATTTCTAGCATAATGCTGGTTGCAGGCTCTGTGACAAGAAGATGGAACACACTTTAAAGTATCGCCATGGCTATTGTTTACCTATCAATATGGATGCATAATTTTGTTTCTTACTTATTCGGACAGTGTGGACGGCTTTTTTCGTTAGTAGCCATCTGTCGGCTTCCATTTTGTTGGCCAGTTGGTACATCACTTGACATATTTTTAAACAGTCTGTATTTATTTACACTGTGACAAGGAAACTTAGCCAGCATCCAGCTGTTGATTCTAGCAAAGATCTTGGCGGACAGATATGGAGTAGGTCCATTTTGCTCAGAGATGCAATTTTTTCTTGTTTACACGTGTTAAAGTCGATGTAATGGCAAGTAATTTAATCAGACTGGTGATAACATGAGAGCACAAAATAAATAAATAAATAAATGAATAAACTACAGGAACAAACTTCAAGTGATCTGATGTCTTACAAGCCCAAGCTTGCAGGGGCGAGCGCCAACATGTTGATCTCTGCGGTGGCCAGACTTGTAGCGACCTCAGCTGCCATCTTGTCGAGACCTGCACCGACCTCTGAACCTGTGGCAGCAACAGCCTACAGAAGGTCTGACCCGTAGCGAGCACGTGGGATCCTGTAGCACACGTAGCCCATTTACTGGAGCAGGACAAGGAGCTGTTATTGTCTGTCCCACTCATCGATTTGTGTGATGAGGACGCGCAGTCTCGTCCCAACACATCGAACGCTGCTGGTGGTCCTAAACAACAGCAATATACAAGACAGTACTGGTCACTGATATACGACCCATGCCAGCAGAACATCCCTTTGCTAGTACTGGCACACAGGGCAGATGCTGTGGATAAGAAGGTATCGAGTGTACCCATGTATTTCAGTTCAATATGCTGATTAACTCCCAGTGGAACAAAACATGTAAACGTGGGTATAGAAGCACATCGTGACTGGGGCTTGCATGTAGGAATATAAATTGTAAACGCATCGAAGGGTGTTAAAGTGCCTATTTTTGAGTGACTACAGAGTATTATCCAACTCATACCCCCCTCCCCCGGACATTCGCCTTAGTGGTGTGACATTATCTGTTGCAACATACAACAGAGTGACTCTGCACTATGTGTGAAATCGGCTGACAAGTGTGTCTATCTACGGCACGCCTCAGTTATGAACTTACACGACCTGGATACTGCGCTACACCTTGCATTGGAGAGCTTGAGTCATTGGTTGTCGAGCCTAGAATCCGCATGCAATGATGTAAACTTCCCACGTCTGCATAGCGTACATGGTGATGATTTGGAGCATTAACTTTATTTGCACATGAACGCAGAACCAAAAGAGAAACAGGTTAAATGTTTGTGTGAATAACCAGAGTAATGTGAGGCACCCATTGCCTTGAAGGAGGTCTGTGCGTAATTTATTCCATGTCAAAAAGCTTTGCTTGGGAAATACTGCACAGGTGCGAAGAAGAAGAAGAAGAAGGTAAAGAAAGAGTCTGATGATTTTTTTTAAATACTGCACCTCATGTATGAAATTTAAATAAATAATATATATACATAGAATCTCAAAGAGTGTTCGTGTTTTGTTTCATACCTCTCTCATCATAGTCCAAGTTCTACACTTATTAATATCATTATTTTCAATTCTACACCTATATCATGCCCCAAACATATCTTCACCAGTCATTGACAAAATGAATGATGAAGTGACTCTTCAAGGGCAAAATATATAGCTGATTTCTCTACGCAGCCAGTGTAGCTAAGTTGGTTAAGTGATGCAGGTATAGTGGTTACACATACTATTACCGTCCTTACAAGTCAATATGTGCCAACTACAAGTCAGAACCTGGCGCAGTCAGTATCATGGCAGGGTGGGTGAAATATCATCACAAGGACTTTCTCATTGTGGATCCATCCAAATCTGACAAGACTTATTTCGTCATGGTGCCGGTCGCGGTGGCCGAGCGGTTCTAGAGGCTTCAATCCGGAACCACGCGACTGCTACGGTCGCAGGTTCGAATCCTGCCTCGGGCTTGGATGTGTGTGTTGTCCTTAGGTTAGTTAGGTTTAAGTAGTTCTAAGTTCTAGGGGACTGATGGCCTCAGATGTTAAGTCCCATAGCGCTCAGAGCCATTTGAACCATTTTATGTCATGACGCTGCTAACACATGTAGATGGAGTCCGATTTGAACGTATTTCCGTATTGTCAAAAACAGTATTTCAGCCCAAGTCTCAACCATTACAGGAGACATTGCGCGGTGTAAAAGGTGTTACCTACAAGACGTTCAGTGAAAGCAGTGATATCCTCCCACCTGAAGTCAATCTTCGTATTTGAAAATGTTCCTGTGGAAAACCAAGAGCAAACTCGAAAATATTTCTGTTGCGGTTGTCATATGGGTGCTGATATATTTTATCTAGGAAAAACATATTCCAGATTCCGGAAACAGTTGGTTATGGATAATGCGAACCTCATTATAACCTTCAAACAAGATAATCTGAATTTAAAACACATTTACCATGCACATGTGGGAACTGACATGTTGTTCAATGATTTTGTAAAAATACGTGCTGATTGCTGGAATCATTCGCAGTATGGGTTTCTCGTTATTGATAAAACAAGAAAACTGAATGATGGTTGGTACAAGCGAAACTTCCAAGAGTTTCTGTGTATATAACCTGGTAAGAGAGTTGAGTACATCACCATGGACAAATTCGGGCACATGTCTAGCTCTCAACCCGAGAGGATGGGTGCACACAGACAGAACACTAGCTTGTACATGGATTCAAGGTATTGGGTACGAAGTTTGAGGCATGCACAAGGAGCTAGAGACGTGTTGCCAGACTCTTCTGAGAATGATCATTGCATTAAATGAGATAATTAATGAAGTCGGAAAGAAAGTAACCGTTTTAACTGATAAGGTCGAGGCTATTGAGGGGAAAATAGATGTAGAGGTCGTTGTTGTTGGGAAGGGGGGCAGGCAGATAATAAGAGGAACAAGAGCGGATGTGTAAAGTCTCAGGCTGTAGAGACGTCTGAGTAGTATTCACCGAGATGTCAACGAAGCAGAAAGTCATTCAAGCGCGGAAGGCCATTCGAGAGAAATTACGGTTATTAAGGTTAGGGCATAGGGATCGACAGCAAACACCAAGAGACGAGGCCTTTACGCCGCTTTCACACTATACGGTTTTGACCGTACGGCAAAAAGCCGTACGAGTTTTAGCCGTGCCTGTGTTGCTTTCACATTACACGGCTTTTTGACGTGACCAGTTGTTGGTGTCTATTCAGTTTGCTTAATGTGTGTATCAAGATGAACCGTAAACGAGTTGTTGCTTTGTGGTTGCTTCATCGTCGCCGCAAAAGAAAAGGTCGTCTTTTGTGGGTACACCCCATTAACCAGAGAAGAGACGAAGTGGGTTTATTTTATACACTCTTTGAAGATTTGAGGAACGACGGAAATAAATTCTTTAACTATTTCCGAATGTCTATTACCTCGTTTGACGAATTACATAGAAAACTAAAGGATGTGTTACAACGACAAAACACACAATTCCGCAATTGCATCCAACCTGTTCAAATGCTGGCTATCACGTTAAGGTAATTTAATACATAAAAACTAGTTCTGTTTATTTACTTATTTATTTGTGTTTTACATTTTTATTACGCTCAGATTATGAAGTAGAAAAGTCAATATCAATATCAGCAGTTGAAACCAAAGAGTTTGTAGCAGGACTGACTGTACTGTCACTTTGTGGCGACAGGCTCTCTGCAAAAACGTTGTAGAACTGCGTTGTTGATGGTGGGCCTTCATGGCTACTTGTGGAAGGCGAAGGGTATGGTGGTGGCACTTTATTAATTCGTTGATAAGAACTGCGACCTTGAGAAGTCTGTAATGGTTGTTCGAGAAAAGTAGTTGGGTTTGGTGCAGCTGGAGGAGGACGAATCTGATGCGTATGGTAAGAGGATATTGGAGCAGCATTTTCCATAGGTGAATAAGAATAAGCTTGAAATCTATTATTATAGGGCATGGGAGGTGTGTAATGGGTAAATGGAGGAGGTTGAGCTGTCAATATATTTCTCCTTTCATATATATTTTCTATAACTTTGAGGACTCCCATCTGAAACTGAAGATAATCCTGTTCATCAAATTTTTCCAGATGAGGCTTCAGACTAAGTAAAAATGACATTTTGCTGCAAGGTTTGTCTTCTTCCAGAGCTCGTAATATTTTCATTTCGATTGCATCAGGTTTTCTATGTTTTCTGTTTGTATGGCACTCGCTTTTGGATGTTTGTTGTGTGGGTGCTGTATCAAATGGCCCAGAAACATTCTCAGTATTTTCGACGGAGCCCTGCGTTTCTATATCTTCTTCCAGTCTGGCGGTGCGTTCCGATTGAAAACTGTCCTCCGTCTCTCGAGCATCATACAGCTTTTTTAGAAACTGCAGCTGATCAGAATATACATACTTTTTCATTTTCTTTGCTGCTGAGCCACTTTTTTTCGCAGCTTGAATTTTTATGTTTGACTTCACAAAGGAGTCTCGTAGATTGGTCCACCTCCGTATTACTTCTATACCTACATCAAAAGAAAACAAAACTGTATGAAAACATTTTAATTTTGTATAGAAAAAAGCAAAACTGTAACAAAAAATGTCCACTGCAAACTAAATGTCACTGATTTTTTTTCGTTTTGTTCAGGTATCTGGCAAGCGGTTGTTCCTTCACTGACTTACATTTCCAGTACAGAATTGGGATTTCTACAGCAAGTAAAGTGGTTAATGATGTATGCACAGCAATTTGGTCATCACTGCGGGAAGAATGTATACAAAGACCGACCAAAGAGGTATGGGAATCAATAGCGGCTGGATTTGAACGTACTGCTAATTTCCCCCACTGCTTAGGAGCGGTGGATGGAAAACATATCCGTCTTACTGCCCCATTTAATAGCGGATCAATGTACTTCAATTACAAAGAATACTTTTCTGTGGTTCTGATGGCTGTAGCGGATTCCAACTACAGGTTCATTTATGTCGACGTAGGAAGTTATGGCAAAGACTGTGACTCTTCAGTGTTCAGACGGTCCAGTTTATGGAAGTCAATAGAAAGTAATTCCCTGGAATTTCCAGACGTCCAATGTCTGCCTGGTACGGAAGGTCCAAAAGTACCCTACTTCTTCGTGGGAGACGCAGCATTTGGCCTACACACGCATTTGCTCCGGCCTTTTGGGGGAACAAACTTGACAGTTGAGAAACGTGTATTTAATTACCGTTTGTGCAGAGCAAGGAGGTATGTGGAATGTGCTTTTGGCATCCTCACCAATAAGTGGCGGTTGTTTCACCGACCTTTAAATGTTCATCCAGATTTTGCAGTAAAAATGGTTAAAGCTTGCATTGTTTTACACAATTTTGTACGTCAGAGAGATGGATTTATAATTGAAGACACCACATCCTTCACTGGTTTGGAAGACTTAGCCCAAGATGCCAACATAAGAGGAGGACTGACAGCCAACGCCATAAGGAACACTCTTTGTAAATATTTTATGACAAATGCTGGAAGCGTGTCATGGCAGATGTCAAAGATATAAATTAACAAGCCTTTTCCTTTTTGTAGATTGTTTGTGAAAGCCTGCGACTGTATAGTAAATAGTTTTCTTTATAAATAAATTACTGCTACCACTCACGTTTTTAATCGTTTTGTTTATATTTTGTACGACGCGTTTCGGGAAATAATTCCGATCTTCAAGTGCGTTTTTTTCTCTAAGTTTTCATTATGTGTAGTGTTTTTTTATTTGTGAGGTCTTGTGCGTGTTTCTCTTATAAATTACAGTAAAGAAAACAGAATGCAAGACCTGACACATAAAAAGACACCACACATGATGAAAACTTAGAGAAAAACGCACTTAAGGATGGGAATTATTTCCCGAAACGCGTCGTGCAAAATATAAACAAAACAAAAAAAACGTGACTGGTAGCAGTAATTTACTTATAAACAAACGATTTACTTTTAGAATAAAATTTATAACGTTAAATAAAAACTGTTTAAAACGTATTAAATGTAATATTAATATATTAAATAAATACTTACCAAACGCATTTTTATCTTTGTCTTCCATCTCATCAAAATCTTGCTTCAGTGCTACGCAAACTTCCCGCCAAGCATTCTTTGTAGCAATACGATCTCTATACGCATCTAGAGTTTTGTCCCACAGAACAGGTCTTACTTCCACCAAGGTTATCAAAAGTTCAGTATCAATTTCATCCATTCTTCTACACTTTTCAGTAAACAAGAATAAACACAAATGAATAAAACGACACTACAACGAACTAGTCGACGCCGTACGGCTCAAAACCGTCCAGTGTGAAAGCATGCACTTAGTCACGTAGGCCACTGTTGTCGAACTTGCCGTACGGCGACCGTCTGTTGTAGTGGCAAGACACGGCTGCAGCACGGCACGGCAGCGGCATTTTGCCGTCGCCGTATAATGTGAAAGGCGCCATACATTTCTTCACACCTACAGCCGTACGGCTTTTTGCCGTACGGTCAAAACCGTATAGTGTGAAAGCGGCGTTAACCCTTTGACTGCTGTAGACGAGTTCACTCGTCATGCTGTGTGCCGCTCCCTGGGTGCTAATGACGAGTTGAGTCGCGGCCGCCGGTTTTCCCCTCAGCGGTGTTGACGAGTTGAGTCGCGGCCGCCGGTTTTCCCCTCAGCGGTGTTGACGAGTTGAGTCGCGGCCGCTTGCCGGCCCCTGAGTTCTGATGACGAGTATAGGCGCGCCGCTACCCGAGTGCCGATGACGAGATAACTCGGACAGCGGACTTCCCGTCCCATGTCTCAGTAGCCTTTCGCAGTTCTGGCCGCTAGCTTGTCTGTCGTCAGCCTAGGCTTCGCACTACAGTTCACTGTTCATCGGTATTTACATCAGTGTTCTTCGCGTCCTGTATTTTACAAGGAAAATGGCGAGACGTCGTGGTTGCACTGAGGAAGAAATCGTGGAGATTCTTACGAGGAGATTTTGACGAAAGTGATAGCTCTTTCACAGAGTCCGAAAGCTCTATTCATAAACCGTTCACGTCAGCAGGGCTGTCAATGTGGTCTCATGTTTCAACGAGAGATGTTGGTTGTTCTGAATCTGAAGAATCGAAAGTGACAGTGAAACGCCTACAAAGGAAGCGCGCCTTAGTGATATATTTGACTGGAAAGAAAATGACTTTCAGCCTGTTAACCACGCATTTGATGATACGCTGTCGGGACATGTGTGTCAAATAGGGAATGAGTCAAGTGTTCTGTCAGTTTTTATGATATTCTTTACACAAGAACTGATGATATACACTCCTGGAAATGGAAAAAAGAACACATTGACACCGGTGTGTCAGACCCACCATACTTGCTCCGGACACTGCGAGAGGGCTGTACAAGCAATGATCACACGCACGGCACAGCGGACACACCAGGAACCGCGGTGTTGGCCGTCGAATGGCGCTAGCTGCGCAGCATTTGTGCACCGCCGCCGTCAGTGTCAGCCAGTTTGCCGTGGCATACGGAGCTCCATCGCAGTCTTTAACACTGGTAGCATGCCGCGACAGCGTGGACGTGAACCGTATGTGCAGTTGACGGACTTTGAGCGAGGGCGTATAGTGGGCATGCGGGAGGCCGGGTGGACGTACCGCCGAATTGCTCAACACGTGGGGCGTGAGGTCTCCACAGTACATCGATGTTGTCGCCAGTGGTCGGCGGAAGGTGCACGTGCCCGTCGACCTGGGACCGGACCGCAGCGACGCACGGATGCACGCCAAGACCGTAGGATCCTACGCAGTGCCGTAGGGGACCGCACCGCCACTTCCCAGCAAATTAGGGACACTGTTGCTCCTGGGGTATCGGCGAGGACCATTCGCAACCGTCTCCATGAAGCTGGGCTACGGTCCCGCACACCGTTAGGCCGTCTTCCGCTCACGCCCCAACAACGTGCACCCCGCCTCCAGTGGTGTCGCGACAGGCGTGAATGGACGGACGAATGGAGACGTGTCGTCTTCAGCGATGAGAGTCGCTTCTGCCTTGGTGCCAATGATGGTCGTATGCGTGTTTGGCGCCGTGCAGGTGAGCGCCACAATCAGGACTGCATACGACCGAGGCACACAGGGCCAACACCCGGCATCATGGTGTGGGGAGCGATCTCCTCCTCTCTCACGCGGTCTGCACGTCCAGCACGAACGCTGGTCCAACTGAGGCGCCAGGTGGAAATGGCATGGCAAGCCGTTCCACAGGACTACATCCAGCATCTCTACGATCGTCTCCATGGGAGAATAGCAGCCTGCATTGCTGCGAAAGGTGGATATACACTGTACTAGTGCCGACATTGTGCATGCTCTGTTGCCTGTGTCTATGTGCCTGCGGTTCTGTCAGTGTGATCATGTGATGTATCTGACCCCAGGAATGTGCCAATAAAGTTTCCCCTTCCTGGGACAATGAATTCACGGTGTTCTTATTTCAATTTCCAGGAGTGTATATAGCTGACGAAACGAATCGGTTTTATTTATTCACCAAGGAGAATACTCCTGAATCAGTGCATTCTCGAATCTCACAGTGGAAAGATACTGGATATGAAGAAATGTATTGTTTCATAGCTGTTTGTCTTCTGATGCCTCGCGTGAAAAAACTGAAAATTAGCGAATACTAGATCAGAGATGTTCTTCTAAATAATTTTTAGTGAACTCATGACAAGAGACCGCTTTTTGTTACTTATGAGAATGTTACATTTCAGTGACGACTTTGACAGTACTGGAGGAGACAGATTATTCAAAATTAGGAACATTGTCAATACAGTTCGTACAGCTTTCCGTTGTGCATTTAATCCATATCAGAAATTCTGCATTGATGAAAGTTTGTTATTATTCAGAGGATGCTTATTTTTCAGACAATTCATTCCATCGAAACGGAGTAGATTCGGTATAAAAATATTTGTGTTATGTGGTCGTAAGACTGGCTATGTCTTGGAGTTCATTGTTTGTACAGGGCCATCGACAGGAACTGAGTTCCACAATTTGGGGAAGAATGGTGACATATTGACTACACTTATGAAGCCCTATTTAGAACGTGGACATACCCTTTACGTCAATAACTGGTACTCAAGCCCAGGCTTGTTTGCTTGACTTCACAGGCATGGGACGAACGCATGTGGTACTATCCGTAAGAACAGACGCAAAAGAAACTGGAACGTGGAGATATTCAATTTATATGTACTCATACAAAGCTTGCTATAAAGTGGTGTGACAAAAGGGAAGTGTGGATGTTGACCACATGTAACACCATAGATATGGTTGACACAGGAAAGATTGACAGGAATACTAGAGAAAAAATTAAGAAACCACAAAACATTGTAGATTATAACTTGAATATGGGAGCGGTTGGCCGTTCTGATATGCTGCTTAGCTCTGTCGGATATATACGGAAAACTGTAAAGTGGTATAAAAAGTTCTTTTTTCACGCTCTAGATCTGTGTGTTTTAAATGCTCATGTCCTACACAGATCGCTAACAGGTCGTAAAATGACGATAGCACAGTTTCATCTGCACTGGTAAGGAAACTTACAGAAACGTATGCGTTAGAGCGCAGCAAAGCTGGCAGTGGAAGGTGTTTTGATGATAATCCTCTAGGATTTTTGGCAAGGCATTTTCCAGACATTATAACAAGTGAGCAATCCAAGAACAGTGCTCTAACGCGTAGATGCATTGTTTACTGGAAATAAAAAGTGAGTCGAGAAAGCAGGTACGAATGTAAACTTGCAAGGTACCATTGTGTGTCGTATCCTGTTTTGAAAATACCACACAAAACAGAATTACTAATTGCAGCATAGAACGAATACAATAATGGTATGGGGAAAAAACTTCGAAAAAAAAATTATAAAAATGGAAAAACAAAATTTTTTTATTAACTTCGTCAGTGCCGGTCCAAAGCCTGGAGCAAAAAGAATGGGAAACATATTCACAAAGTGTAAAAGTAACGCCTAAATTTACAGTTCATGACTTTGAACTTTCTCTGTAAGTGAATTTCATGTGCTAACAAAAAGACAGAGATTTCACAGCTTTCAAATGTGGTTGTTGAACATAAGTATTCAACAGATTTTCCAACAAGTATTTGGTCGAAGAAACAAATTTACGCACAATCGGGTAATTACAAAGCGCAACAAATATTCGGACAATTCAGCGATACAAATTTCTTATCACACCAGAACAAATTTAACGACGTAAAGTAAAATTGTTCTTACCGTTGCTCACAGTAAATTCCGATGGTGTAGTGCGATATGAAAGACGATCTGTAAGTCGCTTTCTCCTATAAACGACGTAATACGATGTTCTGAACAACAAAAATGACGTACAGTAATCTATAATCTATGGCTTATTTTATTCTTTCTTGAGTTAGTACGATGAGGAACGCGTAGATAAATGCAGACATTATAAACAGGTATCCAAGAAAATAAACTATTGATGTGAAGCTAACGAATCACGTCGCTTTCGGCATAATCTACAAAAATAGTGCAAGAAAACTACAAGAAAGATATCATTCTTGGTGGAGGAAAATAGTTTTACCAGACAGTTTGATTCTGTAGTAATTCACCTGCAGGTGAACTACGTAGTGAGAGCATTTACGATAATTCTGTGTCAGCCGTGAGAGGACACAATATTTCGCGTGGAGTCGCAGTCACTGCAGAAATATTCAGCACAGGGCGGGTGGGACAGCGAGGGGCGGTCCGCCCCAGGCGGCAGCTCGATGGTCAGCCGCACTAGCGCAGGTACACGGGTGACCGTGCAGGCCGCAGCGCCTCAGCGTGCCAGCAGTCGAGGAGGTAAGCCATTTACTGTTCCTCACAGGCAGCTCTTGGCAAAAACACGCGATAACGATGGTGTTGCATTGACGAATTCCTTATCCGTCACGTCCCTGGTTAGATAGACAGAACATTCGGCGTTAGCAGGGGAAGACTGTACGTGTTGGGCACGCAGCCTATAAACGTAACTGGTGACACAACACAGATTGGTGATAGCGACTTTGAGAGGACACCTGGCTTTATAAATTATTCAGTTAGGGAAGTGTACCGAGAAATACCGCATGTGACTGATGTACATAAGATCAGCAAAAATCCTGAGCAACAAGAAATATAAAACCATTATAAAACCAATACCTAATGTCGAAAACAAGAACAATAACAGTAGCGGCGATGGTATTGACATTGTGCATACAGCAGTGATACCACAGTATATATATTATGACGACCCCGACGAGAGAATAGATCGACTATGGCTGCTCATGGCATCAGCTGCTGCAGGTAATACAGCTCGTTCGGATGAGGCCGTTGCAATAATTTCTAAGCGTAGAGAGAGAGAGAGCCATCATCGAATAAGTGTGGAGACAGTAGTTCGAGAACTTCACAAAGCAGCACTCAAAACATACCCTCGTAAGCAGTTTATGACTGGAGGTTTGGGTGACTTACGGCAGGCTGATCTTATGGATATCAGGTAATATTCACATGGGAATAATGAATTAAATTATATTTAAATGGTTATTCATACATACTCCTAACCTTCCTGGGCATTACCTGTTAAAACAAAAACGGGTAGAAAGCTCGCGAATGTGTTTGAGTGCTTGCTGCATACAGGGACGAATCGATCCCCAGACAACCTCAAAACCGATCAAAGTGGAGAGTTTTACAATAGGTTTTCCAAGACCGTGATGCAGCGGTAAGGAATACGTTACAACATTCACCCACGTGAAAGCAAGTTTCGTGGAGCATCTGAAAAGGACAATAAAAGGTCAAATGTGGATGCGTTTTAATCTTCGCGTATCATACAGATGGACAGATATCCTCCAAGAAATAATTGCTCAGTATAATCGAACCATACATACCACAATAAAAATCAGACGAAGCGATTTTCATGATAATGTACTCATGGATACGGTGGACTATCGCATTAAAATGCCGGATTCATGCAAACAGAAAATTAATGTAGATCATTTGTTAGGTATCTCAAAATATAAGAAAGCATTTGAGAAATCATATCTACCGAAGTGGTCAACAGAGATATTTACAGTTTGCAAAGTGCAAAGAACGAATCCTAGAACTTATATCTTAAAGGATCGTAAAGGCGAGGAAACTGCAGGTTGCATATACTCCGAAGAGTTGCAGAAAAGCTCAGAACCGGATATGTTTCTCGTAGAGAGAGTCATACGACGTCGGGGAAATAGAGCACTAGTCAAATTGCATGGGTTTCCTGCAGCACAAAACAGATGGATTAATGCTAACGATTTGCACATGCACAGTCCATAACCACCGCAGTAGCATAACATGCGTGCTAGGAGACGCATTATAGGAGGGGTGGTATTCTAGACAAGACAAACTGCCACAGGTATTCCACATTCCGGGGTATAACTACTGCGGACATGGAACAAAGATTCTGAAACGCTTGGCAGGAGGTGATAAGTGCAGACGAAGCGTGTATGGAACATGACATTGCATATGTTGCAAATAAAGATCTCTCAAGTCATCACATTGGAGGTAGGATTTTAGCTGATAAGGCTAAGGCGATGCGGAAAAGAAAGAATATTGGTGCAGATCAATGCAGTGCAGCATTTCAAGTTTATGAGTGATGAACTTCAAGCGGGTTATGAATGCTGCACGTTGTGCCTTAAACAAGAAAAAGAAGAAGGGTGAAAGCAGAGTTGTTTGAAGAACTGCATCCTGAAGCTAAAAACGGTCTGAAAGGCGCGAGAAGAAGAAGAAGATCCCTTAAAGCACCTCTAATTTCACCAATACGAAAGATGTCTTGTGTTTTCTTGTTCCTCATCCCAGCATTCTCGGCGGTAGGGTCCCTCGCTGGTGGTGCTGCAACTGTTGCTGGAACAGTCAAGAACGCGCAAAACTCCGAAGCGCAGTTAGAAGGGGCAAGAAGACATAACCACTTGATGGAAGCCACAGCCGTTGGGGAAAGGACTATACTTGAAATCTTACAGGAAAGGGCTTGGCGTATCCATAAATTAAAGAAAAGCCCTTTAGCTGTCCTACCTGATCACAAATGCTGCTCTTCTCGAGCTTGTTAGAAAAAATTCAACATTCCGAGATTTCATGATGTGTTTATGCGGGATACATTACCGAAGACTATGTGGAAAACTGGTGAATGTGCCATCGTAAATTTAGTTGTTGCTGAAGGTCCTGGCACCCACTAGGTGTCACACGTCATGATAAATGCGGATACGTCTACTATTTAGTCTCATTTGGAGACCTGCAACCGCCAGAATAAATACAGCGATACTTCACTCACAGAAGACGTTCGCTCTACAATTATCGGAGCTATCGACTTTAATACATACCTCTGTGGACATCTGGGCATCATGTTTCTCTTGACATTCACAAAGAAAAAGAAGCATGCTATATAAGGAGGAGCTTAAAACATTCCTTCATCAGTTGAGGTACAGATGCAATGTCGTACACTTTGACGTTAAAAGAACGATCATCTGTATTGCGTGCAAATTACTTCCCTCCAGTTGATTTGAGCATTGGTGTATGAAGTATAGCATCGATTGGACTGGAGCCGTACAACGGCATCCCAAATATCACTGAGACTAACAACAAACTACATCTGGATATTAATGGTAAAAAAGGCATTGTGGAAATAGAACCGGGCGCATACGATATCCATGATTTAAACGAAGTCTTAAAACAGTCTGGAAAAGTTATTGAGCTGCATGCAAACATCAATACACTTAAATATGAAATAAGGACTGAAAATGCAGCAATTGACTTTAACCAGAAAGGTTCAATAGGGCCTATGGGGTTTCACAAACTGACATGTTTTGAAGAAAGATCCAAGTAAATATTACAAGTCAGATCAGGCTGTGGATATACTGCCTGTCAGCACAATCGGAGTCGAGTGTAACGTTGCAACGAACTCCTATCTCAACGACCGTCTGATACACATTATTTACGGATTCTTCCCTTGAGTTGCAACGCGGTACAAGATTGTTGAAACTCCTTCCATTGCAATATACCTTCCAGTGACAGTTCAGTTGGAGTAGCGTATTGTGGATCAGAATAATCAAGTTGTTGACTTTCGTGGTGAGGAAATCAATGTACGATTACATCTAAGCCAAGATCGGCGCACAGTACAAAATCACTGCACGCAATCCATAGCACGTCACTTCGTGTGAACTACGAGTTTCTTAAATCAGTTGGCTTGAAACCTCGCAATGATGACCTCACTCAGTATAACCAGTTCAGAAGAGTATGATGAGCGAATTATAAGTCAGAAATACTTCTCGCATAAACCTGACATTTCAACCACATTTAACAAGAATGATGAAATTATGATTTTCCTCCAGCACCAAGAAGCGCTGACGCTTCCATGCAAGAGTTTCATATATTTGGAGGAGTCATTCAACGAAACCAACGGCGGGTACAGTGGGAGCCAAGCTTACACGTAACGCCTTAGTATCCCTGTATCAAGAGATACGCTATGAACGCAATTGGTCTGAGATCGACCGTGCACACAATGTGGCATAACATCAACCCTTAAAACATATGTCTCTACATCAGCCACGGATTTCAATGCCTTAGAAAATGTGGGATGATTCATAGACGATCCGGAGGATAGAGCTGTTGCAGAATACAAGCGATTTACTGCATGCATTCCTCTAAAAATACTTATGGTTTACTTTTAGGACATGAGACAGATTACTATAAATGCTAAACAGGAACTCACTCTGGTACGGAGTGCAACGGATAATTACTCGTACATTAAAGGAGCTCAAGAGGAGAATATCATCACAATTAGCAAGATAATATGGAATATACCCCACATCAGTGTATCAGACGAGGAGCGTTTGAAGCTTTTAAAAGACCGGAATTCCGGTACATTTCTATCACTAACATTTCTCTCTTGGGGGGGTTTTCGAGTATCGAATGTTACCGTCTGCAAGCAGACAAACACGTGGTATTAAAACCTGTTCACATCTGCAGACATCTACATTCACCATACTTAATTTTCAGACTGACAAAAGCGGGAATATATCAAATGATTCCTCTGCATTCGACAACTGCTAGTTAACTAACGCCAGAGTCTGCGTGAATTCAGAATTCTACCCATATGCAGTGTGCGATTTGCGCTTTTAGCAGAGGGGGGAGGGACGCCTTAGGGGGTTAGTATAATTATATCTGTTAGTAGCTTGGACCGTGGCGTTAGCCATGTTTAAACAGTTATTTATAAATAGAAGTTAATGCCGAAACTCACTATTCACGCGTAGGCACTATCAGAAAAGTCATCCCTAGTTATATCTTTAAAAGTACATTATAGGTAAAGCTTATTTACAAAATCATCTACATACAGGTATACAAAGGGAATTCAAAAAGTAAAGGCACATTTGTGAAAAGCTGTACTTATTCTGATGATAGAAAACTGAAATATGCAGCCGGCCGCGGTGGCCGTGCGGTTCTGGCGCTGCAGTCCGGAACCGCGAGGCTCCTACGGTCGCAGGTTCGAATCCTGCCTCGGGCATGGGTGTGTGTGATGTCCTTAGGTTAGTTAGGTTTAAGTAGTTCTAAGTTCTAGGAGACTTATGACCTAAGATGTTGAGTCCCATAGTGCTCAGAGCCATTTGAACCATTTTTGAAATATGCATTTTTTTCTACGTAACCTCCCTGGACTTTAATGCAGTTTTCCCGACGTTTTACGAATTTTTTTTTTTATTTCATCAGAAAATACGTTTTTCGGTTGTATCTGTAACCAATTTTGCACCGCAGCAATGACGTCTTCATCACTTTCAAATCGTTTTCCCTTTAGTGCTTCCGTTAAGGGTCCAAACATGTGAAAATTGCTTGGAGCCAGGTCTGGACTATATCATGGATGTTCCAGCACCTCGAATATCAACTCTTTTATTGCGTCGGCTGTCCGTTTGGCAGAATGTGGGCGAGCATTATCTTGCTGCAGGATGACACCTCTTCAGTTTTCCACGACGTTTGGATCTGATTGCAGGTTTTAGTTTCGTACGGAACACATCACATCCACCATACAATACAGACCTGGCTCTAAAGCCTCGTTTACGCTGGGGCGACGTCTTGCAACTTTGTGGCATGCTACGGAAATTTGGCGTGCGTCGTCTTGTAGCATGCTACAACAGGCAACATCTTACGGCGTATGTTGCATGCGGCAGGTTAATTTATGCCGAAGTAACAGAATTTGTGCTACACGTGTGTCGGTCTTGCAGTATGATGGGTGATAAAGTGATCTCAGCGGCGGCCTACTTGGTACTTGCAAATGCAGCTAACAACGGAAATGAAAACCGAAGGGAAAGAAAACGATGGTGGAAGAGTATTTAAAGAAAGTCCACGAAATAGTATCCTAGGAACTAGAAGCAGAAGATGGTGCGTTATTTAGTATTTTACGAGAATGTCGACTGAAGACTTTAATTACTTAATGCGGTTAACTACACCATTTATTGTAAAGAAAGATAACAACTGTCAAGACAGTATTTCACCAAGAATTCGCTGGGCCATCACATCACGATTTTTAGCCACTGGCGATTTATGCAAGTCACTAATGTACTTATTTGAAGTATCGTATTCTGCTATTTCCCTCATAGTGCCAGAGGTATGTGAAGCTTTTTCATTAGTGTTGAAGAATTACATAAAGGTAAGCACGCAACATTCAATACTGATTTCATTTAAGTAATGTTTTATTGACATTTTTAAGCAAATTAAAATGGATATTAAAGAACTGTTAAAAATACTTATTTCTAAAATCGAATTATTTGAGCTCTTCTGTTTCTGTTTGAACAAATTCGTCACAATTATTATTGTCCACATATACAATTTCACACCTAGGTTTTGCAACCAATGTTTCGATGCTCGGAATTTGCTGTTCATACTCCCCTAAGGGCGCTTTAAAAAGAACATGTGAAAGTACGTGCTTGACATATGTGGGAGGTACATGTTCTTCAAGAGCTACATCGCCGTCACCTTTTGATACTGTGTCCTCTGTGTCATCAATCTGAAAAAGTAGGGAAAGTAATGAGTATGTTTTACTTTTCAGATTCCAAAGGATACTGAAGAATGGCAGAAGGTAGCAAGAAATTTCGAAGTGAAGTGGAATTTCCCTCACTGCATAGGGGCCATACATGGCAAACATGTGCAAATTATGTGTCCTCCGAATACTGGAAGTGAATACATCAACTACAAAAAAACATTCAGCATTGTCCTTATGGCAATTGTAGACGCAAATTACTGCTTTCAATATGTTGTATGTCACAGGGACAGAAAGAGAGGGGAGGAGGAGATTGACTTTGAGGGGGAGAGAAATTGACCTTAGCGAAGGGGAGAGTGACGGAGGGGTAGAAGGTGATAGAGGAGAGAAGCAGATGGACAAAGAGAAGGGCAAGAGAAGATGGGGAGTGGGAAAACAAGGAGATGGGCATAAGGGGAAGGTAGAGACATCCGGGCAATGCAGAGTTTCCTTACCTCATTTACAAAATTAATAAATCTTCATATGTAGTTAATTAACAACTTTGTAAATGATTCATGTAACATACGATACTCAAACTATACTAAAATACGTGATGAATAAAATGTAAAATTAAAATTTTTGTTTTGTTTTGTGCTTAACTTTAAAACTCTGGAATTATAAGTGAATGTTAATTTGTAAATCATCGTATTATGACAAAGCCACAGCAAAGTGTGGCCGGTTCAGCTAGTACAAAAGCATATAATTGTCATTTTAACTTACAGAGTTTAGTTGAAGAGACGAGATGAATGAGACTGCTCCTGAAGGTTCGAGGGTTTGCCTGTAGGTTTGTCAAGGGCGCTATGGTGCTGAGAAGCAAGGCTTCTTTTTCTTAGCTGCAAATTTTTCTGCATCGAAGCAATGCAGTGGAGGTCCATTTATTGAAATGAGAAGTAGATTTGAAAGTGTCAGAATTTGTAAGTGATTTTCTGATCAGTCACTGTTAAATTCATGTCACTGAATCCGCGTTCATATTCAGCCGTAGATATAGGTATAACTTCGACTGCTTTCAAAAGTTCCTTCACAGAAGTGGGCATGTGTTGAGGATTTTCTTTATGGATTCGAAAATCTTTAACCAGTGACGCACACGAGCATTCACGTAATTTAAAATCCATCTTTTTACACAAGCGAGAAATTGACATGTCACCATAATACACCATCATCTGAAGGCCACGTATCTGAATTTAAAACGGCTACACCCGAAAAGAAATCCAAGTCCTCAAAGCGGTTTTTTATATTGTCTACCAAAGAATGGTATACTCTCTTTCAAATTCGAAAGGTGGCAGGGGTAAAATACAGGGAGCGAAAGGCTATTTACAATTTGTACAGAAACCAGATGGCAGTTATAAGAGTCGAGGGGCATGAAAGGGTAGCAGCGGTTGGGAAGGGAGTGAGACAGGGTTGTAGCCTGTCCCCGATGTTATTCAATCCGTATATTGAGCAAGCAGTAAAGGAAACAAAAGAAAAATTCGGAGTAGGTATTAAAGTCCATGGAGAAGAAATAAAAACGTTGAGGTTCGCCGATGATATTGTAATTCTGTCAGAGACAGCAAAGGACTTGGAAGAGCAGTTGAACGGAATGGACAGTGTCTTGAAAGGAGGATATAAGATGAACATCAACAAGAGCAAAACGACGATAATGGAATGTAGTCGAATTAAGTCGGATGATGCTGAGGGAATTAGATTAGGAAATGAGACACTTAAAGTAGTAAAGGAGTTTTGCTATTTGGGGAGCAAAATAACTGATGATGGTCGAAGTAGAGAAGATATAAAATGTAGACTGGCAATGACAAGGAACGCGTTTCTGAAGAAGAGAAATTTGTTAACATCGAGTATAGATTTAAGTGTTAGGAAGTCGTTTCTGAAAGTATTTGTATGGAGTGTAGCTATGTATGGAAGTGAAACATGGACGATAAATAGTTTGGACAAGAAGAGAATAGCAGCTTTCGAAATGTGGTGCGACAGAAGAATGCTGAAGATTAGATGGGTGGATCACATAACTAATGAGGAGGTATTGAATAGAATTGGGGAGAAGAGGAGTTTGTGGCACAACTTGACAAGAAGAAGGGACCGGTTGGTAGGACATGTTCTGAGGCATCAAAGGATCACAAATTCAGCATTGGAGGGCAGCGTGGAGGGTAAAAATCGTAGAGGGAGACCAAGAGATGAATACACTAAACAGATTCAGAAGGATGTAGGTTGCAGTAAGTACCGGGAGATGAAGAAGCTTGCACAGGATAGAGTAGCATGGAGAGGTGCATCAAACCAGTCTCAGGACTGAGGACAACAACAACACAACAACCAAAGACTGAAAAAATTTCTTCCGAAATGTCTTAAATCTGTTATATTCATCACAAGTTGTTTCTTTAATTAATACCCCTTTGAATGTGCGCTTTTCCTCCATCTCTTGTACTATCATCCTAATTCGAGGCGTTTTCAGTGTTTCAAGAGTTCGTATAGCCACTTCAATTTCCTGTTTTGCTTTAATGACTGAACAATTTCTCTTTTGCATAATGAATGTTAATACTTGCAGAACTTCTAGGGCCTCATAAAGCACAACTAATTCCATTACAAGCAACCACTTTGTGAGATGTTTTGGTAAACCTTCAAATTTAGATCTCTCCTGAGTTGATCATTAACCATCATGTCTCAGTTTTTCAAAAAGATGGACAAGAGAACTGTTACTTTCAATAAAAGCTCGAACAGCATTAAATGAGGAAGCAACCTAACGTACGCGAAAAATACGGCCTAGTTTTAATATCTGCGAGGATAATTCTAGTGAAACACTTTGTAGTAGTCTCTGATTTTTGGGACTTCGAAAAACACAGAATATAAGGAATCTAAAAAAACCTGTATACGGTATACATGCAGGGATGGCTAGAGGACAAATGTAAGGATGTAGAGGCTTACCTCACTAGGGGTAAGATAGTTACTGCCTATAGGAAAATTAAAGAGACCTTTGGAGATAAGAGAAAGACTTGTATGAACATCAAGAGCTCAGATGGAAACCCAGTTCTAAGCAGAGAAGGGAAAGCCTAAAGGTGGAAGGAGTATATAGAGGGTCTATACAAGGGCGATGTACTTGAGGACAATATTATGGAAATGGAAGAGGATGTAGATGAAGATGAAATGGGAGATACGATACTGCGTGAAGAGTTTGACAGAGCACTGAAAGATCTGAGTCGAAACAAGGCCCCCGGAGTAGACAACATTCCATTGGAACTACTGACGGCCTTGGGATAGCCAGTCCTGACAAAACTCTACCATCTGGTGAGCAAGATGTATGAAACAGGCGAAATACCCTCAGACTTCAAGAAGAATTTAATAATTCCAATCCCAAAGAAAGCAGGTGTCGACAGATGTGAAAATTACCGAACAATCAGGTTAATAAGCCACAGCTGCAAAATACTAACACGAATTCTTTACAGACGAATGGAAAAACTAGTAGAAGCCAACCTCGGGGAAGATCAGTTTGGATTCCGTAGAAATACTGGAACACGTGAGGCAATACCGACCTTACTACTTATCTTAGAAGAAAGATTAAGGAAAGGCAAACGTACGTTTCTAGCATTTGTAGACTTAGAGAAAGCTTTTGACAATGTTGACTGGAATACTCTCTTTCAAATTCTAAAGGTGGCAGCGGTAAACTACAGGGAGCGAAAGACTATTTACAATTTGTACAGAAACCAGATGGCAGTTATAAGAGTCGAGGGACATGAAAGGGAAGCAGTGGTTGGGAAGGGAGTCAGACAGGGTTGTAGCCTCTCCCCGATGTTATTCTATCTGTATATTGAGCAAGCAGTAAAGGAAACAAAGGAAAAATTCGGAGTAGGTATTAAAATCCACGGAGAAGAAATAAAAACTTTGAGGTTCGCCGATGACATTGTAATTCTGTCAGAGACAGCAAAGGACTTGGAAGAGCAGTTGAACGGAATGGATGGTGTCTTGAAGGAAGGATATAAGATGAACATCAACAAAAGCAAAACGAGGATAATGGAATGTAGTCGAATTAAGTCGGGTGATGTTGAGGGTATTAGATTAGGAAATGAGACGCTTAAAGTAGTAAAGGAGCTTTGCTATTTGGGGAGCAAAATAACTGATGATGGTCGAAGTAGAGAGGATATAAAATGTAGACTGGCAATGGCAAGGAAATCGTTTCTGAAGAAGAGAAATTTGTTAACATCGAGTATAGCTTCAAGTGTCAGGAAGTCATTTCTGAAACTATTTGTATGGAATGTAGCCATGTATGGAAGTGAAACGTGGACGGTTAATAATTTGGACAAGAAGAGAATAGAAGCTTTCGAAATGTGATGCTACAGAAGAATGCTGAAAATTAGATGGGTAGATCACATAACTAATGAGGAAGTATTGAACAGGATTGGGGAGAAAAGAAGTTTGTGGCACAACTTGACCAGAAGAAGGGATCGGTTGGTAGGACATGTTCTGAGGCATCAAGGGATCACCAATTTAGTATTGGAGGGCAGCGTGGAGGGTAAAAATCGTAGGGGGAGACCAAGAGATGAATACACTAAGCAGATTCAGAAGGATGTAGGTTGCAGTAGGTACTGGGAGATGAAGAAGCTCGCACAGGATAGAGTAGCATGGAGAGCTGCATCTAACCAGTCTCGGGACTGAAGACCACAACAAAAACAACATGGTATACATCTGCTACATCATTCATAACATCGTGGACAGCTAATTCCATTTTGTGGTTCATACAATGAACGACAGTTAAATCGTTATGTGAATGACTATGCAGTAGAGCGGCTACGCCTTTCTAAGGGGCGAGTATTGTTGAGGCACCATCTGGTGTGATACCTACAAGGTGTTTCTTTATTACATAATTTGTAATGCCATACTTTTCAAGAGCTGCTAACAGTGTGCTGAAAATGCATTCTCCTGTCACACTTTCTAATTCAACAATGTCAAAAAAATAACTGCAAGCAATTTCCTCAAAGGACAAACGTAAATATATTATTAAACAAGTTTTATTGGAAACCGTTGTACTTTCGTCCATCATGATACTGAAGTTTGTACCCGATTCTACAAGGAAGTGAGCAAGATTCTTTTTCATTTCTTCTCCTACGAACATAATGATATTTCGGCATGCATGGTCAGAATGAGGCATATTACCGACTGATAAACGATTAAGCTTTTGTAGTTCAATTACTGCAGGATACGATTTGAATGATAATTTCTGTTTAGCTGTTACATATGCAGATTTGAACAACGAAGCAGTTGCGATTACTTTTTCTTGATGCTGCTTTCCCCACAACTTTGCATTTCAGTGACGCATTTTTGTGAACTTTTCTTCTCTTTTATACTCGTGTTTTCCACGCACTTCATGTGTGATTTACACTTTGCATGATCCCCGATTTTATCATTTATTTTTTTGGCGTTATTAGCAGAAACACCAGCTAAAAACGCGTTATCGATACGCACACGTTCACTGCTTTCCACCTTAAGTTCACAAACTTGAAAACACACTGTGCATATTACTAAGTTTTTGTCATTTACGGGCAGCCACGCATTAGTCTTTTGCCAGTTTTGAAAACGTGATAAGGTAACACAATTTCCTACTATAATTCCAAGAGAACTGTTACTTCCATTCCTACCTTTGACGTGTCACAGTTTTCAGTCACCGGAGATTCAGTCTCTTCCCCTGTATTAGCACCATCATTACCGTTTTCTTTTTTACATTCACTGTATATTTTAACTCTTTTAGCACCACTGTTAGTATCCTGACTGTCACGGTTTGTACACGTATCAGGTAATGCACTGCTTATAAGGAAATCAGAAATTTTCCTTTGTTTGAATGACATCCTGAAATTCCGTAGTTCTTACAGGCCCGGACGCACTCAACTCACTAATGAAGCTACTGAAGCGGGAACGTGTGAAGATCGCCGTGTGTTTGGCGGACGCGCGGCAAAGAACGAACGGCACCAATTAATTTGGAGTACGGGATGCTGGGGAGCCTGGGTTAAGCTCCACCCATGTGGTTCGCGGCTAGCGAAGTCAGACTGTCCGATCCCGTCTGACCAGTACCGTTGCTCACTTCGCACCACTTTGTGCTTTCGTCCCTGTTAGTCCGCGTCATACCGTTGCCAAAAGGTGGCCTAACGGTAAATGTTCGCACAGGTACCGGGCCGGTCGCCACCCTGTGTCAGGGCCCGGGGTGGGAATTTCAGCCCCCCAGCTCACCCAACTCTGCGGTACGACTGCTACGTTATCACTGCCACACTACTTCCCTCGCAAGCTCGCAAGTAAACGGATGACGCACCTTAGACGAAAGCAACAATGACAACATGTTAATGATGATTTAGTTCTAAATGTTTTGAAATGCTTAACTACTACATAACACTTTTTCAAAATTAATAAGCAAACATATTAATATTATTAATAGTAAGACTGTATTAAAAACTTTCAGTGTTCGGCTCCACAAATTTAAATTATATTTGAAGTTTTACTCCAGTGCATGGGAAATAAACATGGGGATGGTCTGATGCAGATTGGAGGAAATCCCCCCCATACCCCTCCCCCCATCCCCCCCCCCCCCCCCCGCTCCCCTGCAAATCGCACACTGCCCATATGACAATTTACACCTGCAGTGGGATGAAATTTGTAGTCTAGCATATGACATGTACGCTAGGTATCATGCTTCTTACTGTGAAAGTGCTGAAGAAGGGGTTGTCTACTCAGTCCACAGAAGCCATCACCGATCATCGTAATAGGCCGCTCGAAACACAACGAGATAGTTACATCTGCACCAGATGTACGTATTGAATTTAAATCTTCTGCAAATTTCCTGGAACACACTGCCATGTATGCTCTAGTTCCACATGACTGTGTGATCAACTACCGCCCGCTCACAGGCGTTGTGCAACGAGCTGTATAAATGAACAGGTGCTGTGCCATACCTAGAGCATTCCACAATGGCATCTCAAGATGTAAACATCATTGCAGACGCTCAGGGTTTCTATGATGGTGAGTGTAGACAGTTCATATTTAAAGATGTTGCATTCGCAGTGTACAGAGAAGATGTCGTAATAATAGAGACATTCTCAGCAAACAAACCGTCACCGAGGTCTTTCAAGGATGTGAAGTGCGTTGGAATTCACTGAGATGATCCTGGCATACCATATAACGATATGGTGATGTCGCGTCTACTATTCAACCACACAGATACCATTATCTACGTGAAGGGGTAGGAGAAGATCTCGTGAATGCATCGAATCCTCATGTTTGTTGCTGTTCAAGACTTGTAATTCTACGGGTGCCCTGCTCTCCATTGACTCAAGAAGAAGAAGAAGAAGAAGAAGATGTAAAATTACTTTTAGGCTGGATGAAAAATAAATTATTTTTTACTTTACAACCTCTGTGTTCTTTTTTCAACCCTGTTCCAGCTTTGACAGTGTTCATTTTTAACCAGATACTACGTCTGTGAGTTTCTTCAAGCACCAGAGATATAATTTTAGACATGTGTGCTGTATGTCTTTGAAAGTGGACACGGTCACATGCCTCCTGCTCCCATAACCCAATTCGGGCTGCACGACAGGGATAATTCCACGCAGCCATTCTGTATATTTTCCTATCATCCATCTTAAACTTGATCTGCTTTATAGCACTCACTCTTCAGCAAAACTAATGTCATTTGTGAACAGACAGCTATATATACATATATATATATATATATATATATATATATATATATATATATATATATGGTGAGTCACCTAACGTTACCGCTCGATGTATTTCGCAAACCACATCAAATACTGACGAACCGATTCCAAATACCGAACGTGAGGAGAGGGGCTAGTGTAATTGTTTAATACAAACCATAGAAAAATGCACGGAAGTATGTTTTTTAACACTAACCTACGTTTTTTAAATGGAACCACGTTAGTTTTGTTAGCACATCTGAACATATAAACAAATACGTAATCAGTGCCGTTTGTTGCATTGTAAAATGTTAATTACACCCGGAGATATTGACGCTTGAAACATCCGACGTTCAGTTGCGTGTTGTAACAAACACGGGCCACGGTCGGCGAGCAGCATCTGCAGGGACATGTTTACGATGACGACCGTGTTTACGAGTGTGGCTGTAGTGCACTGTTGTGATTTGGTCTAGCTGTCGCAGTGTCTGCATGTAGCGCTTGCTGCTATTGTTATTCTGCATTCGTCTCAGCACACAGACCAACTGTAGTACTCCGTGTTACCAGACGTCTGTGATAGTGTAGTGTTGTAGGAACTGTGACCATGGTGTATTCGAACTCTGAAAAGGCGGAGATGATACTCATCTATGGCGAGTGTCGACGAAATGCAGCTGAAGCCTGCAGGGTGTATGCAGAACGGTACCAGGACAGAGAGCATCCAACGTGCCGCACATTGCATAACATCTACCTCCAACTGCATGCAACAGGTATGGTCGTAGCACGCAAACGGGTCCGTAACAGGCCCGTCACAGGAGAAGCGGGTGCAGTTGGTGTGTTAGCTGCTGTTGCCATGAACCCACACATGAGTACACGGGACATTGCGAGAGCCGGTGGACTGAGTCAAAGTAGTGTCATGCGCATACTGCATCGTAACCGCTTTCACACGTTTCATGTGTCGCTACATCAGCAATTACATGGTGATGACTTTAATCATCGAGTGCAATTCTGTCAATGGGCATTAACAGAGAATGCGTTGCAGTTCTACCTGTTTACCGATGAAGCGGGTTTCACAAACCACGGGGCAGTGAACCTACGGAACATGCATTACTGGTCCGTGGACAATCCTCGCTGGCTCAGACAGGTAGAGCGACAGCGACCGTGGACTGTAAATGTATGGTGCGGAATCATTAGCGACCACCTCATTGGTCCTCACTTCATTGCAGGGGCACAAACAGCTGCAACATACATCGCGTTTCTACAGAATGACGTGCCAACGTTGCTTGAAAATGTCCCACTGGAAACGCGTCAACGTATGTGGTATCAGCATGATGGTGCACCTGCACATTCCGCAATTAACACTAGGCTGACCCTTGACAGGATGTTCGACGGGCGTTTCATAGGACGTGGAGGACGCATAAATTGGCCAGCCCGTTCTCCTGATCTTACACCTCTGGACTTCTTTCTGTGGGGTACGTTAAAGGAGAATGTGTACCGTGATGTGCCTACAGCCCCAGAGGATATGAAACAACGTATTGTGGCAGCCTGCGGCGACATTACACCAGATGTACTGCGGCGTGTACGACATTCATTACGCCAGAAATTGCAATTGTGTGCAGCAAATGATGGCCACCACATTGAACATCTATTGGCCTGACATGTCGGGACACACTCTATTCCACTCCGTAATTGAAAACGGAAACCACGTGTGTACGTGTACCTCACCCCTCATGGTAACGTACATGTGCGTCAGTGAAAAAGACGAATAAAAAAGTGTTAGCATGTGGACGTAATGTGCTGTTCCAGTCTCTTCTGTACCTAAGGTCCATATCCGTTCCCTTTGGATCCGTACGTAATTCGGTGCTCTCCGATACACACGATCGAACAGCGGAGGAGTGGTACTCAAGCGTCAACTTTAGGTTACAATATCCATTTAAAAAAACGTACGTTTGTGTTAAAAAACATGCTTCCGTCCATTTTTTTATGGTTTGCATTAACCAATTACACTAGCCCCTCTCCTCACGTTCGGTCTGTGGAATCGATTCGTCAGTATTTGATGTGGTTTTCGAAATATATCCAGCGGTAATGTTAGGTGACTCACCCTGTATATATATATATATATATATATATATATATATATATATATATATATATATAACGCTACAGGGGACAGGATTCATGTAAATACTGACGACAAAGACGTTTAGTGACAAATTTTTTTCGTTTATTCAGTTGACACAAATATAACATACTTCTTGAGGTACAATATAATTCTTGAGGCACAATGTAGTTTTTGAGGTACGATATAGTATTCTTGAAGTACAATTTCACTCTTATATTCCAGTTCAGACACTTTTACCTTACATACTACAAATTCAAGAATATTTTTTTACAGTTCTTTTTCCAATAACACTGGAAATTTTTTTTAAATCTACGCTAAAAACTAATGTGGAGATACTTTCTTTACTACAACTAAATTCCACAGTCCCAGTAGCATAGTTTTTACAGTAATTCTGGTCGACTGTGCTCACTTAGAATCTAAATTGAACAGCCCCAATAGTAAAGATTTTTACAATAACAATTCTGATGGACTCTGAGCTACATAGATATATATATATACACTTAAAAACTATTCTAACTTAGATGGCTAACGGCAGGTGAAAAACCTAAAAAATTATTCCATTTACCAGACGCACATGGTGCTTAGAAATATATGTTGACAGTCTGCACATGCATTGCATATGAACAAATAAATAAATATAAACATATTTTTTTGTGTTTATGGTTTTTAATATTTTTGTGTAGGCTTTTTTAACATTTTTCTCTCACACACATGGTGTGCATATAAATACATTTATCTTTTACTTTTTTTATATTTTTTTCCACACTTGGCCCATGTGTCTATATACACTTGAATCCAGTATTACAAATATTTACACCACACACACACACACACACACACACACACACACACACACACACACACAAAATTACTTACACTATGAAATAGGGTTCTACTACTGCTCTGCAGACACACTCTCTCTCTCCCTCATTCTCTCACTCTCACTCAGAGTCTACCATCCCTTCTCTTGCTAAACATGAGTAGTGTGTGAGTATCGGAGAGTTTCAGTCCCCTCATCACAAATGAGCCTTTTATCATCATAATATGACAGGCCGATTTTAGACTACACCACAGTGTACACCTCATGTGCTCTCGACTGGATACTGGTCTGTCGTACTATATCAGGCAGCTGTAGTGAAGCACCATGAACACCACTGCACAGGCACCGCTAATAGTCTTCGATATAGAGGACTCTCAATGCCATACGATGCGCATCCTTATCCCACCTCTGGGTGGCACCTTCCAATGGGCTGGCCGGAGTGGCCGAGCAGCTCAAGACGCTACCGTCTGGAACCGCGAGACCGCTATGGTCACAGGTTCGAATCCTGCCTCGGGCATGGATGTGTGTGAATTCCTTAGGTTAGTTAGGTTTAAGTAGTTGTAAGTTCTAGGGGACTGATGACCTTAGAAGTTAAGTCCCATAGTGCTCAGACCCATTTGAACCATTTGGAACATTCCAGTGCGGGAGTGCATGCATGTTTGATCACAGACCTACAAACTCCACATTTGGCAATCCATTCGCCTCGTCCTTCATAAGGCTGATAACCTTCTTATTCTGTGGGACATCAGTTTTGGGGTGGAGCCTTCTTGTGGAACTCGCTCTAGACAGAGCGGCAAATAGGCGTGTGCATCATGCAAACTAATAGGGTATTTGAGCTCTGCCTCCACCACAGGCCTTACATCAGAATCAGCTGCCACACCCCCCATGATTTTTCCACGTAATCCCTTGCATTCGTCTTCGGTCACCCATGATAGCTGCTGGCGTGTCCATATAAGTTAATTATGCCCAGATGCATTATGTAACTTGAATCAAGGAATACATTTAACGTGTCACTCATCCGTGAGCTGTTTGCCTTCACGTGCCTATGGACACATTGGTAAAGTCCTCCCATGGATCCCACGCTGAATGAAAAGAAGCATGTCAGTATTGGTCAATATTCAACACTGCACTTCGTTTTCTTGAGCACTGCGTCCCAAGATGACCCGGGTGCCGTGTAATAAAAGACGGGATTCAAACAGTATGTGACCATGCATAGACTTCAGAATTTCTCAAAAACTTCTGCAAGAAAGCACACAGTTGTGTCCACGTAAAGTTGTACGTCCTCTCCTAAAGTGGACATTTTGAATTCTTACCAGACTTTTGTGGCAAGCTCATATCTTGCATCCATTATGGCGTTGCCTGTAAGATTTCTGGAGAATGCAGTTATGTTGGGTAGTTTGCTTTCATTGAATTTCGCCATGTTATCCACATACTTGTAAGGCAAAACCCCTTCCTAGTCACAAGCTGAAATGTGTCCTGGTCGGGAAATGCAGCTTGAGGCAGAGATTCAATGACTTTCAGGAGTGTTGCCTGAAGAAACGTAGCCTATCAAGGAAGTGGAGCATAATTTTTGGCGTCATTCATTTGGAAGATGAAATGCATTTCTCGATGTTCTCATGTAGAAAACTGATCTGATTCTACTCCCAACCACAACCAGACAAGTGCTCAACTAGACAGTGAGCGTCATACCCACTTAAATTATGGAAGACAATGGGTATGTGCCTTGGTAGCTGGTACTTCAAATTGCACACAGAACTGTCTAACGGCAGCTCACAGATATAGCAGTCGACTGCATTATTATACAAATCATCATTCTCCTCCGATTGGGTCAAGGGGAACGTTGTCGCTGTAAAGCTTATCAACATCTGATGAAAGTCTTTCGAGCTCATTGAGCAGTCAAACCACAGGATTACCCCTGATATAAGATTTGTGGTCGTTAAGACTCGAATCATAGTATAATATTACTGGTATTTAAAAAAATTTAATATTATGTTAACCACTTTTGCTGCTGGCAATTCTTCTGAAATGCGAAAATAGTGCATAGAAAATTTTTACTTCTTTATGACGGAATTATATTTCGCAAACCAGCATCATATTCCCTAATCAGACCGACAAGAACGTTGACTGAGGGCACTGTTTAAAGGCCAATCACCGATCTCAAAATTATGCAGTTTGTGTAAGTATTGGAGCAAGGGGGACACGAGGACTCTCTGCATTGTTGCCAGATGCATTCAAGATGCCAGCAGTGACGTTATCCAAGATGGTGTCATGTAGACTTGGCAACAGCGCTTGGCCTCATCCAAGATGGCAGCCATGATGTCATTCAAGATAACGGATTTTGGCAGGAAGTTTGAATTTTGGTGCCTCGCCCCCCTCCCCAAGAAAAATGGCGGGAAGTTCAAATTCCAACAGGATAATGCACCGCACTACGGTTATCTCTACTAAGGTCAGAAAATCGCGGGAAGATAGCTCACTTGGCCTACCTCCACTAACCTAAGTCACCCTACTGCCACCTCTTCCTATGAACTGGCACCAAGCTTGAATTTTAGCAGTAAACAAAGGTTAATTTGCATATCTCTACTAAGCTAAGAAAATGGCGAGAAAGAAAGGGCACTTGCTGTAACATCAGTCACCTAACCACCACCTACTCCTAAGGAATTGTGGGGAAAGGACTTGCAAATAATTCTTTATTTAATCATTTTCATGCAGTAGGGCCATCCAGTGTGTTCACCACGAGACTTAGTGTACATGGTCACCACCAGAGGTTGCTCCCATCTGTCATGTAATCCAAGATAACGGCAAACAGTGCGTTCACCAAGAGCTCCAGACTCTATTTGACATAGTACACAGTACCAGCACCAGAGGGCGCTGTTGTATGTGACGTCATCTGATGATGCGACTATCGTTATTCAAGATGGCGACATACATTGCGGTCACCACGAGGCCTAGTACATATTGACACCATCAGAGAGTGCTACTGTGGAGTTAAAAATGAAGTTTCGCAAATGCCACACCCACCTACACTTGGAAGGAAATACTATTATCCTCAACCAACCACCACGTCCCCTTACCAACCCATGTTGTTGGGCTAATGTAACGTGTACTAATGTGTACTAAAGTGTACTAATGTGCACTAACTAGTACTAATGTGTCTATGATGGACATAAGTTTTTATTTTGAAAGCAATGACTCCACCACAAGACCTTGGCTCCAACTGACCTAGTACACATTACTGCCACTTGAGGGTACTGTCATCCCTCCTGTGACCTAATCCCAGATGGTGGCCTGTGTGGGTAAAATGGTGCTAAAATGACTCAGGTTGTGCTGGGCTGCTGAGGAGACTAAAGAAGCAGCGCACTCTATTTATTTTGGAAAATTTTATTTAGCGATGTAATATATTTCTCACACTGACACAAAACACTCGCCCTTACATGCTTGGGGTCAGAGTACACAGTCTGCAGACACGCAAATAACTCCTAATTTTCCCAAATAATTTCAGTACAGACCTGAAAACTGTTGTTAAATAATTCTGCACAGTGATGTGTAGAAACACTCAGTACTCATAAACTGTCCAAATAACGGATATCACAGCCTACAGACCTGCTCACAAATTAATGCAATCAATGTGGGCAGGCACCTCCTGCCACCCCCTGTAAAGTAGAGTGCAGAGGAGATTAGCCGCAACCCTTGCCAAGTGACGCAGCGGTCAGCTGTCAAACCACACACAGCTACCCTCAAGCATGAGGTGGCCACATCCCTTACACACTTGACACCGAACAAATTCCTATCCACACACGTGTTCACCTGGACACTGGTGCAGACGCCCCCGGGGCGCGCACAGCCGCGAATCGACGCCAGACGCATGTGAAAGTTCCCCCTAACGGAACATATGAGGTGCGTTCAGCCATGCGTATCCATGAAATGTCTGCGTGGCGACTCGCCATCTAAAATTTGCTCAATGTTATTCTTATGTCACATGGCTTTATAAAAAATAACAGCCAGGTCGACCTCTCAGCAATTTATACTGTCCCAGAAACAGTTAACGCTCGCTTTCTTCACGTCTCAGCTTGTATGTACAGAAATTCTTGCACTAACAGAACCTGTTCTTGAAAATAATGCCTAATGCACTCTTCCCAGCGCTCCAAACATGATTCCCTTCTTGCTCTCAACATATGCAAATGTTCTCACCGCTATGTAGAGGTTCCTATATCCCAGTACAAAGGATGTGAACGAATAGAGCATTATGATTCGCTCTTATCGAATTTACCTGTAGAACTACTGATGCCACCGTTATCGAAGCTCCTCAGCCTTTTTTTCCTTCTGCAGACAAGACATTCAGCGGTTATTTTACACAGATCAACATATTACAACGACAACTAAACGTCGCAAAGCGCCATACATGTCGCCAAACACGGGGAGACTCTTACTCAATCACACTGCTCCCTCACCGAGGACAGGAGCTTGAATATTACAACGTGAAACCGACCTACGAGCCATCAATATATCACTCTGTAGCCTACATAACGTCAAATACGTGAAGAATCCTACTCAATTACTGTGCTCCCCCACCCAGGACAGGAGCTTGAATATTCGTGCGCAAAACCGAGCTCCAACTCAGCAATATACCACCGTGTTCTGTGTCAATGTAATAAACGTACAGTTCATATCCTCTGCCAAACAAAATCATCCCTCTTACATCATAGCACCCTCAGTGGCTCAAAGTCACGCTCAGAACTGTTCTACAAATTCGCGATCGTTATCCCTCGACACAAATGCGTTACTGTTTGTAATCCGATCCTGCTTCCCTGCTTCCTCGCTTTTCTACTCACATCTCCAGACTCGGGGATTACATAGGACATGCCCATTTTCACCATAATATTATACCACCTGCCGATCATCCCTCCGGAATTATGGCTTTGGGTGCTCAGTTTGTCACACTGCAGGTACTGGTGTATGTCCCGTATTAAAGTTTTGGCTCGCTGGCATGTGTATTGGCCCAGCATAGATGGCGATGTTGAGCGCCTTGTCCATGGGTGCACTGTGTGTGCGCATCACCAGGCAAGCAAGTACCCCTCAGTCATTTACACCCTGGCCTGTGCCTCGCCGGCCCTGGGAACGCATCCATGAGGACTTTGCGGGCCGTTTTTGGGGTCCATGTGGTTACTCATCGTCGATGCCTACTCCAAACACCCATATGTTGTCCGCGTGAGATCCACCACCACGGAGGCCCTGGCCCAGGTTCTCGCCACTGATGGCCGCCCACACATGTCGGTCTCCAAAATGGTCCCCAATTCACGGCGTCCTCCTTCCACGACTTCTGTGAGGCCAATGGTATCGAACATATCCGTAGCCCCCCATTCGTCCAATGGCGAGGCAGAGAGGCCAACCATGTCGGCCCTCACCCCGTTTTTGAGAACCTATCGCACTACGCCAATTGACGGATGCAGTCCGGCAGAGCTCCTCCGTGGGCGACAGCCGCGGCCCCTGCTCCATTTGCTGCTGCCGCCCTCCTCCCGCCCCCACTGCCGGCCCTCGCAGCGGTATACCCCTGGCACGGCCGTGTGGCCCCGCGAGTACGGGCGCAAGGCGGATTGGACACCCGCCACGGTCGTCGCGGCCCGTGGGCGGCGTGTTAAGTCAGTGCAGACGTCGAAATGGTTGGAGCGCCGCCATCATAATCAGCTCCGCCCTCGTGCTGCCACGGGCTCGGGCCGCCGCCTCCTTCCCTACCTCCTTAGGGTACGGACAGACCCCTCGGGTCACCGCCCCAGCCCCCGGTTGCCGTCTCTCCGCGGGCCTGCCGCCGGCCCTCTCAGCCTCCGGGTGGATCGGCGGCTCCATCCCCCGCCCTGGACTCTGGATCGGCTGTCACGGATACCTCGGGGGTCCCTTCCTCCACGCCAATTGCGGGTGATACGCCCTCTTGCCACTGCCGCCCACCTCGGCACCGTCCGGGGCCATTCCGCCCCCACGCGCAAGTTTCAGGGGGGAGGGATCTGGCACCGCGCGCCGCGGAATTTGAATCCGCGCCAGACGTCGTGGACGTCCAAGACACGTAGAGGTCTCTGCACCGACGCGCCGTAAGCTGTGGCTGCGCTCGCCTCCTGGCCCGCTTTTAGTGTGAGGGCGCCACAGTGGAACATGTGATTCCAGCGGCCAAAAGCGGCGCCCCGGATAGCGTACTTAAGCGCTTGCCTTTCGCTGAGCCAGGAAGTCTAATCTCGAGTATGTCTGTTGACACATCGCCTCTTGTTACGCAGCTTACTGACTTGATCTGTGTACGACTGGACGTGTTTGTTAGGTTTTCTTGTGAATCTGTTGTTCGATCTTATGGTTGTTTGTTCTGTCCTTCGTTGGTCGTGTCCCTCCTCTCCCGTTGTGCTGTTGTCCGCGGGTCACGCCGCGCTTTACGTCATTTCTACCCCGCGACCGTCCCGGTCGCAGTTACAACAGCTGCGGTCACCGCAAGGAGCTCTCTTGGGAGTCCAGTAGTTTGTATCCGATACACCAGTGTTTACTGTAACTCTCGATAACTCCCAGTAAGAACGCGAAAGAGAAATTTCGTCGCAATTGAGGAAAACAAGATCCATTCGGTCTTTTTCCGAAAAGAAAAACTCGGCTGAGTTCGCCGTATTAAACCACTCCTGGAAATCCATATAGTTTGTAGTTGAAACAGCGTGCGTCTGCCTGTGACACTCGAACTATCTCAGTAAGGATGGGACATAGAAATTGTGTCGCGATTAAAAACTACAGGCCACATGCAGGCCTTTCTCAGGGAGACTAACACGGCTACTATCACCCCATGGAGCACTGTTGGGAGTCAAGTAGTTTGTATCCGATGCTCCACTGCCCACTTACTGTAACCCTCGAACACTCCCAGCAAGCACGCGACACAGAAATTTCGCCGCAATGGAAAGGAACGTGCTACACGCCTGCTGCACTCGCTGTATTGGACCTCTCCTGGGAGTCCAACAGTTTGTAGCTGATGCAGCACTGCTGCTCACTGTAACCCTCAAATCATCCCAGTAAGGATGCGACATGGAAATTGCGTCGCGATTCAAAACTACAGGCTCCATGCCGACTCTTTCCAAGAGACTAAGGCGGGTGCAGTCACCGCATGGAGCCTCTTTTGGAAGTTCAGTAGTTTGTATCCGACGCACCACTGCCCGTTTACTGTAAACCTCGAACACGGCCAGTAATGATGCGACATAGAAATTGCGTCGCAATTCAAAACAACAGGATGCATGCCGTCTTTTTCCGAAGAGAAAAACGCGGCAGCGATTGCCGTATTGAACCTCTTCTGGGAGTCCAATTGTTTGTAGCTGCTGCATGCACTGCTGCTCACTGTGTATGTAAGCTGTATGAACAAAATATGAATCCCATTAACTAACAGTAAACACTCAAAAGATGACGTAAATGTATTTTGGAAATGGTTTGTCTTCTGTAATGCTGATACTGCTGGTCACGGTCAGTTTTGCCCAATACTATGTGCTCTGGCCATGCTGCACCTGCTGCTATCTTCCTGACATTAGAAAATGGCAACAGTGAGCATCTGTAAGTAGTGATTCTATGCATGTTATGCCTCATTGTTTCAGTTTTTGCCGCTCGGTGGCACCGTAGTTGGGCCACAGTAGTCGCGTTTGGAGAGAAATTTAAAAACGTCCAAGTTGGCAGGCAGTAGTAAATACAAAAGTTAGAAGGAGATGCAAAACAAACCTCCTTCTCGGCGTACTATAATGCAGAAAATTTAGAAGTCAAAGTTTGCAGATGGCAGTAAATTCAAGTAAATTAAAGATTTCAATGTTGGGAAATTTAAAAAGAACTGCTGGGAAATTAAAAAATCCAACTAGCTGAGTTAAGTATTATACCGCAGCCCCCCTCCTTTCATTTCCCAACTAACCACAGCGAATTATTGAAAGAAGGCATCCTGTCAATGTAGTTTTTAAAATACCCAACCCTCACCTCTCCCCTCTTCACTTCCCCCACACCTCCACCCATCTCTCTGCCCTCCTGTTCTCATCTTCACCAAAGTGCAGTACAGTGCTACTCATCTCCGGTGCAATATTAAAATACCAAGATGACGAAAACAGAGTAATTATCTGGCTTATGCCCCCTCCTCCCTTTCCTCTTTCCAAGCAATGAGAGTGTAATATTAACAAATAGCCCAGCTGTGATAACGGGAAATTTAAAACACTTTTCCCCTCCCCTTTTTCTGTATTTCCATACAATCATATCACCTTATTAAAAGTCCAAGATGATCTAAGAAGACCAATTGTGTGGTTTATAATCAGAGTCCGTTTCTTCTCAACCACTCATAGTGCAATATTATCAACCCAAGATGATGAAAATAGACCACCTGTGAGCCTTATACCCCACATCTCCTTCAGTAAAAGCTAGAGTGTACATTAAACATAATAGTAAACGGGGAACGCTATACGACGACACACTAAACACTAAACGGTAGATGCTAAGTAGTGAACACTAACTGGTAAATACTAAACGCTAAATAGCAAACTTTAAATTCTAAGCGGTGAATGCTCAACAGTTGACAGTCAACGTCAACCACCTAATGGTGAAAGCTAAACACCACACACTGAACGCAAAATGGTGAATGCCATAAAGTAAGCACTGACTGCCTAAAGGTAGTTGATAACAATAAACGCTAAATGTCTAATGCTAATCGCCTAACAGCAACTGATAAACAACAAGAGCCCAATTCTTTATGGTGAATGGTAAATACTAACCACTTAACAGTAAACCATAAATGCTATATGATGAACGCTAAGAGTCTAATGGGAAACGCTAAATGGGAAATGCTAAATGGTAAACACGAGATGCTTAATGGTGAATGTTAATCTCAAGTGTAATATGCAAATATATTACAAATGTCTACGAAAAGTTGTGACGGATAAAGATATTGTTTAGCTGAATCAGTTTATGAAAAGTGAAATATGATTGTCAATCCAAGTAGACCTCCGGTATAATGTTAAAAAGTGATTCCAAGGACTACATTATGCATCATTGACATACAAACATATCTCTGTATTTCTCACATCATTAAGTGCTGTACACTTTACCGTTGTCTATCTTTGAAAGTAATAATTTCTTTTCTCACACACAACAACATCAAAATTACTTTATTTTTTAATATATTGCAGACGAACAAGGGATGGGAGCATAGTATTTAAACAATTTTAAAATGGTGTCAAATTATAATATTTCCGACGTATGAGTACACTTCCTTCTACTGTCCTCCCTACATACATTCAGCTACAGTTTAGTGTTGAAAGATAAAGATTTTCACCATATCCTTTCAGAGCCCATAATACTCATCATTTCCGTCATAAAAGTGGTGCCATGTTACATTATTTACATATGCAGTTATATCTGTGACATAATATTAATGTGATGTCATTGTTTTTGTATCCCGCTTGGAAGGCGGCGCGTGGCTCTACTCCTTAAAACTGACAAAGAGGCCGAATGAAAGGAAGCGAGTAGGAGCAGGGGTGGTAAAGTACGTCGGTACTGCAAGTAAAGTAAAAGAAGTTTTTACTGGTGCATGAAAATATACAAGTGAATCTTTGGTACAAATGAGCACGTAGGTGCGAAGCCAAAGTCCGGATAAGAAAATCTCCATAGTAAGCTAAGCTGAACCGATGGTTCTCGGCCGTCTGCTCTTCATGAACTGGGTGAAAGTGGAGCGGCGCTCGAGGAGCTGCACAGCGTCTCCTAGATGGCGCCGTCGTCCGTGTAGATCGTCCGCTCTCGTAGTGCCAACCTACACTGTGGCATCGGAACTGTCGATACCACAAATGTCAAAGTTATATATTATTTACTTCTCGCTAAAGATCAAAATGTCTCCAAGGCCAAATGTATACATTATATATATATATATATATATATATATATATATATATATATATATATCTGTGTTAAGTATGTCAAATGCTGCGACCTCTGGTAATCATTTCTCTTTCCCTCCCTCTGCCTCCTTCTTGCTCACACATATCTTGGTACTTCATATATCAAACACAACTAGGCTCCTTAAACACACATGTGATCAGTAATAAGTTCTGGTTGGTTTTACAGAAGTTGCAATAAATTTTCCATGAAGTTACCCTCTGCACTACATTGTAATTTAATTTCCTCATTAAATCAATTCTCTTACATAGCTTGTGTGCATCTGTCTCGTCATTAAATATCATCTCTAGATATCTTTTTTTTCTGCAAAACAATATAAATGCTAGACTATGTCCCATAACTATTCAATGTGATTCACGTCGGGTGATGTGGGTGGCCAAATCATTCGCTCAAATTGTCCATAATGTTCTTCAAACAAGTCACTAACAATTGCGGCCCAGTGACACGTTTGGGAACATGTAGCCACTAATGTCAGAAACTGGTCTCCAAGAAGCCAAACATAACCATTTCCAGTCATTTATCGGTTCAGTTCGATCAGAGGACCCAATCGATTCCATGTAAACACAGTCCACACCGTAATGGAGCCACCATCATCTTGCACAGCAGTGCCTTGTTGACAACTTGTATCCGTGGCATCATAGGGTCTCCATGACACACAAAACCTACCATCAATTCTTACCAACTGAAATCAGGACTCATCTGACCAGGCTACGGTGTCCCACTGTAGTGTCCTACCAGTATGGCCATGAACACAGGAGAGGCACTACACGTGCTGTCGTGCTGTTAGCAAAGGAACTCGTGTTGGTCGTCTAATGAAAAGCCAATTAATGCCAAGTTCGCGGCACTGACCTAACGGATACGTTCGTCGTACGTCCCACACTGATTTCTGCAGGTATTTCACTCAGCATTGCTTGTCTGTTAGCACTGACAACTCTACTCAAACGCCGCTGATCTCGGACGTTAAGTGAAGGCCATCGGCGACTCCATCGTCTGTGGTGAGAGGTAATGCGACAAGAAACTGTTTGGGATCTTTGAACCCATCATGGTTGACCGTTATGCCAATAAATATTCGATTTTTGAAAACTGAAATCCTGCAAACACATTCTAGACAATAATCTCTGGTATCAATACGCTTTATGTATGGGTTACCCATTATTTATAGTTATATACTTCTTTCTTAGGTCTGATACTAAGAACGGCGGTCATGATAATGATGACGATGTCCAAAAAATTTCAGGTGTTCTTCTGCTATTGCAGCTTCTCATACTGTTGCTGCTCGATAATTAATATAACATTAAATGACGAAACACGCATGAGTCATTAGTAATACTGTTAATAGTGAAATACGTATTAAATAAAAATAAAAACAGGTATGAGTTATCAAGATATATAGGTTGTTCAAAAAATGTCGATTACTTCGAGAGGTCGTCGTATTCACCGAAAGAAGAAAACTAAATCCGATAAACATGGCTCCAGAAATACATACTTTCCGACATAAACACGTTGTTATAGGAAGGGCTGCATGTCGGTTGGTTGCTGATATTAGCACAGTTCTTGTATTGGCACTCCATCAAAAGCGTCGGCAGGGTATTATGATGTCTTACTCACAGTATCCTACCTACCATTAGGTGGTCTGCTGTCAGTTGTGCGGTTCGAGTCGTGTTGTCGGCTACGCTAGTTTTCGTCGTGTTTCTGTGCCATATTGTACACTACTGTCAACCGTGGGTAGGTATCATGGCGTTTTATCTTCTTCACTTATTGTTTACTGTTACTGTACGTACAAATGGTGTAGTATAATTACATTTTCTCTCTTCCACCACTTCTTACCAACGGAAGCCTACTACTCGACAAATGAAATGGCGGATATGATATTCTGCTATGGTCTAGCAAATGGACGTAGAGTGCGAGCCTGTGCCATCTACGCTAAAATAATAATAATAAAAAAAATCCATAGTACAGAGTGCTCTCTGAAACTCTGTTCAGCAGACTCTGTTCATCAGACATTTCAAACGTCTGAGGGACTCAGGTACCCTTCCTTGCACATCGGAAGACTCATAGTGGAAGGCGCTGCACAGTACAAACGCCTGATATCCTGTTATGGAGGAATGTGTGCTGTGTTTGGTGAAAAACAAAAAAGCACCATATTATCGGCGTGTGACGATTGACAACAGCAGAAGGCGAGTTTCACTCTCTTATCTGTGGGGTAATTCATGAATAATTGCTATGCTCTTATCATCTACAGCCTGTTCGGGAACTAAGGCGACAGGATCATCATAGTAGACGGTGGTTCTGTAAATGGCTTTGCAGAAGTGTGCCACAGATCCCCTGTCCACATCCAATATTTTATTTACCAATGAGACACAGTTCATAAGAGATGATGTTTTGAATTTTCATAAGCGTCGCATATGTGCAGATGTAAATCCGCAAGCATTTCAGGAAAGAGGACATTAACACTGATTCTCAAACAATGTATGGGCTCAAATAGTTGGCGATAGATTAATGTGCGACCACGAAAGTTAACTGGGGCACATTATCTAGAACCTTTCATTAATGTATTGTCTACATTGTTGGAAGCTGTACCAGTGCAGTAACGATTATGAGTGTGCTTCATGCATGGTGCCGCACCAACACACTTTAGTCACAATGAGCACAGACATCTGACGCAGACATTCCAGAACCGCTGGATTGCTCAGGGGAGCCCCACACCATGGCCTGCTTGTCCCCCACATCACCACCCCCTAGACGTTTGGTTGTGGGAAAACTTGACGTACGAACATTAGAGTGTCGCATTTTCAATGCATGTGAGTAAGTAGAACAACAACTGGGTGTACTTCAAAGGATGTGTCATTCCTTGCAGAGGGCAGAGGAGTAAACTGTCATGAATGGACACACACACACACACACACACACACACACACACATATATATATATATATATATATATATATATATATATAACATCGAAACAGTTGGTAAATTGAAGATTTATTTAAACCCCTTTACCACTGTTTCAACGTTCATAAAAACGTCTTCTTTAGAAGCAAATATTGAGAATGTAAACACGTTAACAGTGAAAACACACACACACACACACACACACACACACACACACAGATATATAATGTCTATGTTTAAGTTGCACCAGTTCATTTAAAATGGCTCCATCTTTGTAAGTACAATGTTTAAAATGCCTCTAATTCATCTACTAGATGAAGCCTATAGCCTCTACCTCCTTTGTGCAAAAGTCTTAAGTCTTCTAGTTTCTGTGTAGTGTTTTACAGAAGACTCCCACTGTCATTAACGTAACAGAGAAGTAGCTTGAGCTTGCTTAGGACTAATGGATATATCATTTTCCTCGTCAGTTAAGGCTAGTGGCACTGTGTTTCTTCGTCGTTATGATGTAAATATATTTCCAGAGGTTTGTTGTTCACAGTTTTTCAGCTATGTTATTTTTGTGTGTTATACTCGTTTTACCATCTTAACCACCCTACCACTATCCCTCCCCCCTTCCATTTCCTTTCCCCCACTCAACATCTAACTTTCTCACCTTCCCTCTCTTCCCCTCATTACGACCCTGGTCTTTTCGCTATTGCTTCTATTTGCAATATCTCACAGTCTACGTAATTCGTTTTTACCACAGTGACCTTCTTAGATGGTAACTTATTATCTGTTTCCTAAAAACACTCAACAGCCCAAACCATATAAAACATCGCTTTACGTAAGGCAATCGGTTCCAACGGACGTTGCTATCGTTTTCAGGTCTGTGTGAAAGAGCATATACATGGAAAGTGTCTCATAATATGATTTAAGAGACAACATTTGTGATAAACGTTTGAGTTTGGCATTACATAAACGGGAGTGGAACTGTAAATTTACATATCTTAAATTTTTTTGTTTTGAAACGTGCTTATTTTCTGTTGCGTGTCACGCGAAGTAGTCATGTTTATAAAAATCAGCACATTATAAAAGACTTGCCATAACTAAAATATTTTAAAAAAACATAGAGCATCTTTAACAAATGGCCATGTTGCCATTACTTATATATATATATATATATATATATATATATATATATATATATATATATATATAATGGCAACATGGGCTTTTTTCACTGTTTAGATTACGTCAAGCTTACTTAAATAATGAGCTGCTGTGTTCTGCGTTCATGTGATCTAACAAATATATTACATCACATGAACGCAGAACACTGCAGCACATTATTTAAATAAGCTTGACGTAATCTAAACAGTGAAAATCCGCTTGAAACGGTGTATAAGGTACACCTGACTGGTAACATTGCAAAAGATAACATTTGTAAAGCGTCCTACAATCGCTAAGTGACTCTTACATCAGCACCGTGTAAGAGACTGTAAAAAATATTCTTTTCACATTTAGATTTAACTACTTTAATGAGTGACCTTTACGAATAATAACAGTTCAAAACTGCACTTTACTTACAACTGAATCACATTTTTATTCATATTTTCCAATTCGCATGTCATTACTACTGCATGCATAATAGAAAAATTAAGGTATTTACTTTGCAACAGTTTACTTCATATTTGTTGTTGTCGCGCATCCATACCGCAAAGCAACAGTCACGAAAGCGCACAGGTCCATTGCTGCAGGTGATGGTGAGGGAGTGGGGCGAGAGTGGGTTTGGTAGGATACATCCTGAACAATGATAGAGTAGCACTTGCAGTGCATAGGTTCAGTAAATACCCTCAAACTACAAAATATGTACAAATCTTTCCAACTAGTTTATTGTGACCTTGAAGTATAATTATTCACATACAGCTATGCGTAAAAGCGTAGAATGCTAATATTGTGAGCCTGGTGAGACCTGAAACAACCACAGTTCAAGCATGTCACATAGATAATCGTCCTTTAGATGGACAGAGTTTTTCTTCACAAAAGTTTCTATAGACAGGCGCCAGTCGTATTTTGCTATGTGGGGCTGTGCATACTTAGGTGTTGTACTGCAATGTAGGAAAATGTATATGGATATGTATGACAGAGAAATTATCACATAAACAGCAGTATGTGACCAACCATGGCAAAAACTAATAGTACCTGTTATTTATGTTATGCAGGTAGCAACATGGCTGCTTTCTATTTCTGTGTTTGGAGTACAATATTTCTAAGAATAATGATCTTAGCATAGTGACAACTTGGGGTGCATATCATTTCTGCAGTGGGTAACTGCAGAAGGGTAATTAAAGGTATAACTAAGAAGTCCCGTTATATTTGTGCAAAAAGTCTCAAACATTAAAAACATAAGATTACACTCATTTAAGATAAAGAGTCTTGGTAGATCTTTACATTGTGAGAAATGTGGTGCACTCATAATATCAATGTACATATAGTAACATTATGGATACTAGGAGATGGTGTAATCTAACAGCTGACATAGCTTGTCTCCCTATGTGCAGTCAAATTTTCTTTTAATTTTTTTAGAACATGGCAAATTACTGACATAAATATACAATAATAACACCTTACGTTATGGGACCCTTCCTTACATCCCGCTGTTGCAAATGGATGTTACACCACGAGACGTACAGAAATTTGAATACAGCGAATACAGAGAACAAAATTGTGCTGATGGAGGTTTGAACACAGTCCAACCCTTGAACACTGAACCACGACGCCGCAGCTATAAATATTCGCTGAATATTGAACTTGTTAAGCTTGGACAGCTCATTGTTTCTGTTGTATCCTAGCCAGTAATGCCAACCGAGCCCGCTGCCAAAAGGTTGGCAGCATCAAAGTACGGACGCCGTCCGCATAAGCAGCGCCAGCGAGACAGGAAATCGCCGCAAGTCTGCGCGCGCCACCGCTGGCTTCTGGCTTCTTAAGCGCTGGAGTCGTGAGCGCTAGGACAGTTCTGTATTCGCCGCTTAGTTGTATACTCGCCACCGAATTGTGTACTTACAAGTCAGTTGTGTGTTCATCGCGGCAGAGTTGTTGTTTGTCGTCAGCCGACGCTGACCTAGCCGCTCCGACTCGAACTAGACAGATTTTTGTAGACACCGAGTTCACTATTGTGTTACTGTATCTTCATTAATAAAAGATAAGTACCGACTTTTATTTAATATGAGTGTTTGGGCTTTCATCTTTCTGTTTACTGTTCCAGCGGACCGGTCGGCCCGCTATTAAAAGTGTGGCGGTGACTTCGTAAGCCAATTCTACAGCCAAGTGTTTGTCGCTACGAACACCGCCACAAAACTGGCGACGAGGTCTTCCGAACTCGTGTGCAGGGCTGGTTCAACTTGTTCTTGTTATACTAATTATAGCGATAAACTTTTGGGGGCTGGTTTAATTTGTGTTCACTATGTCTGCCGAATTACAGCAGTTGATCTTGTTACAGAGTCAGCAAATACAAAGTCTGGTGGAAGCAATCGCCAAACAAGCGGCTAATCCTCCAACACAAAAGGAACAAGCACAGGCAGCACCACAGTTCCGTGCATTTGATTCATCCAGAGAAGAATGGAGCGAATATTTCGCGCAGTTGCAGGCGCACATGTCAGTCTACAAACTCACAGGTACTGAGCGGCAGCTTTATTTAATTTCCACTGCAGGCGTGGAAATCTATCGACTATTTTGTAAGTTGTTCCCGGAATCCCAGCCAGAAGCTTTAGACTATGACGTTGTTGTTAACAAGCTTGCTGAGTATTTCGAGTCGCGAGTTCATGTGGCAGCAGCCAGATTCAAGTTCTTCAGATTAAAGAAACTGCCACATCAATCAAATAAACAGTGGTTAACAGATTTACGGGGCCTCACCCGTCAGTGCCGATTTAATTGTGTGTGTGGAGCTTCCTACAGTGATGTCATGCTACGAGACGCTATTACGCCAAAACATTGCAGATTCTCGTATTCGTGCTGCTATCTTAAAGTTGCCTGACCTGTCATTAGAGACTGTGATGAACATCATTGAAGCCCAAGATACTTTTGACTATGCTGAGTGTGAGTTAGATCGGCCATGTATTTCTCAAATTGCCTGTGCTAAGCAAGTTATGTCACGCCCGCGGCCCCACCGGCAGAGTCAGACTGTAAACACTAGCCGGCCGCGTCATGTTAAACACATTCGTCAGCCGCGTGTGCAAAATGATAGAGTTAAGTCTTGCCCTAAGTGTGTTCTTGCTCATCCTCGTGAACGTTGCCCGTTAAGAAACGCGGTTTGTCACTTTTGTCAAAGGAAAGGACACATCCAGACTGTTTGTTTGCGTAAACGCAAGAACAATTCTAGTGCTGCCCAGCCCATGGATATTCATGTTCTTCAAAGCCAGCCCGCCCAGAAGGTCGCGTTTAAAGACTCTTCCACGGTTCGTGTGGGTAATAAACGTGTTCGCAATAAGCCACCCACCCAGCCCTCTGCTATGCGACCCAAGCGTAATTCAAACGCTGTAAAAAGTGATGTACAGACTGCAAGTGCAGCGGGAGTTGTTGTTCCACCCGCCCAACCCACGAGTTGTCGTAAGCAGCGAACACGCGCTAAACGCGCTGATTTTGTGTCTTCCGCCTCCACTGCACCGATCCAGAGACAGTGTAATAAACTATTTGTGAAGCTACGCATCCAGGATAAGACCTTCAATTTTCAATTAGACACTGGTGCGTCTGTGACTCTCATAAATAGTGCTACGTATGCGGCTATCGGCCGCCCTAAACTTTCAGCGGCAAAACATTCTTTGGCGACTTACAGTGGCGAACAAATTCCTGTGTTAGGTGTATGTAGCGTGCCAGCCACATTCCGTGGCAATACAAAAACAGTTTCATTCACAGTGCTCCGCGCTACAGACAGTGTAAACATTTTCGGATTGGACTGTTTTGACTTGTTTGGCCTGTCTATCCAAGACAATGGGTTGCAACTTAATTCTGTTGTTCCTCAAGACAGCATAACCGATTTGTGTAAACGATAGAGTGACATATTTAAAGACGAACTAGGTTGTGCTGCGAACTTTGCCGCTCATATTACGTTACAAGATAATGCTCAGCCTCGATTTTGTCGTGCTCGTCCAGTGCCTCACGCCCTCCGGGCACCTGTAGAAGAAGAACTTCGTCGTTGGCAAAACAACGGTGTTATTCAACCCGTTTCAGCGAGCCAGTGGGCTTCTCCCTTAGTTATTATAAAGAAACCGTCTGGCAAGTTACGTTTGTGTGCTGATTTTAAGTTGACAGTTAATCCTCAGACTGTCATTGATTCTTTTCCTTTGCCTAGACCGGACGAGCTGATGGATAAGTTAGGGGAAGCTCGTTTCTTTTCCAAAATTGATCTCCGTGAAGCATATTTGCAATTGCCCCTCGACGAGCAATCACAACAGTATTTTGTCATAAACACGTCGTTGGGGCTGTTCCGTTTTCTGCGTTTGCCTTTTGGTTGTGCGTCAGCTCCAGCTGTTTTTCAGCGTTTTTTGTCACAACTTCTGGCTAATGTGCCATCGTGTTGCAACTATTTAGACGATATTGTTGTGTCCGGTCGGACGCCTGCTGAACATTTCCGTAATTTGGAGTGTTTGTTTAAAGTGTTGTCTCAGGCAGGCCTACGTTGCAACATCGATAAATGTTCATTTTTCCTTACGGAGATGGAGTATCTGGGACATGTTATTAATGCTCAAGGCATTCATCCTTCCCAGTCACATTTAGCAGCTATTCGTGATTTGCCCGCCCCTCGCAATCTGCATGAATTGCAAGCAGTTCTTGGCAAATTGACGTATTATATTAGGTTTATACCTAATGCATCACAGATTGCTGCACCGTTGCATCGTCTCCGCCGTAAGAATGTTCCGTTTGTGTGGTCAGCTGATTGCCAATCAGCCTTTCAGCAGCTTAAGGAGGCTTTATTGAATGATCGTTGTGTGGTCCATTACGACCCTAACAAGCCTCTGGTGTTAGCTTGTGATGCCTCTTCTTTCGGCCTCGGTGCCGTGTTGTCTCACCGAGTCGGTAACACCGAACGTCCTATTGCGTTCGCATCTAAATTGCCAAACAAAGCTCAGTGTAATTATAGCCAATTGGACAAGGAAGCGTTGGCTATTGTGTTCGGTGTCACAAAATTCCATCACTACCTCTATGGTAGACCATTCTATTTAGTAACAGATCACAAGCCCCTGACGTCACTGTTTCATCCGTCTAAACCAGTTCCTCAGCGGACAGCTCAGAGACTACAACGTTGGGCTCTTTTGTTATCACAATACCAGTATGAGATACTGTATCGCCCTACAGCTCAGCATGCAAACGCTGACGCGCTTTCTAGATTGCCGATTGCTGCGGATGATGTCTTCGATTCCTCCGAAGACTCTTGCCATCAGATTGACGCCGATGAGCATCAATCCCTCCGGGATTTTCCGATTGATTATCGTCAGGTGGCACGTGAGACAGCTACGGATCCTCATCTGAGTTTACTATTACGTTTTGTTCAACGTGGTTGGCCGTCCAAGGCAAGGGACATATCGGATCCTGTGGTTCGTCGCTATTATCCACAACGTCATCTGTTGTCTGTTTCGCACGGAGTTTTGCTGTTACGCACCGAGAATGACCAGCTTCGTGTAGTGGTTCCCCAAGTGCTCCAATCCAAGGTCCTCGACTTGTTGCATCAAGGTCATTGGGGAGTGGTCCGCACCAAGCAGCTTGCCCGCCGTCATTGTACATGGATCGGCATTGATAAGCAGATTACACAGATGTCTACAGATTGTTCGACGTGTGCCGAACACCAAGCTGCTCCGCCTCAACGCTATTTTGAGTGGGCACGCCCTGCCGGTCCCTGGCAGCGAGTACATATTGATTTCGCTGGTCCATATTGGAATTCTCGTTGGCTCATCGTGATAGATGCATTTAGTAATTTTCCGTTTGTTGTGCCCATGCAGTCTACAACGTCTGCACAAACTGTACAGGCGTTGACTTCAATTTTTTGTATTGAGGGTCTTCCAGAAGTTTTAGTGTCTGACAATGGTCCACAATTTACCTCTGCTGAATTTGAAAGTTTTTGTTCTGCCAATGGCATTCGCCATGTTCTTACTCCGCCGTTCCACCCTCAATCGAATGGTGCAGCGGAACGTTTTGTACGCACATTCAAGGATCATATGGACCGCCTTCGTGCTACGCACTCTCGTCAGCAGGCCCTCATCACGTTCCTGTCGTCGTACCGGACCACGCCACGCGACGGCCCTTCGCCTGCGGAGCTTCTCCACGGCCGTCGTCATCGCACCCTACTACAGTTGTTGCACCCCCCGGATCGACCCGCCGCTTCTGAGCATCGCACGCGTTTTCAGCGCAACGACGCCGTTTTTTTCAGAGTTTATCACGGTCGCCGTCGTTGGGAACGTGGTACCGTGACACGTGTCCAGGGTCGCGGTTTTTATACTGTTCAAGGTGCTACTGGGGTGCACAGGAGGCATCAGAACCAGTTGCGCCGCGCTGGCCGCCCGGATCCTGCCGCTCGTTCTTTGTCCACAGATTTCGTCCGCGGCGGGTTCCAGCTGCGCCTTCCGACTTCGCTGCCGCCCCCGGGGCAGCAGCAGCAGCAGTCGCCGCTACCACGCCGACAGCCCGTCCTGTTGATGCCTCCCGCGCAGCTTCCTCCGGGAGCGCCCCAGCTGGTCGTTCCGGCGCCTGCGGTCCCTCTTCAGTCGCCACCGCCTTCGGAGCTGATGGACGTCGACCCCTCAGCCGGGCCGCCTTCCCAAGCGGTGGCTGTGCAGCCTGTCCTGCAGCCGCTATCCTTGGGCACCCCCAAGGAGTCTGACACCGCAGCGCCTTGTCCGGCGCCCACTCAGCAGCCGTCGACGCAGCGTCAGGAGACGCTGCCTCTCTTCGTGGGTCCCGACGTCCCGTCGCGTCCAGTACCAGAAGCTGCGCCCGTGGTCACAGGCCTGCGCCCTGACCTCGGTTTTCAGTCGGTGTTTCCCGAGGCCCCGCGCAGCCAATGCTGGGGTGCGGACCGGGGACTGCCACCGACAACAGTCTCCACCCCGGTCTCTTCTGCTACGCCTGAGGCCGGACCCCTCCCCCGCCGTCGACGCTCGCCACGTCATTATTCAACGACGGTGCGGCGATTTGGGGGGGAGGAGTGTTGTATCCTAGCCAGTAATGCCAACCGAGCCCGCTGCCAAAAGGTTGGCAGCATCAAAGTACGGACGCCGTCCGCATAAGCAGCGCCAGCGAGACAGGAAATCGCCGCAAGTCTGCGCGCGCCACCGCTGGCTTCTGGCTTCTTAAGCGCTGGAGTCGTGAGCGCTAGGACAGTTCTGTATTCGCCGCTCAGTTGTATACTCGCCACCGAATTGTGTACTTACAAGTCAGTTGTGTGTTCATCGCGGCAGAGTTGTTGTTTGTCGTCAGCCGACGCTGACCTAGCCGCTCCGACTCGAACTAGACAGATTTTTGTAGACACCGAGTTCACTATTGTGTTACTGTATCTTCATTAATAAAAGATAAGTACCGACTTTTATTTAATATGAGTGTTTGGGCTTTCATCTTTCTGTTTACTGTTCCAGCGGACCGGTCGGCCCGCTATTAAAAGTGTGGCGGTGACTTCGTAAGCCAATTCTACAGCCAAGTGTTTGTCGCTACGAACACCGCCACAAAAGTTTCTACTTCGCTTTTTCTTAACAGTTCAGTATACCTTCTTCTTATTTTCATGCTTGATATGGGTTCAGATTTTGACAGACTTTTCACTGGACCATCTTATCACTAAAACTGAGGGGGATGTCAGAGGGAGATTCCGTTGTTAGGTGAAGCTAGTACATAGGCTAAAAATTATTTCGATATATATTGCTTCTCACTGGTTCACACAGTAGTATGATTTTACAGCAATTGTAAATTAGTTACATAGATGACTTCAAGATGTAACATATTTGTAAGGAGAGACCATATCAAAGAAATTCGTGTGAAACTGTTACTGAACATAATAGTGCGTTGTGATGGGTGGTGGACAGAAACCACAATTAACATTTCAAGGTAAAGGCTAAAAATGTGAAAGTGCAACATATTTTATAGGCGCCAGAAGTATTTAATATTATTTAGATATGTTATATATAGTTTAAGTAGTGTGCAACATACAGCATGCCTGTATTACAGCATAGTTTTAAAAGTCTGTACTTACGTTATGCTATGTTTCTGTGTGCCATGTGACATGAATAAAATAAAAGATAAGGGTTTTTCCAGCATATGGAAGATGGTAGAGCAAACATTATCGAAAGAGCTGACGAATATTATCATATAATGTAAAGTCGCTTTCAGGTTAGTCATTTATATCATACTCTGTTACTAATTTCTCATATAAGAAAAGGCATAAAACTGCTGGTGTTAAAGGGAAGTATTAGAATACATGATTATACAAGATGAAGGAATTGTTATCTTCAAATTCGAACTGCTCATTAAGAACATCACTTGCTTGTCTTTTTCCTCGGCTATATACTTGTAATTTTAAAAGAATGTCCAATTTTCCAGCTTTAGGGGAATAGCGTAAAATTTTCATGTCATGCTCTATATTAACTATACTGGGCTTGGACTCTCTTACGCGCTCACTGAAGCTAGTGGTATTATAATTTCCACTATGCTCCGCAAACTTGTGTAAAATATCAAAGACACAAAATCTTTTGCATTTACCACATTTTAATTTATAGCCACCTATGCAGTTATACTTATTCTCATGGTCTTCTATTTTATGCCTAAGTTTGACTCCTAACTTGTTGAGGTGTTGATTTTTATCCACATAACAACTTGGCGTAAGGTCCAATGTAAAATGAAAACGTTGCACAACAAAAAGAGTTTTCGGTATGTAAATGTACAGCTCAACTTTTCTGTAATGCCAAACTAAATCTTTTATGTCAAATATTAAGTCACAACTCATGTTATGAAACATATTCCATGTATGTGTGTTTTCTTACAGACCTGAAGATGACAGCAAGTCTGTCGAAACTGGTCGTCGTAAATAAGGAAGTGTTTTATGAGATCTAAGATGTTGAATGCTTTTAGCAAGTATAACAGATCACTCCTTCAGGATTCTCAAAGCAGGAAAATTGAATCAAGTTATGCCCCATCACGCACTGTAGGAAACCTATATATTACAGGATACGAAACAGAAAATAAAGGAGTGTATCCTACACATTATTTTTAACAAGGTATGTACTAAACACAACGTAACGACGAATTAAACAAGAATTTACCTTAAAAGTACGTTTCACACTGCGGAAAAGGTGAAAAGTAAATTAGAATTAATTTGGGTCAGATTGCTAAAAACAAATCTTTACAAAAATCGTCTTCTGACTGAAGAAGTAACTAGAACAGAAAATAGTTTCAAAACCATATTACCGAGAAACAGTTTAAAGGAGTCCCACGAATAATGCAGAACAAAATTAAACAGTTATCTGATCACATTACTGCCACGGATAACAAAAGGTTAGAATGGCTTTTACCTACTCTACCAAAGCATTATGATGCTCAAATAGGAACCTTTCCAACATTTGCAAGTAGAAAAGAAATATTAAAGGCAGTGGATTTTACAGACACCGAAAAAATACTTTCAGATAAAGTTTTTCAACACAGATTATAGAATCAATGGCAAAGCAAATGAAAGAATAATTGCTGATAAAAATACCACTTAAACTGGGCTGGATAGGAAAAAGAGGTTATTACCACATCTGTAAAAAGAGCACAACCATTAAATAACGAAAAAATTATAACTCGCTAAAAACACTCGATATTTAATTTTAAAAATAATAAAAAACTAAATGATACCTACATATCCACATACCTCTCCAATAGGCATTATGAGTTATTTAAAGAATAATTATTAACACATTCCGTATGTGAATGAAATGGGAACGAACAATAATAAATGTTGCAATAGGACGTATTCTCTGCCATGCATTTGAAAGTGGTTCACAGACAGATTACAGGTGTGGATTTAGATTGGATAATGTGTGGGAGGTCATATTTGCTTCTTCAGATGAACTGAAAATGTTAATCAAATAATTGAGTCAGGATTACGTTTACATCGTACAGGGCAAGATATGTGAGCAAGAAGAGGTTACAGTCATTGCAAGAGATTACGCCGCAGGATTATCAGCCACATGGCTGCAGTGAATGCTGAGTAGGATCACATTACCATCGAACCTATGACACGTGCATTGCCACTTCAATTTTTATGGCGTACTCATTAAAAATATGCTTTGCAGCAATACCTTTGTTAACAATAGGTTTTGTTTTGGACCATCAAAATCCGTCTGCTTAACTAGGTTTCCCTTCCAACACACACACACACACACACACACACACACACACACACAGAGAGAGAGAGAGAGAGAGAGAGAGAGAGAGAGAGAGAGACTCCGTCTCCGGGAATGGTACAGGGAGACAATTATCAAACTGCATGAAAGAAACGTAAATTAGCTACAAGCTACGGCAGATACACACTTTATTCAACATGTAAACGTCACTACAGGTATTTGAATATACCAGCAGATTATGACATTCGATATGCCTACCATCATTCGCGATGATGTGTCATAGACATATAGCGAGATCATTCATGACCCACTGAAGTGCCGGAACATCGATGCTATCGACGACCTCCGCAAAGGCTGTTTTCAACTCAGCAATGGTTTTAGGGTTGTTGCTATACACCTTGTCTTTAATACAGCACCGCAAAAAGGAGTCGCATGTGCAGAAATCCGAAGGATATGGCGGCCAATCGAGGCCCATCGCAGTGGCCTCTGGGTACCCCAGAGGCAGAGCGCGGTCCCCAAGGTGCTCCTCCAGGACATCAGACGCTCTCCTACTTCGGTGGGGTCGAGTTCCCTCTTGCGTGAAACACATCTCGTCGAAATCATGGTCACTTTATGTAGTGGGGATGAAATCATCTTCCAAAACCTTCACGTAGCTTTCGGCAGTTACCGCACGATCAAGGAATATCGCACTGACTACTCCGTGACAGGAAATTGCACACCACACAGCCACCTGGCAGTTACCGCACGATCAAGGAATATCGCACTGACTACTCCGTGACAGGAAATTGCACACCACACAGCCACCCGTTGAGCGTGACGAGATTTCTCGATCGCGAAATGCGGATTCTCAGTTCCTCAAATGCGCCAACTTTTGCTTATTGACGAACCCATCGAAATGAAAGCGTGCTTTGTCACTAACCCAAACCATACAGCGCATACTAATTCCAATCATGCCTCGCTGCCAACCGTGCAGTTTTAACGTCCTAACACAAACAGTTCGGAAGCTATGGCAACATTATTTGATATCGTGATTAACTGACTGATTAATGCCTCTTAATCACATATTTTTCATGCTGATTCAGGAGGAGAGCGTAAGATAGATGCGGGAAAAATTCGTTAGGAAGTTTTCATCTGATGCTGAACCTTCCTGCTACTAATAAGTATTTATACGCTTTGCTAATCGACTACTTATCGTAATACATGAAAACAGGGGTAACACATTACAAAACAGGAAGTGTCTGAGGAGTGCGGTATGCCCTATCGGCATTGGAGAAAGGGCGGGGCCATCCAATAGTGAGCACAGAACATGTTCCCCACAAATTTGGAGCAACGGTGCTGGTTCATCTTAAGGATTGCAAGGTGTATCTGCCATCAAAATTTTCGATCATCAGTCTCACTAAACTATACTTTCTCAACATTGGTAGACTGTGCATAATATATCGTAGAAGAGACAAAAACACGGGCACAGTCGATTTAGAAAATTTTATTAGGTAATTTTTTGTCAGAAAATATCAGTTTCTATTCACAAAGTACTACTCTCTATAAGACATGTTAATATTAGATCTCTGATAAGACTGACGTGACTCCTTGCTATATTCACGAGGCTGTCTCACAGAAAAGGTCATTGGTGAGTTAAAAGCCCTTATAGTAGTCACTGAGCACATAAGACAGTCGCTTCAGGGGCAGTGGTTTACTGATTCCAAGTACGGCGCTGTTATAGAAGACTACGATGTTACAAACGACAGTAAAGTTTCAGTTCCAGTACAGGTAGCTAGCAGATACCGATATTTAAAATATGTTATTTGTAATGTGTGCAGATTGCACGCAAAATACTATTCAGTACTGTTTCCATTTCGTTAACGTAGATCCAGCAGTGAAATTCTGGATGCCTACTCGAGTTAATTCAAATACGATCTCAGACCGAAAGAAATTGCTGCTTACCATAGACAATACGAAAAAAGTGTGGAAAACGATTAATAATGTGCATGAAATTCCTATATTTCAACATTATAGATTGTAACAGTTCGCTGAGAAAATTTTTATCTAAAAAAATTCTTAGCTCTTCAGTATATTGTTTGTCTTTCCCTTTCGTCCTCAGTAATCTGTTATTAAATAATAAAGTAATTATGATACAGTATTGTTCCTATCTCTGTCTCTCTCTCTCTCTCTCTCTCTCTCTCTCTCTCTCTCTGTTTCTCTGTCTCTCACTTTGTGTGTGTGTGTGACAGAGAGAGAGGGAGAGAGAGAGAGAGAGAGAGAGAGAGAGAGAGAGAGAGAGAGAGAGAGACAGAGAGATGAGGAGAGAGCCAGTCGGAGAAAGACATGAAATTATTACTTTCCAATAGTGGCAACACAAGAGTATAGCATTTTTTATATAAGAGATGCAGATATATGTGTGTATATAAATATGCATAACTTTGATCTTCGAGTCACTTTGTAATATTATTCCAGAGGTGTGTTAATGTACACATACAGCACTGACTTCATAGAAATAATTTAAACACAATTATTACGCATGATAAATTTCGTAGAGGTCTGTACTTACACTCGGATATTTCAACAGTGTTTAACATTTACCACTAAGCATTTAATGTTCACCATTTAAAGTTCACCATTTATTGTCCATCATTTAGGATTTACTGTTGGGCGTTTACCGTTTAGTGTTTACAATTAAGCGTTGTGTGTTTACCGTTAGGTGTTCCAGGTTTACTGTTTACCATACAGCATTTACAATTTAGTGTCTACCATTTAGCAGTCAGAGTTAAGGGTTTAGTATTTACCGTCTAGCATTTAGTATGTACCATTAGCATTCAGTGTTCACTGTTTGACGTTTACCACTTAGTATTTATTGCACAGTTTGTGCTGTGTAACATTTACTGTTTGCCATAATATGCTTAATGTCTACCGTTTAGCATTTACTGAACGTTGTGTGGGGCATAAAACATAAAACTCATCAATTTCAATCATTTTGGAATTTTATTACTTCCCTGGGATTGGTAGAAAAACACAAGGAGGTATATTATAAAATACACAATCATTCTGTACGTTAGTTGTGTAATTTGACACAATTTTTATGCTGGAAATAATGCACATCTTTGACTTCGTAGTAAACAATGAATATTTTTCACGTTCAAGTGTAGGTTCCAAGGATTTTACTACATCTCTGGTACAGCATTTAAACACTACACTGATGAGTTAGAAACATGAATGGTATTCGCGGGAGGGGGGTTTCAGGCACACAATCGATGTGCTTCCGTCATTACAATTGAGTGGAGATTAGGAGAGGAAGAGGCTTTACTTTTTACTTGATGAATGCATCAGAAATAACGTAATTTGCCACCGTCTTTATAGTATGGTTATTTATTGATAGAGAGGAGGGTCATGCGGTATAAACCACGCAATTGATCTCTTCCCGTCATAACGGACTTTTAATCCTGTGTTATGATTCATTAGAAATATGGACTTGGGAGGATTCGGGGAGAGGATGGGGAGATAGTTTTAATTTCCCATTCATGCAAATAGGCTATGTTCTCATACTACACTGTGACGAACTGGAAAGACGAGAGAAATGAGGGGGAGTAAAATACGCACTTGTCTGTTTCCATCACCATAGACTTTTAATATAGTGATCGACATAAAGAGTACTTTGCTCTGAATGGTTGAAGATACGGAGGGGAGGGAAGAGGTGACGAGGACAGTCTTTCTAAGTTTCCATTAACAGGATGCCTTGATTTAATACTTTCCTACGATTTCTTGGGAAATAAGTTGGGGAAGGGGGGTTGGGGAATGAAGCACAGCCGGGCTGCTCACCACACTCTGGGCCACACTGTGCTGCAGTGTTAGCGGTCCCGTGTGCCTCAGCCGTGACAGGTGCCGCAAAGCTCATCCGTTCGCAGTGTCAACAATACTGCCCTGTAGCTTACTTCTTTAGCACACTGGCTGTGCTCATCGCTACTAACTGACTACGGCTGGGTGAAATTTAAAAAAAAAAAAAAAAAAAAAAAAAAAGCTATGTTTCCCACACAAAACTTTTTCGAGGCGCAGCGATACGTAGTTTCATTTCTCCCATTCAGAATTTCGTGCCACACAGTCATTGATTAGCTTTGTACATCATTTGGCCCAGCAAGCACTAACATTTCTACCGAGAGTTCGCAGATCCTGTTCTGAGTCCTTAAGAAACGCTATTCGGCCGCTGTGATCGCTAAAATTGCCACAGAAATTCTGGGGCAGTTGACTTTGCGTTTTGTGAACGAACGACAAAAGATGGTACATCGTAAATATATAAAAAATTAAACTGTGAAGGAACAGGAAGATTATATGATTATAGGCGACTGTCATTTATTAGCCTTCCACCATTTTAAGAATGAATGTGGAGCCGCTTATTGATTCCAGCTCCACGATGAAACAGAAAACAACAACCATTAGTGTGATGTACCAGAATTCTATATGTCATTCCATCATATACTTTATCTATATTCATGTAGTGAGTCTCGTACGCACATTTACTCAAAGGCTTTTATACCAGTGTATTATTTTACAGTTGGACACTGTCTTTCCTAACATAATGTATGACAAACAAATATTGCGCCGTGTCTTCGCCTAGGTCGTGGTCACCGCGTAAACATAATTGCAGTAGAAACTACAAATGGCATCGTTTATGAGATAAAGAAGACATCAAGAAGCCTTGTTGATTACAGACGGTACGTCAATGGCAATTTGCAAACTTGAAGCGTGTGGTTGGCTGAGTTTAGAAGTTAAACAACAAGTTTATTTCAACCCCTCACCTCGTGCACGCACAGTCTGTGGTGGTTCATAATGAAGCTAATAAATCTCTCCTACTTGGCGTCTCGGTTGAATACGAGATGTGGTCCTGCAGCGAGGCATACTTATCGCTCCAGGTGACCACATACCAACACGGCAGCGATGTTCCTGCGCTTATGACGGTCCACTAAGCACAGGAAGCAGATTTACACGTTGTTCGCTGCGGCTTCCTTCCTCCAAAAGTATGATGTGGTTCCGGAAGGCGCCTGAAAGAATCCGGTTTGTGTTGTCCATCACTGAATTACCGAGTGACTTTTTGCACACTACTTGATTTACAGTTAGCCACAATCCACAAAATTCGGTAGCGATCTTTGTCATCTGCATGCTCTAGACAGCGATCTCTATGATATATCAGCGACCCACAGTCCGGCCGCCATGAAGAGGGCAGGTCTGGACCGTGCAGTCCATCCTTCTTCGACGGCTGGTAAAAGGTGTGACGTCAGACCGGTCACTTACTGCGCCGCACTGTTTCATCGCCCTCCAGTACAGCACTGCCTTTAATGTACGGTGACCACACGTCTCGTATTATACGGGATCGTCCCCTGTTTAGCTTGAGAGTCCCTTTGGCGCCACAAAATACATATGGGACGCATGTTGTCCCGTTTTTCATTAACCGTCCCGTACATTTTGAAATACTGTGTTATTACGAAATGAGCAGCATGACCAAATGGAGAACAAATGTGGTCATACCCAAGGGACGAAGAAAATGAACTCCTTGATTAAAATAAACTGGAGGAGGTCTCTCATCTTCAACTTCCTTGCATCTCAACAGGAGTTTCCAGCTCGTTACTGAATTTCTGCTAGCCCTACCTGGCACTAACGCTACTACATAAATGGTGTTCTCGATCGCAAACACTTGACGAACCGGACAAAAGAAGAGGTTTAGTGTGGAAACTGACAAGAAAATAACTATAAGTAAGACAGTTCCATAAAAACACGGGAGAACTGCCGGATATCAGTAACGTCCTGCCACGATACTTCGGCACAGAGTCTTCTGGTCATCTTCAGGTGAGTACCACTGTAGTAGTACTGCCGAGTACGCGCTGAGCTCCGCTATTTAAAGCCATACTGAGGTGACATTGCGCATGCGCTGCTCAGCGTGCGCGTTAATAACAACTCCGTGCGCTGCGCCTCGCGCCCTCCACGGTGAAAGCTTGGCGTGTCGATATCAGGTCGATTTTCATATTTATGCAGATAACTACGTCGACTGCGAAGTATCTCTATAACAGGATTCCAGGCGGAGTTTAGCTGATAACCGCTATCTCGATTGATGAGAGTCTCGTTGTCAGACAATCTTATTTCCACAGATTCACTGATAATCGAGCTCCAAAAGTTTGATGTATAAGCCAAAACTTTTGTGTCATTGTAATTCGTGGAATAGTCTGTGGAAGTACAATGTTCGGCGATTGCAGACTTGGTGGTTTAGAGAAGGCGAGTATGCCGTTGGGGTTCCACAATGCGTTCCTGCACAGTTCGTGTGGTTTGCCGCATTCACACGGAATTTTGTAAACACCTGATTTACGCAGACCCTGGTCGTCATTAACGGATCCCACCAGTGATGAAATTTTGGAAGCAGGGCGAAGATAAATCTCACTTGATACTTTCGCAATATTCTGCCTATCTGTGAAGAAATATTCGCAATTAATGGCAGATAAGCAACCGACCTGAAAGCCTCTGCCTCTTCCTTATTCCGTCGTTTGTAGGTCTTCATCACTCTGCACGGCTTTAAATAGCGGAGCTCAGCGCGTATTCGCCAGTACTATTACAGTGGTACTCACCTGAAGATGGCCAGAAGACTTTGCGCCGAAATATCGTGGTAGGACGTTACTGATATCCGGCAGTTCTTCCGTGTTTTTATGGAATAATCAGTACGCTGGGAAAGCTTTAAACATCACAGAAGTAAGATACATTTTCAGGATTATTCATGTGCTGATTTTTATAAAATTCTGCTTGAAAATGTATAAAATTCCTGAATGACATTCATCATCATTAGCATCATTGCTTAAGACTAATTATGCCTTTCAGCGTTCAGTTTGGAGCATAACCCCCTTATAAAATTCCTCCGTGATCCCCTATTCAGTGCTAACATTGGTGCCTCTTCTGATGTTAAACCTATTACTTCAAAATCATTCTTAACTGAATCCAGGTACCTTCTCCTTGGTCTGTCCCGACTCCTCCTACCCTCTACTGCTGAACCCATGAGTCTCTTGGGTAACCTTGCTTCTCCCATGCGTGTAACATGACCCCACCATCTAAGCCTGTTCGCCCTGACTGCTACATCTATAGAGTTCATTCCCAGTTTTTCTTTGATTTCCTCATTGCGGACACCCTCCTGCCATTGTTCCCATCTACTAGTACCTGCAATCATCCTAGCTACTTTCATAATGACATACATTCTTCTGCAAAATATAAGAAAGAAACATTTTCAGAAACTATCTACTGAAGATCTTCCAGACCCATTGCGAGGACAAAATAAGTATCCTATGTAGTCAATTTTCTACCCTAGTCAAGGACTTAGTTATATTAAAGTGATATACTGTGTTTGCATGTCGCAACAATAAAACAGTAAAGTATTTACTCGATTAGTAATGCAAGGTATTTTGTTCGATGATCTGTGTAGTTGTTCCGTAAACCAAGTAGTTTGACAAAAATCTAATATACGCAAAATGTCCATTCATTTCAGCTTTTAAGCTGTGTCCAATATATTGATTTTGGAAATCTGGTCAGCCTGTTTTGATGGTCCATCAGTGTAAGTGAGCGAGGCTGCACAGCGGTTAGCACACTGGATTCGGAGTCGGGAGGACGAAGGTGAAAATCTTCGTCTGAGCATCTCTGTGACTTTCCTAAATTACTTAAGACACACGCTGCGATGTTACTTCTGAAAGGCCGTGGCCGGTTTTGTTCCCCTGTCCTGTCCTAGTACGACCTCGCGCCACATCTCCGATGACTCCATTATCGACCGGTCATTAAACACCAATCTTCCTTGCTCGTACGATCATGAGGAAGAGAAATAACAAGTAAACCATTTAAAGTAACATATTTTTATTTCTAGATGAGTCGCTAACATTTGTTAATAGCAAACAGTGGTTATGTCCCAGATTAAGAATGTAGCCCAGTTCGACAGCCAAATTCATCCACGATAGGCAGGATTGTACTAGAGATAAAAGTTTTGAAAACATCACCGGTGAAATCAGCGAACAAAATATAATCGTTGGAATAAATCATAACAGTCTAGATCGCAAGGCACGTTTATTAGAAGTTGACCAGTCTAGATCATCACGTGATCGTCTTCATACCTACAGCCATATTGATGGACAATCTCCTTGTGGAGAAGGAAGCACTGACTGACGATAGGCAATTGCTGATTGTCGTCATTCAGCGGGTCTTGCTCCACACACAGGAATCGTCCATCAATATGGCTGTGGGTCTGAAAATGGTCGTGTGATGATCGAAACTGGTCACCTTCTAATAAACGTGCCTGTCACGGTTTATTACGAAGCGCTAGTTATAGCTCTACTGGTGCCGAAACTTCTCATGCGGCATTCGACTACCTCCGTCTCTATGCTCATCTTCAGCCTCCAACATGTGTTTGTGTCCCATTGATAAACTCTGTCCTTCAAGTAGCCACATAGTCAGAAATCACAAGTGTACAAACCTGATTATCTTGAGGTCACACAATTTGGAACGATCAGCCAATGATTTTGTTTTCTCCAGATGTGTTGCTGTGCAAGCGATTGACCTCATGACCAGTGTGAGGTGGAGCTCCACCATCCACCAAAACAGTGGATTCCAAAGCACCTCTCTCTGTAGAGTGGGGATCACATGTGACTTCGTATGTCAGTAACTAGACAGAAATCTGATTTATGCAGAATATAGTAATTTGCTAAGGCTTCTTTTAACTCTTCTTAGTGGATCACACAATCAGTCGTCTATATCCATAGCGCATTTTTGTTTGAAAGAGCTAGTAAGTTTGAACTATTCAAAAGCTTATCACATACAAATCTACTGAAATACTAGAATAAAGCCAAGGGTGTTTCAAGTTGCATCTTAATACTTGGATACGGAAAATTGTTGGTGGCATTGATTTTTATCACAGTCAGGTGTAATTCCAGTTGAGGTAATAACATCACCAAGAAATTTAATCTTTTCGCTGACAAATTCTGATATTTGTAACTTAGCTGTTACTTCTGCCTTTGAAAACTTGTGTTGTGTCTTTTCGGGTGACTGTGTATCTCCTTCTCCCGTCTGTGTATGGTCAAGTAGTTCAGGATCCAATATTGTGCGCAGTGCAGTTACGATTACTTCTGCGCTTACGTGTAAGCCAAGTGGCAGCACACACAACTGATAGCTTCTACCAACGTAAATAATGGCCGTGTGTTTCCTGTATTCTTAGGTTGGTCTTATCTCCTTGTAGGAACTTCGGAAACCAGTACTAGTGACGAATGTAATTCCAAAAAATTGTGTAATTCCTCTTGCAGTATCTATGATTTTGTACAGGAAAGATAGTTTCGTTAATTGGCCTCACATCCTAAAACAAACGAACATTGCCCTCAGGTTTCGCAACTCTAACAACGGACTCTGTGGTACAATTGGTGGCTCCGTTATGTACCACACAGCATGTGTTTCATTCCATTACTAGTTGCTTATTTCTTTGACAATGGAATGGAATATGTACTGTAGCAACAAATCTCTTCCGAATGGACACTGATGCGATATCAGTAAGTGGTTTTGAAACCAGGTCACTCACTAAATATGTGTACATGTTTCAGCACTAAGCTTACTAACTCAATGCGTGAGGCAACAGTGATAGAGTGAATTACTTTATTGACTCCCTGTATCATCAACTTGACCACTATGTGAAGACGTGGTGCTCTTTTGGGTTAAATTAATTCAACTTTTATCCCATGGCAGTACTTACGAGGGTTTACTTTTGCCTTTTTCAAGATCTGTTGGATTCTTAGGTTGTCGACGTTCAAATGGCATTTACCCATGGAGAAGGTTATTACCGCGTTCTTCGCATGTAAAACGTCTGGGACCGAAATAAACTTGACTATTAGTGCATATGTGATTAAGAACAGGCATAATATTACTCAATTTCCTAACGTTACTTCTAGTTGTGCCTAGATGCTGAAATACTGTGACTTAACCCCAATAGCATCCAGAAGTCGATAGTTCTTGAGAGAGTTATTACTCAAACTGATGGAGCTAATATTTACCATTGTCCCTGTATCAGCTGCAATATTTCCTACTAGCGCATGTGCAGTAACCTGTACAATTTCTTTGCTTTGCACATGACTTTTAAAGTGACTGATTACTAATTCTTCCCTGATATCATTATCGTCGTCATAATGTAGCAGGTTAAGTGTATTTCCTACGATGCCTCCAGAACCAACCCATGGTCTGCATTTGAAGGCTTAATGTAACCGTGTCTAGGATGTTGACCCAGTGTCTGAGAAATGTGGTTCATTTGCACTACAATTATGTTTACAGTCAGATGTCTATTCCGCCAGTCTCCTTTTACGGTAAATATATGTTCCACCGTTGACTCCTACATCTCATGTCTATCATATTTATCGAGTATTTAGTGTTGCTCATCAATTCCTGTAGCGGAAATACACCTAGGGTTGTTTTCATTGTTGTCAAGGTTATTATGATAATTCAGCCAGTCCCCAGTTCCATACCCATAATAAGCCACAGAGCATCGAGTGTCACATCGTTTTCTTTTACTATTCCTTGGCGGGCCTGTATCTGTTTACAGCGAATTTTGCATATGAGACGGCCCCGACTGTGCCACTCAATGTACTGTGTTGTCTGTGGTGACGCAACTGTGTCTACGATGGCGAAGCTTGAGCCGCACCATCGTTCCGGTGGCTGTCCGCTCTTGACTCTTCTTGTATCAGGCCAAGGAAATCCATAAAAGTCGTCCCAGTACTTGGTCTTGTTTATATAATTTTCGGAATATTTATGGAGTCTGCCCTGTTTGCTGTTAAAGGGCTCTGTGCTAAAGACATTCGTAAGTCTCTCTTGCACAGAAACAGACAAATATTTTGCTAGAAATGCCTGCTCAAACTGAGCATAATCTTGCCAATTGTCAGGTGTTGTTGTGGCCCAAGGGATGTCTTCCTCCAGTATGAAACCTGTAAGGTAATGTATGTTCTGTTTGTCCGTAAATGACCTGGGCAGTACACATTGAAAATCCTTAATCTATACAACAGCATAAACACTTCTTCTCAGGAATGAATGTTTGAAACTGCCTATGTTTGATTAAGCCTTCATCCAGTAGGACAGACGATAATTATGGCGTTATCCGCATACCATACAACACATCGATAGGAGACATACCACTATGATTTAGCTCATGCCCACAAGGCACAAGGCTAGAGCTGCCGTCTGCTCTAGTTCTAATATGCGACAAACTATTTGCACATTGCTTGACGTTGGGTAATTCCTGTTGCATTTCTTGGACTTGTGACCTGTAATTCTCTCGCCACTGTGGGAAGTCTCTATCCGCTAAGACCTTTAATTGTTTACTTTCTCAGTTAAGGACCTTGGCTGGACTGCCTCCTTGTGGCAATCGCTCATTCACTGCCGAACTACGTGTGACAGTTCAGAATCTAAACGTCCATTTACAAACTTATCTTTGTTTGGATGCCACTCAGAATTACCTTTATCATAGCTGAGTAGCTGTGATTGTAATTGCAGTTTATCATTATCCTGTTGTTCACTAGTAAATTTTTCCACTTTAAGATTTAATTTACGCACAGTCTTACCATTACGTTTGATCTCTTCAGACAATCGTTTCATTTATCAGACAATCACTGATTACATCTTTCAGTGTAGTTTCTTCAGCATTCATTTCATTTTGTCAGAACAACATATCGTCGTTGCAGCGATAAATTTGTAACATCGGTTATCGGGGTATTACACTTTAATCTTAATTCTGATACGCCAGCCGATAAATCCACTATTTGTGTAGAAATATCATTACAAGACTCTTCATCCTTTTTAGAAATTTCGCCGATAATTTAGTGGACAATTGATCACATTTAGTTCATATGTCAGCAGAAAAATTGGTAGAAATCTCTCCAACATTTTATTACGTATTTTAGATGTCAGTTTAGTTATTATTTGAAAACATAATTGATCATATATTTCTTTTACCACATCCACTAAACTGGTCGTAGGTTGTGTTCCAAAAATGAACAGCATAGAGACAAAGTGATAACACTTTCTACAGGACTTGACATCATTTTGCACGACAATGCTAAAGCACATACAGTGAAAGCTGGTACTGATTTGTTTGACTAATGGTGCTGCTAAGTGCTATACCACCTACTGCACTCCCCTGACTTAAGCCCTCGTAAGTTCAACTCGATTTCTGAACTGAAGGAAACACTTCAAGGCATTCGCTTCAGAACTGCTACAAATTCGTCGGGCAACAGACCGCGCTGCTCGAACTGTCAACATAACTGGCACTGCTAAGAGTATCCTACGACTTCCACATCGCTGTCAACGGGTTATATACAAAGCTGGTGACCATTTTGAAGGTGAGTAAAACTTTGAAACACGCATCTATTTTGTACGAGCTGTAAACAAATACTTGCCACTACGAATGTTCCAACCCTCGTATCTATGACGTTTCGCTGCCATACGATAATTACAGTTCACAGTGGGCGTCTGTAGGTAGCTGGATTTTAATTATACACCACCTGTTATTTTTGTCTTCCATTCAATATTTCCAGTGTGAGTCAAAACCATACAATAACACAAAGAAAGTTTCTACAACTTATTATAGTCCTGCTCTGAGGGAACTATTGTAATATAATTAAATTACTTGAATACTTTTGAACTGATTATTAGTAACACGATTACTTCTTCTTTCATACATAGGGTTTTAATTTTTTTCTTCTTTGTCTCTGCGGTTGCCGATTTATTTACGTGGATTACACTCCGTGTTACAAGTTCGCTGAACTGACCATTAACATTGTTATTCACTTATTTTGCTTCGTACGACGAATTCGAACAAATATTCCGAAGATTGCAAACTCCAGCGTACGTGTCCGTCTACTTCTAAACAACTACTTTAATCCACTAAACATGTGTAATAATATTCGGAAATATAGGGGTTCTGTACCTACAAGAACAACAATTTCTGCGAAAAGATCACACAGCATGTGCCCCTTTTATTCAATGCAATGCATATTTTACAATGTGCCGTTGCTGTGACGGTACTTTCTTTTTTCATTCGATCTTTAAACTTCATTTTAAGTTGGTCTCGGTTAATGAACAGTAATTTATTTATTCTGCAATATACTCAAGTGAATAACTGTTTTAGTCGTGCATTTTAATTCTAACGATACACAATTTCTCATGACAGTGTTTCTCTATTTTTTTCTATACTGCTTGTTAATTACTGACACAATAACTGATACACACGTATATGCACTCCTGTTCTCACGATGTTAATTGAGTACACACTAAGAAGAATGTTACATTAACATGTGGCCAAGTGCAGTTCCATTGCTTATTGCTAAACTAAACTACTGTCCTGTTCTTTTCTGGTGCCATTATTTGTGTGTAGATAAATCATTATTTATGAATCCTGACGTATTAATAGGATCGGTTGATTTCATGAAACCATGGTTTTGGGAAATAGAACTGAAGTAATAAATGTGTACTGCGATATTTTATGCTTTCTACTTGTGTTCGTTTGCTTTAGTGCAGGAGGAACTTGTAGCTATATTGAGTGGTCAGATGAGAGAAAATAGTATTTCATGAAAGATACAAGGCTGATGAACTGGCTACTGCTGTAGCCCAGCTGCCTGTCAGTGGTAAGCAGAGCTCGGATAGCCCAGTGCAAGCCAGTGTTTGTGGCTGAGCTCACAGCGTGTTAGGTGGAGCTGGTGGATGAACCTGCTGACCACACAGTACATGTAAAACGAAGATTGAGAGATGAATCTATGTTAGAATTATTTAAATTAAGTGTACAATAGGAGTTAGGGGTCATTATGGTGGTGGAAGAACGTGATGAACTTGGCACAGAGCCTGTCATGGGCCTTGTTGAAGGGAAACTATTACAAAGCCAGCGAAAACTTTTTTTGAAAAACTGCTTTTTACTTTGATAGCTGCTCTTGATAAATTTTTATGAGCTGAATCCAAATATAGCCTTAGTTTTTTTGTATTACCTATAGTTTTCGAGCAATATACTTTTTATTATATAGTACAAAAATTCGAAGTTACATGGTAAATGGGGAAATTTGGTAAAGCTACCTTGCTGACCAAGGAACATGCGTATTACTTTTAGATCGCCTGTTATCATCCAACCATGAGCAGAATATCCTGTATTATTTAGCACTATTTCTAGGTTTTCATAGCTTTCTTTCATATGTATAGAATCTCCAACAGGTACAGATGCATACATGTTACCAATGTGTAATAAAATAGACTTTAAAGTAGTTTGAGATGAATACAGCCTTCAGTCCTCATTTTTGTATTCAATACCAAACTCATTCATTAAACCGGGAATGTCTGAGCAGTACTCTAATTCACATTGTTGTTAAAAAAAATTGGAAAATTGCTGCTCTCTCTATATATACATGTATATGCTGGTTCCAACTGCCAATAAGTTCTTTTCTTTTAATCAAGAGCCAAGCAATACAGCTTTTTCTTTCATTAAGCACAGATCCCTAACCAAATTGTTAAGCTCGGTCTGAGTGAACAATTTGGGCTGTAGATTTTCTGTATTACAATGGAATTCATCATCACCTGTTTCATCTAAATCAGATTGTTCATCAGAAAATACTTCTGTTGGAATAAAATTTAAATCATATGGTGGTTCAGGAACTGGCAAATCTGCACCATGCCCTACTTGTTGGATGGCATACAGAAGGTTAGGATAGCTTAATACCTTCTTATTTTTCGAATTATGACCAGTAATATCAACACTGCAAAAGTAGCAATCATCGGAATCATTTCTTTGCTCCCTCCACATCATGGGAACAGCAAATATAAAGGCTTTTTTCTCCTTTTTGTGCCATTTTCCCCGATCTTCAACACACAGATAACATACCTTGTACAACACCCAAGATTTGTCTTCATCCCCAAGTTTATATCCAAAGAATGATAGATAAACCTTTCTCACAAAGTCTGTAATGTTTCTTCTGTGTTTTTTAATCAAAATTCACCATGAATATAACAACAACTGTCAGCAGAGCTTGTACAAGCGCAATTACATATTGCACTGAGCACATATACAGGAAACAGTAAAGTGAGGTTAGGTTGACAGCAAACAAAACACCATCTGTTAATATAAAAATAGAATCGGCCTTTTTTTCCTAGAAAATGTTTTTCGGCAGTGTTATCAACGTCATCTACATACATTACACCTCATTTTTAAATTATTTTAACTGTATAAAAGCTGTCAAATTCTTTAAAAAATCGCTTTGCTTTATAAATTTAACTGTAAAGGATGAAGAAATGGTAGGGGATACAGTTTTTTTGTCAGTATCTCCAGCCTTCTTCAATGTATACAACTGACTGGTTTCAGATAGATTATATAATAGTAAGACAGAGATTTACGAACCAGGTTTTAAATTGTAAGGCATTTCCAGGGGGCAGATGTGGACTGTGACCACAATCTATTGGTTATGAACTGTAGATTAAAACTGAAGAAACTGAAAAAAGGTGGGAATCTAAGGAGATGGGACCTGGATAAACTGACTAAACCACAGGTTGTACAAAGTTTCAGGGAGAGCATAAGGGAACAATTGACAAGAATGGGGGAAAGAAATACAGTAAAAGAAGAATGGGTAGCTTTGAGGGATGAAGTAGTGAAGGCAGCAGAGGATCAAGTAGGTAAAAAGACGAGGGCTAGTAGAAATCCTTGGATGACAGAAGAAATATTGAATTTAATTGATGAAAGGAGAAAATACAAAAATTCAGTAAATGAAGCAGGCAAAAAGGAATACAGACGTCTCAAAAATGATATCGACAGGAAGTGCAAAATGGCTAAGCAGGGATGGCTAGAGGACAAATGTAAGGATGTAGAGGCTTGTCTCACTAGGGGTAAGATAGATACTGCCTACAGGAAAATTAAAGAGACCTTTGGAGAGAAGAGAACCACTTGTATGAATATCAAGAGCTCAAACGGAAACCCAGTTCTAAGCAAAGAAGGGAAGGCAGAAAGGTGAAAGGAGTATATAGAGGGTCTATAGCAGGGTGATGTACCTGAGGGCAATGTTATAGAAAGGGAAGAGGATGTAGATTAAGATGAAATGGGAGATACGATACTGCGTGAAGAGTTTGATAGAGCACTTGAAAGACCTAAGACGAAACAAGGCCACAGGAACAGACAACATTCCAGTAGAACTACGGACGGCCTTGGGAGAGCCAGTCCTGACAAAACTCGGTTGGTAGGACATGTTCTGAGGCATCAAGGGTTCATCAATATAGTATTGGAGGGCAGCGTGGAGGGTAAAAATCGTACAGGGAGACCAAGAGATGAATAAACTAAGCAGATTCAGAAGGATGCAGGTTCAAATGGCTAAAAGCACTATGGGACTTAACATCTAAGGTCATCAGTCCCCTAGACTCAGAACTACTTAAACCTAACTAACCTAAGGAAATCACACACATCCATGCCCGAGGCAGGATTCGAACCTGCGACCGTAGGAGCAGCGCGGTTCTTGACTGAAGCGCCTGGAAGGATGTAGGCTGCAGTACGTACTGCAAGATGAAGAAGCTTGCACAGGATAGAGTAGCACGGAGAGCTGCATCAAATCAGTCTCAGGACTGAAGACAACAACAACAACAACAACAACAACAGTTTCTTTAAGTATATTATTAAGATTTCCCACCCTAAAAGCATAAGAATAAGGTATTTTCAGCAAAAAAGGTTTTTCCATCCTTGGCCTGTGTTATTAAATAATGAGATAGCAAACTGAAGTTTAAAGAGAAGTTACTTCACACCTACAGTGGTTTTGTGAATGCTGCCCCAACAAAGGATATAAACAACAAAACATGAAATCTTTTTTCCTGAAATGTAGCACATACTTCTTTCTGTTACTGGATAACTATCTCTAATGACCTCAGTATCAATCAGAAGCTAAACAATAGTCTTAGAACAAACAGGAACATATAAAATTGATATAGTGTCAAGTCGAAATCTTACTTTGTGATAGTGTGAAGCTACCATATTTTCTGATGTTAAGGTATCTAGTGTAAAATGTCTAGTGTTTTACTTATGTGCCAGTTAAGTTTCTTTTTCTATCGAGACCATTCCACGTGTTCTCTTTTCAGTATATTTTCACGTTTCATAGATTATTTTTTCATGACTGAGGCATTAGCCTGTTGTATAGATAATTTCTTCTGTATGAGTGGTGATATAGCCAATGAGCTTGCCACATTGGATCTCGCAGATTAAAAAAAGTTAAAAAATGTCAGGCTTGGTTAGTACTTGGATGGATTACCTTCTGGATATTCCAGGTGCCATCGGATTTGAGAGATTTGCTGTTGCGCAGTATGACCATTATTATTATAGTGGAACATGTGATGAGCAATTTAATGTTCTTGAGGAGTACTATTGATGAGACAATTTATAGTGCTTTTCTTGATTATGGGGACGAGTGAGGCAGTGTGAAGTGCTCTTACACATGATGATTTAATTAGAGATGTGATTACCATGTCTCACATAGATACATAACACCTTCTTATTTTTGTTTTATTCATTAATGATGTAATTTTCTGCATGCACTGTGCAGTTTCTTGTTGGAGTGTCAGATCTGCATTTGATTAACGCCCATTTTCATCATATCATTGTTATGAATATTTTGATGTAGTGATATTGGGTTTATCAGAATAATGTGTGATATAATGAGATGATACTACTTAGGAATTTTCGTTTGTTTGTTGTGAGTCTGAAACTGTGACGTGTGATTGTAAGTGGATATTATCTATCTAGTGAGGTTCAGTACACATTGTGTATGATATAAAGGTGGATTTATGCCAGTTATGTTTAGCCTTTACTAGATATTTTACTTGATGATAGTTCCCTTGAATGAGTAACATTCGTCTTTGATAGAGAGCAATTCGTATGCAAGACAAGTGTGGGCACAACCTGATATGTTGTGGATATTTATATTTTGCGGACGTTTGTGATATGGCTTTATGATTCTACTGCGTTCCAAATGACGAGACGATTCTGTCCTAGTATAGTGAAAAGTGAGTTATGATTTGCAATTGTTGTGTCCTGGTCTGTAAAGATGAGTATATGATGTGACAGATGTTTCGTTTGTTCGATATTTGAGCCAGAGTGGGTACACTGTGAGCATTAAAGTGAATATAATGTGTAGAGAGGTTACCATCTTAGTGCTCAGCGGCTTGTACTGACCGTGTCTGTGATGACTGTAGAAAGTTCAAAGTCTTTCCTGCCAAGGCAGTGCATATTTTGTCTTTCATGCTATATGTTGTTTTCTACTCTTGTTCTGCACCGTGTCTGTGTTTGTAGATCTATTACTATCGATGGAATTGGTGTGAGAGTTATTTGAAGAACTTGGCCAGCTGAAAGAAAATATGTATGTCCATATGGTGTAAAAGAAAAATGATTCACTCGGGTTGCTTGAGACATATCTGATTGTGTCAAGGGAAGTAATAACTGTGATTAAGATCGCGATATGGATTCCGTTTCATTGATGCTTGATTACGTTTTATGATGGTTTCTCGAGACTGTCGTGGTGTTCAAGGCTGTAATGCCGCGATTTCGCTATGCAACAATGCAAGTAGCAGTTACGTTAACGTCCGAGATTAAGGCTAGTGGAACTTTTGATGCGGTACGTTTTTTCAGCTGCAATAAATCATGTTTGACGTCCAACTGCATAAAGTGATGAAACACCGTTAACGTTCACCCGCGTCAGCTAATGTTTCTGGTCTTCTTCTGTTGTCGCGTCCTGTTGTTAGTAACTGTGGCTCCGTGTCGCATCTGAACCTCTTTGTCAACTTTCCGCCTCCTTCTGAGGAACGCAGCTTCTGTCCACTAAAATATTCCAGTTGTTGTTCCTGCACTTTTCTTTTTCTTTTACGTGGAATAACTTCACGTGTGTTCCAAGAATTACAAATTCGTGCGATTTATAATTTTAAGTAATTCATTTCTCTCGTGCTATTAATAATTACCAATTGTGTGAAAATGTAATGCAGTGTGGAAACTGCAGCAGTTTTGTTCCCTGTTTCAATCGATGGGAGATTTCCTGTTGGTTTTGAGCGAAACTAGACACTGTAACTAGATACACTGCACAATAGAGTTGAACACGTCCATCTTCGCACCCCTTCGCTGTGCTATACTAGTATAATGCTAAACAAGGAAACACTTTGAAGAAGAATGGTCTCATCTGTTAAAATGCTGCAGACTCTTAATAGCTCTTAATCATAGCAACACATTTATAGAATTTAAGTGCAGAAGAGTCCCTGTTCACCAATAGTGCTGTAACAATATTTAGCAGGCTGTCCTTTTTTTCAGAACACTCCCCAGAAAGTTAACAGAATCACAGTACAAGTTGTAAAGAAAGACAAGGAGGCAATCAACATCTGCAAATCCAAGGAAACGACGCCGTAAAGTTGATGAGTGGGACTCTGGCTGCGGACCAGGCGACAGAAGTGGCGCAGCTCTGACGTTTCTGAGCTGCGGAGAGTCGAACCCAGGTGTATGGTTCAAATGACTCTGAGCGCTATGGGACTTAACATCTATGGTCATCAGTCCCCTAGAACTTAGAATTACTTAAACGTAACTAACCTAAGGACATCACACAACACCCAGTCATCACGAGGCAGAGAAAATCCCTGACCCCGCCGGGAATCGAACCCGGGAACCCGGGCGCGGGAAGCGAGAACGCTACCACATGACCACGAGCTGCGGACAACCCAGGAGTAGCCGACAGAGGACAGGAGCTGTCAGCGCCGCCTCCCTGGAAAGCGGTTGCGAGGCTACTGTCACCATTAACACCAGTGACGACTGCCACGACAGAAACAACATGTGTATCGCCACTAGCTGTTTCTGCTGACGTGTTAAGACTGCGGCAACTACATTCCAAGATATACTGCACAGTGCAGTCACCATTAAGACTATCTCGTGGGCAGAAAGAACCTCCTGGGACAGGTGGCACAGTGCGGAGTAGACTCTCCTCGCGGTAGCGGTCTGCAAGTGGTCGCCGCTGGCATCTCACTTGGGCTGTAGCTCTCAGACACTGGTTGACCTGGCGCGAGTACTCCTCACAAGAAGAACGAGCCCCACATACCTGCAAACAGATGTAGGTAGAATACCACTTGAGAACCATGATAACGTATACGTCCATTTCATCCCTTCCATCAGATATACTGACGTCACAGCAACTACACGTAGCGTGAGAGAGCCTGCGTACAGCACTTTGTAGCAGATCCTCACCGCCGTGCTGGAGAAATGGCGACACTGCGACTTACCACTGTCCCGGTAAGACAATAGAGTGAGTATTCTCAGGTACTTGTGGGTATTTCGAAACAGGTCTACGGCGACCACCGCCACCGTGTTGACGTGGGATGCCATCACATAGGCCACAGACCACACAAAGGTGATGGAATCATTTTTCATCGCGTTCATTGCTTGCATCCAGTTTATCATAATCGCTGCTAGTATCAGGCTCATGACGAGAACAGCCGCTGTGTACAGTGTACCAGCACGTGTCCTCCGTACCGTGGTGGCCGTGCGGTTCTAGGCGCTCCAGTCCGGAACCGCGCTGCTGCTACGGTCGCAGGTTCGAATCCTGCCTCGGGCATGGATGTGTGTGGTGTCCTTAGGTTAGTTAGGTTTAAGTAGTTCTAAGTTCTAGGGGACTGATGAGCACAGCAGTTGAGTCCCATAGTGCTCAGAGCCATTTGAACCATTTTGTCCTCCGTAGCTCACACCTCTCAGTGTCCACTGTGAACGGCGTCAGCCCGAAAACCCTGCAGATGGCGTGGTATCGTGATACAGATCTTAAGAAGTCCCTTCTATTCGCCATTTCAATATCGGATAGCACTACAGGACACCATCAGTACCTGTGATAAAAGAAAACATGTCCCCAGTTACACTAAGAAAGTTGCTTGCATTACATAGAGAACAAATCTTAAATTATCGACATAGAAATGATTAACAGACTAAACTCAGCTCAGAGATAGCACATTCATGACAAATGAGTTTTCCTTAACGCATGTTTTCAAAAACCATTACGGCAATAATGGAGTAACCACAGGGATGATCATTATTTTTCGACATGTCAAATAGGTAAACAAAACATAATCTTGCAGTCCAGTATAGTTATCGCTTCCCTACAAACCGCAAATAGTGAAAACTAAGACAATTCGAATCATTCATAAATTGTTGAGTATGAGGAGTAGGTAAGTTCTGTTTGTTTGACCGTATAAGTTCTTATGTTCTCTTAACAGAACGAATAAGACTGACTTCCCTGTAATATGTTTATTAATTACTACAAGTGCTACTATTGTTTCGTAAAAAACACCCATCAAGCACATTGCAAAATCTACAGTTATGAGTGTCTTTAGTGAGTCTTCGTTACACCACATACAGAGCCTGAAGCATTTAAATAATTCTGAGTAAAGTAAGTAAGTAAATGAAAATAAATAAGACTGAAAAGAAGGAACGTCAAGAGGCAATATTTTATCATAACCGGGAACATTGTCGACGGAACACTAAATCAGTTCGCGATGGAAGTGGCGATTTCGACTTGAAGGAGTAGTGTCGGCAATCTTCAAGATAAGCCAAGAAAACCTAATTCATGTGGAAACATCGGAATTCATACTCCATTTCTCTCATATACATGTTTAGCAACTTATATTTGATCTGAAATTTTTTGCCAGTGTGCTTTGGCAGTGAAATGAGCTATTTTTGTTATGTTTTCTTGTTAGCGTAATGCTGTCCTTAATTTTGTTTCCATTTACGTGTAGCTTCTTAATACAAATTTTGTTGGCTAACATGGGATCGTAGCCATCGTTTTCTGCTAATACTTTGCTAATTGAGTTATATCTAGAAAGTTTATTTTATCGTGGTGTTCATGTTCGATTATAAATATATTATTGTGTGAAATCAAATACTGGAATAACAGCAATGTGGGACGAGTGTATTGCCGCTCACCGCATAAAGAAATCATTGAGTTGCAGACAGGCACAATGAAAAAACAGGCTAAATACTGAGCTTTCAGACAGTGCTTCTTCAGAAAAAGAAAACAAACAGATATTCCCACAAGAAAAACTCACACAGACCTGGTCACTGCCGGTGGGCACTGGAGCCTGGCTCATGATAAGTCGGGCTCCAGCGTCCAGAAACAGTGGCCATTTTTATGAGAGTTGTGCTCGAGTGAATGTGTGTGTGTGTGTGTTTTCTATTTCCGAAGAGGAATATTGTTATACTGCTCAATACTTCAGCTGTCTTTTTGATTGAGCCTCTTAGTGACTCAGCGCCTCCTCATGTGATGAGTATCAATCTATTCTTTCCGTACTGATTATATTTTTGTATAATTTATTCCATTCTGAGGAACATCTCTATTTACGTTTCTGATCGGTCTTGTAACAGTAGTGTGTCATCTACCTATTTGTAGAGGTAACGGATCATATTAATCCATTTAGGATGGCTATAAGGGAACTGGTTCTCAGTGTGGTGTAGTGAAATATTAGCGAGTATTCCTGCAAGCTGGTTTCCCATTACTAAACTGAATTCTAGTACATATATTTGGTTACTGAACTTGGAATGGTTGTAGGAAAGTTACAGTTTTAGTAAAGTAATAAAATTCCCCCACAAATACTGCGTTCGACGTACGACGTGTGGGAACCTTATTTTCGGCAATTTCAATGGTCTCATTAACTATTGAGTTGGTGTACATGTTGATTTTATCTAACAAAACATGTTTTAAATCGGATGGGATATCGATGTCTGTAATTTGTTGTATCACTCCACTAGAACTATTCACTGTACACTGATTTCCATATGTACAGTCATGAGCACGTATACAAATTACCTTTGTTTTAGTCAGAATAAATAACTACTTTGCAGTTTATTACTGGATTGATAGGGTTACTCTCATTATGAATTTTTGGCAGTGACTACAGTTTATTGGCAGATGGGTTCACCATGTTGCAATATGTTTCTTTCTCTTTTGTCAAGTAAAATTTTTAATTTGGACAGAAATCAAGTAGCTGGATGTCCTTTTGTACAAATGACGTTATTTTTGTTGGACACTCGATTCTTTTTATGCAGACTATTTTGAACATGCCTCCTACAGTATTCCATTCATCAGTTACTATTACACTGTTAGTGTTTATTTCACAGAAAGTACGAAGATTTTCCTATTGAGGAGATTATCAAATGATATCAAACGCTCAATTGAAATGTCCAAGCTGAGAATAAACATCAGAACACACACCAGAACACGAAGTTGTCATTCCATGGAATAATGCTATAAATTCACTCACTGGGGAGTCTATAAGCTAAAGAGGCATAGCCTTGAGATAACATACATGGGAAAGGTACGAAGAAATGAAAACAATATCCGTAGAAGATGTGAACGCCACTGACAGAAACCTATCTCTCTGTTCTCCCTCTTCTCCGCTCGTAGGAAGCACACCGCGTCTGGTACACGCGGTGATCGGGGATCACAGCACAGCTACGACACCTGAGGATGGGCTCTTAACAGTCCGAAACTGGTCGTGTGAAAATAAAGTAATTTACAACTGAAGCGGTATTTTCAACCTCTGCTTTCTTTATTTAGTTTACATCTATAGACACAAAAACATTCAGCTAGTGATGTAAAACAATGCCTGGTAGTCCCAGCAACTGATAGGAAACGTACCAAACTAACTACTTTAATTAAAACACGAAGGTTCACACGCTTGACAAAACATCCTGTCATTGTTTCCAACGAAGAGACAGTGTTAAACAACAAAAAATAGTCGAAAATTTCACCCATGTTGTTGTAAGTGTCTGTTGTTGCAATACATTCTTTTGTATGATATTATGTTAACAAAAATAATGTAATATGTTGAAAGAAAAGAAAAAATTCCTTGACGTCTATATTTATGTGCTGCTCCATGACTCTGCTGTCAGTATCTTTATTCTTGGCTTGTGTGTAACTTATGTGTATTTTCTTACAGTAAATGTGTTTTTTTCGTATCCAGGGTGTAATTACAAAGCTAATAAAATGTTTCTTGCCTTTAAATAATATTTTTCATCAGGTTATGGGCCCAGTACACGTGTAAAGGCAAACAACATAGTTTAATTAAAACAATATTTGAAATGAGCGTATGTCTGTAAAGAAACATGACTGCTAGCGGCGATTATAAGGTCAGCATTGATAAGCTTGAAGGACCTGACGACTGGGCCAAATGGAAATGGCATATTTCTATGGTGCTACGTTCATATGGACTAGAAGATATTATCAACTCTATACGTTCACGTGTACCGTTAATAATATCTTCTAGTCCATACGAACGTAGCACCATAGAAATATGCCATTTCCATTTGGCCCAGTCGTCAGGTCCTTCAAGGTTATCAATGCTGACCTTATAATTGCCGCTAGCAGTCATGTTTCTGTATCTGTTGTTGCAATACATTCTTTTGTATGATATTATGTTAACAAAAATTATGTAATATATAAACGAATTTGTATAGTCTGAGATCAGTCCAGTTAATCATTACCTTTGAATGTAAATTACATCAAATTTGACAATTAAACATTAACAAAATCTACAGTGCGATTCAAAGTAATATGAACAATCTTAATTTACCGTTTTTTATTCCATGTTGTTGATACTCACAGATGAAAGAGATGTGAACAGGGAAGAATAGAGATAGCTTAAGGAACGTTGTGCAGTCGGCGACAGAAGTGTGACGAAGGTTTGTAGAATGATTTCCTTACAGATGGCCGCCAACTCTTTTAACAATTTATCGCATTTACCAGAACGTTTGTATCAACTCGATTAGTAGCAGACAATTATCACAAAACTGTACTGTTGCACGTCGATTTGAGTGCATCAATCATGTTGGTTGTCAGGTTGAGACTCCATATACTGACATCCCTGAGTAAATAATTTCTGTCAAACAGTGTGCACGAATTATGACTCAACTGTATGTGCTGAATATCACTGGTATATGCTGAGGTAATAATGGGTAAATTATTGGCAAAAATCGTTCGCAAATCCTAAAAGCAGTACACGTAGCTTGTACGTTGAACTATAAAAAAACTGATATGGAACACTCTTCACCTGAGGTAAATGTACTCTGTAGCGCAAGTACCGCTGATGATGGGTACATGTCCCAATTCTGTGTTGCTTGAGGCTTTCGCGACGGACATGTTGAATTTATGGTTCTCGGGCGAGACGTCGGATGTCATAGTGAAAACTCCACAATATTTCGTCAGCGCAACTGGCTGCCATCTTCAGGGGCGACGAACACACTGCTAAGACAGGACCAGAGCCCCCTATTTATGCCAGTCTACGTACCACTTTCCGACAAAATGGATACTCCGAACGGGAGATTCGCCGTGCCTTGCAACCGAAGCGGGTTACCCAACGTGAGGAAGTGGAAGAAGGCGAAGAACAAAGGGGAATGGTCGTGTTGCCATACACCGGCGGTGTCTCTTCAAAAATAGGATGATTATTGAAGAGTCATAAAGTTAAATGTGTCTTTCGTCCGCCGGCAAAACTCAGAGCTCTCTTGGGCTCATCTAAGGACAGCCTTGGCCTAAGAAAACCCGGTGTTCACGAGATTCCTTGTACCTGCGGCATGTCGTACATCGGACAAACTTGTCGCACTGTAGAAGAAAGATGCACTGAACACAGACGCTACACTCGTCTGGAGCAACCAGAAACGTCTGCAGCGGCCGAGCATTGTCTCAGTACAGGCCATTCTATGAATTATCAACATACCAAAATTCTCGCATCGACGAGTTCGTACTGGGACAGTGTTATTAAGGAAGCAGTGGAAGTACGTAGCTCGACGAATCTTGTAAACAGAGACACGGGCTTTCAGCTTAGTACAGCTTGGGATCCAGCACTGGCCAAATTGAAGTCGCTTCGAGCAGACAGGAGTGCTATTGGTCATAAAACGGATGACGATTCGCCCGCAACATAAATATTCTGTTGACAACGGGAGGATAATCAAGGCGCCTACGTGGACGCGCATTTTTGCTTGCGGCTTCCGACAGAGGTCGCTGGGGCGGCCGATGGCAGCGCAGAGCAGCGGCGGCAGCCTCCGCGCGTGCGTCGAAGTCTTTGGTTCTTCATCCTGTAGGTGGCGCTGCTGTCCTTCCAGCTATCGGTTGATATCGTCGCTATTGGCCATCGAATTTGGCACCTCCATGCATGCGCACTTCCTGCCCAAGACTGGCATAAATAAGGGGCTCTGGTCCTGCCTTAGCAGTGTGTTCGTCGCACCTGAAGATGTCGGCCACTTGCGCTGACGAAATATTGTGGAGTTTTCACTATGACATCAGAAGCCTCGCCCGAGAACCATATATACAACATGTCTCAATTCTACTCCGTATAGAAATAAATAAGAATATAATCTAGAGGATAATTTGTCAGTCAGCCTTATTCTACCACCAATCCTTTCCCGCTCTGATCTGTTGCATATGTTATATCAGCACTTTCCACCTACCTTTTGTATTTCAACGCTTAACAACATTTTTCCAGTTCCCTTTCAACAATCTCCACGTCACAAGGCATAAAGTAATTCCAGAGAGCAAACCATCTTATTGGCTTTAATGTAGCACACTCGTCCCATCAGAAGTGAAGGCCCCAGCTCATTCCCTTCCCACAGAAGTGAAGTACTATGTATCTCCTGGTTCTTCTCCTTCACTTTTGCTTTTACCAGTTTCCTACGTCATCGATATTGTTATATGGTTTAAAGTAATGATAGTGACTGCTAGCGACCGGATTCCCTCCCTAACGCCACCGCTCCCCGTGGGATAGAGTCTGTGTACCAGATCTGTCTGCTTGTAGTGTACTGCTCATGTTTCAGTGCGACAACTTTCTTCCAAACGTTTATGTGGTACTATCTGACGCCGGACAGAAGAGACAGCCCAGTATTTACCTAGATGGCTGAGGAAAACCGCGTAAAAACCACCTCTAGGGTGACTGGCTAACGAGCGCTTGTCGTTAATCCACTAGGGGGATTCAATCTGAGGCAGGTTCACCTCCTCGAATCCCTGAAGTGGTGCATTAACGCGCCCGGATATCTGGGCAGGTTTGTAGCTTCTAGTTACTAAATGCCAGATACCAATCATTACCAGCATAAATATCGCACATTCTTTTCCAAGCAACATTCTTCCCAGTTGTTTCCTCATGGTGATTCCTGGCCCACAGGTCCCAGCAGTGCCGACTGTCACCAGACCGTTATGCAAGTTTTCAGGAATACGTGGAAGAAAATTAGGCTGCGCGAAAATCGACGAATCTTAAGCGCGAAACCGATCCTGTTCGATAGATTTACCACTTCTGAATTCCATCAGTTTCATCCCCTAAGGAATATTGTGATTAGGTTTGTGAATGTGGGTTTATCATAGAATGTTATGTATTCATTTGGAGGAATAGATTGCACTCTTAATGTTACTGTCCCTGCTTTTAGTTTCAGCGAAGGCTGTTCCGACTTTCTTATAAGCTGAGCCAGTCCTTCCGACAATCATTTCGTTTTCGGTTTCTTCACATTTTTCGTGCAGCCATTTCGTCTTAGCTTTCCTGCACTTCCTATTTATTCCGTTCCTAAGAGATTTGTGTTTCTGTATTCCTAAATTTCCCTGAATATTTTTGCACTTCCTTCTTTCATCGATAAACTGATCAGCCGAAGTGTTTCTACTATCAGCCACGGTTTCTTCTCAGTTACCTTCTTTGTACCGTCAGTTTCCTTTCCAACTTCTATAATGGCCGTTTTTGGAGACAGCCATTCCTTTTCAACTGAACTGCCTACTGAACGTTTCCTTATAGCAGTATCTATACTCTGAGAACTTCAACCGTGTCTCTTTATTCCTTAGTTCTTCTGTATCCATCTTCTTTGAGCGTTGATTCTTCCTGACTAGGCTCATTAAACTTCTTCATCGCTGCTAAATTGTGATTCCAGTCTATATCTGATCCTGGGTATGCCATTCAATCAAGTATCTGATTTCGGAATCTCTGTCTGCCCATGATATAATATAACTGAAATTTTCCTGTACCTCCAGGTCTTTTGCAAGTATACGTCATCCTCTTGTGTTTCCTAAACATATTATTCTCTGTTAGCAGCTGTAATTTATCGCAGAACTCAATTTAAGCTTTCTTCCTCATTCCTATTACCAAGCCCACATTCTCCTATAACCCTTTCTTCTACTCCTTACCCTACAACCGCATTCTAGTCCCCCATGACTATTAGATTTTCATTTCTTTTTACATGCTGACTTACCCGTTCAATATCCGCATGCTCGTTCTTTATCTCTTTATATTCGACTTGCGACGTCAGCATGTATTCCTGAGCTGTTGTTGCCGGTGTTGGTTTATTGTCGATTCTCTTTCCTTGTAAAAGGTATCATATGACAAAGGCAATATTCGGAAGCATTGATAAGAAAACCCCATGCCGGATTAAACACAAATATTTAAGTTAGTAGATTGTACGGGCGAATGCATCGTCTCGTAGCCACGCTCAACAGCGTATACATTTATAAATGATATACACTGATGAGGCAGGACATTGTGATCACCAGCCTACTGTCGATATAAACGACTCAAGAAGACACCAGCGTCAACTGGCTAGGAATGAGTGGTAGTCAGAGACACGCACGGCGCACGTAGTATATGTGGGCGTGCTGTCCGCGTGTGGAATGGGGAGGCCGCGCGACCTGTGTGAGTTTGATCGAGGGAAGATTGTGATGGCCGGCCCTGAGGCTCAGCAGGAGCGTTTCGGAAACTCCACGACTTGTCGGACGTTCGGGGAGTGCTGCGGTGGGTGTCTTCAACAAGTGGCGGAACTAAAATGAAACCACGTCCAAACGTCGTGGGGGTGTGCGGCCACATCTCATTACGGATGTTGGACGTCGTGGGCTGTGCAGACTTGTAAGACAGGGCAGTCGGCGAACTGCAGCGGAAGTAACATCAGACTTTAAAGCCAGGCAGATTACAAGTGTGTCTGAACACACAGAGAACTGAACACTCCTAACTGTGGGCCTCCACAGCCGACGACCCATGCATGTGCCAATTTCAACTCCACGACATCGGCAGCTACGACTGAAATTGGCACGTAACCGTCGGCGCTGGACGTTGGTGCAGTGCCGGCCGGAGTGGCCGTGCGGTTCTAGGCGCAACAGTCAGGAGCCGAGCGACCGCTACGGTCGCAGGTTCGAATCCTGCCTCGGGCATGGATGTGTGTGATGTCCTTATGTTAGTTAGGTTTAATTAGTTCTAAGTTCTAGGCGACTGATGACCTCAGAAGTTAAGTCGCATAGTGCTCAGAGCCACTTGACCCACTTGAACCGTTGGTGCAGTGGCAGAGCGTTGCACGGTCTGATGAATCCCGATACCATCTTCATCGTGCCGATGAGAAGGCGCGAATCCATCGTCTTCCAGGGGACCACCTCTTTGACACCTGTACTGCAGGACGGCGGTAAGTTGGCGGCGGCTCCTTTACGCGCTGTGGAACGTTCTCGTGGGCATCCGTGGATCCAGTGCAGCTCTAGCAAGGCGCCATGACGCGCCAAGGAGTATCGCACACCTCCTCATGACGATCGTGTTTCCCGATGCCAGTGACATTTTTAAGTACGATAATGCACCATGTGACAAGATCAGGAGTGATGCGGAGTGGTTCGCGCGGCGGTTCGGCCTGAGCCAGTGAGGCGCGCGCATCGGTGCCGCTGCGGGCTACGCTTTCTCGGCCGAGGACGGCTCCAGATTCACTTATGTGCTGTGGGCGCCGCGAAAAGCAAATTGTCGTTTGTGTAGTTCTCACAACGCCAGCAAATTGTCTTGTCTTGCGCCCCACAGCATGGGAAAGACGTACGCGCAGAGGAAACCTGCTGCCACTAGGGGGCCTTCGGTTTTGCGTATCACTCAGTCTGCCGATCAAGCAAGGAAGACCCGAGAAGACGAGTCGCAGCCTGTTCCGCCTTCGTATGTCAAGGGCGAAGGCGGGTTTACGGCGCTGTTCGACTTAATGACGAATTGCGCTGAGAACGAGGTGGTTTACGGGCCTGTCGACACAGACTCGCTGATCTGCGTTCGGGCAGCACACCTGGCCGACCACAGGGCGATCAGAAGTGCTGTGGACGCCCACACTATCGACGCGCCGCCGACGCGTGAAAAGGCGCCTTCCGATGGAAGGAAGAAGACGACCGAGGCACTCCTAAGGGGGCGGCCTTGCTGCTGTGACGAAGCAACGGTTCGGGAAGGGCTGCTGCGAGCAGGTTTCGCTAACACAGCCGCAAGGCTACACAACCAGACCAATAAGGAGAGAGCGCCGCCCTGTGCCGTGACCGTCCAAACGGCCAACAGCGAGGGTGACCGACTTGCGGAAGCTGCTGGGTTTACCGGTTACGACGGAGGCTCTCCCCACCGCCACGGACCCCCAGCGCCAGTGCGGCCATGTCGCGAAGTACTGCCGCAACGCGGCGCGGTGCGTCAAGTGCTCTGGAGAGCACGGCAGCCGCGCCTGCGACCGCGGTAGAGAAGCTTCGCCGACTTGCGCCCGGTGTGGCGGCCCGCAAGTCGCCAGCTGGCTCGGCTGCCCGGCTTTTTCAGTCCGCAGTCGCGCCGAAGACGGCGAGACGACCGCGGCCGCACCGACGCAGCGGAAGAGACGACGACGTCGGCGACGACGGCGGGTGCAGACCAGCCGTGCTCAGCCGAGGGCAGCTCCTCCGGCCAAAATCGGGGACGACCTGCCGGAGGCAGACGTTCGAATGGCAGCCCGCGCCCCTGTGAAGAGCAGCGGCGTCGACATCAGCACCGCCGTGGAGACGGCCACAGCAGTCCTCAAAGCCGCTTTGGCTGCAGAGAAGGAAGGGGCCTTGACGCAGCAGCGTGCAGTTCTCGCCCGAGGCCTCCGTGCAGCAGAAGTTCGAACCCGTGCGAACGCTCCTGCAGCCTCGCAGAAGGGCGTTCTGGTGCCTCCCCCGCCGGCCGCCCCAGCAGCGCCCCAGGGGAAGGACGCCGTGAAGACGAACGCCGCCCCAACGGTAGCGGCGGCGACGCCGACCGCCGTGGGGCAGCCCCCGCTAGGGACCGAGAAGCCAAAAGGGCAGCCTACGTCGCGCATGCGCGAGAGAACGGCCTGCAGCTCTCCTATGATACCGCGGCGCAGTCCGCCGAGCAAGCAGAGCTGCCGGAGGAGCGGCTGCGGCAGAACTCCGCCACGCAGCAGCAGGGGACGCCGGCCGACAGTGAGCTGCAGCTATTCAGCACCAGCCCGGTGATGCTGTGCCAGGTCACTGACGAAGCGGCGCAGCAGAGGGCTCGAGGCAACGCACTGCGCTGCCGCACCGGCCTCCTTTAATTATAACGACCACGGCACTGACACGATATCTTCGTGGACGATATTTCGAAAAATCTACCCTTGCATGAACTGTCGCAGTCAGCAAGGCATCCGCTACTGCTCTTACTACCCGACCTAACTATCACATTTTTTTGCCTCTGCCCTTCAAACCACTACCCTTCGTTCGACTGTCGACCCAATCTATCTCCAGATGAGCGCCTATAAATGGTTAACCTTAACCAGACGTACGCAAACATCGCAGTACCCACATCCTGCGACACCTCACTTTAGTGATCACTAACCCTTATGCACAGATGGCGATAGACCTTTCGAGTTGGCCACCCTGCCTGTGTGGGCGTGGAGGGGCTCCACCTCCACTCCATCAAATATGAAATTGGTGGGTTCCTATGATTTACGCATGACACCGAATAACCGCTTTAGATTGCCATACCTTGTTCAAGACGAACATGTAAACCATGTAGGTCTTTCTGTCTTGACTGCTGGAAAAGCTTTGACATCCTTGTACTTTTTCTTCTTTGTGTCACGTTTCTTCGTCAATACTCACTTACTTAATATGTTTCCATATCCACTGACCTGTAATTTTTTGGTAACCAACTGTATTTTTTGACATCGAGAAGGCCTACGATACCACTTGGAGGTGTCTCATTCTGGAGCAGCATCACGAATGGGGTTTTCGTGGTTCTCTTTCTATTTTATTCAGTGTTTCCTCTCGTGACGATATTTTAGATTCCGAATTGGTGACGTCCTGTCTGACCGCTTTGAGCAGGAGAACGGTGTCCCTCAGAGTATCGTTTTAAGTGTGACTGTTTTTGTCATAGCTATTAATATCACTACCTCTATAGTGCAAAGTCCTGTCCAGTGGTGCTTGTTTGTGGATGTTTTCTCTTTGTTTTGTTTTTCTTCAAGCCTTCCAACGAAAACGCATCAGTTGCAACTTACTCTCAGACGTTTGGATGACTGGTCGCAGAAGAGTGGTTTTAAGTTTTCCACCGAGAAGTCCGTATGTGTTCTTTTTCACCGTTCTTGTTCGATTTTAGCCATCCCTGAGTTGAGGATGAGGGACACTGTCCTTACTTCTAAACACACAGTGAGATTTCTGGGTCTCGATTTTGACTCGAAGCTTACGTGGTTACCTCATCTTAAAGACCTGAAGCGACGGTCACATCACGCTTTAAGTATTTTAAAATGTCTTAGCCACAGTACATGGGGAGCCGACAGGACTTGTCTGCTCCAGTTTTACAGGCCGTTTGTGCGACCTCGGCTCGATTATGGGTGCACGGTGTATGGGTCTGCGAGGCCTTCACACTTAAACATGTTGGACGTTGTGCACCATGAAGGGCTTCGGCAGGCCACTGGGGCATTCAGAACTAGTCCCATACCAAGACTGTGTGCAGAGGCTGGTGAACCGCCACTTCATATGCGGCGACGGCTACTTACGGTGCGCCAGGCGTATAAAACTTTGTCCACACCTGACACACCAGCATATCATACCGTTGCTCAGCTTCCTCTGGCACGGCTATTTCTTAACCGGCAACGAGCGACGCAGCCCTATGGGATTCGCGCACACGATTGCCTCTCTGCGATGGATATGGCTGGTCTTCCGGTTTTCCGTCGTGGTTGGAGCAAATTTCCCCCTTGGCTACTCCGGAGACACACTTATTTTAGATTTGACTAATTTTAAGAAACATAGTACACCAGATTTTACATTCCAGTCTCAGTTTTTTAACATTTTAGATGCGCATCACGGTTTCACCGTCGTTTACACTGATGGCTACAAACAGGAGAATTTCCTTGGCTGTTCTGTAGTGTTCCCTGGTCATGTTACCCGGATTCGCCTCCCTGATGAATATACTGTTTTCGCAGCGGAACTCCACGGGATCCTGAAGGCACTGGAGCAGATGAATCCTGTTCGGGGCAATCGATAGCTCCGATTCCCTTAGTGCCTTACAATCATTACAGAATCTCTACCCAACTGAGGAGATGGTCCAGCTCATATATGACCAACTGTACTTGCTCCAGCGGCGGGGTAAGGAGGTTCCCTTCTGGTGGGTGACTGGTCATGTAGGAATATGGGGCAATGAACAGGCAGATCGGGCTGCCAAGGAAGCCTGCAGAGAGCAGGATGTGGTCCAGTGTACTATTCCCTTGCAGTCTGTCATTTCTGCACTCCACAAGAAGTGCATGGAGTTGTGGGAGGAAGAATGGCTGGCGGTGACGGCCAATAAATTGCGGTTGGTGAACTCAACAACTCGGCCATGGCGTTCCTCCTGTCGGTTGCTCAGGCGGGAAGAAGTGACCCTCACGCGTCTTCGGATCGGACACTGTCCTCACACATAGCTTTCTATTACGGTGGGAGGATCCCCCGTTTTGTGATGCTTGTTGTGTGCAGATCTCTGTCCGCCCCATTTTAACAGACTGCATTTTATACCGTGATGCAAGGGCAGAAGCACAAGTTGATGGGGATCTGCCCTGTGTTTTAGCTAATGATAAGACGTGTGTGTCTAGGTTTCTAAAGTTTTGTGATGCGTCTGGACTCTGGCTTAAACTTTTAGGCTGGAGGCTCTATTGTACTGCAAAGTGGCTGGCTCCTCCCTTTTTTCCTTGCGGTCAGCCGGCCACTTCCATCTGATATATTGTTTTAGATCCCTCTACCACTTTCGTCTTGTGTTGTCCATGTTTTACTGTCGACGGCATGCTCCGTCCCACGTTTCGATGTGGGTAGGCCCATATTTTTCCAACCTTGTTACCTGTGTTTCACCTTCTGTTCTGAGTCTTTTGATGACACCCGTCTCAGTCTGTTAATGAGCGAGCGCTGAAGACCTTGCCGTCGTGCGCCCGTACAACCCTCTTCTCCCAACCATCCACGACCGGCTTTTTGTGTGTATCTATCAACCCTTTTTATATTACAGGAAAAGGTTACTGATGTCAAAGACTTGGCTAAGAATAACAATACTCACTTGTCATGTATCCCTCTCCGCCTTTTAAATGTGCCATGCTAGTGGGTGAACGTTACTGGTACCGATAAAATCTTCTCTAGTTCCAGTCCTGGCGGCTGCGTCGAAATTCCGTGACGTTTCGATGAGTGTCACTCTCATCCCCTTCTGGTGAAGTATCGAGATTGCGCAGGTGTCCCAGACACGTCAATATATTAGATTTTACAAAAAAAAAGACTTAGTTTACACAACAGTCCACGTCTTATCACAAGAAAATGCTTCATTTTTTGTATAGAAAACTGTGAAGAAGCACAAAAGTGAGGTAGATCTTACTGCACATAAAAAAGTGTGGTTTCAGATGCGTGAGACTGCAGTTGTGTGTGGGAGTTGCCTTTGCATGAGTGTGTGTGTGTGCGTATGTGTGTCTAGTGTTGACGAAGATCTTAATGGCTGAAAGCTTTATTTGTGAGAGTCTTTTTTTGTGCCTATCTGCGACTCAGCATCTCCGCCATACGGTGAGTGGCAGCATTAACTTCTCAAAATATTGTTAAAAACAGGTTTGTTTGCCTTGATGCACACTTGTAGCCCGTGTTGACCTCTGCTGCTCAATAACGGCAGCACAGCGTCTCGGCATACCTCGAATCAGCTTTCGAATGAAATCCTGTGGTGTTCCTTGCCACTGCACTAGTAAGGCTCCCTGCAACCGCTGCAGCGGCTCAGGAGGATTTGCACGCGTCCTGACTCTTTCTTCAGTAAATCCCATACGTGTCCTATGGTGTTTACCTCGGGACTACATGCTGGCCACTCTAGAACACTGATATTGTGTCGCCGAAGAAAATTTTGCGCTGGAGCTGCAACATGGTCACGAGCGTTGTCGTGCATTAGAAGAAATCTTTACCCAACATCTTGTGCCGAAGGTTGTACAAAGGATCAAGCATTTCGTTGACATACTTCTCCCCTATTACACGTGTGTTATGCCTCCTGTGGACCATAACCAATTCTGTTCCAGTGTACGCGGTAATTCCTTACCACAGCTTTATAGAGTACCGTCCATAATTGACTGTTGGAGACACTGCAGCTTCCTTATTACGTTCCTCACGAGTTCTCCATACCCCGGTACGAACATAAATACCACGGAAGTTCACTCTGCTTTCGTCGCAGAACAGCGCATTAGCGACCGATGCCTGTGGTCTTCGGCAAAGTGCAGTCTCCTTTTTCTACGTAAGTTTATTTCGCCGTCGATACCTAAACTGATTCTCGTGTAGTCTGTTATGGATTCTTTGGTGTATTTTTCACTGATAGTGGAAGTGCTACAACCAGTAAAGTTTACTCTTGTGCAAAAGATCTCGATAGTAACAACAATTTAGTTTTTTCTCCTTTCTGATTCGTGTATTATACCTTAGCGGCGGTTGTCTCTCCATAGAAGAGTGGCGTGGAGTGGTGGGGAGGGGGGGGGGGAGGGGGAGCAGCTGGCGACTTGTCGTAGTGGCGGAGGGCGGGGGCCGTACGTGGAGCGAGGGCGAGTTCCCGCAGTGACAGATGAGCAAGCGACTGCCTGTGGCAGAGGCAGTCGGCACGCACGTAATGATCAGCTGGTGTCCGCGGCAGCTGCTCGGAGGCGGCGCTGCGAGAAACTCGCGCTGCAGCTGAGGCGCTCACGCGTGGGGCTGCTCGATCCTCCTAGTAGCGGAAGGGATATCGGAAAAGTGTTGTATGGAAGGCGTGCAATGAAAACTAAAAGTATGACAAGCACACATTTAATGAATTCATTATTTCATCATGACAGTGTTTTTACTTCTGCTTTGGTGCTTTTATTAATCATACGCAATTTATGAAATTGTTTCATGACTTCTTTGAGTATTCCTAAAAGTATGACAAACGAAGAACTCGTCACATGCTACTTTGGCGCTTAATGTCACCCTCATAACCAGAAGCATCCCTTTGACCCACATTCAGAAATTAAAAACGGCACGAATAAACATTTATAATGACAAATAGATGCCCTAAGCTTTTACCTAGCCTCTTTAAAACAATAAAGCAATATTTTCGAAAGTAGAGAGCAATCAAAAAAGGAGGAATGAAATTTTTTGTGATGGTCGTACCCTTACTGGAGCCAAGCTGAAATTATTTGGACAGTTGACTCGGTATGTAAGAGGATGTCATCTAGTGACGACGTGCACCACCTGACGGACAGCAGATGTACTGACAATGGTTTAAACGTCGTCCGCCGACATACAGTGCAGTGACACAGCTACCACAGAGCCATCTGTGTCTACCCTCTGATAGGAGCAAGGAGGCTCAGTTTGGTGCTTAGGTAGGGATCACGCAGGCAGCTGCACGTGCTTCCTGCAGCCAAATGGGCGAGTGTGAAAGGGGACAGATTGTGGCCTTCCGGGTGGTGGGATGGTGCTTTCGGAGAATTTCCACACAGGATGAGTGTGCTGCGTCAGCTGCGTAACCGTGCCAGTATCAGTGGTCACACGAATATTCTCATACGTGCAGATAAGGTTCTGGATGTCCACATAACGCAGACACCCGTCAAGATCGTCGTGGCAGCTGTGAAAGAGGTACAGCACTTGTATTTTACTAGCTGTAAGAGACCCAGTACAAGTTATATAGTGTTGTGGGTTGGCGGGAGAGCCAACACCGGGTTACAAGAGGAAGCCGAAAGGCACGCGTTTTAGCTCACGCAGGCTGGCGTGAGGTCTGGAACAGGACAGGGAAATTAAACTTTAGAAAAACGGACGTAGCTGGTGGAATACTTAACTTTAATCCATTAATGGTGAACGTCGGTCTGACGGTACATGAATCACAAGATCAATAGCAACTGATAAAGGCGCCTTGCTAGGTCGTAGCAAATGACGTAGCTGAAGGCTATGCTAACTATCGTCTCGGCAAATGAGAGCGTATCTTGTCAGTGAACCATCGCTAGCAAAGTCGGCTGTACAACTGGGGCTAGTGGTAGGAAGTCTCTCTAGACCTGCCGTGTGGCGACGCTCGGTCTGCAATCACTGATCGTGGTGACACGCGGGTCCGACGTATACTAACGGACCGAGGCCGATTTAAAGGCTACCACCTAGCAAGTGTGGTGCCTGTCGGTGACACCACATATAGAACCTTAACATAAGCAGGCAATGAGGATGACGTTACTAATCGCCTGTTTACCTGCTCAAGGTATAATTGGCAAGCAGAGTACGCCACAATGTTTTTGCTGAGAAACGACACGGAACAAGGACGGACGTTGTGAACTAGCGGGCCATTCCGTGCTGCGTGTCACGGATAGATCAGCGTTTCTGGGCTGCCTGAGGACCTGCGTCGCTGGGGCGGCCACATTCCGGAGTCAGTGGCACAGCAGGGGGTGCGGGCCCGACGGCTGAAAGCCGTCTCTCAGCAGTACACGTCTGTAGGGGCTCGGGCCGTTGAGACTCTACAGAAGGAGGAGTGGAAAGTGAAGCCCGGTGCTGCAAAGCAGGTCCAGCCCAGCCGCAGTCCAGCGGCCACAGCTAGGATTTGGAGAAACCAACAGCAATTGGCTCTTCTGAAAAACTAGGCAGGAGTAGGAGTTTTGCTCGAAATTTCCACTGAACTGCTACGTCGAGTAGCACGTGTTGGCGGAAGGCTGTATGACTCGAAGTAGGAAGGGGGCACTCGTTTAGAGGCAAGTTCAGTACAATTAACACCAGGCCATACTGAGGGACATTTTTAAGGACATAGGATATTCCTATCAATCGAAAATTTAATTTACTAATGAAAAATCGATTTTGACAATAAATTTTGTACATATACGGCCAAAAATTCGTTATCCTTTTTTATTATTTATCATCCCCTTCCAACACTACAACATCGACGTGCAAGACCCGACTGGTGACGTCAGAGGATCACCTGGAAGGTGGAATGACGCAGCTGCTCTTCAGCGATGAAAGCTGATTCTGCCTGCATGCAAGCGATGGTCGTTCGTGCTTACGACACTGACCTGTTGACCTCTGTTTCGTCGAAGACGCACTGGCCTAATTCGAGGCCCCATGGTCTGGGGTGCGATAAACTACAACTTTCATTCACCTTTTGTTCTTCCGGAGGAGATGCTTATGTAGAGTGTTGTTAACACGTTCTTTCGACGTTCTTGCAATGGGAGGGCGATGTGTTGTTGCAAAAGGAAAATGCTCGCTAACACAGTGCCCGTGGAAGTCGACGTTCTGTGAATGCCGCGCAGCAACTTCCCTGGCCAGCACGATCAGCAGACCCGTCAGCAGTCGAGTACCTGTGCGGTGTGACGTGGCGAGAAGTGACTCGTGCGACTCGTCAACCGACAACTCTCACAGAGCTGCGTGAACAGGTCGACCAGGCGAGGCACGGCGTATCCCAGGACAGTACACGCCACCTGTACGATCGACTGGATGCCAGGGTCAGCGCAACGCTGCCGCCTGTGGGCGCTGCACTACGAAGTAATACGGGTGTCACACCAACGGTCGATGCCTGGTACCTTAGAACGACTTATGCTTCCTGCTACTGATCTGTAAGTGTAATCATTTTTTGTACTTAATATGCACTGTTGCAATAATAAATCGAAAGTGAACTGGAAACCTGTAGAAGGGTGTACTTCTTTTCTGGCAGTGTACTTCAGCCGGCTTTTGACGGAAAGGTATCTGGAGCCAAGGCATAAAGAACATGACATGGGCTTCATGATGGATGATATTAGGATTAATAAGTTTGGGAAGTTATTTCCCCTGTTTCACGGAATTTATTCTTTTGAGTTTATATCAGAATATCAGCACGAGAATCTAGAAGGGTCAGATGTAGTATATGAAGCAGTTGTGGGCAATGCCAGAGGACATGCTACCTCAGAGTGAGTAGACCTACGGAATGCTCATTACGAGAAATTATTATAATAATTTTTGTTCGAATCTTCATATCTTAGACTATTCTCGTACACTGATATTTACCATAAAATGAAAAATTATTTACGACATTAGTAACTGCTAGAGAAAAGTGCTCTGCATGATTTTTGAGCTGTTGTGAGAACGTGCGAAAGTATCTGCAAGTTGGATGGTCTGCATGAAAAGGATACATCCTTACTTCTTCTCCTCTCTCGTTGTCAATAGCTGCATTTTTTATGTGAACAAACCAGTACTACGCAGTTATAGGATGCATGGAAAACAAGAGGGTATTGTGAAAAATGATGCCTAGGAATTTTTTATGTGTGATTTCAAAACCCTTTAAATAAAGTTTATTAACATTGATCATTTTTATTCTTCACGTGAAAATATTTATTACTCAACTGGCGACGAACACATTTCTCGTGAGGAGAGCGGAATTCATTGATTCCGTCGCAGTGTTTAACGTTGTTGACAGAGCGACAATATCGCCACTGCTTGTACCGCTTCACCACTATCAAAGTGAAGTCATCAACAGTGTTTGGAAGTAAATGTTTTGGAAACAGACGAAAATCAGGGGGGAGGGGCGGGGCGGATCGAGGTGGGGCAGCATAGATGATGATCAGTGACAGCGAAGGCATCGCGTCGGATTGCTGCAGATGCCGCAGGGCTCATGTGTGTTCTAGCGTAGTCACGTTGAAGGAGAAGATGCTCCATGTATGGACGACCTCTTCGAATTCGTGCTTTCAGTTTCCTGTGGGTCTCGCAGTCCGTTCCAGAGCTAGTGGTGGTGCCATTGGAAGTGAATACCAAACGCACCGGAACTTGAACTTCTTACAGTACTATGTGTGTGACTTTCCCTCCTGGCAGCATGGCTGGTGATCTTTTGTAGTGGAACTCGACTAATACTCTCTTGTTTTCGGAGTCAAAATGGTGAATGTAGCTTTCGGCACCTGTCACAATACTGCTAAGGAGCCAATCAGTCTCACGCTCAAAAAGAAATGTTGTGCCAGACCTGGACTTGAGCCCGTATTTCCCAGTTTACGAAAGTGCCTTAACTGATTTGGCTATGTGATCGTGCATCCAGGGCCGATCTGCATTTCAGGCAATCATCATGCAAACTCGATTATGGGCACTGTTTCTCACACACCAAGACAGTTACATTACACAGCACCATGTTACACAGTACAATTCGGATCACTGTAGCGGCAAAGGCTTGCAGCCTTCGTCAGTTAAGGTCGAACTGGACTGAGTAACATGAAAAGCGTGTAATATCTGAAGCGATAATCAGAACCGAGCAAGAAATTTGGTGGCATTGTCTTTTTGCATCCCGTTGTAGTTATTGCTTCCCACCCTGAATCCAACAGCCTTGCCACAGTGGTGACACGAGTTGCTGTCAGATCACGGAAGCTAAGTGACGTCGGGCTTAGCTAGCACTTGTCTGCACTGGTCTGCCAGGCGCTGCTAGCGAGCAGTGTGCGGTCAGCCCTTGTGAGGCCAATTGATGAGCTGCTTCATTGGGAAGTAGCGCCTCCAGTCATGAAAACTGACAACGGACACGAAAGCGGTGCGTTGACCACAGGCCACTCCATATCCGCATGAAGTGGTGCCTATGAGCTGAGAATGAAACGGCAGCCGGTCGGTACCGTTGGACCATCAAGGCCTGTTTGGATGGAGTTTAGCTTTTAGTTTACCTCGCACACTTACATTAATGCACTCACCTAGAGGTGTGTACAGATGCAATGTAATAGGTCCCAGTGAGAGGCGAGGCACGCTCCTGGCGGGCAGGGAGGTGCGATGTGACAGCAGCGGTCAGCGGGCTCCCAGCAGCGGGGCTGCGGCGTAACGTACCCTCAACCAGTCTTACAAGTCCAGTCGGAACCTGCGGGCTCAGTTTGCCAGGTGTCAGGAGCCCGATCGTGCTACACTGCACCTCGTATTCCACAGACCTTGACAACGGTGAGGACGCGACAAGACAGTGACGAACTTAACAAGCGAGTCTGAAGGCGAAGATGGCGACTGCATGTAGTCTGTAAGGTATGCTCGATCATAATGAATCACTTTGGAGAAAACGATTTATTGACACATAGCCAACATGCAATGAGAGTTGTTGTGACACGCAGCTTGGTTCTTATTCACATGAAGTAATGAGTGTTATCGAGAGGGGCAATCAAATTGATTGCAAATTGTCTGACAAGATTCTCGATTTCCTCTCACGAAAGTCACACTTCCTAATAAGTGCTGGAACTTCATCGAGTAATAGAGAAGTAATATCTGGCGTTCCCCAAGGAAGTGTTATTGGCCCTTTTTTGTTTCTGGTCTACGTAAGGGAATTAGGAGACAATCTGAGCAGTCCTCTAAGATTTTTTGCTGATGATGCTATCGTTTACCGTCATATTATGCCATGAAATGATCAAAAGGAATAGCAAAACGATTTACACACGATATTTATATGGTGAAACAAGTGACAATTTACTCGAGTTCATGAAAATTGTGATGTCATGCACATGAGCTTTAAAAATAGTCGGCTAAGTTCCAGTTAAACGATAAATCACACATATCTTAAGGCTGTAAACTCAAATAAATAGTTTGGAGCTACAACTATGAATAACATAAAAGGGAACGATCATGCAGGTTATGTTGTGGAAAAAACAGACCAAGGACTGCGATTCATTAGTAAAACACTTAAGATATAACAGGTAATGTAAGCAGGTGGCGCAATGGTTAGCACACTGGACTCGCATTCGGGAGGACGACGGTTCAATCCCGCGTCCGGCCATCCTGATTTAGGTTTGAAAGGGCATGGCCGATCTCCCAACCCATCCTTCCCTAATCCGATGAGACCAATGACCACGCTGTTTGGCCGCGCCGGGTTAGCCGAGAGGCCTAGGGCGCTGGAGTCATGGACTGTGCGGCTGGTCCCGGCGGAGGTTCGAGTCCTCCCTCGGGCATGGGTGTGTGTGTTTGCCCTTAGGATAATTTACGTTAAGTAGTGTGTAAGCTTAGGGACTGATGACCTTAGCAGTTAAGTCCCATAACATTTCACACATATTTGAACATTTTTTGAACCACGCTGTTTGGTCTCTTCCCCCAAACAACCAACCCAATCTAAAGTGGCTACTTACGCTACAGTTGTCCGCCTCTTCTGGAGCACTGCTGCGTGGTGTAGTATCCACATCAAATACACTACTGGCCATTAAAATTGCTACACCAAGAAGAAATGTAGATGATAAACGGGTATTCATTGGACAAATATATTATACTAGAAGTGACTAGAAATGTGATTACATTTTCACGCAATTTGGGTGCACAGATCCTGAGAAATCAGTACCCAGAACAACCACCTGTGGCCGTAATAACGGCCTTGATACGCCTAGGCATTGAGTCAAACAGAGATTGGATGGAGTGTACAGGTACTGCCCATGCAGCTTCAACACGATACCACAGTTCATCAAGAGTAGTGACTGCCGTATTGTGATGAGCCAGTTGCTCGGCCACCATTGACGAGACGTTTTCAATTGCTGAGAGATCTGGAGAATGTGCCGGCCAGGGCAGCAGTCGAACATTTTCTGTATCCAGAAAGGCCCGTACAGGACCTGTAACATGCGGTCGTGCATTATCCTGCTGAAATGTAGGGTTTCGCAGGGATCGACTGAAGGGTAGAGCCACGGGTCGTAACAAATGTGAAATGTAACGTCCACTGTTCAAAGTGCCGACAATGCGAGCAAGAGGTGACCGAGACGTGTAACCAGTGGCACCCCATACCATCACGCCGGGTGATACGCCAGTATCGCGATGACGAATACACGCTTCCAATGCGCGTTCAACGCGATGTCGCCAAACACGGATGCGATCATCATGATGCTGTAAACTGAACTGAAAAAATGACGTTTTGCCATTCGTGCACCCAGGTTCGTCGTTGAGTACACCATCGCAGGCGCTCCTGTCTGTGATGCAGCGTCAAGGGTAACAGCAGCCATGGTCTCCGAGCTGATAGTTCATGCTGCTGCAAACGTCGTCGAACTGTTCGTGCAAATGGTTGGATTCATCCGAAAAAAATAAGTTCTGCCATTCGTGCACCCAGGTTCGTCGTTGAGTACACCATCGCAGGCGCTCCTGTCTGTGATGGAGCGTCAAGGGTAACCGCAGTCATGGTCTCCGAATTGATAGTCCATGCTGCTGCAAACGTCGTCGAACTGTTCGTGCAGATGGTTGTTGTCTTGCAAACGTCCCCATCTGTTGACTCAGGGATAGAGACGTGGCTGAACGATCCGTTACAGCCATGCGTATAAAATGCCTGTCATCTCGACTGCTAGTGATACGAGGCCGTTGGGATCCAGCACGGCGTTCCGTATTACGCTCCTGAACCCACCGACTCCATATTCTGCTAACAGTCATTGGATCTCGACCAACGCGAGCAGCAATGTCGCGATACGATAAACCGCAATCGCGATAGGCTACAATCCGACCTTTATCAAAGTCGGAAACGTGATGGTACGGATTTCTCCTCCTTACACGAGGCATCACAACAACGTTTCACCAGGCAACGCTGGTCAACTGCTGTTTGTGTATGAGAAATCGGTTGGGAACTTTCCTCATGTCAGTACGTTGTAGGTGTCGCCACCGGCGCCAACCTTGTGTGAATGCTCTGAAAAGCTAATAATTTGCATATCACAGCATCTTCTTTCTGTCGGTTCAATTTGGCGTCTGTAGCACGTCTCTTCATGGTGTAGCAGTTTTAATGGCAAGTAGTGTAGGATTGAAGGAAGATATCGAAAAAGTTCAAAGAAGGGCAGCTCGTTTCGTATTATCGCCGAATATTGAAGGGAGTGTCACGGATATGCTACACGAATTCTGGTGGTGGTCATTAAAAGGAAGATATCTTTCGCTGAGCCAGCACCTTCTCGCGACATTTCAATCACCAACTTTCTCCTGTTCTCTGTCACGTAAATTATATGAAGAAATTCCGTTCATTTTATGTGCATGGTGTAGGAAAACGTTACATTTTAAGCCTTTATTTATAAAATATCATTAATGAAATGATTTGTAACATCATAATGAATTACTTATTATTTTCAAATAACAAAATATGCATACATAAAAGAGTAAACTAAGAAACAAAGGAAAGAATGTAAAATGTAAAATATCAGTTTAATACATGAAACAAATACTATCAAAATAAATAAAATCACTAATAGAGAATGTTTCGCTATGTTAATGAGGAACGTAGAAACTACTCTGTCAGCATGTTGTGTATAGGTAATTTTGCACAAATGGTATTTCGGATCCAAGCTTTATTATATAGGGACATATGTCGCTTGAAAGCTTCTTTAATTGAATCCTGTAAGAAAAGTTTTCATTTCTCAAAATACATTAATGGTGTTGGTATATTTTGCGAAAAGTACAGTTATTACAAAAATCAGTTTCATGAACACTAATTGTATGTGAACTTTTATATGAGAAATATTTCTATATAAATATTCCACATCACTTTTCGGGATGTGTTTTAGCGCTCGAAAGTGACGCTACACAGAAACAAAAGCAATACATACTGCATTATTTTGCCTCCTCTACACACACCAAGTTTTATTAGGCTCGTTTATTGATACTTGAGAATGTCCCCTTGTCACTGATGTGCATAGGTCACATTATATATGTTTTTTTTTTCATATGCGTTTCACCTTTATTATCTGCAAGGCATCTTCAGTGGCCTGGAATGTATGTGGATTTACGTTTAAGCTGTTTTGATTTACATTCTGGACATTGTGCACTGAGGTTATAAACAGTTCCAGCACTTTCTTCTTATCTATGATATAGTGAAGTATAAATTTCTGGTTACAAATTCCGTACATGCTAGTCAACATTCATTCTTTCTCCTCTTTTACACCTGTTCTTCTGTTTTCTGCCATACGATATTTCGTTTTCGCAAGCTAGGAAACGAACATCTGTTTACTTGATGTTTCGAATGCTGTCTCCTCCTGTTGAATGTTATTACGAACTGTTGAATACCTCTTTGTGTTATCAGTGAACCATCCCTGTGTCGCAATGCATGCGTTTTTTAACATGGTAGTATGTACTGTTTTAACATGGTTGTGTACATTTCGGGTTGGTTGGTTGGTTAGGGGGAATGGGACCAAACAGGGAAGTGATAGGTCCCATTGGATGAAGGAAGGATGGGGAAGAAAGCCGGCCGTGCCCTTTCAGAGGAACCATCCCGGCATTGCTTCAAGCGATTTAGAGAAATTACGGTAAACCTAACCACTCCGCCACCTCGGTGGCTACCATTTTAGGATTTTTATATTTACAATTTCATTTCTTCTAGTAAGTTTAGCAGGCTGTTTGTGCCGATGTGTGTCTAGTCCCTTAAACGTTTTTCTTCTCTCCTGAGGCTTTCTGAATATTATGCTGTTCTTGTGTTTGTTGTGGACATTTGCTATACTTATTTTCATATCGCGTTCTAAGTTGGTTGGATAAAGGGTATGGTGTTTTAAGTGTTCCTCAAGTGGAATATTTAGTTTGATTTTTCCAACTCCTGATGAATTCTTGGTACTGTGTTTTAAAATTCCTGCACCGTCTTGTTTCTGAAGTGCAGAAGCACAGATTCTGTGAAATGTATTTTTGTTAACTATTTAGAGGACTGTGGACTCTAGCAAGACAAACGTCCATCAAATTATTGTAGCCCTAGACGTTTCGCGATACAGAAACTGGTTACTTGAGATAACGTCCAATAGGATATAGCCTGGTGGAAAAGTACCTGCACGTAGCCACGTCAGATGTTTCGTGCGGCCTTCTTTCTTTGCTCCGGTGGACCGGCATCCCCCTGGCCATTCCCATAGGTCCGCTGAACAATCCATCTTTACTGGCAAAACTTCAGCCTCAGTCTGACAACAGCCTTCTACAGCCTCTCTTCCGCCACTCTGCTACCAGCAATATACCTTCTGTTTTTTGTTACTGTTAACCTAGCAGCAGTTTTACTTTGCCTCCTATGTTTTAGAGTGATATTTATTATTTTACTTTTTTATTTTATTTTCAATTTATTCATTTGTTAAGCTTGATCTGATGACGACTGTCAAACCCTCTGTTATATTTCGAGTGATATTTATTCATTTATTTTACTTTTATTTTCTATTTATTAATTTTTTAGGTTGATCTGATAACGACCGTGAATCCCTCTGTTACATCACACCAGGGTTTCAAACACTCAGTGCCTTCTCTACATCTCTGTCACCTAGTAAATAACAGTTTTTATAAGACAAATAATATTAAGATATATGAATGTCTGTTGTGGCATTCTGAGGAAATGGTACTGATAATGAACTAGTAAAGTGAATACTGGCAGCACGTTACTACTGTTACTGCTACTAATATTCCTAGTAATAATAACAATAATAATGATGGTCAGATAGAGCTATATGACTTCAGAGACTTTCCCAAGTCTCAGGCATCTATGATGTATTCATGCAGACTAAAGCGACAAACTAAAATTCCAGCCCAAGTCCCCTGCTCGCCAGGCAGACGCGCCAACCACCGCGCCACCCTGGCACAGTGGCTTCGTAATTCTGCGCGGGCTACCCTAGCGCACTTCCCTCCTCTGTCCAATCTCCAGCCAATCCACCCTCAGACCTCACGCTATTGCCCCTAGACACTAACAACAGCACTGCAGAGGCTGTCCGACTGTACTGGAATACCACCTCAGCATTGAACTAAACCAAGGCATAAGTTCTTTAATCAAATGAAAGTGTATGGTTCCAGATACCATTTCAAGTGTCAAACATCTACGGCGTATATATGTAGGCTGAATCTGAAGTGGGCTGAGGCCTGTATGGAATTTTGGATGCCTGCTAGGATAGTTCATGCAGTCGTGCAATGCCAGTATTCTAGGGTGGCGTAGCAATTAGCGAATCTGCCTAGTGAGTAAGAGGTCTCTGTACGAATCCTGGTCTTAGTACGAATTTTCACTCGTCGCTTCAGTCTGCACAGTATAACATCACAATAATAACAGTGGAAGATATTTAACAAACTATAGGTGTGCAAAATATACGTGCTCTGAGATAGCGAGTTCTTAGGAAAGGAAATTTAAGGAGACTGGACCATCGAAGAATACTTGGAAATGAGAGAGATCTGGTTCGAATGAAGTATGTGCAAGGTAACGTTTGTGTACAGGGACAATAGTAATAATCAGTATTGCTTTTAGATATGTCATTAACTGTCTTCTTAAACTGGAGATATTGTTCAGTTCTCTAATATGACGTGAGACGTTATTCCGCAGTTGCGTCACTGCTACTAAGAATGACACAAGAAAATGGCCGAACGGTGGAGTGAGACCAAAAGGATTTTGCTCTAACGGGAACGCGTGTTACTGTTACTTTTTTCAAAAAAACAGTGTTAAAGCTTAGGAGAGTTATGAGGGACAGTGTTCGTTCATATAACAGCAGAGAAAACAAATGGTATGGAAATCTCTGCGCTTGTCTGCATCCAGCTGTGTATTTACACATACGATGGTGAAATCTGATCAGAGACTCGAACATCGACACATAACGAACAGAGGCGTTCATAACCACTTCCAAGAGCATAAGATTTCCTGAGAATTCCCTTGCAGTATAATATCAGTGTAATCAGTAAATGGAAGTATTTGTGCAGGGCACATGGAAGTTACTATCAGACTCTTTGCCGAAGGAGAGAAGCTCATACGTTCCCATACAGGGTTAAAGATGGTAGCGATTCCCGATATTTCGGGCTAATGAGCCTGGAATGATCTACTAGTACGGCTTGTGTTTTGTTTGGGTTGAGTTTAATCCTATATCCTGCGACCATTTTGATAATGCGCAGAGATGGATATTGAGATTCCCGATAGCTGTTTTTCAGGTCTATTCGTTTTGCACTTAGATGCAGCTGGATGTCATCAGCGTACACGTGGTGTTTGCAGGAAGACAAAACCAATGACACATCACAGTAAAAAGAGTATACTGCCTAATACCGAACTCTGGGGCACACGTGATACAACCTGCCTCCATTGTCAATGTATGGTGCCAGATATGACGCATTGCTGTCGAGATGTCAGGTGTGAGGGAAACCGTTGCACTGTGCTTGACGAGAGAGGATGCTAAGTTTCACAAGCAAAACGTCAAAGTCGACAGTGTCAAAAGTTTGCTGGACTATAAGAAGAACATAAGAGTCGCCCTGTTAGGGGCTTAACTAGTCCTTGTTTCGAGGCATCTGGGAGAACACTTGTTGCTGAGGAGTGGCTGAAGACATGTGTTGTGTCAGTTATTAGCTTCATCATTTGTGCCGTGATGCCATTGTGTCCACTAGATGCTGATCTGATATCTGGGAGAACAACAGTTGTTGAGGAGTGCTTGAAGACATCTGTTGTAGTGGCCACTAGTGGGTCACTTACGTGCTTCATCGTTTGTGTCGTGATACCATCGTGTCCAGTAATAGCTGATCTGATATGCACGATGGCCTATTTGACGGTATTGAAAGTAACATGCTTTAAAAAGAATATTTCGTGGCTACAGTAGCTTACCCGACATGAAGATAACAATGAGACTCTATTTTGTTTGTGGATCAGTTGTGTTTGAGGGTAATGTGAAGAATCGGTTCAGTTGTTCGGTTGGGACATGGTGGTCAGCAGTAGCATTCACTTTTTCTATACCAAAAACGCGCACGCTTTTCGATGGGAGAGGTCACCTACTTCTGCTGTCGGTTAATGTACGTGGATGCGTGAATTTTGCATTTCTCGCACCATGACTGACTCTATTCCGCTTGTAAGCACTATGGCTTTTAGATTTGGGGAGCATTTTGTACACCAGAGGCCCACCGTCTCTGAGACTCATGAGCTGCTCTAGTTCTTCAGTTAGCGAAGATGAATGTTAGGTATTGGTTTTCAATGAAACTCATACCACCATTTCTGGCTATTTTACGCAAAAGACTTGAATACGTCTCCTTCCTACCCTGTAGCTACTGTGTGCAATGTTAAGTAAGGATATTACTTTGAAAAATAATGACCTCATCACAGCAGAATCGTTATAGTATTAAAACTCAGTTTTAACAGTTTCTAACATAGAGTTCAACAAAACCTAACGTTCTAATTACACAGAATGGCCATAAGATTAGTGAGACTGAACAGTTCAGATTACTAGACGTTTAGGTAGATACTAAACTATCGTGGAAAGCCGATGTTCAAGATCTTCTTAAAAGACTTAATGCTGCTAGTATCTGAAGTAAGTGACAGATCGACCGAAAATTGGCTACTTTGCTTATTTCCATTTGCTTATGATGTATAATATTAAGTTTTTGAGTAGCTCTTCTCATTCGCAAAGGGCATTTTTGACTCAGAAACGGGCGGTTCTGGCAATAAGTGGCATATGTTCGAGAACCTATTGTCTACCTCTGTTCGTTAGTCTGGATGTTCTGGTATTGGCCTCTCAAGGAATAAATCGGGACAGAGATGAGATACGGCAAAATGTTTTAGATAGAAGTCGTAGGTGGCAAAGAGGTTCATGTATTGCTACTAATTACCGTGACCTGAAAGCGATTTTCTTGGTGGTTTGGAGGTTAACGTGAGTTTTTCAGCAGTGTAACACTAATTTTTGCTTCAGGATTTGAAAAGAGCGAAAAATTTCACATACAAAATGATACGTTATTCATGGTCAAGGTAAGGTTCAGTTAAGATGAAATAAGCAAATACTTTTATAATTCTAGTAGCGATTAACTCGGAATAGAGTAGGGATACAGTAAATTACGTTGTTAGATACAGACTGGAAGGGGTGCAAGGGGTCAGGTATCATTACCATAACAATAATTTTAAAGGCAGTTATCGAAGGTTGAGTTGGTATCATTACCATAACAATAATTTTAAAGGCAGTTATCGAAGGTTGAGTTTTGTTTCACCGAAACTGCTGTTTGTGTTGTTGCAATTGGAAAGAGCAAACATAGATTTGGTCTTTAAGATTTAATTAATAAATTTATTGGTAAAAATAAAGGTATCACAGTGTCTAGGTTTTATTGGGGCATTTGCAAAACAGAATAAACATAAATAAAACGTAGATCATTGATTTACAAGTCGTTTAATGAGTCCCCTCCTCTCATTGGTCGGGATGCTCCTTCCAGTTGGTATCGAACGTTATATTTTGCTGTGCCCTTCTCTATTTTATGTGAATAATCTCTACTAGAACAAAAAACATATTTGCTTATTTACCGTCACTGAGCTAGCCATGATCTTGAATAATGTATCATTTTGTGCGTGTAATTTACACCTAAAACAATTTGCTGTATCTCATCTCTATCCCGCATTATTCACATTTATAGATTAAAATGGTCCACCCAGCATGACTTTTAATCTCGTTTCTGTTTAAAAATGGCAGCCTTGTCCCAAGAGTTGGCAGTTTTCACTCAGTTAATACCAGGCAGAAAGCCAATCTGCATTTGGATTGTACCGCCTTCACTCTTCTACAGAATGGGGTGCAGTATTGCGCAGCACGACAAAAATCCAAAAATCTTAGAAGTAATCCACGCGTTTTCAAATCCAAGCTGAAGAGTTTCCTCATGCGTCACACCTTTTATTCAGCAGAGAAATTCCTTGCAAAATAAACTAATTCCTGTGTTACATTATTGATTACGTTTATATAAACTCATACTCTGTCGTATTTTTGGGATTCACAAATATTTTCTTTTCTCTGATACTCCTTTTCTACTGTAATATCATGAACTGAGGTATTCCATGACCACAGAGATCTGTTTTTCAAAATTGTCGAACGGAACTAGACCTGTAACATAAATAAATTAAATAGTGTCCTACACTTCAAGTACAAGTTAATATAACATATGATATATTCTATAAAACCGTAGTCGTAGCATCACTGTTTTAGCAATACTGCTCTTATTAATTCTTAGAACTAGTGATTCTTCAGAATACTGCCCAGAAAGTCGACAGTATGACAATACAGGTTGTGATGAAGGACAAGGACGTCACCAACATCCGCAGATCCAACGGAGTGACGCCGTACAGCTGATGAGCGGGACTTTGGCTGCGTGCCAGGCGCCAGAAGCGACGCAGCTCCACCGCTTCTGTGCTGCTGAGATTCGAACCCACCAGTAGCCGGCACAGGACAGGAGCTGTCTGCGCAGATTCCCTGGACAGCGCGTGCGAGGCCGACGTTACCATTAACACCTGTGACGACTGCCACGAAAAAACAAAATACATATCACGTGTGTCCATCTATCCCGCTCTAATAAAATTATTGCAGCAATGTTCCAGGAAATGCTGCACAGTGCTGTCGCCATGCAAGAAATTAAGAATGGCTCGTGCGCCGACAGAACCTCCTGCGACATGTGACACAGTGCCGAGTAGACTCTCCTCAGTTTCCGGTACCGATCTGCAAGTGGTCGGCGCTGGCTGATCATTTGCTCCGAAGCTCCCAGACACTGGTTGAGTTGTCGTATGTCACCCCTCACCAGAACAAGTGCCACGTACTTGGAAACAGCAGTTGGTACAATACAATTGCGAAGAGTATGGGGATAAGTTTCCAGCTCATGCCGTTCCTCGAACAATCCAATGTAACAAGAGCAACGAGCAGAGCTAGTGACATGGCGTAAGCTGCCACATAGGAGGTCTTTGCTGCCCCATTGGAGAAACGATGAGAATCCAAGACGCCGCCGTCCCGATATGACAACAGTGTGAAGATCTTCTGATACCTGCGGGTGTTTCGAAATAGGTCTGTAGCGACCGCCGTAATCATGGTGACGTAGAGGGTCGCAGCATAGGCAACCAGCCACACAAAGTTTAAGAAATCCTTTCTTCTGACGTGCAAAGTTTGCACCCAGTACCATACAAGTGTTGATGATACCAGGGTCATAAGGAGAACAACCGCTGCGTACAGTGTACGAGCACGTGTCCTCCGTAGCTCACACCTCTCAGTGTCCACTGTGAACGGCGTCAGCCCGAAAACCTTGCGGAAGGCGTGGTATGGTGCTATTGATCTTAAGAGGTCTCTCCTACTCTCCATTTCAGCATCGGCTAGCACTGCAGGAATCTCCAGTACCTGTGATGGAAGAAAACAGATCTTCAATTATAGAATACTCGATATGTAACTGATTAACAGTGTTAACACAGCCATGAGGTAGCATTTACTTGACGCATGTGTTTTTCTTAGCACATGTTGCCACAAACCACTATGAGCGTAATGGATCATGATTAATAACGCAGCTGTAATCATAACTATAGAACAACGAACGCCGGTATGAAAATATGACCATTTAAATCAAATCAGAAACTCGACTATCCGTATATGCCGCTGGATCTCTTCACAACGCAAATGAAGAAAACTGAGGTAAGTCTAATGAGACACAAATTATTGCGTATGAGAGTATGTAATCTTGTGTGTAAGTAGCTATACTCATTCCACGCAATTAATAGCACTGATGTTACCATTATACAGTGATCAACTGCGAGAATTATTATTATTCTTTCGTAAAAGACATTGACTTACCACTTCCCAACGTTCAGTACAATGAGTATCACAGTGGAAGCCTTGATAGATGAGAGAGAGAGAGCCTGAGAGCTCTAAACATTATGAGTAGAATAAATGAAGGTAAGTAGCATAGCAAATAAGAAGACATGAGAAGTCATACACACTCACGGTCGGGAGCAACACAGATGGCGCGCTAAATCTCTTGGAGAACGAAATGGCGGTTGCCTGTTGCAGGAGTAATTTCGACAGTCTTCTAGATAAACTAAACAAACCTAAATCATCGGGAGAAACGGAAACTCTTGCCCCATTTCGCCTACACACGTGTTCAGAGACTAAAGTACTCCCTCTCGCAATTTACTATCAACTTTGCCGCTTTTCTATTACAATTACACTGTATTTTCTAGTGTGTGCATGCTTGAAATTACGGACGTGGTTTACCTAAATTGAAACGACGTATTACATCGACATCAAATAAGTGAAAACACTCATTTACAGAATTGGGGTAGGTTTGAGAATCATTATCTCTCCACGTAACTCTGCCGTAATGAACGTCATAGAATTTTCAGTTGAGCTACGTATGTTAATCCCAAGTTGAATAACGCACCTGATTCAGTTATTTGTATTGAACCCTTTCCATCACTTTATTTTCACACACTGAGTTCATAAAAAGTAATAGCATTAACCATACAGCATATTTAGTTAAACTAAAATTAATAACGACACTGCAAACATGAAGGAAGAAGGGGGGGGGGGGGGGGCGGACATGGATAGATGCACATGCTGCGGAGTGTGAGAGAGAGGCAACCTTTGGTCACTGTCGTAGATGTTCTTATGTCGAATCCAGAACATTCTATGTTCTCGTTTGCGCATATGAACCAAGTAGCCAAATCAGGATAAATGTGGTTATCTTTTGTTCTGCTATTATGTGGCCTAATACCCTTTCATGATACAATACGTCTGACTTACTATTCTAGCGATCTGTATTTTGCGTGACAACTGATACACCGTATTGCAATACTGCTGAGCTACTTGCCGCTACATCTGATGAATTTCGCACGATAACAAGCGTTGCTTTATATTTAAATGTGAACATCAGCTGAGTAATACAAAAACACCTATGGGCCTCTCACAAAGACCAACAACGAGATAGCTAACTCGTCATGCACATTACAGCCGCAGATTTATCTTCCCACTCAGTCTTTTTCGTTGTCATACCACAAATACAAATTTTTTATTGTTTTTAATTATAATTTATTCATTTAAATATTGTAGTTCTGTATTGATATTTTATGTTACACGGTAAATAAAAAAAATTACTGGTGACCATTCTTTCATTCCTCAATAAAGGAGAAGAAGAAAGAAAGGAATTTTCCTCTCTCCATTCCAAAACACCACTTTATTTCTTGTATATGGAATTTCTAAACACAAGGTATTTACTTCCACATTCAACATTTACAACAACGCTGCTGGAATTTTCAATAAATGTCTCTACGTTTTAAGTCGGTCTTTTCGTTCTAAATATGTCAGGGTGATTCCTCATAATTTTGAAACTCTATACTTATTCTAAAAAATTTAGCAAACTACCTTTTTTGGCGGCTGTGAGGACTGACAGACATCATATTGTGTCATTTTCTGAGGTTTAGGTGTGAGCAAAATGAAGACAGTTTGATGTCTGTGTGATTCAGAACTTCTGTGAATACTGCTTCGAAATTTCTTCCTCTCTGTCCTGTACATATTTTCTCTAGGCTACCGCATTTTAACTTAGAAACAATGGAATGGGTAAATTTGTGGGATTGTTCTAGTTTGTGAAAAATACGTGGTAGCATTCTGTTTTGCTTTGACACTTATTGGCAAGTTGATTGTATGACGTGCGTTTTTTATTTTATCCCAAAATTTTCCCAAATATTTTGTGACATTTACAGAACTTTCGAAAGCACTGCCAAATAGACTGGAGAAGCAAACAGACCTCCTGATTGGCGAATACCAGGCTGGGTTTCGTAAAGACATGTCGTGCGCTGAACAGATATGGAACCTTGAGGTGATACTGCAACACAAACGGAACATAATCATCACCTCCGTCGACTTCAAGAAGGCGTACGACTCAATAGACAGAGAAACCCTCTTTAAAATACTGAAAGAATACAGAGTAGATAAGAAGACACTAACCACAATTCAGCAAACACTAACAAACGCGACATCTAAAGTGAAGTTCTGTTGAGAGCTCTCAGAACAATTCGAAGTCAGAAAAGGACTCAGGCCTCTCGCCATTGCTGTTCAACGTAGTACTGGACAAAATAGTGGAAGAATGGGAAAGGACACAGGAAGGAGTCCTGTTAGGAAAAGTAAGAGTCAAGTGCCTGGCGTTCGCAGACGATTTAGCCATCGCAACGGTACGAGAAACAGAGACAATATGAGCCATAGAGGAACTACACGAAATCGAAGCCAAGGCCGGACTACAGGTATCATACCAGAAAAGTTAGTTAATGAGCACCCAAAACCACTCATCACGACACACAAAATATGAGACAATACACAGAACAGAAAACTTCAAGACCTAGGAGAAACAATACACATTACAGGAAGAAATGACGTATCTAATGAAGAGAGAAGAGTGAAACGAAGACTACAGTTTTACGGACACCTCAGCAGAATAGCATCGCATAGGATAACGAGACGGATCTTTAACTGGGTTAGCACAAGGAAAAACAACAAATGGATGAATGAAGTAGGAAATGGGATGGAGAAACTCAACATCACACAGGAAACAATACAAAACAAAACACTCCTTAGGAACTTGATCAGAAAAAACAAATTACAAGAGACAGTACACAACAAACGAACACAATGGACTGAACAGAGACGACAGGAACACAGTTAAGGGATGAAGGAACACTGGGCGAACAGGAAAAAAGAGAAGCCGAAGAGAACACAAGACCTAAAATGGCCCGAAGAACAGAAACAGAAACACAGCATACGAATAAGGGAAATTTGGGCAGAATGTAAAATGTAAAGAGAAAACAATATATATATATATATATATATATATATATATATATATATATATATATATGTATATATATATATATATATATATATGTATGTACACCAAGTAAAATTAGTATGTCATCCACATATCCGTGAAATAACGAATTTCACTAACCCATTCGTAATGGTTATAAAAAGAAATAGTTCTGAGCATTGTGTTGTAAAATATTAGCAAGTGTACGAGCAAGGTAAAATCCCATGCTTATAGATACTGAAGTAAACCCCGGGAGGAATGTGGTGGCTTCAGTGGGAGAAAGTGTGTGGTGCAGGGTTGTGGCGAAGTTGCAGGTGGGTGGCAACTCAGAAAAAATGGAAATGAGCGTTTGGGGTCATTGGCCGGGAGGCCCCTTACGGGGCAGGTCCGGCATCCTTGGTGCAGGTCTTATTATATTCGACGCCACATTGAGCGAACTACGCGCCGAATGGGGATGAAATGATGATGGAGACAACACAACACCTAGTCCATGAGCGGAGAAAATCCTCGCCCCAGCCGGGAACCGAACGGCAACTCAGAGAAACACAGCTATGAAAAAATAAAAAAAACGATTTACTTCACTCAGATCCTGGTGGGCGTTGCGTGGCCGGCGTGGAGGCAGCTGGCTGGCTGTGAGACGTGTACCCAGGACTGATGACGCCTGTGCCTACTGCACCTTTATGTGAGTTATGACGTAGTCACACTGCCTCCGCTGCGCTCGCTGACAGATGGCATACTCCCAGCAATAGCCATTTCCTCAACAGGCGGCTATGTCCTCGTGGATGATGGTGGGCGCCGCGGCCACTCCCCTTAAGACAGTGCCGAAAGCGGCTGCCATTGTTGAGCCCTTGGCGGGCACCAATCCCAAAGACGAAATGAGCCTGGGATAGCCCCACCCCGCCGTGGCAGCAAGGTATATATATATATATATATATATATATATATATATATATAGAGAGAGAGAGAGAGAGAGAGAGAGAGAGAGAGAGGCCCCAACTTGTGGCTGCTGCTGACGGCTCCACATCGTCCCCTCAGAGGGTGAAGCCTGCGTGTTCTGCTGGCACTGCTGGCTTCAAAACGACAGCTAGTGCTACAGGCCAGCAGTGCGCCTGTCATGCACAATGCGCCGTTTTCATTCGCTTTCTGGACACCACTGAAGCCTGACAGTGGAGGAAATTCCTTGCCAATATGCAGGAACCTTATGTTACGGTTGTGCTGGCAGATTTTTCAGCGCCAAGCCTGGTCCGTCTCAAGTTGGATAAACAGATAAACAGCCCTGTCACTGTAAATGAAACGCCGAAACCACGCACATGCCAGCAGCAATCATTTGCATCAAAGCTTTGCCACCAGACTCCCACAGATTTGCCCTCAAAATAGTAATGGCACTACACTTCCCACTGCAATAGTCAGACATAGCTTCTGGGCCCGCATTTGGAAGAGATTTACATCTAAGATTACGACATCGAGCGAATACCGTATCACATTTTTCAGAAAAAAATCCCATCACAAGAGTATCTGGTGGCTTATACGATACGGTTTAGAGACTGCATTTAACATGTTATCATAACTCATCATATTTCTTCTTAGACTATTTATTTACTTCTTGACTTAACAGGCCACTGGATCTCTTGGAACGCATATCACATTCTACTTTTATTATCCTGCTTTTCTTGTGCCCTTGGCAATTCTTTCACCTTAGCACACAGCATGCTCAGGGCCTTCTATCCTAACACATTCCTCATGAACACACACGGTACAATATTTCCCATGCACTCACCTTCGAGACCCAGGGATCCATTCTACGAGAATGTATACTACCAGTGGATCACACTTATGGGTGGGTTTACAGATAGGAAGATGAAGTCTACAAACAGTAGCGTCATAATCACAACAGTACCAAGTATCTTATGCGCATGGTCGCAGTTTGGTCGTTCCTCTGCCCCATTCTCCTGCACATGCTACATCAACAGCTCTTCTAAAATCCGTCCTTCTTACATAGCTGTGAGTCGTTTCGGGAATGGATACGTTCTGAAATCAGTGTGTTACTGAAGGAGGCTGAAATTCGCATCGGAAGATCCTCTAGCGGTTACTCTAGCCGCTACAACTGCGCCTTTCTTACATTCAGCTTGGTTGTCCCCATGAGCATAGCTGGCAGATGGAATATTTTCCCTGTTATGCCATATGCCTTCCCATTAATCAACAACGCACCTTTCAGTTCCAGTCGCCTTGTCCCTGAGATCTGTAATCAGCCCCAAGTCTGGCGGAAGTTACCCTCGCACCTTTCGTAGCTCCAAAACTATTGCTCTGATGATAACACAAATGGACTCAGCTGCCCATGTGACATCTGCTGAAGAGCTTCCTACAAGCTCGTCATCACCACCCACGTGTCCCAAATGCAGTCCACTAGTGATTACAACAGCCATTTCACTCTCACAGCCAATACATCCACCAGCGCTTGTATGATTCCCCTATCGCTAGTTATGGCCGCCCCTGATATCTTTGGATATTCCATCACTTCGCTCTGCACCTTCCGTAACATACGCGTATTGCTGAAGAAGTCACGTTTCTAGCGTGTTATCTGCGTGGTGTGCCACTCGACCAATGACGTGCTACCCGCTGCCAATTTCTTCACTGCCTCTACACTCCCGTTGAACTCTTAGAGGTCAGTGGTGTTTTCCATATCGAAAACACTCTTCAAAATTCTCCAACAAGCAAATAGCCAACCTTTATTTCATCGACATCGCGAATGCTGTATAACTTTGACTGGCTGCTGCATGTGTTCCCGTAATCGTTCATAAGGTTTCTGTAGCTTTTCGCATTTCCCTGAAACTTTTCCGAGCACACCCCTGGTCTTGGCTCCTCGTTGAAGACATGAAACACTTCCTCCAGCCTCCTCACGTCATTTCTCAGTTCCCAAGTCTTGGTAACTAATCTCAGCGTGCATTGACGGCTGATCACCACCACAACCTCTCCCCTGCAGACAGAACTCCTCCCTCCAGGTGCTGATCTCGTGGCGCCTCCATTTCGCTCCAGGCGAAGAGATGCAGTGCGGCCGCGACGGGCCCCTCCTCCACCCTCACAGCAACTTGAGCACAGGGACTACTATCACCCTGCCACACACCTCAGAAGGACCGCTGTCATTGGTCAGCTTCCTCAAGCAAAGTAAATTAAAATGAATCCTTACATTAACCATTATTACGCACGGAACTCACTCCTTACCGACAATTCATTACAATCTGTCACTCCACTCGTAAGACTGTAAGCAATTTTAATAAACGCAAAAAAATAGCTAAACTCAACGCAGACGGTAAGTTCCAGATGTATCCATCCACGTTCTCATGTCCACACCTACGCTTCTGCCTTTTCGCAAACGTGACAGAAGTGCTACCCTTTCGCAAAATGCTGCAGATTTCAATGTTGAGGCATCTACAAGTGTCAGCCTGCCATGAAACATCGCCGATATGGGCTTTCGGAGCTGAATATCGAACCGTGTACTCTTGATAACTGCTTTAGGCCTCGCCTGGGCCCGTCAATACCGACATTGGACTATTGATGGCTGAGAGTCTCGTTTCAAATTGTATCGAGAGGATGGACTTGTATGGGCTTGGAGACAACCTCATAAATTCATGTACCCTGCATGTCAGCAGGGGACTTCTCAAGCTGGTGGAGGCTCTGTAATGGTGTGGGGCACGTGCGTTTGGAGTGGTATGGGACCCCTGATACGTCTAGATACGTCTAGATACGACCAAATGCTAGAATACTGTGGTTAACTGCAAGGCCAATGTGATGCCAATTAAATATAGTGCTGCGTTCCACGTTATTTAGCTACTATCAGTCTGCTAATTAAGTGGACTATTTGCTGAAGTTCTGCAGTGTGTTGGCTCACTAGGGGTGTCTGGAGGAAAGTTGTCTTTGATAATTTGGAACCCACAGACTAAAGAAATTCAATGAGCGGCATTTTTTAGGGGTACGAGCGATGAGCGGATCTTTAGGGGATTCTATTGAGAGTGCCCATACGGTAATGATGGCGCTCTGCTTAGAAATTTTGAGGAAAAGGCAGTACTTAATGTTTCGGAAGGAATACGCCGGTAACCGGGTCACACACGTTTGATAGTTTAGATAAAATGGTTACGGAGATTGGGAATATGCGATTTAATGACGAAAAGTGGGTTGCTTTTCGGGGGAGGAGGTGGGAAGGCTACGTACTACAGCCGTTTCTACTGCCACAACTGAATGCAGGACTAGTCCTGGAGTACGTTTTTTGACTGTGATAAGTTCGGTGATTTCTCTGAGCATTGTGAGCAGTCGCAGCCGAGGAAGTGACGCAGCTGAGACGTTTTGAGGTACTTCAGTGGCAACTCGCCTCCGAATGGCTGACGTAAGGTACACGCCGTTGACAGAGAGCGTCTCCTTGCTGCAGAACTAGCTTGTGCTTTCCTCGATTCCAGCAGTAATGTTTCTCTAATTGAACACGGCCGGTATTGTATGTATCACCAAACAGTTAGCAGTCCCAAAGCGCAAACCATTTGCAGGAACTAGCATCCCATTTTAGGTGAAGGTGTACCGCAGGCCTAATGGTAAACAGTAAACTCTAAACGGTTAACGGTAAACGCTAAATGCTAAATGGTGAACGCTGAGTGCTTAACAGTAAACGCGATATGGGAAATCCTAAACGATAAACAATAAATGATTAAGGGTAAACGCTAAACGGTATGGAAACATGGAAGTATAATTACTGTTGTCTACGAATGGTTATGATGCACATAAATGTTGTCTAGTTCAATCACTTCTATGAGAACTCAAAGATGATCGTGTATTCAAACATAATACAAGTATAATATTAAAAAATTATTTCAAGGACAAAGTTAAGTATAATTTATACGTAAACATCAAATCTATAAATACCTTATACATGTCCATTGTCCCTTTTGCAAAGTAATAATTTCTTGTCTCACACACAACCGCATCAAAATGGTTTCTTATTTTAATAAATTACTGAGAAATAATGAATCAGAGTGTAGTATTTACATGATTTTTTAAAAATGGTGTCAAATTACATTATTTCCAAAGCACACTTCCTTTTTATATAATAAAAATTTCGTGACTTCCAATTGATAGTCAAAGGTTTTCATAACATACTTGAGAGTCAGAGATATTCATTATTCCCATCATAAAAATGGTGTCATATTGCATTATTTACATACACAGAAATAATATTAAAGCGCTAACAATCTCAAAGTTAAGCTTTATTTACCTGCTCATACACAAATCTGGCTTCATACTAAATTGACTCCAAGGTCAAAGATAAGCATTAAATACATACATAAATGACTGTATTTAAAGTGTGAAATGCTGCGATTTATAGTAATAATTTATGTCCCCCCCCCCCTCACTAATCTTCTTGCTCACACATACCTCAGTATTTCTAACATTAAGCCCAATGACCCTCCTTCAGCACACATGCGATCAATAATCAGCTCCGGTCAGTTATCCCAGCAGCTGCAATAAATTTTGCATGAAATTATCCTCTGTATGCTCTTGTCATTTAATGTCCTCATTAAATCTGATTTCTCACATGGTTTGTGCACATCTGTCTCGTCACTATATGTCACATCACAATTTCTTTTATTGCAAAGAAATATAAATACTAGAGCTCTTAAACTTTTTTTTTCATCGGTTACTTTGTGTCAGTTCAGCTTTTCACCTGTCACTGCCAGACAGAGGGAGCAACCCAGCCCAGACTGAGACACAGCCGAGCTCAGAGACAGACACATTCCCTAATGTTGTATGGGAAAAGTCAATGGAGTGAATATTGGTGCACGTCAAATTAAGTTCCTCGGTGCGTCTATAACTTTTTGATGTTATTACTTGGCGTTGGTACCAAGGAACCAGATCTGGCTCATGCTGTGAGTTACAAGAAAATCTGGGGCAAGAAAGGAGTGCAAAGTTGCAGAGGAAAACTTTTCCACACTGAGCCGAGCTGTAATCAAGAAGTGCAAACTCCACCTAATGGCTCATTCTGCGAGTCTTGCACTACAGGACCACAACCTCTGAGTTCAGCTGCTCCACGGCGTGGTGGCACTGACGGAAATTCCGAAGCCATGGGGAACTGACAATAACTGAGTCAGCACGACCGTGAGAAGTCCACTGACACCTTTAGATACAGAGGACAAACGACTGCATCGTTGGCTGCGATGACGCTATATCCTACCTAAATACGACTGTTTCCGAGCTCACAGTCTCAGTGTTTGGTCCTCTTGTCTGCCCCTCTGGTTCTGGAGCAATGGCAGTCTCGCTACTTACAGTGCACAATGAGGTGCCGAAAGTCATGGGAAACCTCCTAATATGGCGTAGGACCTCCTTTTTTCCCAGCGTAGAGCAGCAGCACGATGTGTAATCTATTCAGCTAGTCATTGGTAGTCCCCTGCAAAAGAATATAGGCAAGCAGCCTCTGTAGTCGTCCATTATTGCCAAGGTGTTGTCGATGCAGAAGTTTCTCCCGAACTGATCTCTAGATTATATCGCAAAATGTGCCATGGGATTCACATGAGGCGATGTGGGTGGCCCAGTCATTCGCTCCAATTGTGCAGATTGTTCTTGAAACAAGTCACGAACACTTGTTTCTCCGTAACATGTCGCACTGTCATCCATAAAAGTACCATTGTTGTTTGGGAACATGAAGGCTACGAATAACAGCAAATGGTCTCTGAGTAGCCGAACTTAACCATTTGCAGGCAATGATCGATTCAATTGGACCAGAAGACATAGACAGTCCACTTCATGTAAGTATCGACTACGAGGCCATTATGCAGCCAACACCAGCTTGCACAGTGCCTTGTTGACGACTTGCTGTACATTGCTTCGTGATGTCTGCGCACACTCGAACAATATCAACATCTCTTACCGCTGAAATCGGGACTCATCTGACCAGGCCACATTTTTACCGTCGTCTGGGGTCCAACCGATATTTTCACGAGCCCAGGAGGAGCGCTGTGGATGACGTCGTCGTGTTTGAAAAGGCACTCGCGTCGGATGTCTGCTGCCACAGCCCATTAACACCAAATGTCACTGCCCTATTCTAACAGATAGCTTCGCCGTGTAGCCCACATTGGTTTCTACGGTTATTTGACGCACTGTCGCTTGTCTGTTACCACCGACAACAATACGCAAACGCAGCTGCCTCGGTCGTTAAGTGGACGCCGTCAGCAACTGCACTGCCGATGGTGAGAGTCAATCCTTCAAATCTGGTATTCTCGGCACACTTTTGACACTGTGGGTCTCGGAATAATGAATTTCCTAACAATTTCCCATGCGTCAAACTCCAACTACCATTCCGTATCCAAAATCTGTTAATTCTAGTCGGGCGGCCATAATCATATCAGAAATCGTCTCACATGATTCACTTGCATAAAAATAACAGCTCCGCCAAGTCACTTCAGTGGAACCCAGGCGTGTGGTTCGGAAGCAAACGGTTGGAAACCATTCTCTCAAATGACACTTTCTTTAAATCGATCACTGAGCAATACAATAAATTCTTTGAAAGGAGGTTGCAAACTCAAGTTAAAACCTAAAATTGTACATTCGTCACACATACATTTTTTCTCAGCTACTTATGGATATGACTTTTCCTCGGAATAAAAACACCACAGGCAGCGTTAGAATATTACTATATAATGATGACAGGAATTAGTGCTAGTCTTTGCACAGGTCTACAGGTTGTTTATGTAACTCAAATGACATGTATCTATGTTATCAGTATTCAGCAACATTAACAGGCAACAAGTTCCGCGCGACGGTGTTTTGTAATATGTACCCCGATCTCTGTGTTTTTTCGTTTATCTACTACAATTATCCTATCATAATTTGAGTGCTGGATGCGATAGACAGTTATAAGCACGTCTTTAGTCTATTGTTCGAACATGTTTCAACTCCATATGGAATAGTTAGTTGGCCAAGTTTAATTTATCTGCATATAGGATACGTTTAGAGACACGATGTGCATCTTGTCTTATAGGTTATAATCTACATCTACATCTATACTCCGCGAGCCACCTTATGGTGTGTGGCGGAGGGTACTTATTGTACCACTATCTGATCCCCCCTTCCCTGTTCCATTCACGAATTGTGCGTGGAAAGAACGACTGCTTGTAAGTCTCCGTATTTGCTCTAATTTCTCGGACCTTTTCGTTGTGATCATTACGCGAGATATATTTGGGCGGTAGTAATATGTTGCCCATCTCTTCCCGGAATGTGCTCTCTCGTAATTTCGATAATAAACCTCTCCGTATTGCGTAACGCCTTTCTTGAAGTGTCCGCCACTGGAGCTTGTTCAGCATCTCCGTAACGCTCTCGCGCTGACTAAATGTCCCCATGACGAATCGCGCTGCTTTTCGCTGGATCATGTCTATCTCTTCTATTAATCCAACCTGGTAAGGGTCCCATACTGATGAGCAATACTCAAGAATCGGACGAACAAGCGTTTTGTAAGCTACTTCTTTCGTCGATGAGTCACATTTTCTTAGAATTCTTCCTATGAATCTCAACCTGGCGCCTGCTTTTCCCACTATTTGTTTTATGTGATCATTCCACTTCAGATCGCTCCGGATAGTAACTCCTAAGTATTTTACGGTCGTTACCGCTTCCAATGATTTACCACCTATGGCATAATCGTACTGGAATGGATTTCTGCCCCTATGTATGCGCATTATATTACATTTATCTACGTTTAGGGAAAGCTGCCAGCTGTCGCACCATGCATTAATCCTCTGCAGGTCCTCCTGGAGTACGTACGAGTCTTCTGATGTTGCTACTTTCTTGTAGACAACCGTGTCATCTGCAAATAGCCTCACGGAGCTACCGATGTTGTCAACTAAGTCATTTATGTATATTGTAAACAATAAAGGTCCTATCACGCTTCCCTGCGGTACTCCCGAAATTACCTCTACATCTGCAGATTTTGAACCGTTAAGAATGACATGTTGTGTTCTTTCTTCTAGGAAATCCTGAATCCAATCACAAACCTGGTCCGATATTCCGTAAGCTCGTATTTTTTTCACTAAACGTAAGTGCGGAACCGTATCAAATGCCTTCCTGAAGTCCAGGAATACGGCATCAATCTGCTCGCCAGTGTCTACGGCACTGTGAATTTCTTGGGCAAATAGCGCGAGTTGAGTTTCACATGATCTCTGTTTGCGGAATCCATGTTGGTTATGATGAAGGAGATTTGTATTATCTAAGAACGTCATAATACGAGAACACAAAACATGTTCCATTATTCTACAACAGATTGACGTAAGCGAAATAGGCCTATAATTATTCGCATCTGATTTATGACCCTTCTTGAAAATGGGAACGACCTGCGCTTTCTTCCAGTCGCTAGGTACTTTACGTTCTTCCAGCGATCTACGATAAATTGCTGATAGAAAGGGGGCAAGTTCTTTAGCATAATCACTGTAGAATCTTAAGGGTATCTCGTCTGGTCCGGATGCTTTTCCGCTACTAAGTGATAGCAGTTGTTTTTCAATTCCGATATCGTTTATTTCAATATTTTCCATTTTGGCGTCCGTGCGACGGCTGAAGTCAGGGACCGTGTTACGATTTTCCGCAGTGAAACAGTTTCGGAACACTGAATTCAGTATTTCTGCCTTTCTTCGGTCGTCCTCTGTTTCGGTTCCATCGTGGTCAACGAGTGACTGAATAGGGGATTTAGATCCGCTTACCGATTTTACATATGACCAAAACTTTTTAGGGTTCTTGTTTAGATTGTTTGCCAATGTTTTATGTTCGAATTCGTTGAATGCTTCTCTCATTGCTCTCTTTACGCTCTTTTTCGCTTCGTTCAGTTTTTCCTTATCAGCTATGATTCGACTACTCTTAAACCTATGATGAAGCTTTCTTTGTTTCCGTAGTACCTTTCGCACATGATTGTTATACCACGGTGGATCTTTCCCCTCGCTTTGGACCTTAGTCGGTACGAACTTATCTAAGGCGTACTGGACGATGTTTCTGAATTTTTTCCATTTTTGTTCCACATCCTCTTCCTCAGAAATGAACGTTTGATGGTGGTCACTCAGATATTCTGCGATTTGTGCCCTATCACTCTTGTTAAGCAAATATATTTTCCTTCCTTTCTTGGCATTTCTTATTACACTTGTAGTCATTGATGCAACCACTGACTTATGATCACTGATACCCTCTTCTACATTCACGGAGTCGAAAAGTTCCGGTCTATTTGTTGCTATGAGGTCTAAAACGTTAGCTTCACGAGTTGGTTCTCTAACTATCTGCTCGAAGTAATTCTCGGACAAGGCAGTCAGGATAATGTCACAAGAGTCTCTGTCCCTGGCTCCAGTTCTGATTGTGTGACTATCCCATTCTATACCTGGTAGATTGAAGTCTCCCCCTATTACAATAGTATGATCACGAAACTTCTTCACGACGTTCTGCAGGTTCTCTCTGAGGCGCTCAACTACTACGGTTGCTGATGCAGGTGGTCTATAGAAGCATCCGACTATCATATCTGACCCACCTTTGATACTTAACTTAACCCAGATTATTTCACATTCGCATTCGCTAATAACTTCACTGGATATTATTGAATTCTTTACTGCTATAAATACTCCTCCACCATTGGCGTTTATCCTATCCTTGCGGTATATATTCCATTCTGTGTCTAGGATTTCGTTACTGTTCACTTCCGGTTTTAACCAACTTTCCGTTCCTAATACTATATGCGCACTATTTCCTTCAATAAGAGATACTAATTCAGGAACCTTGCCCTGGATACTCCTGCAGTTTACCAATATTACGTTAACTTTTCCTGTTTTTGGTCTCTGAGGACGGACATTCTTTATCAACGATGATAATGTCCTCTCTGGTAAGCCGTCAGGTATTTTATCGTTTCGCCCAAGGGGGGGGTCCCTCTAACCTAAAAAACCCCCGTGTGCACGCCACACGTACTCTGCTACCCTAGTAGTTGCTTCCGGTGTGTAGTGCACGCCTGACCTGTCTAGGGGGGCCCTACAGTTCTCCACCCAATAACGGAGGTCGATGAATTTGCAACCATTATAGTCGCAGAGTCGTCTGAGCCTCTGGTTTAGACCCTCCACACGGCTCCAAACCAGAGGACCTGCTAGAATGGGCATCTTAAATCATGAATTATCATTTGACTGGATGTATGATTATTTGCTATTACCTTCGGCAGTTTAGTGTGTACTCCTGCGTGAAACCCTTATTTTCACTGATGTTAACGTCCAGTAGAATAACTTTCTTTCGTGCCCAGGCTGAATGACGAACGTTGAAAGTCTCCTTTTTTTCAAAAGTCACACTGAGACACTGGATGAGTACCATTCACTAATGTCATCAAAAACCAATAGAGGTGTGCTCTTCGTGTTCAGATTACATTTCCGTAATGTCATCTGTCTTGGGCAGCAGGAGTTTACAGAGTAATGTGACGTTCATCTTCAATTATCGATTCGGCTCTTGAACTCTGACAGTGAAAATCTGGGGACATCCGACAAGAAACTGTTTCGGATCTTTGAACCCATCATGACTGAGTATTACGGCAGTTAGTACTCGATTTTTGGAAGGCGAATGCTCACAAACACATTCTAGAGGTCCATCGCTGGTTTCCATGCCTCCATCATTATTTATAGTAGCATAAAGTACTGTTTTACTTGATCACAAGCTGAGGACGATGATGATAATGATGATAATGACGATGATGATGATGCTAGATCAGGAGGACCGTATATTCTGTAATATTAAATGAGGAAACAAACATCAGTGATCAGTAATATTGTTAATAGTAAAATATATACTAAATAAAAATAAGACATGCATGAGTTATTAAATTGCATATGTGTGTGCGTGTTTCACGATTATATTTTTTGGTTCCACAGCAGCAGGTATGATTAGGGTGTAAAACTCTCATGACAGCTGAGATGACGGTTGTTGTTGTGGGGGTGGTTGTGGTGGTGGTATTGATATCAATGATGGCTCAGCTCCCACACCAAGCTTCCTATTGAGCTTTTCCCAACTTTTATAGCATCCTTCCCTGAATCATCAGATATTCTTTATCTTGTCTACTGGATCAGAATCACACAGTAACATTCCTGGAAATACCTGTCTCCCATAAACACCAAGTATGAGGAAAGAGATTAACCTAAGTAAGCTGAGTTATATGTGTCTTTTTTTCGAAGAGTAAGAAAAAAACCAGTGCTGAAAATTGGAAAGGCTTATTGCACTCAGCTGCTTCTCACAACCGCAAGCCTCTACAGAAGCGTAAGAGATATTCCCCATTAAAAAATTTTTCGTGTGAGACACACTAAAATTTACTTGTCTTACAGAGTAAAAAAATCCTGCACGTAATAATCATGACGGCATTTTTGCAAGAGATAAGGTTACACGTACGTGTTATGTTGCAGGGTGTCATCTGAAGTGAACTCGCTCATTTGCGTCGCTCCACACACTCAGTAGCACTGACTCCAACGTTTTTTATATTTTAATTCTTCTTCAGTACTTGGGTGGACTGTTTCCGATACTAATCTTCTCATACATTAAAACCTTTAAGCAATAATCAATGTTTTGTTAAGTTATTCTTCGGTAGATATTATTTGATTATCGCATGAATTAATGCCTACTGTTTTAGAAGCTAGTAAGGATACTAATCGCAAGTCATTCAAATTATTCCAGTGAACAAAACTGATATGTTCCACAAATTTGTCGGAGACTCTTTCAACCGCTAACTTCAAGCGCATTTTCGTCCCCTCTCTTACCGATATGTATATCTCACTCTTGATACACCTACTTTATTTAATGCAGGCTTCACGATCTGAGTGTATTTATAGCTACAATTTGAACGTAATGCTTTGCGAAAGGGACAACTCTGCTTATGGGCGTTGCTAAAGATGTTAAACCTCTAGTGCTGAGTAGCTCGTTTTGATAGATCTAATTTTTAAACAATAAATTATATAATCCTCTCGCTTTCGAGTAGCCTGTATTGTGAATGATTAAACCATCCCCATAGGCATCTACTGGTGACTCGCCAATTATCCACATTCTTGCTGTAGGTTAGATTTGATGCTAGTTTGCAAAAAAAAAATAATGTTGCCAGCCCATCCCATGCATTCAATACAATTTTTGCTCATGCCTCTACTTCACCTTCCTCACCACAATCTCGTTTTTCATAAGAACTAAAAATTCTTCTCATTTGTCTAAGTATGTCTTATACTCCTATCCGATTAGTACTCCCAATCCCTCTAGCGGTTCAGAAATAAGTGTAAAAGTTTTTTCCAGTACAGTGTCAGCAGCTTTAGGTTGTCATTTTAGAAGCAATACCAGTTTCAACATCTGAGTTTTAAGTCTTATATTTCGTTCAATCGAATTGAGAGACATGTTGATAACTATAGAAAGAGCCAAGCTGGGATCTGTTGAGATAGGTTTCTTTTAGGACTTACCTCAGACTAGAGAAACGTCCAGGCTTCCTCTCTAGAAGCAAGAAAGATGCTCTACGTTAAATAAAAGCGTACCTGGTTAAAACAAGTTTTTTAATTAATATTTATTTATGTTATCACGAGAAGTGGATGTTGGTCTACTCATAAAAAAATGTAAAGTGGATTCACTACGAGAAATTTCTTATGCATCGGATGGCAGATTCCATGAAAAAAGTATGAAAGGAATTCTTCTAAATTTGTTGTGTATCATGGTCTGTTAATACGCATTTTTGAAAAAAATTGTTGTGAAGCTTCAATTTTTAATTGCAAACCACAGGAAATCCCAGTGAGACAATGACTCCCTCATGACAAAGAGTGTATTTCAGAAAAGTACTTTTGTCCACGATGGCCATCATAGCAGTGTGAGCTATCTGAGTCACGTGTTACGATTCTGAGCGAGTGAGAGTGTAAAACAGGTCAGTTGTCTCATACTATTGATTATACACAGCATCAATCCTTATTTTTGCAACACATAGTTGTTGCATGAAGTATATCATTTTGGGCAATGGAATTTTCCTCATTACTGCCATAATAGTATCCATTTTGTATGCTGTATTGCCCAGCCTCTAATTCACGTTAGACATAGTGTAAGCTACCTTTATTATGTGTTCTTTGGACGTTGAGCGAGTGTCAGTTGCCTGTTAGCAACTAGGTAAGCCTTATTTTTTCTGCACAACATATTTGTTGATGATTAATGAAATGATTCGTTGCCCACTTACTTTGCGTTTCAGATCGTAGCAAGCTGCAGACGACACTACAACTATTGGAGTGGGATGGTGGACAAATTTCTGTTATCAGGGCTAAGCAGCACTTGAAGCGATACAAAGGGCGACACCACTGAGCAGTGGACGACTGGAAACGAGGGATCTGCAGTGGTTTACTCCAGCCGTCATCAGAGAAGTACGAAGGTGATTATGGTTTATGGCGTGGGGTTGTTCTTCGTAGTTAGGACTTGGTCTCCTTATTGCACTTAAGAAGACACTAAATACGTAAGGATATCAAGATATTTGACACAATTATCTGTTACATGCAGTCGAGGAGTAGTACGGAGGAAATGATTGTTTTATCAACACAATAACGCACCTTATTAAAAAGGAGCCTCTGTGAAATAACGATTTCTGCACAATAATATTCCTGAAATGGACTGGACTGCCTCGAGACTGACATGAACCTAATGCAACAAATGTGGAATGAGTTAGAACGCCGAATTCGCTCCAAAGCTAAGCAGCCAAAATTACTGGTTTTGGTTGTTACAGAAAACTGAGCTGCCATTTCCCCACAGACATTAAGGCGTTTCATTGAAAGTGTTCCCAGCTGAATAAAAGCCATCATAAAGCCAAAGTATAGACACATGTGACACTAATTTTTGTATGTTACAATTTCGTTATGCTAGGACAATTTGCTATAACATGCTTCAGTCTAGAGTGAAAGGCAATATTTTGTAACGAACAGAAGAGCATCGATTTTTGTCTAAAAGTCTCTACGTTGCGTAGGGGGACATTCCATTTGAGAGACGTCCCCCAAAGAAGTTCAGTCATAAAAAGTCCATGTTTTTATTTGTCTGGATCCAACGTATGCTTTAGATTATGGGCGAGAGAATGTATTCGCTTCTTCAGAAGAACTAAAGATGTTTATTAAGTAATTGGGCCAGATTTATATCTACACTGCATTGCGACAGATGCAATTGCGATCACGAACTTGCCCGCCTGCTCACAGTGTGTCGTCTGAGCCGCACACTGGGGCTCCTTGCACACAGACTAGCAGTGCGTGTGACTCGCAGACAGGGCACTTGGCTTGCGTACAGCGCGGGGACAGGAAATTGTTTGTGCGTGCGAAGATGATGAGTGTTTGCAGTTAGTTACTGGTTCTTCAGTTTCCTTGTGAAGTCATAGCACATATGACTTACTAGGCAGGCGTCAATCGTAAAGGTATGTGTTGATCCATTGTGGAAGTGGGACAGCAGCTGGCAAAATGTTTAACAAAGAATTTCGCCGAACAGCTGTGCAGATTGAGAAACTATTTTATTTTGTTTTCGCTACAAGTTTCGGCAATTCATCACGCCATATTCAGATCCCATATGCACCAATAAAAAATTATCTACTCTGGCATACTGGTGTCATCATCTCAGTTGCAGTCAACTCTTCGAAGCAAGCACTTGAGAAATCGCGACATCGAGAAACAGATTTTGTATTGGAGCAGCAAGGTCTGTCTGCTTACTCTGTTTTTCTCGGCAACACACATGCATTCATAACAATGAAGCGCCAGAGAAACTGGTATACCTGTAGACATGAGTATTCAGATACAGAGATATGTAAACAGGCAGAATACTACGCTGCGGTCGGCAATGCCTAAAGAGGACAACTAGAGTCTGACGCAATTGTTAGATCGGTTACTGCTTCTACAATGGCAGGATATCAAGATTTATGTGAGTGTGAACGTTGTGTTATAGTCGGCGCACGAGCGATGGGACGGAGCATCTCCGAAGTAGTGCTGAAGTGGGGATTCCATTTCACGCGTGTACCGTGAATATCAGGAATCCGGTAAAACATCAAATCTCCGACATCTCTGCGGCCAGAAAAAGATCCTGCAAGAACGTGACCAACAACGACTGAAGAGAATCGTTCAACGTGACAGAAGAGCAACCATTCCGCAAATTGCTGCAAATTTCAACGCTGAACCATCAGCAAGTGTCAGCGTGCGAACAATTCAATGAAACAACATCGATATGGGCTTTCGGAGCCCAAGGCCCACTCGTGTACCCTTGATGACTGCACGACACAAAGCTTCGCGCTTCGCCTGGGTCCAACAGCGACATTCCATTGTTGATGGCTGGAAACATTGCCTGGTCGGACGAGTCTCGTTTCATATTTTATCCTGTGAGTGGTTGTTTACAGTTATGAGGGAACCTCGTGAATCCATGGACCCTGCATGTTATCAGAGGACTATGCAGTCTGGTGGAGGCATGTGCAGTTGGGCTGACATGGAACACCTGATACGCCTAGATACGACTCTAACAGGTGACCCGTACGTAAGCATCCTGTCTAATCATCTGCCACCGTTCATATCCATTCTGCATTCCGACGGACTTGGGCGATTCCAGCAGAACAATGAGACACACCACACGCCTAGAATTGCTGTAGAGTGGTTGCAGGGACACTTCTCTGAGTTCAAACACTTCCGCTGGCCACAAGCTCCCCAGACGTGAACACTATTGAGAAAGAAAGCTTTGAGGAGTATGTGGAAGAAAATAGTATGTTCAGGCTACGTGAATATCAAAAAATCTAGAGTCCGAAACCCATCCCGTTCGACAAACTTCTCAATTCCATCAATTTCATTACCTAAGGAATGTTGTGACTAGGAAACAGTCTGTGATGGCCAGAGACGGGTATTTGGTAGAATCTCATGTGTTCCCTTGAAAGAATAGAATTTATTCGTTAACTGAATATGTAGGTTCGCCGAAGGCAAGTACCTTTTTGACCTAAAAATTTTTATAGTCAGGTGAAGAACGTTTCACATTATGTTCATCCCTATATGTACCCATATAAATTCTGAAAATAGTGCCCTGCTGCATGCTATGAAAGTCAGTTAAATTCGTTCTAACATTCTCACCTCATTGCTTATGTTACGAGACATTTCGGTCTTATGGTGTTTACCCCTATCGGTGTACGACAGGGTATCTGTGTCGCTGTGTCTGCTGACAGTAAGCTGCTTATATTCAGATCATGGCAACCACGACCACAAAATTAAAACCTGAACGTTATTCGTATGATACGTTTTCCATGAAGAAGCTCCATGAAAACCTCCACTAATCACATTAAATCAAGTCAACAGTACTTTAGTATAATTTGTAGTATCAAATACATTGGCACAGTAACAAGTGAGGAAACTGGTACTCAGAGATAGTTATGTCAACAAACAAGCCGCAGAGTAGAGAAAGATAGAAGATAGAATATCATGTCAGCGAATGGATGTTCTCTAAGTTAATAGTCGATGAGAGTTTTAATAATAACTGTTTCTCAGTAGATGTCTAGAAAAAACAAACAAGCCAAACAAGATAATGTGGTGCCCAAGAAAGGAAACTTGAATCCCGTTGAATCACGACTGCGTTCCACGTGCAAAAAGAACGTCAATGGACGTTAAAAATACAGTGACGGAAGAATAGCAAGTAGTTAAAGCAAACTTACTGTGCGTGTGCAGTGTACTAGAAGAATATGTGAATATAACTCTAGGTTATTCAGGGTTATGCAAATTGAGACATGTAAAAGAGATAGCTGTAACCTCTAACACCAACGTTGGTTCAAAATCGGCAGAGTATCGACTTCAACTGAGTTTCGATGACAGATACAGGTATGTCAGTAGTGTAGCAGAGGGCGGATACGAGCCCTAATACCGCTGACATCAGCATTGTCAGAATACATCTGACACAGTTGTGTTTATCAAATTCAAGGTCACTCCTGGGCAAGGGACGGGACATGAGTCGTGGGGAGGGGACCGTAGGGGAGGTCAGCCAATAGTGTCATCATGTTCTTGGTCAATAGTCTTTAGACTCCACTGCTCTTGGTCAAAAGGGCCCATGCGGTTGTGGGTCCTTTATGTACTAATAAATATAAAAGTCTGAGAAATGACAGTTCATCTTCTTAGAGTTTTAGCCTCTGCTTCTCGTATGCTCGACTGACAATACACTTTTGTTGAGCAAAGAAGACTTTAACAATTGTATTCACTGTTAAAATCTATCAGAGACCTCTATGGGGACCGTTACGTGAGTAATTGGTAGCAACCCTTTGAATATTTCAAATGTGGTTTGACCTCCTGCTGTCCATTCGAACTCGAAACTCTTATTCAGCAAATTAATGGGGTGGTCGTGGCATAATAGCAAAACTCAATGCGAACTTATATTAATTTGCTTATCTTGAAAAGGACTCTACCACCTTAGTCATTTGCAGTGCTTGGAAAACTTCACACAGTTCGCACTAAGCTCAGGTATGTTCTCCATACTCGATAATTACATGTTCCCAGTAATTAATTTGCTTCAATGCAAAATGGCACATTTCTATGCTTAGGATGAGGCATGGTGTATTTATCCTTTTATAACTGCCTTCAACCATTGAACATGTTGCTTTATATGCTCAGCTAATACAATATCATCAAGGTACGCTACACACTGCAATGGTTGTAATCTCCTCAAAACGTCATGCAAAAATCTTCGAAACATGATTCGCCAGTTTTCTCCAATACTGGGAATGATCCCAAGGAAGTGTAAAAGCAGTTTTTGGTCGGTCCTTCTGTACTAACTGATTAAATCCATGTGGTGCATTATTTATATTATGCCGAGTTCTCCAGGGTTTCCGTATTATTGGGTACTGGATATTCGTCAATAACCATACGTGCATTGAAGGTACCTGTTATCACAGGAAAAGCGATATTTCATTTTCTATCTGAATACATCTTAGCCACATTTACTAGTGATGTACCCTACAGACTTATGCAACTCTGAGTGACTGCTGAATAATAACACTTCCATTTCTGACTATGTGTGGATGGGGGAGGGGGGGAGGGGATAACCTGTACGGCTCATGGTACAAAGGTGACTGGTTTCCGACTGGAATCCTATGCTTCACCAGAATTGCTGGTAATGGATCCCCAGGATTAAAAAGTTCTTCGAATTCTGCCAATAATTACTGGATGACTACTTCTTCTTGCCATTCAAAATCTGTGACTTATGTGTGTAATGCAGTTGTATCAGTGGCTTGCGCATGGATGGAGTCTCAACGTATCCTGTCTAGGTCATCCTTGTCCAGAACATCCAAAATGGCAACCAATAATCCTTAAAGAGCCTTAAGTCTTCGATATCAAAATTATCCACATTGGTCGACACTACTTGTTCACTCTCTATTTCACATACACACTCTTACAGATATAATTCTTGTTATGTATCCAACTCATGGTTCTTCCACAGTGTTTCTACCACACACAATAACTTTGCAGGTAGTTCTGTTCCTACATTGACCCAAAGTAGTTTACTGGTACCTTCCAGTATTTGACCACATAAACTGAGCTTTAATGACATTGCATGGAAGTTAAATCGTTTGTCGTTCATCATAGATGAACCTTGAAACAAAGCATCACTGACAACAGCTTCCTCTATTCGGTCCCCAATTTCCATCAAGTATTTCCATACATCTACTTTAACATGATACTTATAAATGAAAAGCAACTATAAGATTGCACAATACCCTTTACCTAAGCACCCCCCCCCGCCCCCTCAATCCTCTGATTCTTTCCACTCCTACCTAGAAACTTAACATTGCTGATCCTTGTGACTGCAAATCGCCACACCACGTAATCTCTAATGCGGAAATTCTAACTGTCTCTAGACTCGCCACAAACATACGGACTTCCTGTCTAACATGCCAATCGAAACACATCACTTCTACATTGCCTCTTGTAGTATCAAATATTACTAGGAATACCGTTTGGTGGTTTAGAAGTTGCCATCGTGCACTTCATCTCTTACCATTATACCCCTTACTTCAACAGTCACACTCCAGTGTTCCACTTTCACACATTTCTTACACAATGGCAGGTCACACTCCACCAGTTGCAGTGGTGCACGAGGATGGCGCTTAAATCAGGTATCCCACTACCAGTTGTAGTGGTTATGAGCGTTGTTTACCTGGTTGGAAGATTTGAACCCAGTTGAATGTGCACTGATAATTATTGTTTCCATTTTAAAGCCTGCTAAGAGATTTATAATAAATACTTCTCAAAGTTAGGATAAGAGAAACATACAAGCCACAATAATGTAGTGAGCTGGTGAAGGAAGTATGGTCGAGTCCTATTAGATGTTAGAAACTCATTGTATCGTGACTACATTTTAAGTACGAAAAATATACTGCAGAACATTAAAAACCAGGTAACACAAAGCATAGAAAATAATTTACTTCTGTTTATAGTGCAGCAGTATGTATACAGTATGGCAGAGAAACACTTCATTAAATTTGTTAATTGAAGACATACAAGTTTCAGAGTGGTATCAAGATGGCGCTTGTACTTAGTTACCCCACTACTGATGGTGAGTGTTGTTTAGGTAGCAGAAGAGTTGGAGCCAAGTGGACGCCAGTTAATACGCCAGGGAAGTATGAAAGAAGACTAATTTATTTACTCTATTAGTTATAGCAGTTGTTACCATTAGCGGCGGGTGTCAGACGTCAGCCCAGAGTGCTGAACTCAGCAAGCAGCCTTCACAGACCAACCAGTTTACAGCAGTAGTAGACCGAGGTGAGGTGCCATGGAGTCAGTACTTGGGCACGTGGAGAAGTGCAAAGTTTGGCTCCCAGCCTAGTTTCAGACTCCCATGGAGGGAGGAGGTGCAGGCACAATGCTGTCAGAGCACTGAGGTAGCCCTGTGTGGGGGCGGCGCAACTGTAGCCTGCAGAACTAGTGTGCTTGCACAAGGCAGCAGCCAGGTGTGCATATAGCAGGGATGCAATGACTCGTCAGCTGGTCATGCCAAGGTGCGTAGACTGGACTACAAGTTGGGTGTTGTGGAGTCAGCAGCATTCAGCCAGTGAGTGGTCCCCTGGTTGAAGGCACCAGTTCGACTCTCTGCAACATCAGGCCTCGAACCTGCCAGTAACAGCTAGTGAAGCCACATCTAGAACTGGCAGCTAGATGAACCATATCAGGACGGTGAGTGACATGGAACATATCTCGAAATCTCCTGGCAGTGGCTTATACTGCCTGGCTAAAACGGGCAGCATTAATGAGGGTTTTACTCACGAATGGTATTTGAGACAGCATATTTTGTCAGGATACAGAATAGTCAGGTGTTGGACCAGGAGGTGTAGTAACCTGACACTACTAAAGCCTGGCTTCTTTCCTCTGCTGTCTCAGCAGTGTCCGACTCTGATGGAGGCGGTGAGCCGTATATGTGGGGTAAGGCGTGGGTGGTGATTTTTGCTGTGTCAGCCCAGGCCACCCAGAGCTTCTTGCCAAAGGACGCCTAGGCGGCCTCCTCTCTCCTGCCACCCTGAACCATCTTGTGACAAGTAGTGATGGGTACTGACATTAACTTTGCTACAAGAAATGTTGAGAAATGGTCACACAACACAAGTGTGACTTTTAGAACACCGAGTTTCCACCTCTGAAGGCATCAATGGCTCTAGACTCGCAGGGTTTTGAGTCGCAATGGAGGTGCATCACAGGTACGGGTATGTCATCGCGCTTCTGCTCTGTCATGGACTCCATTACCATAGTGGTTAGTGATGACAGCATGTCAGTCTGTCGATAACTTCTTACCAGATAATTACAATGGATGATGCATGCGCAGAACATGAACTGGGGAAGTGTTGAATACCAAGAGCATCAACGAAGGTCATGACAAGTTTAGCAGCCTGCGAATTTGTAGTGTCTTTTTTAGATACGACATCATGGTGCCACTGGCCTGAGCAGATACACAACTATTGTTCTTTTTCACTGTGCAAACCAGAAATGATTGAGTAGTATACCCAGTGACATCCTCCACCAACACGCCACGCGCTGTGTGGATACGACAATATTATGTTCACTTCGGAGCCTTCCACACACGGATACGCCTCTCGTGACACAGTACGTAGGAGAGAGACTCGTCTGAAAAGCTGCCGTGGTCCAACTCTTGTGTCCATTGTTGTCATACCTCTGCTGGCGTAGCTCTCTGTGCTACTCCAACAATGGATACCATGCCACAATCCCACGGTGCTCCAGATGTGGTCGCGTACACATACTTGCCTTGCTGCAAACAAGCCCATTTCCTGACTCAAGGTAAGTGACGTTACTGTACGATGCTGCAGGGCCGAGTGAGTCCACTTGGACTCTAGTTGTGTGGGGCCATTGAGACCCTCTTTGGTGCTGAGTAGAGACCTCCTGAACCTATCAATTTGATATTTATGTGGCAATCGTGGAATGCCAATCAATGGCCAAACAAGATTGTGGAATGATAAACTGCAGACCCGATAGGTCACGATACTGCTGCAGTCTAATTCCAAAATGTGTCGGTAGACAATTCTCCTTCTTATAAGACTTACAACAACCAAGATTCAAATGCGATTTACGAATAAGAAACCTGCTGCGTAACCTTTCCATGTATACAGAATGTAGATGGCGTTAGTTGAAAATGAAAAGAAATGTGTGTGAAATCTTACGGGACTTAACTGCTAAGGTCATCAGTCCCTAACCTTACACACTACTTAACCTAAATTATCCTGAGGACAAACACACACACCCATGCCCGAGGGAGGACTGGAACCTCCGGCGGGACCAGCCGCAGGCGTTAGTTCTACCTACGCTGACTTGTGCTGAAGTGATAATCACTTGCATAACCAATCACGTGGTACAAGTACTCTTCGTTGCATTTGATCATTTGTTGCATGTTACCTTCGTGTTCATTTTGTTCTAGTTTTAATGTCCTGCCATGTACAAACATTTATTATGTATTAAATTTAAAGGCACATGGGTGCCATTATTGTCACACATTAGTTCGTCTGAGAGACACCAACCTTTTTACCCAGAAGACGCAGACCCTGTGTGTACAGGTTCGGTTGCGACAAGCTTATTCCGCCCTGCTAGGCACCTACGCTCTATGAAATAATGAGTAAACACTGGCAACATAGAGTTACGCTCGTTTAGACTGTCAAACAATACTTGGACGACTAGAACTATATCTGAACTGCATGTTCGTAAAGAGTAAGAAAGTGGAAAATAAAGCATGGAGAATGGATTGGTCTGAAACAGGCGTGGCGGTGATAGGCGGTCATTTGTTTAAAAGCGACAGCCCCTTTAATACCTACAGTCACTATGGACTTTTCACAGTCCAGAATAAAAGAAGTTAGCCATCAATGTAATGAAAGCGAATTCAGAATTATACAAAAAAATTGTCATGTTGATTCTCTTAACTTCACATTTCTGCAAATCATTTTAATAAATGTAATGTTCAACCCTCCTTGAGGATGCGATACTAATGATCAATTATTTGATAAACTGCGAGTGGCTGAGTTCAGAAAAAGATCACAACAGAAACAAAACTGCTTACGGCATTATGAGCGTACGGAAGAGCACGACAACACCCCTTTTTGTGTACAGGCCGTTTGTCTTTAACTGACTGGCCGAGAGTTGGCACTTTGGAAGCGAGCAGCCTGAATTTGTTACTGCATAATAAGACTGGAACGCACTGAGATGTATTCATATGAACCTAGTAACTGATTTATTAGTTAGAAAATCTTGACAAGGGTTGTTGAGTGGCAAGCGTCTATATAAAATAATAACTGAATTTAAACGCTCTATTGATACTGGTGGTTCTTTTAGAAGTATGTAAATGAATCTACTACCTGAATTATTAGTTAGACTATCCTGACAGGAGTTGCTCAGTTACAAGCATCTACAAATATTGACTATCTTACCAACTGAATTAATACTCATGCTTGTTGCCAAGAGAAAGCAATATGTTAATCTTACTAAGTTAGTCTGATAAACAGACAGGTGACTAAACACGTGAACTGGAAGCTTCATTTCTGGAAAGTTACTAAATTATGCTTTGGTGTAAATAGGTAAATACTTCTGGAACAATCGGTGCAAAATACATATTTGTATTACAGTATTAGACCAGTAATTCTACATGATAATAACAAGTTCGTTTAAGTGGCCACCCTCCACAAAAGGGACACAGACATTTGTTTTGTAAATACGAAGGTAAGTCAATTATTACCCACAATTTAGTTGTTGTTGTTGTTGTTGTGGTCTTCAGTCCTGAGACTGGTTTGATGCAGCTCTCCATGCTACTCTATCCTGTGCAAGCTTTTTTATCTCCCAGTACCTACTGCAACCTACATCCTTCTGAATCTGCTTAGTGTATTCATCTCTTGGTCTCCCTCTACGATTTTTACCCTCCACGCTGCCCTCCAATACTAAATTGGTGATCCCTTGATGCCTCAGAACATGTCCTACCAACCGATCCCTTCTTCTGGTCAAGTTGTGCCACAAACTTCTCTTCTCCCCAATTCTATTCAATACTTCCTCATTAGTTATGTGATCTACCCATCTAATCTTCAGCATTCTTCTGTAGCACCACATTTCAAAAGCTTCTATTCTCTTCTTGCCCAAACTATTTATCGTCCATGTTTCACTTCCATACATGGCTACACTCCATACGAATACTTTCAGAAATGACTTCCTGACACTTAAATCTATACTCGATGTTAACAAATTTCTCTTCTTCAGAAACGCTTTCCTTGCCATTGCCAGCCTACATTTTATATCCTCTCTACTTCCACCATCATCAGTTATTTTGCTCCCCAAATAGCAAAACTCCTTTACTACTTTAAGTGCCTCATTTCCTAATCTAATTCCCTCAGCATCACCTGACTTAATTAGACTACATTCCATTATCCTTGTTTTGCTTTTGTTGATGTCCATCTTATATCCTCCTTTCAAGACACTGTCCATTCCATTCAACTGCTCTTCCAAGTCCTTTGCTGTCTCTGACAGAATTACAATGTCATCGGCGAACCTCAAAGTTTTTATTTCTTCTCCATGAATTTTAATACCTACTCCGAATTTTTCTTTTGTTTCCTTTACTGCTTGCTCAATATACAGATTGAACAACATCGGGGAGAGGCTACAACCCTGTCTTACTCCCTTCCCAACCACTGCTTCCCTTTCATGTCCCTCGACTCTTATAACTGCCATCTGGTTTCTGTACAAATTGTAAATAGCCTTTCGCTCCCTGTATTTTACCCCTGCCGCCTTTAGAATTTGAAAGAGAGTATTCCAGTCAACATTGTCAAAAGCTTTCTCTAAGTCTACAAATGCTAGAAACGTAGGTTTGCCTTTCCTTAATCTTTCTTCTAAGGTAAGTCGTAAGGTCAGTATTGCCTCACGTGTTCCAGTGTTTCTACGGAATCCAAATTGATCTTCCCCGAGGTTGGCTTCTACTAGTTTTTCCATTCGTCTGTAAAGAATTCGTGTTAGTATTTTGCAGCTGTGACTTATTAAGCTGATAGTTCGGTAATTTTCACATCTGTCAACACCTGCTTTCTTTGGGATTGGAATTATTATATTCTTCTTGAAGTCTGAGGGTATTTCGCCTGTTTCATACATCTTGCTCACCAGGTGGTAGAGTTTTGTCAGGACTGGCTCTCCCACGGCCGTCAGTAGTTCCAATGGAATATTGTCTACTCCGGGGGCCTTGTTTCGACTCAGGTCTTTCAGTGCTCTGTCAAACTCTTCACTCAGTATCATATCTCCCATTTCATCTTCATCTACATCCTCTTCCATTTCCATAATATTGTCCTCAAGTACATCGCCCTTGTATAGACCCTCTATATACTCCTTCCACCTATCTGCTTTCCCTTCTTTGCTTAGATCTGGGTTTCCATCTGAGCTCTTGATATTCATACAAGTCGTTCTCTTATCTCCAAAGGCCTCTTTAATTTTCCTGTAGGCGGTATCTATCTTACCCCTAGTGAGATAGGCCTCTACATCCTTACATTTGTCCTCTAGCCATCCCTGCTTAGCCATTTTGCACTTCCTGTCGATCTCATTTTTGAGACGTTTGTATTCCTTTTTGCCTGTTTCACTTATTGCATTTTTATATTTTCTCCTTTCATCAATTAAATTCAGTATTTCTTCTGTTACCCAAGGATTTCTACTAGCCCTCGTCTTTTTACCTACTTGATCCTCTGCTGCCTTCACTACTTCATCCCTCAAAGCTACCCATTCTTCTTCTACTGTATTTATTTCCCCCATTCCTGTCAATTGCTCCCTTATGCTCTCCCTGAATCTCTGTACAACCTCCGGTTCTTTTAGTTTATCCAGGTCCCATCTCCTTAAATTCCCACCTTTTTGCAGTTTCTTCAGTTTTAATCTACAGGTCATAACCAATAGATTGTGGTCAGAGTCCACATCTGCCCCTGGAAATGTCTTACAATTTAAAACCTGGTTCCTAAATCTCTGTCTTACCATTATATAATCTATCTGATACCTTTTAGTATCTCCAGGGTTCTTCCATGTATACAACCTTCTTTCATGATTCTTAAACCAAGTGTTAGTTATGATTATGTTATGCTCTGTGCAAAATTCTACAAGGCGGCTTCCTCTTTCATTTCTGTCCCCTAATCCATATTCACCTACTATGTTTCCTTCTCTCCCTTTTCCTACACTCGAATTCCAGTCACCCATGACTATTAAATTTTCGTCTCCCTTCACAATCTGAATAATTTCTTTTATTTCATCATACATTTCTTCAATTTCTTCGTCATCTGCAGAGCTAGTTGGCATATAAACTTGTACTACTGTAGTAGGTGTGGGCTTCGTATCTATCTTGGCCACAATAATGCGTTCACTATGCTGTTTGTAGTAGCTTACCCGCATTCCTATTTTCCTATTCATTATTAAACCTACTCCTGCATTACCCCTATTTGATTTTGTGTTTATAACCCTGTAGTCACCTGACCAGAAGTCTTGTTCCTCCTGCCACCGAACTTCACTAATTCCCATTATATCTAACTTCAACCTATCCATTTCCCTTTTTAAATTTTCTAACCTACCTGCCCGATTAAGGGATCTGACATTCCACGCTCCGATCCATAGAATGCCAGTTTTCTTTCTCCTGATAACGACATCCTCTTGAGTAGTCCCCGCCCGGAGACCCGAATGGGGGACTATTTTACCTCCGGAATATTTTACCCAAGAGGACGCCATCATCATGTAATCATACAGTAAAGCTGTAAAGCCACCAACGGCAAGGTCCATGGTTCATGGGGGGAGGACAATTTAGTTATTTTTGTTTATTTTGGTAGTACTGTCGTTTTACGTTGATGAGGCATGCTTTGTTTATTTGTTGTTATATCTTTTCTATTTTCAAGCTGCTAGGTTAGTTTAGTTATCGATGCCGTGCTGTTAATCATGGCTGCTCCGCTGTCTATTTGCACTAAAGAAGAGCAACGTTCAGTAAATTGTTTTTTGTGGTCGGAAGGCATATCCGGAGCCGAAATTCATCGAAGACCTTCCGTACAGTTCAGGAACAGTATTCTGTCACGACAGAGTGTCTACGAATGGACTGAAAAATTCCCAAATGGTCGCACAAGTGCTGCGTACGATGAAGGAGCCGGACGACTATTTACCGCCACAAATTAAGAAACCATTGAGCGTTCAAGTGAAATGATTCTCTTGGACAGACGATTAACTATTGACGAAGTGGCACATAGTCTGCAAATTAGTCACGATTCTGCCGACGAAATCAATCACAACGGATTGGGGTTTAATAAAGTTTGTGCAAGATGGGTCGCAAAACAGTTCACACATTTGGATAAACAAACGCGCTTAGACATCTGCTAAAAACATTTGGATCGCTATGGTAAAGAAGGGGACAACTTCTTAGAGAGGATCATTACTGGTGGTGAAACATGGATCCATCATTACGAGCCGGAGAGTAAAACGACAGAGTGTGGGATGGAAAGATCCAAATTCGCAGTGCAAGAATAAGCTGAAGACCCAACCGTCCGCAGGAAAACTGATGCTTACGATTTTTTGGGACGCACAAGGTCCAGTACTGGAACATTATGGGGAAAGGGGCACAAGAATAAACAGTGTGCGTTACAGTGAGATGCTTAACGCAGGTTAAAGCCCTCAATTCGAAGCAAACGCCGAGGACTGCTGTCAAAAGGTGTTGTGTTGTTGCACGACAATGCCTGACCGCATACTGCTACCCACGCTGCTGAAACGCTCCAGAAAATCAAATTTGAAGAACTGGATCACCCTCCACATAGTGCCGATCCTGCCCCTTCTGACTATCACTTGTTTGGTCCACTCAAATATTCATTAAGGGGCCGTCGATTTGCCTCGGACGAAGCAGTGAAAGAAGCGGTGCATTCCTGGCTCGCAGCTCAACCGAGAATCTTCTGTTATGGGGGCGTCAGGAAGCTTGTACAACGATAGACCAAGTGCGTTGAAACGCAAGGAGACTATGTCCAAAAATGATGTTCTTGTTAGTTTCATATATGATTACAATAAACTTTTATAGCTACTTTGGAGACAACAATCGACTTACTCTCGTATAACAGCCTTACAGTGCAGCAAGAAAAGGCGGGGTTGTTTACAAAACAAATATATCTGAAAACACCTCAAAAACGTTTACATATGTCTGACTACGTGAGTAATATCCATACCAATATGTCTTCGGACCCACAAGTGATGAGAAAATGCATGTTCTCGAACTGACTGTAATAATAATAATAATAATAATATCAATAGTTTCTCTATTACTTTGTGTACCAGCTCAAAGAAAAGTGGAAACATTGATGCATTATTCACTGTTTCCACAGCATCGACTGAATTCACAGGCTAATCATACAAGTAAATTACGCTTCACCTGGTTGTAAATCGCCGAAATTACCATAAGGAAGCTAAAAATCACAAGAAATATACACATCGCTTTACTGCTCAGGAAGAATGTAATATAACGAGGAACGCACAAAAACATTAAATCAGTCTTTTAAAGGTTAATGGATAGTGAGAAGCTGTTGCCATAAATCCAGAAAAATCACCCATGTTAGCGAAATTATTTAACCAGCTCATAAAGATGTGAGAACTGGAAGCACTCGACGGCCAGCGAGGAGAACGCATAGTTGGCCGTAAGTCATGTGACCAAGAAAATGAGTAAATTGTTCAGCCTCTCAAATAAATCAGCAGTGGAAAACGATAAGAAAATCTACTCCCACGATTTACTTATGTTACTTGTTCTGCACAATCACATGGGATAATGTCAAAAGGGCAACAGATTGGAAATATATGAGTCCCAACTGTACCAAACAAAAGCGTCAGGAGTTGATCAACGAACTCCAGTGGCAGACAATGCAAGAAACCCATCCTCCACCGCGCTGTGGCTTGCTGATAAAGAGAGCGTACGTTCCTGGAAGAGTCAACAAATGTATTAATTTGTCCTACGTGTACCCCGCGAAAGAACCGTGAATATAAAATTACAGCGACTCGCGTCCAATCGGAGACTTACCGGCAATCGATCTAACCGCGAACCATTCGTGACTGGACCAGGAAAGGTGGGAAGTGACAGCGGCATACAAAATAGCCTCCACCACGCACCCCAAGGTGGACTGCGGGGTACATAGAACACCATGACAAAAGATATCGTCTGCAAGTGAGAGATTGCTCTCTTTTGTGGTGTCACCGCCAGACACCACGCTTGCTAGGTGGTAGTTTAAATCGGCCGCGGTCCATGTAGTACATGTCGGACCCGCGTGTCGCTACTGTGATCGCAGACCTAGCGCCACCACCAAGGCAGGTCTCGTGTTACGAGAGTGGACTATCCCCCAGTTGTACGAGAGCCTAGCTACCGACCAGTTGTACGCGAACCTAGCTATCGCCCAGTTGTATGAAGCCTTTCTCTCTCATTAGCCGAGAGACAGATTAGCCATCAGAAGTTACTGGCTACGAACTAGCAAGGAGCCATTTGTATCAGTGCCTATAGCTTACGAGTATTCAAGAGAAATAAAAGATAAGTACAAAGCATCTACATACTTTTCTTCTTATTCATTAATAAGTTCTTATGTTCCAGACTTCACGCCCGTATGCTTATTGCTGTATGCGTGCACTATCGGCTACCGCGTTAGTCAAGCTTTCTTTTTCAGCTAAACTTCAATGTGTCGGTCTCGCTACCGATACAACATCTTTTCAATATGAGTGACGTACGTTTGACTAGATAAAAACTGTGACGAGAAAAATCGAATGGATACTCTCATCCACGTGGTCATCTAGTTGAAAACCACTCACAGAGTGTTTGAGCCTCAGACGTATATAAAATGGTAAGCAAACGTTCTCGAAGAGGGCTACTAGAATCAGGAAACTAGTTATCTGCTGGAATGCTTTTCGTACACATGTGGACCATTTCCACAAGTACACGAAAAGTCAGCGAAATTCCTGAGTTGATGCTGTAATAGGAAGTTCATAGATCACTGCTGAAGGTCACTGATACTCGCCAAAAGCATTTTATTTGATTATGAAAACTGCAGAACTTCTGTACCAAGGTTAACTGTGCCATGTCAGTCAATATTAATAAAATATCTTTCTTCTGAAAAGTTATTCTGCGTGGTGTCTATGCACTATGTGTAACTGAACAACTCGTAACTGGATGTGAAGTGTAAAACGCAATTATCGTGATATTTCGCCTGTATCTCTGCAGGTCGCTAGAAGCAAAATAATTACATTGTTAATGTCACACTAAAGTGCCATATTAAACAAAATATATCAACAGTGCTGTTACCAGTTGTGTAACGGAATCTTTGCAGATTGGTGTCGCACGTTAACCGACAATTTCATTTACTGCCTTATCAACTGTGTGTAGGGAACTATAGTTCAAACTGGTGGCATCCACCTTTAAGGCACAGCACAGCTTGCACAAGATAGACTGCCGTTGAGAGCTGCATTAAATCAGACCACGTGCTAAGAACCAGTACAACAACCCATCAACAAGAGAAAATAAAATAACGAGAGGAAATAGTTATGCAACACATTTAAATGAAGAGAATCACTGACAATCCGCTCACGACAAAGCAAACAGTGATTAAAAATGTCCGCAGCTCGTGGTCTAGGCGGCGGAGACAGTGTCGCATTGCGCGTGGAGCGAGCAGGTCGTAGTTAACTTCCGCCTGTGCCGCAGCGCCGCTTGTGTCGCAGCCACTCAGTCTTGTTTGTGTATCCGCCGGAGTCACATCGTAGTTGCGTATCGGAGTTTTTTGTCGCTTTCCTCTTGGCGACGGTGTTTTCTGCCCGAGCCATGGTGTCTGTCGAGACTACTAAATTTTTGCTCGTTCGTTTCAGTTTTGACAAGCGTACGCGTCGTGTTCAATCTGGCTCCTTAGAAATTCAAGATTGGTTGGCTGATGTTATCCGTGCTACACCTTATCACTTAGACACTGCTTATTTTGATTCTGATTTGTATGCATTCTTTGTGAAGTCTTATGATCCCGTTCCAGTAGAACGGCTTCTCTCCCGGGTTGGACCTAAAGTGTTGTTTACACATCGCGATGGCTCCGTTAGTCAAGTCCTCCTTGAAAATGCGGCACTCGAGTATACTCCGGTCAGAATTTATAGCCCTCCTCCTGAAGTGGACGATTCATTTCTTAAAACGGCGTTGCTTCCGTTTGGAGTAACACGCTATATGCGATGCGAAAGCTGGTCAGCACAACATCGCTTCCAGTGTTATAATGGTATCTGGACTGTGGACATGTGCGTGAAAAAGAATATTCCCTCCCACTTAACTGTTTGTGGTTACCGAATCCATGTTACGTATGCAGGGCAAGAAGGAACACGTTTTCTCTGTAACTAAAGCCGTCAGCTCAGATCTCATTGTCGGCGCGGTACTACTGTTCAGACGAAGTCTTATCAGAAACGTCTTCCTTTAACGTTAGCAGACATAGTATCTTCGCAGTCAACTGCCAGTCAATCTCAACATCCCCCGTTACTCCTCGCGAATTTCCACCGTTAGCGATGCGTACCAGTACGGCCTATCTCCACGAGGTGACGACGGCTCCTGCAGCGCACGTCAAACGCCGGCGGACTGAGGACGGCAAAGATTTCGAGGACTCCCCACTCCAGTCTCGTTCTTCTGATAAGGCGTTGACAGAGGCTGCACCTTCTGGCGGTAATGGGTTGTCTACTGACGTTAGTTGTGATCTCAGTATTACCAGAGTTGATGTAGCTGCTTGTGTTGTCGAAATGTGTGTTGTTTCTGCATCCCTCACTTCAACCGTAGATGTGACGGTTCCCGTCAGTTCAGATGTTCCCGCAGAAACGTTGCCTGCTGGCCAGTCTTTACAATGTTCCAGTGCAATAGCACCCCTCCTCCACGCTGAGACCGTGGACCAACAGAATTCTATGGCTTCTCTTCCTGATGATCAGGAAATGTCATCCGACACCCGCACTGCATTGCCTGTCTCTTCTGTACCTGATATTGATGTTGGTCTTTCTGAATTGTGCTATCCGATTTCCGACGAGTTCAGTAGCGATGGCTCCTCTATCAAATTGGAGCTTGATGTGCCCCCAACCCCTCCACATAAGAGTGTATGTTTTCACGGAGTGGTGTGAAACAGCGTTTTCAGGTTGCACTTGCAGCGGCGCGTCGTGAAAAGAAAAACGAGGATTCCTCTGCATACGGAAGGGAGGCTTGGTATACCTTCTTTCAGCTGCATCCGGACGTTGAGCAGAGACGGACGTGACGAGTGCTTCCTCCTTAGTGTTGTTTTATTGACCTTACATGTGTTAACGGATGCAGGCATACACATTTCTACCCCTCAATGTTAATAGGATGCGTTCCATATTAAGGCTTGCTGCGTTACGCCAGTTTATTTACGATTTCCAATCTGATATATTGTGTTTACAAGAGGTATTATTTGATGTGTTTTGTTTTCCTGGATACTCTGTTTTCCAAAGTCACGCCTGAAAATTCTACCGGTATAGCTTTGCTTTATCGAGATGGAATCCCGCTGACGGACTTCGAAACGCTAGATGTTTTTATGACGCTGTAGTTTTATGACCTCACTTTAAGTTTTCCTTATGCTCCGTCTGGATCCGGTGGTTCATCCGATCGAGCGCGGTTTTATAAGGAAGAAGTTGTTTATTTACTCCGACGGAACCCGTGCAAGGTTTAGTTGTGGGCGGGGGGGTCGGGGGGGGGGGGGGGAGGCGATTTTAACTGCGTCTTACGTCATGTAGATCAGACCCCCAATTGTATATTTTGCCGTGAACATAATGATATGGTGACCTCCTTGCATCTCCCGGATGCTTGGGTTTGCAGATATCCTACATTGGTGCGGTTTACGTTTTTCACAGCTACTTCAAGTAGCCGATTGGACAACTTCTATGTATCTGCCGCCATATGTAGTCAGTTTCTATTGATTGATGTAATTTCTGCCAGTTTCATTGATCACTGTGCTGTTTCAATGACTTTGAACCACGTCCCGCAGTGGGTCCATCTTCGCGTCCTTTATGGAAGCTAAACACTCTACATCTCACTGACCCCTCTGTGGAAGGTATCATCGCAGACGTATGGCAGCGGACCACCCAGTCCAAGGCGCCTTATTCCTCACTTCTAGAATGGTGGGTTACCTTTGCTAAACCCCGGATTCGAAATTTAGCGCTGAAAAAGCGGCTGAAATAAGGCGCACTAAGGAATTTTATTATGCTGTCCTTCGCGATCTTTACGATAAAGCTCGTGATGCCACCTTGAGGGTCGTCCACGTCCACCGTGTGAAGATGATACATCTACAACTCACTCGCAGGCAAATGGATGGTGTCCGATAGCGTTGCCAGCCTCGTTCAATCGTACAGGATGAGTTGACCTCTCTCTATCATGTTCTCCGGCTTCACAAGCGATCTCAAAGGACATGTCTTTCTACCATCCATTCTCTAGATGGGCGTGAGTGGTCCTCCCATTCTGTATCATGCGTGAACTTTACCAGTACTATTCCGCACTTTATACTGCAGTGGATTCAGACGGTCCACAGTCCGTTCATTTCACCTCCCTTTTTGATAGTGTTGTGACGCCATCTCTCCAGGAAGAGTTTTTCTCTGTATTCCATCACGATGGTATACTTGATATTGTGGCTCGTTCTCCCTCCAACAAATCGCCTGTCCCCGATGGACTTCCCAAAGAATTTTATATTCGATTTTGGCCCCTAATAGGAGATACGATAACTTCCATAACGAATGAAGTATGCCACAGAGGCCTTCTCGTGCCCAGCTTTAAGGTTGCTAAAACTGTCCTGATCCCCAAAAAGCCGGGACGTTTGCGTGTGGATCAGGTCCGCCTGATAACCCTCTTCAACTATGATTATAAAATAGTGGCGCCAGCGGTAAATAGCCGGTTACCATTATAGCAAGCCATCAAAGTTGTCTTCCGGGTCGTACTCTCCTGACTCCCGTTGCTGAATGTCGTGATATAATTTCGATTGCTTCCACCATCCCGTGCCAAGCGCTTTGCTTTTAATTGATTTTCACCAAGCGTTAGACCGCGTTAATCATGGATTCCTTATGCATTGACGACTGTTGGTTTGAACGATGCTGCGCTACGGCTGTTTAGCTCTCTAATCGGTGTTATTCGGGCGCCCATTGACGTAATGGCCGTCTTACGTCCCCCATCGCGGTGTGTCAGGGCGTCCTTCAAGGGAGTCCATTACCTATGTCGCTCTACGTGCTGTTTCTGGAACACTTATTGCGAACTATAGCTGCTCGTTTGGGTGGCTGGTCGCTGTTGGGAGAAATGTTTACCATTCGTGCATATGCTGATGACATTATGGTGGTACTTCGTACCCATGATGATATGCCACTGCTGAAGGAAGTTTTGGATGCCTTTTGTCCTCTTACGGGAGTGTGGATTAATGACCAGAAATGCCGCTTACTCAGTTGTGAGTATTTGACGCTGTTGAAATTCCATGGGTTTTGAAGGTCATCTGATATCGATCGTTGGGTGTTATAATTGATAGTTGTGCGCTAAAGATGGCTACGATAAACTGGGAGTCTGACAAGGATAAGATTCAGGGAGCAATCATTGAACACGAGCGTCGCTCTCTCTCACCTCTTCATGAGCTACAGACCATGGAAACGTACGTGTTAAGTGAGGGTTTTTATTGCACAAATCTTTCCCATTCCTGCGATGATGTACCGCAAGTTGCAAAGTTTAACTGGCGCAACTCTATATTTCGCGTCCTTTATGGGGTCATGGCGCGCCCCCGCCTGCTGGGAGGTTTGGGTCTCGCTGACATTCGGGCTAAGGCTTCTGCCTTATTCATCCGTCGCATCGTTTTAACACGTCAACGCGCCCCCCTCCCCCTCCCAATCACTTACAGCAGGCCTTTATGACTGTATCCGACCGGCGAGTTTAACTCCACCAGCAGATATTGGTAGGATTAGTTATAAACTACGCCACGTCAAGGAATTTTTTCTTGATGTCAGTTATTTAGAAGTAAATATCCTTTCCCAAGAGAATCTCCCCCTAAAAATGTTGTTAAGCCGCTGGCCAGTTCCTCATAGTATTCCCTCTGTGGAAGCCCTGTCGCCAGAAAAGAACTGGAAGATTCTTTGGTCTAACATCAGCCTCCAGATTTTCCCGATGGATGTGGCGTCCTCGTGGTACTAAGTTTTTCATTATATTGTACCTACCAAAGTGCGACTTTTTCGTATTGGTCTCAATGTGACGGATCGTTGCCATGAAACTGAAACATTATATCATCGGTTGATCTCCTGCGGTCACGGCCATTGGAGATGGCTTCGCCGACAACTGGCTTTTCCACTCAGGACGTCGGAGGCTGCTATCTCGGGTGAGATTCTCGTGCGTCCCGATTCAACCTTCTTTCCACAATCGAAGAACAATGCCATCATGTGGCTTGTTGGACATTACGTCCACTACGTGATGGTGAGTGGATATGACGCAGATCCGTGTGCATTTTCCCAATATATGGCCATAGCCCATTGGACGTGGCTCAGGGTGCCCCGTTATCGTGAACTTTTTTCTAATATGCTGTATCTTGTTTTTCATCGACAAGGTGTTGGATGAGTTGTGATCCCCCCCCCCCCCCTCCTTTTTTGCGTGGACACTCTTGTTTGGATTTAGATGTTCCACGATATAGAAGTGACGGAGGAAAGAAGGTGTGGGCACGTTAAAATTAACGCCCCATTCCTTCACATACGTTTTTCTGATGCAACCCTTTTGTTTTTGTCGAAATCACTTCTTTTGTTTTATTTTAATTGATTGCCTCCAATAAGTGCCTTGAAAAAACAAACAAAAAAACTGAAGATTTTCGTTTTTTGAAGGCATACACTGCCATTTGAGTGTATCTTTCGATGTGTTTCCTGTGTGCAAAAAAACGTGGTAATCGTATTCCTTACTGAGGTTGTTTTCGCGTGAAAAATGTACTAAAAAAGGGGCTGGCGTTATTGCCTGTGGATCACCGGGTCCCGGGTTCGATTCTCGGCCGAGTTGAACATTTTCTCTGCCCGGGGACTGGGTGTTTTTGTTGTCCTCCATTTCATCATCATCATGATTTGTGAAAAAGACTAGATTGGAGTGTGAAAAGAAAATGGACTGTGTAATAACTGGGACTTTGTACGGACGCTGAAGAACGCGCAGTTGAGCGCCCCACAAACCAAACATCATCATCAGTAAATTAAAAATAAAAATACTGATTCCCATGCTACAATTTTTCATTATATGAGAAAAAGTATTAATCAGTGCGTTACGTATTTCCAACACCAATCGACGTACCAGTACTTCATACTATCAGAGTAGGGGGGAAAAACCACATGCACACATTCCTATCTGCAAATACACATTTTATTTACACGTCAGCGTCACAAAAATGGTGCGTTTAGAAAACAAAGCTAATTTTGCGATTCATTAATTTCTCCAGGCGTATTAGTTGATCAAACAATCCACGGGTGTACTGCCGGTCCAACGGTCACAATACAACGGCTTCCAGATATGTCCCATCGTCAGGTGCGCTGACGAACTTATTTATTTATTCTTAAACCTTTCATTCCACCTCTGGAGGAGACGGTGGCTGCAAGGAAGCATATCCATTTTCAGCCAATAGTTGTAGTTTGTGCTCCTGTGACAAACTTTATTTAGGACAACTGGTTGCTCATTTAATTTTGTAGGATTTTTAACAGCATGTAGATGGATAGCTGAGAGGAAGATGTTGTTCATTAAGTTTCCTTCATACCGAATCCCGGCATTTGCCTTACGGCTGTGCTAAAAAGGTCTCGGTCGATGAAATCGCTGTAAGGATTAGTTGCCTGTTGTTCGTCTTAGATATCTTCATATTATCTCAGTGGTCTTGATAGCGTTATAGCGTGATCTTGGAATTTTGTTGATGCAGAAAATTTATGTATAATTCTGTAGAATATGAGAAACTTTAAAATCTAGTCGAGTAGAGACTATTCTCTTCTTCTGTGGGTGTTCATTGAAGTAACTTTGCTGAGTAGTTTGTTCTTTCTATATCAGGCTGCTACATCATTCCAAATCCTTGTACGTGTTCTTCGTTTGTGGACAATTTCACTGATTTCTTCATTTTCCAGAGGATTATGTTGGAGTGAATTCGATACTGCTTCGCGAATAATGTAGGGACGAAATGCATACTTGAATTTCGGAAAATGAATCGTTGTAGGATCGTGCTGGAAGAGTGATTTTGTAAGTTTGTTGTTATGTAGTGATGTTGAACGCGAATATGTTCTTTTATTCCGTTAGTACGATCTTGGTTTCAAATTTTTAGTGAAGGGAGTTGTAATATTATTGATATTTCCGTCCTATGAGAGCTTTGAGTACCCTTTGAAAGACATTTGTTTTGTATAATTTACATAACTGTAAAGATGCGCATCTAGCGCGGACGCTAATACATCGATTGCGCAGTCAAAGAAACATTTTAACAGAAGCTGAACTGTCGTTCCGCTTCGATCTAAATAAAAGATGACGGTAGAAAACGTTTGCAGATCTTCAGATTTTAATGTGCTTCTGCTTGTGACGTGAAAACGTAAAGGAGGTCGACTTTAAGCTAAAAGAGTGAGCGGTCTTGCCAGCGTGCAGACAACATTATTAATTAATAACATTCAAGGAATTTATGTTCGAAATTGTAACTCGGCAAGCTATTGTTATCGGAGGTGTTGAACAGTGCAAGAATTGTCTTCAACGAAGGAGAAAAGTGACTGTAATTTGTGACAAAAAACGCGAACATAGGAAACAGCAAAGGACAGGCTGAAATCTGATCGCACCATACTGTTAGAAAAGTAATTATGTAAGTTGTATTGTTTATAAATAAGTCCTAATTTGCTAGTGAGAATTGTTTGAATATATTTAGTGTTTACCAGACTTCTTATTCTGTTCTTTTCCTTTATACTTTTTTATCCTCCGTGCCATATTATTTTTATAAATGTCAAACAGCCTTTACTACAGCAGAGAATACTGCGGCATCCTGGTCGTAGACAGAAGGCCGCTCCTTGTCATCTATACAACTCATAGCTGCCCCATTTATGAATGATTTCATTTGCAAATGCATTTTTTCTTACTGTTCATTGTTAAAGGTCCCTTAGGTAATTTAAAAATCATACTGATTACGTAAAGAAATCCGGGTTGTTCTTTTCCAAGTAATAGAAGTCTTTGCGTATTCAAAAACTAGTCTCCTTCTGACAACGATCAGGAGCCGACCAGAAGACGGACGTCTTCGACCGCTTTCGTGTCTCCTGTGGCAAAGCTGTGCCAAACTGGGAACACGACATTCTAGTATGAAACACAGATTTAAATTGAAAGAATTGAAATATATTTAACCGAATAAAATAATAATTTTTTTTATCATACTAGATGTGGCGCCCGAACAGGGACATGATAAAAATTTTTTTTTAATCTGTTCTGTTATTGTTTCATGACATCATCCGGTGGACATCGGGAAGCCGCAAATGAAGTACTGAACAAAACCGTGGAAGTATAAAAAAAAAAAAAATTTTTTTTGAAAAGTAACAGCAGTGCGCAAAACGACTGATGTAAGTACGGTTTTCATTACGCATAAAATCTCGCGTCTTGCATAAAAAAACTGATTTCCGGAATTTCTTTCTTTACTGCTTCATTTTATCCTATCGCTGTTATTTCCTTGCAGAGTTGCTTATTTACGTAGTTAGAATTCGTTTCTGATCATCTCTTCATGCAAAGTTTATTTGTTAGCATTATTAGCATCTTCATTGTTGCTACGGTTAAGAACACAAGATGGATGCCATAATAGCAGGATTCAGTGTCTAGTAGGTGTTTGTCACTTATTTTCAAAGTTAGGTGCCATCTTGTCTTCTACCCGGTATAGCTCGGCAATTGTCACCTACCGCGGTGTGACGTTTGACTATCAGGAAGCGTCGCAGCGTGCGCATCTGAGAGTTGACGATCGGCGTGCTGCCAAAGATTTCTTTGAGCAGTTACGTCACAAACTTGAAAATAAACATGTCAGATGACAGAGGCAAGCCGACAAACAGTGTGGATGACGTTGATGACACTGTTGTCAAGTCATACCCACTACGTTCGCGAACGGGAACAGGCAGACCCGATTCGCGAATGGAGAGAACGGCAGACGATGATGTTGTGCGTGACGTATCGTCACAGCAAGCGGGAGAAAATTCGATGGTTGAAATGATGAGAATTTTTTTTCAAGAAAGAGAACAGGAGAAACTGGAAAGGCAAGCTTATAAATTACAAAAACAACGTGATAGAGAACAGGAGAAACGGGAAAGGGAAGCTTATAAATTACAAAAACAACGAGATAGACAAGAAAGGGAACAAAAAGAAAGGGAAACGGAACGGGAGACAGAGCGAAAATGGTTTGACCTGAATACCATGATTGGTACAATGAAAAATAGGTTAGATAATATTGATGCCAACTTAGAGGCAAGAATTAGGACAGTCACGGTGGAATATATCTCGGAATTAAGTAGTAAAGTTAATGAAAGGATAGAAGGTATTCTGCAGAAGGTAGATGCATGTGAGAGCACAATAGGTAACGTGCACAAAGACATCAAAGTACAAATCGAAAGTTGCCAGGCAGTTACAACAGAAGTTTCAAAAAAGTCCGCTGAGGTCGGAGCTAAAGTAAACAAGCTTGCAGACAATGTCGTCACTCTGCAAGGCCAGGTCAATGACCTGACACAGGCGCTATCCGAAATAAACATTGAAAAGAGGGTGAATGATGCTGCAGCCAACGTACGTTCCACGATAGGAAAAGAATTTGTAGAATGGGTCGAGACTAAGGAACAGTACATAGAAAACAAGGTTCAACACGACTTTAAAGAAGCCGTTAAGTCAGCCACAGTTGAAGTTTTAGCTGCTCCAGGTACATCACGAGATACGATTCTCACTGAATTAGGAGAGATTCGTAGAGTTTTTCACCGAGATCTTCCCGAGTGGAAACGACACCTCACTGAGGAAATCGAGCAGTTGAAACGACAAGTCAATGATTTTCCTTGTGACAATAGAAGTGAGCATTCACACTTGCTTTCTTCAGAACATGAATACAATAATAATCCCGTGTCTCGTGTAGAATTCTCTCCACTTGTATATGGACACAGTAGTAAGAATCCTTTAGTACGCAACCAGAATGATCAAGTAACTCTTGTCGAGCTCATGAAAGAAGAAAGCGTTCTCAAGCACCGCGTATTCCAGCCTTTTCTGCCAGAGAAACGCAACATCCACCCAATGGTTTTTCTGAAGTCATTTAATGGTGTTTTTCCTGAGAGCTGGGATGACAAGCAACGTATGCGCTTTATAGTAGGTTACATTCAAGGAGAGGGTTCTGTCTGGGGAACAGAAGTAATTGACAGATGTAATAATTACGCTGACTTCGAAAAGCAATTTCTGAACAAATTCTGGAGTTCAGGCATACAACAACGCCTTAGAAAGGAGGTATATAATGCTGAACCATTTAATACGAGAAGTGCTGGTCTCCGTAGGTACTTCGAGAAATACCTGCGAAAAATACAATATTGGGACACGCCCATTTCCCCGAAGGACGTAATTATGATCCTTAAGTCAAAGCTACCGGTATCAATCAGGGAGAAGTTAGTAAATGTCAGTGACGACGACACGGAGGCTTTTCTGTCAGTACTTGACAACCTTGACATGATTCAAGAAGACGTGCGTGCTAGTGCGCGGAGTAATTGTAATCTTGGCCCGCACACTACACAGCCGCACGGTGTAGGCACAGACTCAGGTATGTCATACCAACCCAACAACAGTAAAGGACGCGACGTTCCGTGCGATAATAACAACTACTATCGCCGTAACGGGAAGCAGAAACATAAATTCGAGGATCAAAATAGGTACCACCCCATATACCAGACAACACAACAGCAATACGGTAATTCACCAGTTAATTACAATGATCGCTATAATAATAATTTCAATGGAAAAGGACGTTGGCTTAACACCAACAGTCAGCAGCAGTATGGTAACCAGCCTAGATTCCAGCACTGTTCTCAAGGGAGAAATCCTCCAGGTCCTTCCAAGCAATACAAACAACAGTATGCTCCAAACTTTAGGAATAGTCCTCCGCCTTTTACCAACTATCAAAGTCAAAATCATGAACCTCAAAATTCTCGCATCTATTATGCCCGAGCAAACCCGCCAACACACACCATCTCGACTGAAATTCCAGCAAATAGCTCGCGACTTAGGTGGAATACGGAAGCAAACTTCGTACCGAGCGTACCGCCCTGTACTTCAAAGGTAACTGTGAGCGAAATTCAATATAATGATCATGCGGAAAACTAAAAACACACTTCTACCGGTTTCACACCTTCAGAACTAATCTCCAGGCAAAAGGGAAAGCAATGAATGGACTGATCCCATCCCCAAGATAGAAGGTCCAGAAGTCAACCTAGATAATAACTTAAGACAAGCCCTGATCTCTCTCACAACTCATGCCAATTTAAGAAAAAAGGCATTTGACAAGCATGTCAATAAAGTTCTGTCGTATCGCCTGAACAAGCGTGTTCTTCTGAGGACACACTTTAAACCATCTCTCATCTTACGTAAAAATTGTAAGTGGCAACACTTATACGAAGGACCGTTTGTTATAGTCAGGAAGCCACATATTGGTTGTTACGTGTTGGCAGATCCAGTTAGTGGGCGAATAAAAGGACTTTACCACCATGTAGACCTGAAGAAGTACCATGAAAAACATTTAAAAAAATATCATTTATTATGTTAAGCTGCAACTTGAAACAAGGGTGTGGTCTGTTTAGAAAGTATGTGAATCAACAGCATGTACATGTATTCTGCAGGTGACTTAATCATTTGAGTGAGGTGGACACAAAGTAATGATGGAGCTTGAAAGATATGAAGTGAGTGAAGAAGGTACTCTACGTATTTGGAAAATAAGATTTGCTTTAGTTTTAAGGTAGTTTTAAGTTTCTTGAGCAATTGAAGTCTGCAGTCGTTGAATTGGGTAAGGGATGTGCCAAAGTGCCACCTGCTGCTTTAGTTTTAAGTTACGGCAAATCTTTTTTTTTTTTACCAAGTACTAAAGGTTTCCTTTAAATCCCTCATTCAGACCATAATGTCCGTATATGTGAAGTATTAACCTAAGATAAGCTTTCAAAGGATTGATATTTTAAGTCGCTAGAACCATGTACGATGCAAGACTGATACATTGTAATCTGTAGATTACACCGAGTATAAGCAGCAACATATAGTTAATGTACAAAGAAATGAATAATGGTACCCGCATCTGGAGAGCAACTTTAATTTATTTATTACTATGAGTCAATGAGTTAAGAAATTTGCATTTATGATAAGAATTAGGTCCTGTATTGGAGAAACTTAGAGAGACTATTCCTATGTCACGAGTATTATACAGAAACCTTCGATATTAAGACACCTAGTTGAGGACTGAGATAGTCTGCTTATATTCTTCTGCTATGTCCGCATGCCGTGATTTTGAGATATATTTGAAGATGCTTTGGAAGCGGATTTGTGCGACATTTTAATACTGAAGTCAAGTTATGCCACGTGGATAACATTAAAAACGGTGGAGCCGAAGAATGAATTTGCTCAACTGATTATTTCACCTATTATCTATCTTCGTATCTTTCATTTCCTTGCACTATCCTATTGTAGTTTTCTTCTTTAGCATTCTTACCTTTCTACCCTACCCGGTAGGGGAAGAAATTTGGAAATTGGTTCAAAAGACTTGACGTGTGTATATTGTGTGTATTGACGATCGTGGCTCGTTGGTTAATGCGTACCTGCAATTACTTATCGAAACGTGACGTAAATCTGATTTGCTGTGAGCAAAAGCATCCTAGGAAATAGGAATAATTTTCCCGATTTCTGTTAGATGAAGTTTTGAACGTGAACTATTCGGCACGCCAAAGTGGGTATATTTTACTGATTATTGATGTAACCGAATAAATGAACAAAAAAAAAAAAAGGGGGGGGGCTGTTATAGAACAATAAGAAAAGGAAAAGAATCAGATTTAAAATATATATAAAATCTAACGTGCTTCAGAAGCACCATTCAGAAGAGCAAACACGTTTTTCGTTACGTCTTGGACAGTAATAAAAAAAACCATGTATATTTTGTAAATGATCCTTTCATGATAAGTAATTTTAGCATTACCTGTGCTAATCTGTGGTATAGAGAGACCTATATGGACACGTATGGATTGCTGCGTGTGACTCTGTGACAAAATGATGGACACGTGTGTAAAATAGTAATTTGACACATGTATGGGCACGAGAAACTAGTTATCTCTTGTGTGAATCAGAACTGTAATAAACTTATGGACACGAGTGATGTTCCGCGTGTGAAGTAGCATTACAAGTATTCTCACGTTGCAACGACGATACAGTGACTATCAGTCAAAGGATAGACAAGCTATTGTACTTACTGCAATAGGTGACAGTAGTCATTTTCATCGATGACTGTTCTTCGTCGCTGGTGCAGTCAATTTACCGTCCAGGTTGACCATGTCGCCTTGACGAGCTGCTCCAGTACCCACGATTCAACAAAAGGCACAAGTTAAAAGAAAGGTTGGCAGCCACAGAACTATCTGCCTCGTGCAGGACGCGGACTGCCAACGCTGTTAAACCGCCAGTTCGTTACCACGTGACTGTGAAGCACTGTGGCAACATTCAATGACTGCTCGCCGGCCCGTACTCAACAATAAGCATTCCTCTCCATAACGGGCGCGAGCGTGCTCCAGATTTGAGATGAAAATGGACATAAAAATAATAAAACGTTGATAAACTACGCACGATTTTACTATATTTACATTTAAAGGACACTAATGATGACTTTTCCTTAACTATAAAAATTGCTACGGCAATATTGCTAAATACACTGCTTAAGAAAGACCTGTACAAGACGAAACGTGTTTTGCTAATATTTGCTAACGAAAGAATGTAAAACCTAGACACAAAATATGAATAATATATAATGTATATGTACATAGTCTATGTAGTAATTTTTATTGTCTTAAATTCTTACTCTATATTCCCTTAGATTAAGATGCTAGTTAATGAGCAAGTCCTAATACAGATTTTTTTTCTGTATTTTCATGTGCTGAAACATGAATTGGAATGAGATTAAGACAGCCACCAAACTGACTCATTCGTCATTGAACCAGTCAGCAACTTTCCTGATTCCCGACATGACCCGATGGATCGTCGAGTCAAGAAATATCACTTCCCCCTTCATATAGTGAAATTCCCAGTGTTTTCCACCAGAATGTGAAAAGGAGATCCCCAGTTGCAGTGCAGTGAAAAGTGAAAGGCGAGGAAAGAATTCCCCTGTGAAAATCACCCGAGTTCATGGGAAATACTCCCAACTACAAAGTGAAGAGTGACGTCGCTACGAGAAAGACTGATAGATTTTTATGTTCCGTTCAAAATTGGCGGAAATGCACCAATACTGTAATAGAATTTTTTTTCTTATTGTCAATATTTATGTATATTTGTATCTGTATGTGTATTTAATTTGTACTGGTATCTATGTTAGTATTTCAATGTTTCAATTCACTGAATGAGAGTAATTCTTGAGAACACGCAGAAAAGGAACCTATGTTAAATCCTTGAACACTTATGATGGCATCATGCTACAACCAAGTTTGTTAATGATCAAGCAACTATGATTGGTTTTGACGACTTAGTGTGAAACGTATATAATTCTATGTGCCTTATGTTATGTCTGTTTTGCTCCCTACAAGGAGAGATCCTTAAATACTTCATTCACTAAGTACGTGAATCCAATAATATTACGACTGCGCGTGAGTCGTAACGATCTTTCAGACTCATTACTCCTCACGCGGGAAGCGATGTAATATTATTGGTATTTCCGTCCTATGAGAGCTTTGAGTACCCTTTGAAAGACATTTGTTTTGTATAATTTACATAACTGTAAAGATGCGCATCTAGCGCGGACGCTAATACATCGATTGCGCAGTCAAAGAAACATTTTAACAGAAGCTGAACTGTCGTTCCGCTTTGATCTAAATAAAAGATGACGGTAGAAAACGTTTGTAGATCTTCAGATTTTAATGTGCTTCTGCTTGTGACGTGAAAACGTAAAGGAGGTCGACTTTAAGCTAAAAGAGTGAGCGGTCTTGCCAGCGTGCAGACAACATTATTAATTAATAACATTCAAGTAATTTATGTTCGAAATTGTAACTCGGCAAGCTATTGTTATCGGAGGTGTTGAACAGTGCAAGAATTGTCTTCAACGAAGGAGAAAAGTGACTGTAATTTGTGACAAAAAACGCGAACATAGGAAACAGCAAAGGACAGGCTGAAATCTGATCGCACCATACTGTTAGAAAAGTAATTATGTAAGTTGTATTGTTTATAAATAAGTCCTAATTTGCTAGTGAGAATTGTTTGAATATATTTAGTGTTTACCAGACTTCTTATTCTGTTCTTTTCCTTTATACTTTTTTATCCTCCGTGCCATATTATTTTTATAAATGTCAAACAGCCTTTACTACAGCAGAGAATACTGCGGCATCCTGGTCGTAGACAGAAGGCCGCTCCTTGTCATCTATACAACTCATAGCTGCCCCATTTATGAATGATTTCATTTGCAAATGCATTTTTTCATACTGTTCATTGTTAAAGGTTCCTTAGGTAATTTAAAAATCATACTGATTACGTAAAGAAATCCGGGTTGTTCTTTCCCAAGTAATAGAAGTCTTTGCGTATTCAAAAACTAGTCTCCTTCTGACAACGATGAGGAGCCGACCAGAAGACGGACGTCTTCGACCGCTTTCGTGTCTCCTGTGGCAAAGCTGTGCCAAACTGGGAACACGACATTCTAGTATGAAAAACAGATTTAAATTGAAAGAATTGAAATAATTTTTTTTATCATACTAGAGAGTTTTTGGGAATACATGTTGTAGATCTATTCTGGTCAGCAGATACAGCTTTTTATCGTTTGATTGGACTCCATAATCCATGGTTGAGATCCATATTACAGAATGCGTCGAAAAAGTATTTTGTATGTAAGAAGGGAATCGGTTGCGCCACGCCACGCGTTCGGTATTTCACGAAACTTATTTAGATTTGTAGTCGAGTTTTTCTACTGATTTCAGTGGTCATCTAGATAGATTCCAGATATCTGACGTTTAGTTGTGGATTAATTTTTTGTCCGCAGTGTCCGAAACGGAGTTTGTGGGTATCCTGTTTTTGGCGATTAATGATACAGCTATGTCTGAATAGGAAAAGCTAATTTTTGGTTGGATTAGATCGGATTCTTCATTCATTTATCCAGGTTTTAAGTTTGCTGATGAAGCTCTTGGCTTGTTATTAATTGCATCCTTGATGGGTACATGACACCAATAAGTGGTGTCATCAGCGTACAGGACTATACTTTTCACTCACCTAGGTGTTGGGATGTCCGCTGTATATATCGTACATAGAGTGGACGTGAGGGCACCATGAGGGACTGCTTTAGCTGTGGAGTAGGACGATTTTTGACCCCAACTCGCACTTTTCTGTTTATGAAGAGGTTAGTTAAAAATTGGACTATTTCAGGTGGGCAGTTTTAGTTTAGCATTTTGTGAAGACGCGCATTCTATACCTTTTCAAAGGTACGTTCTGTGTCCAAAAAGAGGGTATCAGTCGCATCTGTTAAATTGCGGATTTCTGCTATATTGTTAGTTAAATTATCGATCAACGGTACTGTCACTTTCTGAAACGAGCTTGTTCATGTGGTATAACGCTGTCATCTTCTGCAAACTGTTTTTGTCTGTTATTAATTATTTCTTTCAAGGTCTTGCCAATTATTGGAAGTAACGTTTTAAGTCTCTATGAGTAATGGTTGTTTTGTGTTTTCCTCGTTTCGGAATCATGATAATGTGTGTATGTTTGCACTGGAATGGAACAGTTTTTTTGAGTTAAGGCTAAATTAAATATAAGTTTTAGTTTTGAATCATGATAACATGTGTATGTTTCCAATGGAATAGTTCAGTTTTTTTTAAATTAAATACAAGTTTTAGCTCTTGAACAAGTCTCTGCGGTAGAAATAGTTTAAGATGTAATCGTCCAATCACGACGCTTCCAGGAGCTGTATTTTTGCCACTTGGTACATTCAGTTATTTCGATCAGTAGTGGATGATCGGCTGGTGTGATATTTTTCTACAGAAATGAAGTTCCCTAGTAATAATTTCCTCGTGGTTGTCGTCAAATATGGTGGCCTGTGGATGGTAGTGTATTTTTTCGAGTATATCGAGGAATATTTCACCCTTCTCCCTTTCGTCCGCCGTGATGTGGTCATCAATTTGTAGATCCTGTTCTTCGGTGACGGTTTTGCCAATGATTCTCTTGAATGTATTCCAGAACAGAGTGGGGTTACGTGGGTCAACTCGGGTTCCCATCCGTTTGCCCTGAGTCGACAAATCTCTAATGTAACTTGATTGTTAAGAGGGTTCCATTTCTGTTTAGTTCTTTCATTAGGGTGCAATTTAATTTAGCTACATAATTTTCTTTTTCTTTGATTAGGTTAAGAATTCGTATAGGAAGCCTGTGCATGTCATCGCTAGCTTTAATCGTAAATACACTCATGAGTGTTGCTAAATCTTATTATCTTTAGGCAAAGAAATGTATTATCTTCTCAATAACCTCCAAATCGTAAGCTCATCCATAATTTTGTATAAGAAATTAGTGAATTTACTCACAGCAGTTTTGTTGCCCAAGCCATCTGGACACTTTCACAACTCAAACTAATAATCAAATTAATTCATTTAAGAAGACTTGGCCTTAAATTGCTTGTGTACCCATGTACGACCACAATAAACTAAAAACAGTGAAGCGTGGAGGAAGTATGAATGAGAACAGTGGCGTATTTAAGTTTACAAAATAGTGACAAGTTCTATTAATCCTTTTGTAAGTACAACTAGCTGATAAAGCTTATACAAAAATCATAAACACAAATCAGAAAAGGGAATAGTGTTTGTTTTGCAAAGCATTGATTGGGATGGAAGCTATGCAAAGTCTTCATCCTCGGATCAATCCTTTTACAACACAAAATGACTTTAATGACATGAATCCACTATGAGACCAACTTTATTCAAATGGAATAAACTACGACCAAGTATACCACAGACTGTGGTTCAGCTGATAACAGGAAGCTGTGAACACCATTTAACAAACTTACGCCGACGCAGCAGTGTTTCGCCCTTTGACTTTGGTTCAGGCGGCAGTTGGAAACGGCGTGCTGTAGGCGAGGAGCGGTGCGCTAAGCAGCTCTAGTGTTCTGACGTGTCCACGAAAATTTGCGAACTGAGTGGTCTTGCATTCTGACTATCAGAACGCGGGAAACTTCCCTATCTGATCCCTGAAACCCCGACAGATTTCAGTGTGAGGTGACCCGTTCACTCTTCTGGCCAAATCGATCTGACTCACAGGCACCACGGTGTGTGCTGGAATTATAAAACGTCAGATGGCTGACTCAGTACGAATACGTTTATCCTCATGACGCCCGATATGTGGGATGTGATATGCAGTTCCACTGCCAGTACAGCTGGAAACTGCCACTGGCTCTTAGTCCACCACAAGATACAGACAACAGGTCTCACCCACTAGGCAAAGACCGGAAGTTCTCCACTAGGGAAAGACCAGACGACGACGAAGGCAAAGAACCACAACCAATTTCCGCAAAGCCCCGCTACGGGAGCCGAATTAGCAAAAACCAAACCGCCCCACAGTGCAGAAACCAATGGAACTATCCTCTATTCATTGAATCTCACCTCTTGACTGCTGTATTGGCCTGGTAATCAATCCACACACAGCTAGGGTGTTCTCGCGCTTGCTGAGCAAGCCACCATTTTGCACATGCCGAGAGGAGCCAATCAGCGACTCCAAATTTCCCTTGTCCGAAAAAAGATGATTTTAGACTAGGGAGATGTCGGTATCAGGGTAAGCATGGTGGCGTAGCAGCATCTGCCTAGACGAGGTCATATCCCTCATTTACGAGGAGCTCTAATCTTTCCACACCAACCATTTCCAATTTCTGAAAGAATGTTGTTAAGCTTCCCAAATAGTCGTCCCCATCAAATACGTTTCTAGCGCTGGCTAAATGAACATGGCGAGCTGCTGGCGTCAGTGGGGGCCTACAGCATATCCTCCTCTAGACAGGTACACCAGCTGTTCTGTCTGTATCGTCCCAGGATCTAACATGAGAATGCACAGACCTTTATGACCTTCACACTGTTTGCACAATAGCTCAGTTTACAGCAGTCCCTTTTACGTGACTTCCTCCACCCACTTTCTGCCAACTGTTCGCCGTCACATGGCCGAAGAAAAATGTTTTATGAACCGGCGCCCTTCTGTTGAGCCTGAGTAGGAGGAGGAGAGGGCTTGGGCCAGATATCTCTCTGCAGATACGACTCACTGGCGCTGCTTCCCAGAGTCACTCACAAAGGCAGGTCACTACACTCAGCATTTTGGTCCCCAACTCATCTCGCTCCTGTTCTCCGTCACCTACAATGTGGCCTCTTGGTTACCAGTTCTCTACAAGTTACACATGCAATGATAAAAACATTGTGCCCACAATTTCCCCGTGTAAAAAAGTCATAAACCACACTTAGCAAATGTAGGGGAACACCGTGATCATGACCTAAAACATGAACGTTAATCTGACTGACAGTGTTGTTAAAGTGTGAAAGTGGTATGCCACTTCTCGGCCTGTCCTGGCGTTCTATGATGGTTTTCTTTGCTGCGTTATTAATAAAATCAGATTGTACTGTTTCGACGATTAGCTGGTTCTAGCTGACAAGGTCTTAATTGCTGTCGTGTTGGATTTCTTGCTTAATAATTTCTGTTTTATGGTTTCTGTAGTCGATGAAACTTTTCCAGTTGTTGTTGTCATTTTTGTCGTTTTTTGATGATGAGGAGGTGTTATATGGTAATGCTATCACCGTCTCAACGTCATTGCAGTGACTAGCCATAATGTGATCTACTGTGGAGGTTCCAGCGTAATTGACGAAAGTAGATGAATTATTTAGATGTGCAATGAGGAAATCGCCTTTTTTTTTTTTTTTTTTAATTCCTTCGCCAGCAACAGTTGATCTGGCATTAAGCTCTCCTGCCCATTGCGGGTTCGGGGGTTATAATAGGCCCGTGGTATTCCTGCCTGTCGTATCAGGCTTTATGTTTCGGCCTTTATGTGATGGCCGCCTGTTGGGTTTGACCTCCCTGTCTCAAAATTCTTCCAAACAGCGAGCCGATTGGGGAAGGGCGCCTTACATGGTGCATTGTGTCCATCGTGCGTTGAGACCTTTCGCCAGCTTATTCGTCGTTGCATTGCACTCCTGCCTGCTCTCCATCTCTTGGGCATGGCTACGTTCATTCCTGCTTTTCCGCCATGCAATGTGCAGTGCCGCTTTCTGGACTGACGATGCACATGGACTACTTGTTACCTAATATCCAGCACGGTAGCCAGTCCATTGTGGTGAGGCCGCCATGTACCCTGTTGGTTGTAGCCCCCTGACAACACAGGGATCGCTCTGCTGATGCCTGCGCCGTTAACTCCCCACGTATGCCAAGGAGAAGATGCCTATCTCCCTGGGGCATCGAGACTCCCAGCAATGGCCATCCTGCCAGGTGGCCCTTGCTGAGGCTGGGTGGCGCGTGTGGGGAGGGCCCTTGGTCGGAATGGGTGGCATCAGGGCGGATGACCCGCAATGAAGCGTGGTACATCATCTCTCGCTGGTGGCCAGCCGCCAGCAGTCTCTAAGCGTTCTCGGGCTCAATTTAACGCTCAGAAATACGATCCCAAAACGTTCCCCTCACTGGCCACGCCGTGGGAGGAGCGTAAGTCTCAGGATGGAAGTGACAGTTACTCGCACCGGTTCCTAGTTTGTAAGGAAGCTGAGGGGGAGTCTTTCATGTCCACAATGCCTCAGTTCTTCGTAGAGCATTTAGAGGACAAGTTTGGGGAGGTGCAGGGCTTGTCCAAAATGCGCTCTGATGAAAATGGCATCCTCTGCCCAGTTATGAAGGTTACTTGCTTGTGACAACTTGGGGGATGTTTCCATTACCATCACAACCCATAAGAGCTTAAATATGGTCCAGGGAGTTATTTACCATAGGGACCTTCTTTTGCAGTCTGATGACCAGCTGCACCCCAATTTAGAGTGTCGAGGTGTTCATTTCGTCTGGAGCGTTCATCGGGGTCCAAAGGATAATCAGATTGCTACTGGTGCCTTCATCTTGGCCTTCGAGGGTGATACATTACCAGAGAAGGTGAAGGTGATGGTCAACCATTGTGATGTCAAGCCTTATATCACTCCCCTGATGTGGTGCTTTAAGTGCTGGAAATTCGGCCATAAGTCTTCCTGCTGTACTTCCAGCCTCACATGTCGAGATTGCGGAAGCCCATCACATCCCAATATTCCGTGTGCCCCGCCTCCCATCTGTGTCAACTGCAGAGAGCATCATTCACCTTGCTCGCCAGACTGCAGGATCATACAGAGAGAGAAAAAATCATGGAATATAAGACCCTGGACCGACTGACCTATACTGAGGCTAAGAGGAAATATGACCAACTACATCTTGTTCGAATGACATCTTCATATGCTGCTGCTACAACAACCGTGTTAGCCCCATCAGCTCAGCGAATTCCAGCCCAATCGCCGAGCTGTGTAACTCCACATGCCTCCTTTCCTATGGGGTGCACTACCCACCCTGTTGCTCCTGCACAGCCTACCTCAGGAGCAACACCCCACCACCTATCGCGGACGTCTGTCCCTGCTTCTAAGCCGGAGAACTGTCCAACTTCTTCAGCTTCACTCGCCCGCAAGGGGCCCCTTGGGTCCCTCCATTCCCATGTTTCCACAAGCGGGAAGGATGATGCCCAACAGTCGCATAAGTTCCCACAGGCAGCTGGTCGTAGGGCTTCGTGATCCTCCTCCATCCCGAAGACTGAATTGGTGAAACAGCGAGAGAAATCCAAGAAAAAGACCTCTAAGACCAAGGTACTTGCGGTGGCGGCCTCCCCCCCCCCACTCACAACCTTCAAGCTCTGCGTCTGGGGTGGAGATTCTGACGTCCGCTGAGGACCTAGATCTCGCCGGTCCCTCAGACACGATGGATAGTACTTGCACAGGTGCTCAATTGGTGGCAGCAGATGACGTAGTGGCGTAATCTGCCTCCCCAGTCCCTTCACGACTTTCTCGGCCATGGACAATGTCATCCTCCAGTGGAACTGCAGCAGTTTTTCCACCATATCGCTGAACTCCGACAACTTCTCAGCCTTAACCCTTTCCTCGGCATTGCTCTTCAAGAAACTTGGTTTCCAGTGATGCGAACCCCTGCTCTCTGTGGCTATCAGGGTTATTATAGGAACCGGGCAACTTATGAAAGGGTATCTGGTGGTGTCTGCATCTATGTCCATCACTCTCTTCACAACGAGTCTGTCCCTCTACAAACACCTTTAGAGGCTGTCACTGTTCGGGTGTGGATGCCTAAGGCTGTTACTGTCTGCAGTCTGTATCTTCCACTGGATGCTGATGTCTCGCAGCATGTCCTGGCTGCGCTGATAGCCCAACTGTCGCCACCTTTTCTATTACTGGGCGACTTCAATGCCCATAACCCTCTGTGGGGTGGAACAGTGGCAACAGACCGAGGCAGCACCATCGAGCATGTATTGGCACTGATTGACCTTTCCCTTTTAAATGATGGTGCCTTCACACATTTCAGTGTGGCGCATGGCGCATTGACCTTTCGATCTGCAGCCCTAGCCTTTAACTGTCTGTCCACTGGAGTGTGCATGACAACTTTTGTGGTAGTGACCACTTTCCGATCTTTCTGTCACTGCCACAGCGTCACTCTGCTGGGCACCCTTGCCGATGGGCTATGAATAGGTACTTGTTCTTTTCCATTGCCACTATTGAGCCTCTTGCCAATGACGCCCTTTATGCGGCGGTTCACTTGGTCACCACTGGCATCGTTTTGCCGCAGAATCTACCGTTCCCTGTTCTTCTGGGTCCCCTTGGCGGAGGACTGTGCCTTGGTGGTCGCCTGAGATCTCGGAGGCGATTAACGATCGCTGGCGGGCGCTCCAGCTTCACAAGCCACACTCCTCTTAAGAACACCTCATCACCTTTAAACCGCTCTGTGTGCGGGCCCTCTGCAATATTCGCCAACACAAGCAGGATTGCTGGGAACGGTATGTCTCCACCATTCGCCTCCATATTTCTCCATCACAATTTTGGGCCAAGATTTGGGGACTCTATGCCTATCGGACCCCTGTCAGCATCCCTACACTCTCACTCAATGGAGCAGTATGTACTGACTCTGACATAATTGCAAAACCGCTTAACAGAGCATTTTGCTCTGAGTTACACTTCTGCAACTTACCCTGAAAGAGTGGTTGGAATGTTGGAGGCATTCATTTCACAAGCGCCACCCTGGATCCTAAAATATTCCTTTCAGTGAGTGGGAATTCCAAAGTGCCCTACCTGCTTGTCCTGATATGGCTCCTGGGCCAGATCGCATCCATTGTCAGACGCTCAAACACCTCTCGGCGGCCTGCCAGCGACACCTTGACCTTTAGAACCTTATTTGGGTCGAGAGTGAGTTCCCCTCGCAACGGCGGGAAAGCATCGTAATCCCCGTTTTGAAACATGGCAAGAACCCTCTGGAGGAGGACAGCTATCGCCCTATTAGACTCACCAACGTTCTTTGCAAGTTGCTCGAACGCATGGTGAGCCGGCGGTTGAGTTGGGTACTAGCGTCTTGGGGCCTTCTGGCTCCATCTCAGGGTGGGTTCCGTAAAGGCCGCTCTGCCGCCGATAATCTGGTGTGCCTAGAGTCTGCCTTCTGCACGGCCTTTGCCCGCCGTCAGAACCTCGTCGCAGTCTTTTTTTACATGCGGAAGGCATACGATAGGACATGGCGACATCACATCCTCTACTCTTCATGGTTGTTGTCTTCGGTGTCCACTGCCGATTTTCATACGAAATTTTCTGTCGCATCGTACCTTCCGCGTGCAAGTTGCAGCCTCGAATAGTTGCCTCCAAGTTCAGGAGAACAATGTACCGCAGGGATCTGTCTTAAGTGTCTGCCTCTTTTTAATTGCAATTAATGGGCACACTGCGGCGGTGGGAACGTCTCAGCTTCCTTGTATGCTGACGACTTATTCCTCTACTATAGCTCCATTGGCATTGCAGCTGCTGAAAGTCAGCTGTAGGGCACTATCTGCAAGGCGCAGTCTTGGGTTGTAGCGCATTGCTTCCAATATTCGGCTGCCAAGACCCGCGTTATGTATTTCTGCCAGTGACGCATTGTTCACCCTGAGCCACGGATTTATCTTGACGGCGAACCTCTCGCTGTGGTGGAGTCACATAGGTTTTTGGGTGTGGTTTTGATGCCCGGTTCACTTGGCTGCCTCATATTTGGCAGCTTAAATGGATGTGTTGACAGCATCTAAATGCTCTGCAATGCTTGAGCCACAACAGGTGGGGCACCGACCGATCTTCCCTCTTACGGCTCTACCAGGCATTCATCCAGTCTCGTCTGGATTATGGGAGCCTGGCTTATGGCTCAGCATCCCCATCTGCGTTGCGGGTGCTGGACCCGATCCTACACAGCGGAATACGACTTGCCACTGCTGCCTTCCGGACCAGCAAGGTGGACAGCATACTTGTGGAGGCACGTGTCCCTCCACTGCGGTTAAGACGCCAACATTTACTGGCCGCTTATGCTGCCCATGTTTGTAGCTTGCCCAGGTATCCAAATTATCGTCTCCTGTTCCCACAGTCAGTCGTCCATCTCCCAGAAAGTCGACCCCAGTCGGGTTGTAAGATCGCCGTCCGCGTCCGAGAGCTTCTCTCCGGGCTTATGGTTTTCCCTGTTCCACCTCCTTTCCGGGCTGCTCTGAGTACACCCCTGTGGTGTGTGCCTCGCCCTTGCCTCTAGCTTGACTTGGCACAGGGCCCGAAGGACTTAGTACCTCCGGAAACCTGCAGCCGCCGCTTTTATTCCATCCTCGCCATTTATCAGGACTCTGGCGTTGTTTACACTGACGGTTCGATGGTTGATGATCGTGTTGGTATGTTTTAACTCTAGGGGACCATTCCGAACAACGTTCATTGCCAGCTGGCTGCAGCGTTTTCACTGCTGAGCTGGTCGCCCTCTTTCGTGCCCTAGAGTATATTCGCTCCTGCTCAGGTGAGTCCTTCATTATCTGTAGCGACTCCCAGAGCAGTTTACGAGCAATCAACCAGTGCTTCCCTCGCTCTCGTGATGGCTGTCCAGGAGTCCCTGCATACTCTTGCCCGTTGCGGCCGATCTGTGGTCTTTATGTGGACCCCTGGCCATGTTGGGATACCTGGCAATGAAAATGTTGACCGCCTGGCGAAATCGGCCACCAGTAAACCATCTCTGGAGATTGGCCTCCCGGCGACTGATTTGTGGGCAATCTTACGCTGCAAAATTTTCGATTTATGGGACACTGAATGGCGCAACCTGCCTGTGCCAAACAAACTCCGTCCTATCAAGAAGACGACGGCCGACATCAATGCGGGACCCTCGCAATGAGTCTGTTGTCCTCTGCCGGCTGCACATTGGGCACACTCGGCTGACGCACGGCCACTTATTGCGCCGTGAGGAACCCCTCTATTTCGCTGCGGCTCCGTTTTGTCTGTGGTCCACATTTTGTTGGTGTCGCCTTTTAGCTGTGCTCAGGCAGACGTTAGCGCTGCCAGATACGCTCCCTGCCCTTTTAACAGATGACTCTGCGTTTTATGTGGGTAGGGGGCTTTTATCGCTTAATGTAAGTGTTTGTCTTTTTGAGTTGATTCTGGCCTATGGCCTACGATTGTAGCCTGATTTTTTAATGTGTTTCTCGGTGGTTGGCTTTTCCTTTTTTGTCTCTATGGTCGGCCAAGCACCGTCACACTTTGTGTGATTTTATTTCGTCTTGTCTGGACTTTGTGTAAGTTTCTCTTGTCCTGTGTCGTCTGTCTTTTTCCATTGTCCGTTTTTATTCTTTGTAAGTGGTTTTAAGTTTTGGAACAAGGACCGATGACCATAGCAGTCTGGTACCTTTATTCCCCCAAAACCAACCAACCAACCAACCTTAATTCTCTGCATTGCTTGAGCCACACCAGCTGGGGGCTGATCAGTCTACCCTATTACGGATCTACCAGGCGATAATTCAGTCCTGTCTGGACTATGGGATCCTGGCTTATGGTTCAGCATCCCCTTCTGTGTTGTGGGTGCTGGACCCCATCCTTCACAGCGTGATGCGAGTTGCCACTGGAGCTTTCCGGACCAGCCCTGTGAACAGCATACTTGTGGAGGCAGGAGTCCCTCCACTGCGGTTACGGCACCAACGTTTACTGGCTGCATGTGCTGAACATCTTTGTAGGTCACCTGGGCATCCCAATTATCATCTCCTATTTCCTCAGTCTGTCGTCCATCTCCTGGAAAGTCGGCCTCAGTCGGGTTGTACGATCGCAGTTCGCGTCAGAGAGCTTCTCTCCAGGCTTGGGGTTTTCCCTCTTCCAGCTGTTTTCCAGGCCCTTCTGCGTACACCCCTGTGGTGTGTGCCCCACCCATGCCTTCGGCTCGAATTGGTCCCTCCTGAAGCCTTCTACCACCACTTTCATTCCATCCATGCCATGTATCAGAGCTCTGGCGTTGTCTACACTTACGGTTCGATGGTTGCTGGTCGTGTCGGTTATGCTCTCACTCTAGGGGACCATTACGAACAACACTCATTGCCGGCTGGCTGCAGCGTTTTCACTGGTGAGCTGGTCGCCATCTCTTGTGCCCCACAGTATATCCACTCCTGCTCAGGTGAGTCCTTGGTTATCTGTAGTGACTCCCTGAGCGGTTTACGAGCTATCGGCCAGTGTTTCCCTCGCTCTCCTCTGGTGATGACTATCGAGGAGTCCTTCCATAGTCTTGCCTGTCGCCACTCTGTGGTCTTTGTGTGGACCCCTGGTCATGTCGGCATCCCTGGCAATGAACGTGTTGACATGCTGTCCAAACAGGCTGTCGGTGCACCAGCCTTATCGATAGGTCTTTCGGAGAGTGACCTCAGGGAAGTTTTGTGGCAGAATGTATTTCGCACCTGGGGTGAAGAATGACGCACCCTGCCTTCACCAAACAAACTTCAGGGCATCAAGGAGGCTACTGGTGCGTGGCACTCCTCCTTGCGGGTCTCTCGCAAGGAGTCTGTTGTCCTCTGCTGGCTGCACATTGGACACACCCGGATGACGCATAGCCACTTATTGTGCTGTGAGGACACACCTCTATGTCGCTGCTGATTCGTTTTGATGGTGGTCCACATTTTGTTGCCCTGTCCCGTTTTAGCTGTACTCAGGCAGACGTTTGCGCTGCCTGATTCGCTTGCTGCCCTTTTAACAAATGACACTGCCATCTCAGGCTTAGTTTTGCGTTTTATTCAGGCAGGGGCTTATCACTTTGTCGTTTTTTTGTTTTGAGTCTCTCCTTTGGCCTACGATTTTAGACTGGGTTATTTTTGTAGTGTGTTTGTAGATGGTTGGCTTTTCCCTTTTTGTCTCTATGGTCGGCCAACCACTGTCACACTCTGTGTGATTTTACTTCCTTTTGTCTGGTCTCTGTCTGAGTCTTTCTTGTCCTGTGTCGTCTGTTGTCATCTCCATTGTTCATTTTTATTCTGTGTGGGTGTTTGAAGTTTTGGAAAAGGGACTGATGACCGTAGCAGTCTGGTCCCTTCAGTCCCACAAACCAACCAACCAACCAACGAGCAGCAGCAGACTAGCACTGACCGACGGTTCCTTGCCTCCAGAGGGGCACTGTGGATGTTAGGCAGCGAACGCGCCCTACTACACTGGCCAGTCAGGGGGACCAGTGAGTCAGAAGAGAAATTTCAGAGTTGATACGACAGCTTGAGAGACTAAGAAGAGGAACAAGGCTGGTCATCACCTAGTATTCAAACTGGTCCCACGTGCTCCACATATAACAAAGATCGAGAGGGAAATGTGGTGCCATCATGGCTACAGTGAAGCTGCTGAACTGACTACACAAATAAAGGAAAATGCCCTGCACACATCCTCTCTCACTAATCAGTGTGACACACTATGTGATCGAGAGTATCCGAACACCTGGCTGAAAATGACTGAAGAGTTCGTGGCGCCCTCTATCTGTAATGCTGGAATTCAGTATGGTGGTGGCTAGCACTTAGCCTTAAAGACAGCTTCCACTCTTTCAGGCATACGTCCAATTAGGTGTTGGAACTTTCCTGGGGAATGGCAGCCCATTCTTCACGGAGGGCTGCACTGAGAAGAGGTATCGATATTGGTCGGTGAGGCCAGGCACGAAGTCGGCCTTCCAAACCATCCCAGAGGTGTTCTGTAGGCTTCAGGTCAGGACTCTGTGCAGGCCAGTCCATTACAGGGATGTTATTGTCGTGTAACCACTCCGCTACAGGCCTTGCGTTATGCAGAGGTGCTCGATCATGTTGAAAGATGTAATCGCCATCCCCGAATTGCTCTTCAACAGTGGGAAGCAAGAAGGTGCTTAAACATCATTGAGGCCTGTGCTGTGATAGTGCCACTCAAAACAACGAGGGGTGCCTGCCCCCTCGATGAAAGAAACAACCACACAGTAACACCACCGCCTCCGAATTTTACTGTTGGCACTACAGACGCTGGCAGATGACGTTCACCAGGCATTTGCCATACCCACACCCTGCCATCACATCGCACGATGTCTGATGATTATTGAGGTTGCTGATGTTGAGTACCTGGCAGTAGGTTGCAGCACAATGCGCCTAATATGGAAAAAGTATATTTTTGGGGTGTCCGGATACTTTTGATCGCATAGTGTTTTTACATAAAAACTCATCTAGCCGCATAGGTATTAGAAGAGAGTGATGGAAAGTACTTTCGTTACAAAAAAAAAGTAAATAAGTAAAACATATAAGGCGTGTAAAGTGAATGAGAATGAAGTGCATGTCTTTCAACGTCAAAGGGAAATGGGACGCTCCTACTGTACGTCACCTCAAATAACGACAAGTCCATTGCGGTATGGACCGTCGAATTATAGGCACGCAGGACACAGGGAAGATAGATATGCCAGTCATCGTGCCTGGAATGAACGAAATAAATTTAAAGGTTTGCAACAGTCTTGTGCACGCAATCGGTTCTCCCGTTGGTCTGCATACAAAGAGACTCGTCTGTAACTGGCGTATTCGCCGCACTTGGCATAATCGTTTCTTTAAATCTGAGGCAGATATGGTACTCTGATCTTTAACTATGTTGTCAGGTACCCCACTGTTTAATAACGCATGTGCCACGGCACTCGCCAGTTAGTCTGGCATCGATACGATGGCCAAAACTCGAGATAAATGATCGACGATCGTGATAAAATACCTATTCCCTGCAGGTGTTGTATTAAATGTCCCTGAGGACATCCATCCCCAACATATAAAACGCTCTGGACGCATCTGGTCGTCTTTGAAATGGAACTTCGCGATGCCCAATGTCGGCCCTTTGCACGCGTGGCACACAGTTCTTAACATACTGCTCCATCTCCCGCTTTCTGTTGCTCCACTAAAACTGCTCTGCTACACGTCTATCCGTCGCACGTAGCTCTTCGTTACCTGACAACAAATGATCACGAGCGTGCTGAAAAACTCCCGTCTCAGAAATAGCTGGAACCACCACAGGCGGTCTACACACCGTCTTTCTACACAACAGACCAACGTGAATAAAAGAAAGAGTGGCCGTAACTGAAATATGTGGCACTCCTAATCTTTTGCCTGTGCCCGCTACCATCTTTACATGCCCCCCCCCCTAAAGTCAACAACAACGCTAATCAACGACTTAATGCATCTATGTCTGCATGTGATCTCGCTGACTTATTAATTACTGAGCTTAAGTATCCACTGATGAATTCACTGAGATTAAGTATCCACAAAATTAATATGGTAGACGCATCTTTGAAACCAAGCAACCACTTAAATAAGGCGTAGTCTGTCGCGACCTTAAGCTTCCTACCATACAGGTAGAATCGAAAATACATACTACGTTATATGACCGCCAGCATGTCATTTTTAGTCATTGAGTGGCTACGCTGTTACTGCAAAATTTGATAGTTACCTCCATTCTACCAAAGCTATCCACACTAACCGGAATCATCCTGTGAATGTCACGCACAAGTCCAAAACTCCAGCGGGCTACACAATGTGATCCATCCAACTCTTGACTGCTTGAGAGCGGCTCAATCACATATAATGTTTCTCTCTACAAATCAGTATCGACTGAAAGCCGCACTAGCTTCCACATACCCGCTGGTATTTTGTCCTGCTATTCAATCTATACTGAAAACGTACACAGTTCATTAGGCGTCGCCCCATGATAAGTGAACCGTGCGCCATTGCCTTAGTTGCAATTGTTTCTCCCAATTGAAACCAAGTTCCACTGAATTCTACTATGTGTTGCCAAAAATCAATCTTTGTCAAGTGCAAAACGATACTGTTTTATTCTCAACATGAGGACGAAAGTATTTGAAATATTATGTAAATATAAACTATGTCAAAAAGTTAAACACATAAACTATTGCAATAAACTATGGTTGCAGCCCACAGTACCTTCAAAACCTCTTGAACTTGTGTCATGTGATGTCATAGGGCCATTACCAGATTTAAATATGTAACAGCATTTTATGGCGTTTTCTCGAAGTTTCTACGACTGTATCCTTTACGATCTACTAACGCGAAAATTATGTTAAGTAAACTGGTAAAAGACTACGTTCCAAATGTAGGCAAACCCACTGCTATATTGACCGATAATGCTTCGTATTATGCTAGTGAAACCTGGCATGAATGTGTGGATAATTTAAATATAAGACACATCTGAGTATGTCGTTACCATGCCGAGGATCACCTGTGGAGCGAGTATTCCGGGGCTTCAATAGGTTTCTTATAACATATAAAGAGAAAAAGAAGTATAGATGGATATAATACGTAGGTGTGTTTACTGATAAGTACATTTCTGTCTATTACTGGATCACTTATTCTCGGTAACTTCTTAATTCATCACCAGGATGCTTCCTTGTGGAACGTTATTTCTACAGGACTACACTGGGTGGATGAATGAGGCAATTCGTTACAGATATTTTCAAACACACCTACGTATTATGTCCATCTATACCTGCCACAACAAGATAAGTAATTTATATGAGCACCTTAAGCAAAACACACTTATTGTAGGAGAGCAAGATTTGCCTTAGATGTAAGTTAGTTTTAAGTTAATTGAGCCATGAACGGCCACAGCCGAAAGAGCTGACAAATAAATATTATAGTAGAGACGTGCTAAGTGCCACCTGCTATCACTAGTTTTAAGTATAGCAAAGCACTCTCCTCTTAAAAGAAATAAATTAAAATGATCATTCAGACGAGAATGATTGCTCGTAGGTTAAAAAAAAATTGATTAAGGTCGCTTACTCTAGTGAGGTAAATGTTATGTTATGCATAAGGAGTGTGTGACAACAAATTTTATGAGACCACCTATGAAATGCAGCAGGCAAAAAAAAGCAGCAGCTTAGCATATAAGAATCAAGTAAGTCAATAACGATCCAGGTAGCAGGAAGGAAGTGCGCTACTCAATTATATTATTACAATACGGAGAAAACGGTATATTCGTATAACAATTTTACGGCACAGTGCAGCTGAAATACTTACAAAGATCATTTATAAATAAACTAATTTAGTACTAGAAATATCTACACTCCTGGAAATGGAAAAAAGAACACATTGACACCGGTGCGTCAGGCCCACCATACTTGCTCCGGACACTGCGAGAGGGCTGTACAAGCAATGATCACACGCACGGCACGGCGGACACACCAGGAACCGTGGTGTTGGCCGTCGAATGGCGCTAGCTACGCAGCATTTGTGCACCGCCGCCGTCAGTGTCAGCCAGTTTGCCGTGGCATACGGAGCTCCATCGCAGTCTTTAACACTGGTAGCATGCCGCGACAGCGTGGACGTGAACCGTATGTGCAGTTGACGGACTTTGAGCGAGGGCGTATAGTGGGCATGCGGGAGGCCGGGTGGACGTACCGCCGAATTGCTCAACACGTGGGACGTGAGGTCTCCACAGTACATCGATGTTGTCGCCAGTGGTCAGCGGAAGGTGCACGTGCCCGTCGACCTGGGACCGGACCGCAGCGACGCACGGATGCACGCCAAGACCGTAGGATCCTACGCAGTGCCGTAGGGGACCGCACCGCCACTTCCCAGCAAATTAGGGATACTGTTGCTCCTGGGCTATCGGCGAGGACCATTCGCAACCGTCTCCATGAAGCTGGGCTACGGTCTTGCACACCGTTAGGCCGTCTTCCGCTCACGCCTCAACATCGTGCAGCCCGCCTCCAGTGGTGTCGCGACAGGCGTGAATGGAGGGACGAATTGAGACGTGTCGTCTTCAGCGATGAGAGTCGCTTCTGCCTTGGTGCCAATGATGGTCGTATGCGTGTTTGGCGCCGTGCAGGTGAGCGCCACAATCAGGACTGCATACGACCGAGGCACACAGGGCCAACACCCGGCATCATGGTGTGGGGAGCGATCTCCTACACTGGCCGTACACCACTGGTGATCGTCGAGGGGACACTGAATAGTGCACGGTACATCCAAACCGTCATCGAACCCATCGTTCTACCATTCCTAGACCGGCAAGGGAACTTGCTGTTCCAACAGGACAATGCACGTCCGCATGTATCCCGTGCCACCCAACGTGCTCTAGAAGGTGTAAGTCAACTACCCTGGCCAGCAAGATCTCCGGATCTGTCCCCCATTGAGCATGTTTGGGACTGGATGAAGCGTCGTCTCACGCGGTCTGCACGTCCAGCACGAACGCTTGTCCAACTGAGGCGCCAGGTGGAAATGGCATGGCAAGCCGTTCCACAGGACTACATCCAGCATCTCTACGATCGTCTCCATGGGAGAATAGCAGCCTGCATTGCTGCGAAAGGTGGATATACACTGTACTAGTGCCGACATTGTGCATGCTCTGTTGCCTGTGTCTATGTGCCTGTGGTTCTGTCAGTGTGATCATGTGATGTATCTGACCCCAGGAATGTGTCAATAAAGTTTCCCCTTCCTGGGACAATGAATTCACGGTGTTCTTATTTCAATTTCCAGGAGTGTATCTGTCCATTTCAGATTTTCACTCAATATTGTTTTATGTCACCAGCATTTGGTTAGTTGAGAACTATTATACTTAGTAGGTGATGTGTGTAAGATTGGGTGTGGTCACGAGGCTTATGAAGTATGTCTTGGAATGTGAAGTGACCTAGTTTTTGTTACGATGTGTTGCTTGGTATGGAGGTAGGTATAGATACGACGTGTAGACTTGCAGTTTCAGCAAATCGACAACCATATGGGCGATGGATTTTACGGAGAAAATTATGACAGTCATGATAATAGTGCAGATACTGATATTTCTAAAGCCACAGTGGTCAGGAGGAGGTATTTCTAATACTTTGCTTATTGTCTGATGTCATATTGGCGATACGATCGTAATGTTTAATTGTAGTTACCCTGATAAGTACATGGATTGTTTTCTAGGACGATTCTGCCTGACGTGCAGGTGCGTGACAGAGATAGCCAGTGACTGAAACGAATTGAAATTTACGGCTTACACCAGAAGCCATCACTTAACCACCCGAACTGGACAGGCTGGGGTGCCAACATGCAGCTGACCTAACCGTGTCGCCCTCTAGGTGGATGAATAGCGAACTACCATTCAGTTCCTACTGGGTAACCTTCATAGTCGCGTGTGTTCGGTGTGTGCTCTGTGTAAATCTGAAAAGATTCAGTATGGGCGAGTGTGTGCGCTGGGCAGTTACTCCTCCCCATGTAAATTGAGCTGTTGACTGCTTGTACCGCCATTCTACGTATTTCCCATCTTTATTTGGTTGAGGGAACATCGGTTGTTGGGTGTGCATGTAATGGTGAAAAACAGCTGGAGGAGAGGTTTGCTGGTTCCCTATTTATTAGAAGCACTTACGATTATAAGTATAAAACTTTAGTTGAATTCATAAAGTGCAAGGATTATATGTAATCTGTTGTATCACTGACATTGGTATCCGTTAAAAATATGAGTGGAACAACCTTCCCCTATTATCAAGTATTCATGTAAAGATCTTCACAGACGAGATGACTTTCTAGTTACTCAGTGGACTGCAGCATGTCTCACATGGCTTCGCTTCAGTTTCAGACGACACTGAAACTACTGTATCGATTTAATTATACTATTTGTTATGAAAAACTAAGGTGATAATAATTTATGGTAAGCTCTTCATATCATACGTCATTAACACTGTGTCTTCAAATCTCTTCACTCCATAAAAGTCTTTTGTGTTTTCCTCTAACCAGTATCCTTACCATCCTACCTTATCCAGTAGAGAAGTGAATTTTACGAGCTGGTTGCATGATTGGTACATACAGGCTATACGAATGGATAGTCGTGACACATTGCGGAGAATAAGCATAGCCCGTCGACAACCAAATTGCGAGTTCAATTAAGATTTGTTATGTGCAATTGCACGGCAGGGAACACCAAGCTTCCCAGTTTCCCTAATGGTAGTTTGAACACGAACCATCACGTAAACGAAGCCACATTGACTATGTCTTCAAACTAACGACGTAATAGAGAGAAAATAAAAGAGAAAAGAGTAACTATTGTAAAATGAAAAGAATAACAAGATTTCGAACAAAGTGTAAACCTAAAGTGCCTTGGAAGCACAAACTACGAACAAGAGACACGCTTTTCGTCAGGCCTTGTAGGCACACAGACTAAATATTTCTTTGTAAATAATTTTTAGACATGATATGTATACTAAATGTTAACTGTACTTTGTAGTAATAATGCACACGTATGTGCTGGACACGTGTGAACCGACTATAGACAAGTAATTAATGGACACGTATAAAAGTGGTGCGTGTGAACCTTAACATGACGACCAAATAAATGTGAGCACGAATTAACAATAACGTGTGAACTGAAAAGGTGATAACTCCAAGGACACGTGTGAAATACCGCGTGTGAAGTAAAGTTATAAGTACTTGTACCACGAAACCGCGATGTAGAAAGCCGAAGAGTGAAAGTGAATAAGTGTTGTACTTACCACAAACGGTACTGTACGCCTTTCCACGGACTCATTCTTCGAAACAGCTGCGGGAGTCGTCGCATCTGGCTGCTTCCGTAATCCAGAGTCGATGAAAAACTGTGTAAAAACTCACACCACAGCTAGTAGACACCAAACGCTCTGCTTCTCGCAGAATACTGCTGCTAGCGTTGTGGAACTCTCAAGTTATTATCACGTGATTGTGACCAACGGACGTAACACTGTGTACGCTGAGCGCTCAACAATCAATTTTTCTTTGCACAACGAGCGCGGATGCCAAATGTGTTTGAAATGCATTCAAAATAAAATATGATAAAGCAATGTACCTTGTGAAATTATAAAGACACTAATCGGAAGAGTCTTAAGCTCGATTTTGACAATTGCCGAATTTATTGACCAGGCAGAGTAATGACGAAAACGTGTCGAACCAAATAAAGCCATAAAAATAGATAAATATGAGAACTAAGCGTTCCTAAGAGAATGAGATCCTATGTACATAAACAATTGTTATCCTTACCTAATCCAATTTTCTTTTAGACTAAGTTATTAGTAAGTAAGCACATTCTAATATAGATTTTTTTTCTGTATTTTTCATGTACGAAAACATAAATGGAAGCACGGACATGTGTCAAGTGAAATAGAGACCGCCACCATACGGCTCAACATGTTGCAGAACCAGTCTTCCAGTTCCTGACCCACGACGTATTTCCAACGCAACGTCACACCCCAACAACTACTCCAACTTTCACAGTGGAGGAAAAGTAGGGCATCACTTTCACTGTGGAAGTGTAATCAATTTCCCCACTCAAGTGCAGTGCTATCATTTATACCCGAAGTTCTACCACACCCAGTGCAACTCATACCTACCCAAGGGTAGTGAAACATTTTTTTTCCAGGTCATGAAAGCCACAAATAAGTAAAGTGCTACGTATTTACTGCAAGAAATCTTCGACGAAACAAGGACAAAAATATTCCTGTAATATGTCATTGTAAAACAAGAATGTCAATTTTTTTGTAACATATTTCTTCCACGTGTGCACACAGCACCCAGACTTCCTGCGAAGTCAAGTAATTTATTCCTTTGTTATTTTTTAATATTTATTATGCCATGTGTAATGCATCTATGTATGTGTATCTTTATCTTAATTTCTTTTACCGAAAAATGAACATTTGTTATCCTTGTACAATACATTAGAAAGAGCACAGTTCAATTGTCATGTAGTTACCCTACGGACAAGTTACTATCAATTTAGGTCGTACGAATATACTTACCTGATACTCTGTATGTTAACCACTTTGCCTGATGTAGTGTGTAAAATCTATTGTAAATAATTTTTGCAAGTAATACTAACTTGTTTCACGAAAGCAATAATATCACGACTACGCGTGAGTCGCGATGATCCTGACGGAGTCATCGCTCCTCACGCGGGAAGGAATGTGATATTATTGGATTACAGACATTTTTGCATATGAGAAAAGGACAGCCATCGAGCTGTAGTTTGTAATGATACTAAGCATGACAACACGAGAGTAATGAAACGAAATCTGTTTATAACGTGCGCCTATACCAAGACGCGCGGCCAGCGTTTAAAAGGTACACTATGACTCGCTGGGCGCAGATATTTAAAATCATTGCCGCAGCGCTTGATAGCAAGAAGCTGCGAAACAGAAGAAAGAACAATTTATCATTTGTTAGGAAAATTCTAGAGTCTTTATAGTTAGTTGTACTTCTGGTCGCCGATATGTTAACATGTACTTCATTACTTCTGATGTTTGGTCGCCGACTTGTTAAGACGTGTTGTGTAGTACCGCTACTAGTTATATTTCACTTAGTGTGAAAAACCACGTTATCACCAAGAAACAAAACGGTCTTGTAAACCTTGTGACGATAAAAAATACTTACGCGCACGCCAGGACATTTAATTTTTACAAAATATCACACATACAAAAGCAGCGATTGTTGGACTGCTCCATGTAAGAGAAAAACATAAAAATGTAAGTTTTGTATTCATTGTAAATTTGTTAATGTTTATAGTTTAACGCCTTTCTTCTTTGAGAATATATTGATGCTTCACTGTACAGAAAATCTATGCTTATTCTTTTCTTTAAATTAACCATAAATAATGTTTATGTTTAAATGAACTTTGTTACAGGTTCGCTCTTTATCGCGGTGTCTCGATTGTATTTGGGAGACCATTAATGTGTTCAAATTCCGATCTGACAACTTTTTTTTTTACAAAATTTCACTGTTTTGCATTCATTTCCAATTTTTATTTTATTATTGAAATTGGTCCCTTATGTAATTTCATTGAAGAGTCTGATTGCGTGAAAGCAATCCGGGTTAAGATGTCATTTGAGAAACTATTTTCACGCAATCAATCTGTACGTCTCCTAATCACAATCGAGAACCGACGCATCGTCGATCATTCATTAATTTTTCTCTCTTTCCAAGTCGTACCAAAAAACGGCCAATGGGAACTGCCGTGAGTACGCAATCTAGTGTTAAAGGTTGCATTCCTTATCTTGTCGGCAAACATTGCCATAAATTATCATCATCAATGTTATATTTGGTTAAATGTGAAAAGCAAAAAAACCTTTTAACGCTAGAAGATGCAACGTACAAAAGCGAACAAAATGAGATTTTTTTAAAAAAAAAGAAAAGAAAAAAAAGTGGTCAGCGCGACGGAACGTCATACCTAACGGCCCGGGTTCGATTCCCGGCTGGGTCGGAGATTTTTCTCCGCTCAGGGACTGGGTGTTGTGTAGCCCGTGTCATCATCATTTCATCCCCATCGACAGGTAAGTCGCTGAGTTGACGTCACCTCGAAAGACTTCCACCACCAGGCGAACGGTCTACCCGACGGGAGGCCCTAACCACACGGCATTTACATTTTCCATTGATCTAAATTCCATTATCCTTTTTTCGTTTTCATTAATGTTCATCTTATATCTTCCTTTGAAGACACTGTCCATTCCTTTCAACTTACCGACATGTGCGACTGTACTACATGGAAATGAGCTACATTCGACACAACATCGTCGATAACGGATCCCTGACGAACAGGAAACTTTATGACCTTCTCATGACAACAAACCACAGGAATCGTCTCGAAGAAAAACATCCACATACACATTGGAGAATAGTATGGCGGAATGTGCACAGCGACATGTTTCCATCACGCGTCATAGCCGACTGGTATCTAACAGTCAACGATAAAGTAGCAACAAATGAAACGCTACATAAGATAAGCCTTTATCTAACGCCCAACTGTGACGCATGCGGAAGAGTCGATAGACTTATTCATAGGTTCACGTGTGGACATGCAGAAGAAATTACAACATTTCTTCGTCAACGATTGTCGGTGATAGACCGTACGACGCCCAGTGGTGTAAATCTTTTAGAGATCATTCAGCCACAAAAACTGAGATCTCCACGAGGAAAAAACAACGCTGTAACGTGGATCATGGGTCACACAGCATCGTTTTTGGGGAAAGAGACCAGACAGCGAGGTCATCGGTCTCATCGGATTAGGGAAGGACGGGGAAGGAAGTCGGCCGTGCCCTTTGAAAGGAACCATCCCGGCATTTGCCTGGAGCGATTTAGGGAAATCACGGAAAACCTAAATCAGGATGGGCGGACGCCGGATTGAACCGTCATCCTCCCGAATGCGAGTCCAGTGTCTAACCACTGTGCCACCTCGCTCGGTTTGGGGAGATTTCCTCAATTTTACAACAGAATAAATACCGTTCGCACACTTGCGTTGAACGAAACGTTGAACTAACTTTACCGAATTGTCTGTGCAGTCGAGGATATCTCTCTTGGCGTAATATTGTATAAGATTCTTGTAAATTCCTGTAATGGACTAAGAGGTCATATCAGCTCAAGTGGGAAGTAATGAGGAGGTACATCAGCAGCATGTACGGTCTGACAAATAAATGGGAATCAGTCTTCAACGTGCTAAGTCTTGACTTTTTTTGGGAACTGGTGACGAAATTTTTCAATTACTGAAACGAAGGTAATCATGTCTGGTCGAGAAATGACTGCCTTGAGCTTTGAGAAATGTTCCATGTTATGAACTAGAAGCTGATTTTTCCACAGGATTAACTTTTGCTTTACAGCATCAATATAGTCGGCCATATATGTAAATCATACTCCCCTTGCATTAAAAGACTTGATGAAATCAAATAAGTGGTGACGTCGACCATAAAAGATTTTGTCACTGCTCAATTTTTCCCCTTAACACTTCTTCACCTAATCACATCGTCTTTTGCCTGGTGGTGTAACGACGTTCCAATGAACGTTTTTCGCAGCTCATAATAGTGTGCGATGGTGTATAAGCAGTTTGCATGGCGTTCAAAGAACAGTTCCCATTTAGCGCTGAATGATGTGCTCCACTTTTTCATTTAACAACTGCGTAGACGCAGCGGTGTTCCTAACTCAGACCGTAAATATAATTTAGCGCAGTCGGCGTTGTCGGAAAAATGTGACAAGGCCACTGGCTCTCTCTAGCGGCGTGCGGCTGCTGACTCGCTTTGCATTTCCTGTTCACCACCGCTCGCCCCTCGGCACCTTTTCTCGTGGCGCTCGGAGTGCTGTTTGGCCAGACCGGCTCTAAATATAACCAACTCACTTTTCTTAAAATATACAGAATTCAATCAGTTTGGTGCGAAAATTGCTTCATAAATAAATTTAACGTTTTCTTTGGCTTACAAGAAATTATAAAAAAGATGTAAGAAATGTTCTCAACTGTAGTTTTAGACATGAGCTGTTAACATATATACTAGGTATCGAAGATTTTCCTCCCATCAGCCTTACCTCAGTCTTCAGCAAGATCCTAGAATCCATCCTCCCCCAACGCATCCACCAACATCTCAGCCAGCACCGCCTCCTTCCCATTACCCAGTGTGGCTTTCGGCCGTCGTTCTCTTCCAATGACCTTCTCGCTCATCTCCTCCCCGAACAGCTTAATTCTCGTCTTACCGCCATCTTCCTCTCCCTTGACCTTGAATGAGTCTATGACCGCCTGTGGCATTCCGGTCTCACTCTTCATACTCCAAACCTTCGCCCTTCCTATTAACTACGTCCGTCTGATCGGCTCCTTTCTTTCCCAACATTCTTCCTACGTCACCATCCACAACACGGATTCCTACACCTTTTTCCCCTCCGTCGGTGTGCCCCAGGGTTCCGTCCTCTCCCCTCTTCTGTACCTCTTGTATACAGCGGACATGCCACCGCCTTCACCCCCCATCCACCTTCTCCAGTACGCCGATGACACCGCCTTCCTTGCCCTTGCCCCCACCTTGCAGCGCTCCCAACACCTTCTCCAATCCCATCTTGACCAGTTCACCACATGGTGCAACCAGTGGTTGCTTAAGGTCAATCCTTCCAAAACCCAGGCGATCAGTGTAGGTAAAACCACCCCTTCCTTCCACCTCCTCGATTTCTAAATTACCATCTATGACCGTCCTATCGCCCTCACCCCCACCGTTAAGTACCTTGGTGTCACCCTCGACCGTTGCCTCTCCTGGACCCCCCATCTCCGGACAATCCAAGCCAAGCCACGCTCCCGACTCCTCAAGCTCCTTTCTGGCCGTACTTGGGGTCTGGACCCCTCCACCATCCTCCATACCTATAAATCCCGCATTCCCCTATCCTTTGCTACGCCCACCCTGCCTGGATCTCCGCTCCCCCTAACTTTTACAAATCCCTTCAGATCCTAGAATGCCATGCTTTTCGCATCGCCTATCGCATCCGTCTCCCCTCCCCCATGCGGATCCTGTATGACCTTCTTCCCTTCCCCTCCTCCTCCTTTTCCTCGAACGGATACAGATCCTCTACACCTCCTGTAAACTCGATCCTCCTCACCCGCTGGTCTCTCCCATCCTCTCCCACCCCCATGCGCTGCCACGCCTGTACTTCCACATCCCACCTGCTCTCCATCTCTCCACTGTCCATACCCTCTCCCAAAGTGGCTTCCGCCAGCTCCCCCTCCCTGATGATGCCCTCCTCCCCTCCATCTACCCCTCCTACCAACTTTGATCCTCCCTCCCTCCTCCTGTGTTTTGTTCCTATGGGCACCCTCTCTCCCTTCTCTCCCTCCTCCCTCTCTCCCCCGGGCTTCCCCTACCACCATTCCTCCGCTCCTACTCCCGTCTCCTCTGCTTACCCCTCTCCCTCCCCCTACCCCTTCTTCCCCTCTTGGCTGGTCCCCGGACTTGTACACGCTACGTGGACATTCGCGCGCCGGAGATCCTCACACTCCAACGTTCACCGGTGCCGTCGAATCATCAGTGTTTGTGCGCCGTGCCAACGTGTTTCAGTGTAATTTTCGTCGAGTGTGAACGAGGGGCCTCATAATCTTCAGGTTGACAGAAACTGTTCCGTCAGTGGAGGCGCGCCTATTTGGTAAAACATACACACCTTCACCTCCGTGCGACTCCTTGCCTGCCTTGGGTGGGTCCTGCACCTGTCCTAGAGAGAGGAGGCGTGTTTCAGCCCGAATCAATGGAGCGCTCTGTTAGTTCATAGGCAGGTCTCCGTGCCGGCGCTGACGCACGGCGTGGTAGGAGGTCCACAAATCCTCAGGTGTTGGTGGGGATGTTTTGCACTTTTCCAGAGAATGAGAGGGGGGGGGGGGATCTCTGGAATTGATAGGCCGACTAGAAAGATTGCCAGCTGTGTATCGGTTAGCTTTCGTTAACAAAGTTATGTCTTACCATCTGCGCAAGTTGCTTCGCCATGCTTCTCTAGCATTAAAGGGCTATCGCATTTTTCGATCGCCAGAGCAGCGTACATTTCCAAACATTATCACGAGCAAAAATGTTCTGTTAGCTACATGGAAAGCAACAGTGTTCGTTATAAAACTCTGACAGGGAGTGACGTACTGAAATTGGAACTGAACTTTCACAAATCCAGGTAAACATTTCCTTTCATAATGCTATTGTAATGAAGTAAATGTTTAGCTACCAACAGAGGACAAAAAGCAGCGATCTAATTGAACAAAGACGGCAGCGGCTCTTTCAAACCAGCAACCTCATATCGGACGGAAGCGTCCGATTCCACCCGTCGGCTTGGACCCGTGACGTAAGGCTGTTGTGGTGTGTGACGTCACGACGGCGCGGAATTTAGTTTGTGAGAGTGGCGTGTTTGTAGGCATCGTTTTGATGTGATCGATGGTGCTCTCTGGTGATGTGTTTATGTGTTGTGTTGTGTCGTAGATGATGTTTTTGGTTTAGTTTGCGCGTGTGACGTGTTTATAGGTGGCGTATTGTTGCGGTCGGTGGTTCTCGCTGGTGGTGTGTTTATGGGTAGCGTGTTATGTGGCGTATGGGGTTCATTTGCGTGCTAGCATTGCACGTGTGTGGTGTCGGTAGTGACTGTACTTTCAGCGGAATATTTTTCAGTGAGTTAACGATTTTGGTTTTGTTATGTCGACGTTATTGTAGTTTATTTCTGTTCGTCGTGTGTGAATTTTGGTAAATTGCTTTGTTTATGTATTTGGTAGCTGTGGATATGACTGACAACGTCAGCAGTTTTCGGTTGTCGGCGATGATGGGTGACAGTGCGTTGTCTCCAACAAAATTTCTTCAACTATTCGGATTTTTGGATGAAGTGGTGAAGTGTTCAGTGCGTCGTGAAGAAATGACGCTTAATAAAGTTCCAGCGTCTCGGGCCAGGGACGGTTAAATGTGGAGATGTCGTAAGGATAACAGGTCAAGGGAAGTGTTCGATTTCAATTTTGATTTTCTAGGTGTCTTTTTATGGCAGTATTAAGTGTGGTGTGGCGAAAGTTTTGAGATTTATCGTGTTGTATCGGTAGTTGCTGTTGACCTATATAGGTCAAGGGAAGTGTTCGATTCCATTTTTGTTGTTTTGTTGTGTTTTTTTGAGGTGGTAATGATTGTGGATGTTTTTGTAGTTTTGGGTTTTATGATTTGTAATCGGTAGTTTCTGTTGACCTATGTAACTCAAGGGAAGTGTTCGATTCTAGTGGATATTGTTTTTAGTTGATTTTGGGAAGGTTGTAGTCTATTTTTTAGCGTTTTTGTCGTTTGGTTTAGTGGCGTGTGTTTATAATTAGTTTGGCCCCACCCAAAAACCCCCAATCCCCCCCCCCCCTCCCCCCCTCCGCTTGTCCCGTTAGTTTCATTATATTTTTGGAGGAATATGTGTTTGATGGTTTTTCGATCTATTTTTGTGTTTGCTGTCATGTGTACCAAATGACGTCATAATCGCGATATGGGAGTTGTCGTTTCTGCCATATTGGTGACGTCATTGGTCAAAGCAGACAGGTGGAATCGGACGTTTCTGATAACCATGAGTTATTATCACTTGAGGTGTAACTAAAGATTGTAACATTGCGGTTTTCAGCCCAGGAAAGTCGTTGCACGTGGAAATCGCAACTAATCTTGTCCTTTAAACAGCGGTTTACGAGTTCTAGTCACTATTGGCCTAGTAATAGGAATCAAAGACACCTACCTCTACGCTAGCTATGTGGTAACATGCTGTCCTTTAAAGAAGCGTGTGTTCTAGTTTGTGATTACAGTCTCGCTGACTGCAACGTTTTTATCCCTTCTGTGAAATAGCTACAAGCAGCCAGGCCAAACAACGACAAGGAAAACGCAAGAAAATACTTCTGGCTCAAAGTTCAGTGGTGAAAAACTTACAATGCTGCACAACAGGTACTGTCTCTTTCCGTTGCTGATAAGCAAATTTTGGGTTTCTAGGAATACATAACTTTATTTATGAAATACTACATTTGCATACCTCTTGAGTATGATACAGCATACCAATTAAACACAGACCCAATCGAAATCTAAGTGAGTAGTATTTTACTAATTCGGTCCGATAGAGGCACGCTTGTGTACAGATACTCAGCTTTATTAAAACAGACTTTCGTCGTAAGGGTATCATGGGTAGTTTTATTTCATTTCTTATAATACAGTGCACAATTTTCGTTGGGTTTCTTTTAGTGTTGTTAAACAAATACTAAACATGAGAGAGAAAGTAATCATCAACGATATAGGCGAATCCTTTGATGTTATCTATAACAGTCTGACAATGCACATGCAGTTCATTGATTACATGGATGTAGAAAACTTGTTCTGAGTTAAAGCTGTCAAACAAGGTTTGAAGAAGAACAAAATGCCACTACCAGACGACAGCTAATGTAGAAAATACTTTTCTGACTATTTTGGCACGATGCGCTCTCCCCATCCATAATACAAAAGCTTCAAGATGTATCAGCTGCCTGGCTGTCTATTAAACCTGAAAAGAACAAATGTCGCAGAAGTTAGCCCTTTTTTCCACATGCAACTATTTTGGGTTGAGAAGTGAATGGAATTATGTTCAAAGTTCCATTAGATTGATAACTTCAGCAGACAGCAGAATTACGTTCGAAAAATGTAGCAGTAAATGTATTTGAACTCGCGACGTTTCGTCTACGGTGCTCCACACTTACCGTTACACTACCCACTGAACCGTAGCTACTGAAGCTCCATAAGTCAACAACAATACCTCCAGAACTTCGGCATTCCATAGTGTTGTGAGAAAAAGCATATGACCAGATGTAGACTTCTGAGAGACAGACAGTTACTGCTTTTCTTTTGCACTGCACGACGTTTTCAACAAACAAATAGCGCAATAGACTAGCTCAAGTGGAAAGGAACACTTTCTATTTAAATTTTTGCATCCTACACTGTTGGCAGTTCTGTGTACGCGGCAGTTACGTGATTTTATTTCGGTGATTACAAAATATAGATGAATCCATGGACTGGTTAGCCGAGGCAGCTAGTTCATGGTGATTCGGTCAACCAAGTAAATGAATGTACTGAACATGCTGCAAACCACTACAGGGAGCCTGTGTCTCAGAATTCTCATCCAGTGTGGCGCAACGGCGTTACAATAGAAAAATGAGCCACAGGGAAGAGGATTTGGTGGTCTGTAGGATTGCTGATAGATTCATGTACTCATGATCCAGGATCGATTCCAACTTATGCCGATGGTTTTTGATAGGGAGAGACAGATTCTATTCTCTTCTGGCTACGCCAAGTGAAGAAGGTATAATGGCATTGTGGTCTGAAATTCACATTAAACATGATATTCCTTCGCTACCAAGTATAAGTTACGCTGAACCACAATAAAGTCAGGAGTGGCGACATGTAGAAACTCTATCACCAGTAACCTGTCTTATACTAGTTATTTATTTCTAGTGACGAAACAAACGCTATGTAGTGTCACAGGACACTTATTCCATCTTTTATTTGAGCTTCTGTATGTCGATAAAATTGGTTCTGAACTGGAAATGCAACTCAGACCGCCCTTAACGCGGAATTTGATCCCTTCGTGACAGTACAGCTCGACTACAATTAGTTGTTTGTTCAAAACTGCAGATTCCTCAAGATCTCCACAGACTGCGCATGAATGGGTTCGAATCCTGGCCCGGCACTAAAGTTTTCATTATGCATTATCAAACTCTAGGATGAGAACACCTATCTGCTGGTGGATAATAATTTTTATTTTTAATGTATTTCCATTCGTTGTCAACACTAACGATATCTGACGTTTTTGACTCCCAGTGAGACAGAACTATGTGCGAGATCACTGTAAGATCAAAATGTTATTCAGAGCTGCTGGTGGAGAATAATTCGGTAGCTGACGTCTCTTTGTGTGTAGTCAACAACAAAATATTTGGGGTTCGATTACCAGTCAGCACTGAACTCTTCGTCATATTATTTCTAGTCAAACAGGCTCACATGTTGCTGCTGGTGTAAAACCCCATACTTGACGTTCGTTTTCTCTAAAATATAACAGTGATACGTACCGGGTTGGAGTCCTGAGAGGGAAAAAATTAATGTTTCATCTCGTCATTTCAGTTAAAACATCACAGTAGATTGTGCTTAGATATCAACCCGATTAGGTTCTGGGTTCGAATCCCTGTCCAACACACAGCTTTACCTCACGGCATTTCAAGTAAGTTACTTGTGAAGAAGCAATATTTAACATCTCTCGTAGTTCGTTAACAGGGTCAGTAGGGTAGGAATTCACGTCCGTTAAAAATGTTTACGTTATGTAATTTAAATTTGATATTTCCTAGCTGATACTGTCTAAAATCGAGGTATATCACTCTCTTTGTGCTCAGTCAGGAATAACTGTTAGTTTCCGTCAGTCACGAAATCTTTGCTTAGTCTGCATGACCTGGGTTTGAATCCTTATGCAGAACGAGATGGTACGTCGTGTCATTTGAAGTTCATACATATTCTCAACTAGCGGCTCGTCAAAAACGCAAATTTTTAATGTCATTTTATGTTAAGTAATAAGTACGGTATGTTATTTTGTAGAGGAAATCATGAATACGACGAACTTACTACTTGCATTACGTATCTGACGTAATAATGAGAGTGCTAACACTTCAGGAATATCATTCATTGTAATAAATGTGAGCTTACAAGTCTTAAGGACAGTCTTATTTGTGATGAGGTGTTCCCTGATATTTGTAGTATCGTGGTATTAGTTTACATCTTGAGTTACAGAGCAGTGTTTTCTAATGGTGATTTGCTGGAACTATTTTTAATAGTCAAATGACTGTACCGAGGAGCGATTAGAGGACCTGCTAGACAGCTGCGTTATGAGGGTTGTATGCGAAATAGGCGAAATGCAATTGTCGTTCGGATACTTTTGAGCACGACTGTACATTATTAAATCACAATCGCGTGACCCAATTCCAGCTACATGTTGCCTACCTTACGGCTATCAAATGGGAACATAAATTTGATTTTCAATACTGAGAAATATCTGGTGTACTTATGGAGAAAATTTAAAATGCTGTCATAACCTGCTCATTAAGAGACATGATCATATCTTACAAATTCAAGACACTGAAGGCAAGTATTCCTGGTAGAAACTGTGTATTCATCTTTTGGATCTGCAGCTCTTTTACTTTCTTTTCGCACTTGCAGTTAAAGTGGCGGGCATGGGTTCCGCCTTTTTGCAAACGCATTTTTTTTGTTTTTACCCAAACGTGTTTCGGCACCTCTGTGTCGATATCGGTGTTTTTTTTTATTGAAAACTGCATAAAAGTGAAAATGTAGCGCATTTTATGACCATCCAACTACCATATCAACAGATTTAAAAATAGTGAAATCCAACCACAGCCTATACCGCAAACTGACAACGGAAGAGAACGTCCACATACAGAAGGCAACAGCAAAACGGAAACAAGTTTTAAATGAAAACAATCCATTTTGTAAAGGCACATTGTTTAACGAATGAACCCCAAAGGGGTTATGAAATACAACATAGTGCTCACCGCGTTTTGCGATGAAATGAAATATGCGTTTGTCGCCATAGGCCGGGATGCCCCCTGCGGGGCAGGTCCGGCCGCGTTGGTGCAGGTCTTGTTACATTCGATGCCACATTGGGCGACCTGCACGCCGGATGGGTATGAAATGATGATGACACCAGCACAACACTCAGTCTCTGAGCGCAGAAAATCCCCGACCCGGGCCCTTAGGGCGGCAGTCGTCACGCTGAGCACTCAGCTATAGGGGCGGACCGCGTTTTGCGATGAAAAAAGGCGTTTGTAAAGAAAGATATTACATAAAGTACGTTAATGTGTGTGTGCAGTTTCCTCGGAACCCAAGAGGAGGAAGTTAGTCACAACAATGCACGAGTAGTAACAAAGATACACGCAAAACATTTTGACACGCCAAAATCACCTTTTTTGTTGTTTTTTTTTATTTATTTTTAAATCATGGCACGTTTTAACTTGTCGATGAAATTTACATTTACATGGTTTGCAGATGACGAGCAATCAGTGCAGAACACCATAGAGTCGCTGCTGAAAAACCATATAATGTAAAATCGCGGTAAGAAGCAGAACGAACGAAAAACTTTCTCTCTGCCTCACTTTGTTACATCAGTTATAACCTGAAACGTTTCCACTTTTTACAGTTTTCAATAAACAAAACCCCGCTGATGGTGGCACAGAGGTGCTCAAACATGTTTGGATAAAAAGTAAAAACTGTGTTTGCAAAAAGGCAGGACCCATATTCTAGAAGAATCTGTATGTCTTGAGCCATCTTAGCCGACAACGCACCAGTCACCCACAATTCACTCATTTAGTATTTGAATATGAATGCACCTTGTGACTTCCAACAAACGTTACACATTATTTCAAACCTTTCTCAAAATTTGATAGACGGAAAAAAGCGTATCGCTTACATTATCGCGGCGAATTCTGTAAAACTTCAGCATGAGGCATACGTTTTAATTTATTACTTCTCTAGAACCGACTTTATTCGCAATGCATTTTGCAGACACTACCTACATATAGCACTGAACGCACCCGCAAAATTATATCATTCTACGACATCATAAACACTGAGACGCGTGAAAGGCTACGTTGTCTTCAAACGGAACTCAAGACGGTATCATCGCTGTCTTAAAAATATAACATCTCGTGTAAGAATGGAAGCACAAGAAGTAATTCTTACCTTTACTAAGCGAGCAAAAATCGCAGAAGCACAACGAGTCGCGCAGTTAAGATCCACGACAGCAACGCAAACGCCAGCTCGTAGCACAGTGACGCCGGCGGACAGGTGGACGCCCTGCCTCTAGCGGTGTCAGTGCTGCCAACAGCACTGTGGTAGGCGTACCAACGGCACTCCGTCGCGTTCTCGGCGTGTGCATTCGCTAAAATGAATACGCCACAACTGGCGTCCTGTCAATTACTCCATTTAACTTAGTCTAGATCAGTGTTCGTTAAACATTTTGGCATTAGAGCCAATATTAACATTGTAGGGCGTAAAGTGGATGTAAAGTGGACACTCAGAAATTCAATTTCCACCAAACAATGGTTATTGATAGAAGCTTACCACTTACACATTTTGATTCTACGTATTATTAGGTATCGCACCAAATATTTTTGAACTAAAAAGAAAAAATATACTGGAACTACGTGCACTTTCCTGGAGGCTTACGTAATCTACCGATATTCCGTACCTAAGCGGGTACTGCGGCGAGTGCCATCGCAGCAGGATCCCATGTTTGTTTCACTGGTTTCTGGACAAGTTTTTAAGGCGTCTTCACGTCTTAGTATCTGAAACAATACCAAGCAGCTGCAGCAGCCCGTTTTTAGTTGGCCTTTTGTGTTAGGCGAAGTAGAACAGAGACGGTTTTAAATAATATAAGGTAATTAACACAAAATTGTCAGAAAGGGATAGAAAGGCGGATGACAGCTTTGTATATAAAAGGGTTCAAAAGTCAGTTTCGTCTGTTGTATTCTGCATGCTATCTGGAAGTAACTATTATTGGGATGAACACTTCCCCACTTTCCCGACCGAACGCCATGTCGGCGTCACTGATCCACGTAAGAAACTGTCAAACTGAAGTAAAAAAAAAAGGAAATACATCTTTAGGCAAAAGACATTGTTTAAACGTTGGTAGGGCGACAACTGATTACTCTCCATGGAAGTCAAGTAGCAAGAATATGATGCAAATGACTTGATCAGACGACTCAAAAACAAGAACTTTTTTTATAAAAAATAACAGAATGAGCTTCCTCTGTCAGCTTCACTGACAAAAATGGTGATTTATATTAGCACTAGTCTTACCACTTCTCGGCAGGCAGCAGCGCTGTTGAGGAAAAAAAAAAGAAAAAAGGCAATGGCCACTCTGGCCACGTTACCACACCTTCCCCCACCGATCTTACTATTAATTGGTAAACTCCATAAATCAGGATGTTGTATTAGTTATTAACAGTAACTGCAGTATCAGACTATCACAAATGTTTTGAATGACATTTTTCTTTTTCTTATTGCATTGTATTACAACAGCTTTCATTTGATTGGATATTACTCGCTACAACCATGTACTACATCTGCAGATGACCGCCTCTGTAATTCACACTCAGGTCTCCACGCTACCTCCGCACAGCAACTCAAGCGTGCGTCGTTAGCACCGATCAGCTGCCATGGTAGCGTTGCAAGACAAACAGTAACATGTCAGTGGCCGCACTTCATTCCACAGTGCCCCTGACGTTAGCGGCAAACTTTACGTAGCCCAATACCTAATTCACCACCACCAATTAAAATTAAGCATAATCGAGTAAACAAACATTTTTGAAATGTGGTCAAGATTCCTAATTATCGGTGCTGTTGAGGAGAACTGCATGTATGTAGGCAAGATTTTTTTGCCCTAGCATTATGTTGTTTTTGTGTGGCTTTGATCAGGTCTAATGGAAATGAAATGTTCCACTAGATATTCCGTTTCGATATTTATTGTTCGAAAAAGAGCATTTGTCAGATCCTCTATGACCAACTGAGATAGGTTGCTGCATGATTCTACATCCTACAGGACACCAAAAATTTGATCTTACCCTGTTGTTGTCACCGCATTAGAGCAAGTATTACTTTTTAACAAGTCAAACCATTGTTTTTTAAAATGGCAGACTTTCAAGGATGACGTTATGGTATACAGCAGTTGACAAGTTTAATAACAAATAGCGGTCTGTTACCTAGGTCTACTGTTATTCGACATTAAACTGTAACTTAGTCTATATTTGTACATTAAGGAGGCCAATTTACAGGAAAAGCCCATCATTGCTCTTCAAACAACATTAAATTTGTGTACGTTTGTCGCATCTGTTTCCATCTGTCCTCCATTGATTTGGTTTTGCACAAATGATGTAACCTACAAGTGAGGTACTGTTTTAACAGCAGCTTTATCAAATGCACTAACATTTTTCTCCAAATTCAGAGGAATCTATTGGGTGATAAAACCCAGTAAATAAACTGTCTTTCCGCCAACATTCTGAATATATCAAGATATAAGTTTACACATTTTTTTTTCTCCTCTACTGACGTCTGACGATTCCTTAACACGCTTTGCGCCACTTTTAACATATGGTACACTGGGCACGATTAATGATGCAGGAAAAAGGTTAAACGCCCGATTTCGACCATGAAACAGAGCTTCTGTTGCAGCAAAGAGGTATATGATGTTTATGTAAGTCTTCGTGTTGCGCCCATTTAACTAACATGCCGAGAGTGTTGGAGATATAAAATATGGCGGCCAGCGTTGCTTGTTGCTGCCACCCACGCGTAGATAGCCTTTCTATGTTGATCATTTACCTCACTGGTTCTGACTTTGGATTAGATTAATTATTCATTCCATAGAGCCATAAAAGAGGGGATCCTCCTGGGTGTGGAACATGTCAGATAAACACCTTACAAAAATGTAAGTAGAAAAACTTGAGTTTCATTAATTTTAATGATCCTCAGTCAATAAACAGTAAAATTATGTACATGAATAAACTTCTAATATTTACAGGTTTAATACGTACATCTGCTTTCATTAAATCCATCATTGGCTATAACAACCAAGTATTGTCCAAAATTAAAGTATAATAAATTTTCATTAAAATAATCTACTGCACTTCTTGAGAGACTCATGGATGGAATGGAAGGAGTTGGCCACCAAAAATTCTTTTAAATTGTGCCTTGTTTGAAACTAAACTCTTAATGGTTGCTGGTAACATATTGAAAATATGCGTTGCTGAATACTGGACTCTTTTCTGGGAAAGGGTAAGTGATTTTAAATCTTCATGTATATTGTTTTTATTCCTAGGATTGATACTGTGTACTCAGCAGTTAGTTAAGAGATGTATTATTTACAACAAACTTCATTCCCCCCAGGGGGTCCACAACTCTTTTGTGGACACGTGCGTAGCAAGCACGGGACCCCGAGCTAATGTGGCCCTCCTTCCTTTCCGGGCTGCATACCTTCCCTTCCCTTTCCGCATCCCTCCCCGTCCCCCATCTTCGCCCCCCCCCCCACCACTGGTTCTTTCCTTCCCTTTCTCCCCCTCTGGGAGTATGGTTTGTGCCTACGTCCGGAGACGGACGCTCGAAACTGTTCCAAATTCCTTGCTTTCTACACGTGCAAGTCCTCGTCCTTCCTCTGTCCTTCCCTTTTCCTTCCCTCTTCACCTGGCCCTTTTCTCCGCTGCGGCGTTTGAGACCCCCTCTTCTTTCCTTTCCCTTTCTCTTTTTTCCTCCCTGTGCGTGTCTGAAGGCCGACCCACGCACTTCCATGCGTAGCCGGTGACGGGGTAACGCGTAATTCCCCACCCCGGGTAGACAGGTAGGACACGTATGTACCCCCTGGTAACGGCCAGGCCCAGGTAGGGGTGATTACCCGAGCTGATACCTTCCGAAAGTGCCGATTGGTCCCTCCGTCCGTTTGTTGGGAGGTGTGACCTGAGGTGTGAACAATCACCTAAGGCGGGTGTGCCCTCGGTGAGGGCCCCCACAACGGAGGAGCGCGCCATCGGAGACGCCGGTAATCATGGGGGATTCTTCCGCAATGGTTTCCTCACCTTCCACTATGTCTGCTCACAAACGTAAGTTCACTGAGTCTCAGCCACAGACGGTTCTTCCATCGTTGCCACAGTTCCTTGTTGTTTCTCGGTCTGACGAAGGTCACGACTTTTCCACGGTCAACCCTTTCATTATTCAGAAAGGTGTCGACGCAATTGCGGGTCCTGTAAAGTCTTGTTCCAGATTACGGAATGGCACCATGTTGTTAGAAACACACAGTGCCCTCCAGGCTCAAAAATTGCTGCGTACTTCTCTGCTCCACACCTTCCCTGTCTGGGTGGAACCGCACCGTACCTTAAATTCCTCGCGTGGAGTCGTTTATACCCGCTCCCTCGATGGATTGTCTGACGAAGAAATTCAGCACTACCTGTCTGACCAGGGCGTCACGGCTGTTAATCGGGTTATGAAAAGGGTTGACTCGAACATCATTCCAACCCGCACTGTCTTCTTGACATTTGACAAAGTTCAACTCCCATCAAAAATCAAAGCAGGCTATGAGATAATTTCCGTTCGCCCTTATGTCCCAAACCCTACGCGTTGCTATCGATGTCAGCGGTTCAATCACACCAGCCAGTCCTGTTCTAATCCGGCCAAATGTGTTACGTGTGGCAAGGATGCCCATGAGGGTGCTTGTCCACCTCCATCCCCTCGCTGCATCAACTGTATGGGTGACCACGCTGCTTCCTCTCGAGATTGCCCCGTTTTTAAGGACGAAAAGCTCATCCAGGAAATAAGAGTGAATGAAAAGGTGTCGACCTTTGCTGCTCGAAAGTTACTCGCCAGTCGACAGCCCACCGTGCCTCAGAAAGGAAAATACAGCACTGTCCTTGCTTCTCCTCGGCCAACAAAGGAGGCGGCCACGCAGACTTGCGACCTCACCTTTAGTACCACGGTCGTCAGATCTGCCAGCGCAAAGATCGCCCGTTCAACCTCACCTCTTTCGCCTGCCCACTCTATGGCTCACCCTTCGTCGGGTTCTGCTAAATCTCGAGCCCAAAAGTCAGACGCCAAGTCTTCGAAAAAAGAGCATTCTCGTGAAGAGTTTTTACGTACCGCAATTTCACAACCATCGCTTCCTCCTTCATCTAAACATCATACATCCAAGAAGGCTACGAAGAAACACAGTTCCTCTCCTTCTCCGCCAAGGCGTGTCCCATCTACAGCACCACCTGGCGGAAATCGCCCTCGGCCGTCTTCTGTGTTGCCGAGGCGCACTGCTGGTGGCCGGTCAACTGGCCGAACGTTGGTGGCAGGAGCTGCTCCTGACCAACCTATGGATCAGGATCTTCTGCCTTCGACTGAATGCCATTCCATGCTGTCGGTCGCAAGCTCTGAGCAGTCGTTGAGTTGACAGCACCCTTGGTCACGTTCCTCCATATTCTGTTCACCCTATGTCCATTATCCACTGGAATATCCGCGGCATTCGAGCGAATCGGGATGAATTGTCGATCCTCTTACGATCCTACTCGCTGGTCATCTTCTGTCTTCAGGAAACAAAGCTGCGTCCCCATGACCGCTTTGTTCTCCCTCATTTTCAGTCCGTCCGGTATGACCTTCACCCTGTTGAAGGCACTCCAGCCCATGGAGGACTCATGATTCTGCTCCATGATACTCTCCATTATCACCCAATCCCCTTAAACAGTTCCTTCCAAGCTGTCGCCGTCCGTCTTTCCCTTTCTGGATACACGTTCTCTCTTTGTACGGTATACATTCCATCGTCCACACCAATGGCACGAGCTGATCTCCTTCATCTTCTTGATCAGCTTCCACCCCCCTATTTGCTGGTTGGAGACTTCAATGCCCACCACCCGCTTTGGGGATCTCCACATCCTTGTCCACGTGGCTCACTATTGCTAGACGTCTTCCACCAAGCAGATCTAGTCTTCCTCAACACTGGGGTCCCCACATTTTTGTCTGCCTCCACGACAAATTTATCTCATTTGGACCTTGCGGTCGGTACTGTTCCGCTAGCTCGGCGCTTCGAATGGTTCGCCCTTGATGATACACACTCGAGTGACCACTTTCCATGTGTTCTTAGACTGCAGCCTCAACTGCTATATATGCGCTCGCGACGCTGGAAGTTTGCCCCTCAGTCTGCAAGATCCGGGCAGTTGCAGAGGGTGGGCTTACTGGTAGTTGGAAGCTCCAACGTCAGGCGCGTTATGGGGCCCCTTAGGGAAATGGCAGCAAGAGAGGGGAAGAAAACCAATGTGCACTCCGTGTGCATACCGGGGGGAGTCATTCCAGATGTGGAAAGGGTCCTTCCGGATGCCATGAAGGGTACAGGGTGCACCCATCTGCAGGTGGTCGCTCATGTCGGCACCAATGATGTGTGTCGCTATGGATCGGAGGAAATCCTCTCTGGCTTCCGGCGGCTATCTGATTTGGTGAAGACTGCCAGTCTCGCTAGCGGGATGAAAGCAGAGCTCACCATCTGCAGCATCGTCGACAGGACTGACTGCGGACCTTTGGTACAGAGCCGAGTGGAGGGTCTGAATCAGAGGCTGAGACGGTTCTGCGACCATGTGGGCTGCAGATTCCTCGACTTGCGCCATAGGGTGGTGGGGTTTCGGGTTCCGCTGGATAGGTCAGGAGTCCACTACACGCAACAAGCGGCTACACGGGTAGCAGGGGTTGTGTGGCGTGGGCTGGGCGGTTTTTTAGGTTAGATGGCCTTGGGCAAGTACAGAAAGTGCAACAGCCTCAACGGGTGCGGGGCAAAGTAAGGACATGCGGGGACCAAGCAGCAATCGGTATTGTAATTGTCAACTGTCGAAGCTGCGTTGGTAAAGTACCGGAACTTCAAGCGCTGATAGAAAGCACCGAAGCTGAAATCGTTATAGGTACAGAAAGTTGGCTTAAGCCAGAGATAAATTCTGCCGAAATTTTTACAAAGGTACAGACGGTGTTTAGAAAGGATAGATTGCATGCAACCGGTGGTGGAGTGTTCGTCGCTGTTAGTAGTAGTTTATCCTGTAGTGAAGTATAAGTGGATAGTTCCTGTGAATTATTATGGGTGGAGGTTACACTAAACAACCGAACTAGGTTAATAATTGGCTCCTTTTACCGACCTCCCGACTCAGCAGCATTAGTGGCAGAACAACTGAGAGAAAATTTGGAATACATTTCACATAAATTTTCTCAGCATGTTATAGTCTTAGGTGGAGATTTCAATTTACCAGATATAGACTGGGACACTCAGATGTTTAGCACGGGTGGTAGGGACAGAGCATCGAGTGACATTATACTGAGTGCACTATCCGAAAATTAACTCGAGCAATTAAACAGAGAACCGACTCGTGGAGATAACATCTTGGAGCTACTGATAACAAACAGACCCGAACTTTTCGACTCTGTATGTACAGAACAGGGAATCAGTGATCATAAGGCCGTTGCAGCATCCCTGAATACGGAAGTTAATAGGAATATAAAAAACGGGAGGAAGGTTTATCTGTTTAGCAAGAGTAATAGAAGGCAGATTTCAGACTACCTAACAGATCAAAACGAAAATTTCTGTTCCAACACTGACAATGTTGAGTGTTTATGGAAAAAGTTCAAGGCAATCGTAAAATGCATTTTAGACAGGTATGTGCCGAATAAAACTGTGAGGGACGGGAAAAACCCACCGTGGTACAACAACAAAGTTAGGAAACTACTGCGCAAGCAAAGAGAGCTTCACTCCAAGTTTAAACGCAGCCGAAACCTCTCAGACAAACAGAAGCTAAACGATGTCAAAGTTAGCGTAAGGAGGGCTATGCATGAAGCGTTCATTGAATTCGAAAGTAAAATTCTATGTACCGACTTGACAGAAAATCCTAGGAAGTTCTGGTCTTACGTTAAATCAGTAAGTGGCTCGAAACAGCATATGCAGACACTACGGGATGATGATGGCATTGAAACAGAAGATGACACGCGTAAAGCTGAAATACTAAACACCTTTTTCCAAAGCTGTTTCACAGAGGAAGACCGCACTGCAGTTCCTTCTCTAAATCCTCGCACAAACGAAAAAATGGCTGACATCGAAATAAGTGTCCAAGGAATAGAAAAGCAACTGGAATCACTCAATAGAGGAAAGTCCACTGGACCTGACGGGATACCAATTCGATTCTACACAGAGTACGCGAAAGAACTTGCCCCCCTTCTAACAGCCGTGTACCGCAAGTCTCTAGAGGAACGGAGGGTTCCAAATGATTGGAAAAGGGCACAGATAGTCCCAGTCTTCAAGAAGGGTCGTCGAGCAGATGCGCAAAACTATAGACCTATATCTCTTACGTCGATCTCTTGTAGAATTTTAGAACATGTTTTTTGCTCGCGTATCATGTCATTTCTGGAAACCCAGAATCTACTATGTAGGAATCAACATGGATTCCGGAAACAGCGATCGTGTGAGACCCAACTCGCCTTATTTGTTCATGAGACCCAGAAAATATTAGATACAGGCTCCCAGGTAGATGCTATTTTTCTTGACTTCCGGAAGGCGTTCGATACAGTTCCGCACTGTCGCCTGATAAACAAAGTAAGAGCCTACGGAATATCAGACCAGCTGTGTGGCTGGATTGAAGAGTTTTTAGCAAACAGAACACAGCATGTTGTTATCAATGGAGAGACGTCTACAGACGTTAAAGTAACCTCTGGCGTGCCACAGGGGAGTGTTATGGGACCATTGCTTTTCACAATATATATAAATGACTTTGTAGATAGTGTCGGAAGTTCCATGCGGCTTTTCGCGGATGATGCTGTAGTATACAGAGAAGTTGCAGCATTAGAAAATTGTAGCGAAATGCAGGAAGATCTGCAGCGGATAGGCACTTGGTGCAGGGAGTGGCAACTGACCCTTAACATAGACAAATGTAATGTATTGCGAATACATAGAAAGAAGGATCCTTTATTGTATGATTATATGATAGCGGAACAAAAACTGGTAGCAGTTACTTCTGTAAAATATCTGGGAGTATGCGTGCAGAACGATTTGAAGTGGAATGATCATATAAAATTAATTGTTGGTAAGGCGGGTACCAGGTTGAGATTCATTGGGAGAGTGCTTAGAAAATGTAGTCCATCAACAAAGGAGGTGGCTTACAAAACACTCGTTCGACCTATACTTGAGTATTGCTCATCAGTGTGGGATCCGTACCAGGTCGGGTTGACGGAAGAGATTGAGAAGATCCAAAGAAGAGCGGCGCGTTTTGTTACCGGGTTATTTGGTAACCGTGATAGCGTTACGGAGATGTTAAATAAACTCAAGTGGCAGACTCTGCAAGAGAGGCGCTCTGCATCGCGGTGTAACTTGCTCGCCAGGTTTCGAGAGGGTGCGTTTCTGGATGAGGTATCGAATATATTGCTTCCCCCTACTTATACCTCCCGAGGAGATCACGAATGTAAAATTAGAGAGATTAGAGCGCGCACGGAGGCTTTCAGACAGTCGTTCTTCCCGCGAACAATACGCGACTGGAACAGGAAAGGGAGGTAATGACAGTGGCACGTAAAGTGCCCTCCGCCACACACCGTTGGGTGGCTTGCGGAGTATCAATGTAGATGTAGATGTAGAAGCCGATTGGACACTTTTTTCGTCTCTAGCGACATTCGATGACCGTCGCTTTCCCAGCGTCGACGATGAGGTCACACATGTTACCGACGTTATTCTCACAGCTGCGGAACGTTCAATACCACGCACCTCCGAATTGCCCCGGCGCCCCCCAGTTCCTTGGTGGAACGAGGCATGCCGTGACGCAATACGTGAGCGGCGACGTGCTCTTCGCATTTTCCGTCACCATCCAACTTTGGCCAACTGTATCCGATATAAGCAGCTCCGTGCGCGATGCCGTCGCGTCATCCGCGATAGCAAGAAGGCAAGCTGGAAATTCCTTATTAGCTCATTTAACACCTTCACTCCCTCCTCGGAAGTTTGGAGTCGGCTTCGACGGTTCTCAGGCGCGCTTAGTTTCTCCCCGGTATCTGGGCTCACTGTCGCGCATGATACCTTAGTGGACCCCGTCGCAATTTCTAACTCATTGGGTCAGCACTTTGCTGAGATTTCGAGCTCTTCAGATTACCCGCCAGCGTTTCTCCCGAAGAAACGTGCAGCGGAAGTGCGACATCTTGCTTTCTCCTCTCAAAATCATGAGAGCTACAATACTGTTTTCTCCATGCGGGAACTCCAACATGCCCTCTCTTCTTCTCGCTCCTCCGCCCCAGGACCGGATGGTATCCATGTCCAAATGTTGCTGCATTTATCAACTCATAGCCTGCGTTACCTCCTTCGCCTTTATAATCGAATTTGGAACGACAGTACCATTCCCAGGCGATGGCGGGAAGCTATTGTCGTTCCCGTTCCGAAACCTGGAAAGGACAAACATCTCCCCTCTAGCTGTCGCCCCATTTCTCTCACGAGTAGTGTCTGTAAGGTTTTGGAGCGTATGGTGAATTACCGTTTAGCTTGGTGGCTGGAATCCCGCAGTCTTTTAACACCAGCCCAATGCGGATTCCGAAAGCATCGTTCTGCCGTTGACCATCTTGTTGCTCTCTCCACTTATATCATGAACAATTTTCTCCGGAAACGCCAAAGGGTAGCAATATTTTTTGATCTGGAGAGAGCATTCGATACCTGTTGGAGGACAGGCATCCTCCGCACACTGTTCTCTTGGGGCTTTCGAGGCTGCCCCTTTTTCTTCGCGAATTTATGGCAGAGCGCACATTTAGGGTGCGGGTGAACACTACTCTCTCCCGTACTTTCTCCCAAGAAAACGGGGTACCCCAGGGCTCCGTGCTGAGTGTTGTACTGTTTGCCATCGCCATTAATCCAATTATGGATTGTCTCCTTCCTGATGTCTCGGGCTCCCTCTTTGTGGACGATTTTGCGATCTACTACAGCTCTCAACGGACCAGCCTTCTTGAAAGACGTCTTCAAGGATGTCTCGATCACCTCCACTCGTGGAGCATCGACACCGGCTTCCGTTTCTCACCCAGTAAGACGGTTTGTGTTAATTTTTGGCGACGTAAGGAGTTTCTTCCGCCCTCCTTACATCTAGGTCCTGTCAACCTTCCGTTTTCCGACGTCGCTAAATTCTTGGGTCTTATGTTTGACAGAAAACTGTGCTGGTTCTCCCACGTTTCCTATCTTTTGGCTCGCTGTCTGCGTTCGCTTAACACCCTCCGTGTCCTGAATGGTACCTCCTGGGGAGCGGACCGAGTGGTCCTTCTCCGCCTCTATCGCGCCTTAGTGCGCTCGAAATTCGATTATGGAACCATAGTCTACTCCTCTGCTCGGCCGTCTATTCTTCGGCGTCTCGACTCTATCCACCACCGTGGATTACGTTTAGTGTCTGGAGATTGTTACACCAGCCCTGTGGAAAGCCTTTATGCTGAGACTGCTGAACCTCCGCTGTCCAATCGGCGGGCAGTCCTTCTGAGTCGTTATGCTAGCCATCTGTCTTCCATGCCTGCTAATCCAGCCCATGACCTTTTTTTCGACGCCTCCTTTGATGTAGGGTATGCAGGCCGCTCCTCCTCCCTCCTACCCCCGGGAGTCCGCTTCCGTCAACTGCTCCATCCTCTTTCCTTCCGCTTTCCTAAAACCTTCTTGACAACTTGGGGTACAGCACCGCCTTGGCTCCGTCCCCGGATCGACTTGCTCAGAGACCTATGTCAATTTCCCAAGGATGGTACCCCTACACTTGTTTACCGTCGGGCATTTGCTGCTCTATGTGCACAAATGACGGAAGCCACATTTATTTACACCGATGGCTCGAAAACATCGTTAGGTGTAGGGAGTGCCTATATTGTTGGCGACACCCCAAATCACTTTCGGCTTCCCGACCAGTGTTCGGTTTATACTGCAGAGCTTTACGCTGTTCTCCAGGCTGTCCACTACATCCGCCGCCATCAGCGGATACAGTACGTAATATGCTCAGATTCTCTCAGCTCTCTCCTAAGTCTCCAAGCTCTTTACCCTGTGCACCCTCTGGTCCACCGGATTCAGGATTGTCTGCGCTTGCTCCACCTGGGGGGCGTCTCAGTGGCGTTCCTCTGTGGGAATGAGGCGGCCGATATAGCGGCCAAGGCTGCAGTCTCTCTTCCTCGGCCAGCTATTCAGTCTCTTCCGTTTACCGATCTCCGGAGCGGGTTATGTCGCCAAGTTGCTCATTTATGGCATGCGCATTGGTCAACACTTCCCCATAATAAATTGCGGGAAGTGAAAGCCCTTCCTTGCGCTTGGACCTCTTCCTCCCGAACGCGTCGTCGGGAGGAGGTTATTTTAGCTAGACACCGGATAGGGCACTGTCTTTTTAGCCATCGACATCTTTTAAGCGGTGATCCTCCCCCACTCTGTCCCCACTGCTCTCAGCTGTGGACGGTCAGACACCTTTTAATTGAATGCCCCTATTTTAATCCGTTACGCTCCCGTCTACAGCTATCGCCTGATCTATCGTCGATTTTAGCAAATGACACGCGCTCAGCTGACCGCGTTCTACAGTTTATTAGTGACAGTGAAATGACGTCAGTCATTTGACGCTTTTTTTGGGGACAACCAACCCCTTTTTATAGTGGATTTTTAAGCATTCCTTCTGCCTTTAGTTTCTCAAATTTTATGACTTTGTTCCCATTGCTGCTGATTTTAAATTTCGTTTCTTTCCTGTTTCCTACGTCATGGGCTGGGCGCTAATGACCATAGAAGTTTTGCGCCCTAAAACCACAAAAAAAAACTTCATTAAGGAATAAATATACTGAGAAGCTGTGACCAATACGCCCAATTCTTTGAATAGGTTTCGACATGATGTTCTTGGATTTAACTACTCATTACTCTTATTATACCCTTCTGTACTCGAAAAATTTTTTCTCTGCTTGTGGAGTTACCCAAAAATATGATACCATATGACATAATGGAGTGAAAATAACCAAAAATGCCAGTTTTTTTATATTTATATCTATGTCTGACATCATTCACACTGCAAACACAGACTTGTTTAGGCGCTTTAGCAGTTCATTAGTATGTTGCCCCCAATTGAATTTATTATCAAGTTGTAATCCCAAGAATTTTACACTCTCAACTTCTCCTATTTCCATATCATATTTTATACACACACCAGAAGGAAATCTCTTGGAAGTTCTGAACTGCATATAGTTGGTCTTTTCAAAGTTTAATGGCAGTGAATTGGCTATGAACCACTTACTAATGTCAGTAAAAATTTGATTAGCTGTCCTTTCTAAATGTATATTTGATTTACTATTTATTGCAATGTTTGTAACACTGCAAATAAGACAAACTTGTCATCTGGTAATGTAACAGATGACAGGTCATTAATGTACACAAGAAACAGTAGTGACCTAGTACGGAACCTTGGGGAGCACCACATGTAATTTCTTCCCAGTCAGATGATGTGTGATTGCCTACTGCTGAAGTGTTAAGTAATGACACCCTTTGTTTTCTATTAGAAAGATATGACTGAAACCACTTTGCAGCACTACCAGTGACGCCATGATATTTTAATTTACGTAAAAGAATGCTGTGATTCACACAGTCAAACGCCTTTCACTGGTCACAGAATATGCCAGTTGATTCTAATTTGTTGTCCAATGAATTGAGGACATTTTCGCTGTAAGTGTAAATAGCTTTCTCAATATCAGAAACCTTAAGAAACTCAAAATGTGACTTTGACATTATGTTATTTTCACTAAGGTGCTTAAGTAGACGCTTGAACATAACTTTATCAAAGATTTTTGAAAAAGCTGGCAAAAGTGAGATCGGTCGGTAATTTGTCGGCATTTCTTTGTCCCCTTTCTTGTGGAGAGGTATAGCTTCAGCATATTTAAGCCAGTCCGCGAATGTTCCTGTGACAAGTGATTGATTACACAAATAACTTAAGATATGACTAAGCTCACACGAACACTCTTTTATTAACTTTGTTGATATGTTATCATAACCACTAGAATGCTTTGATTTCGAGGACTTTATGATGGATTCTATTTCTTTGGGTGAAGTAAGTGTCAATTCCATTTTACTGAGATTGCTTGTGTGCACTGGTCTCAGATATTCCATTGCATTATTTACTGAACCTGACAACCCCATGCTATCAGTAACAGAGGCAAAAAACTTGTTTAAATGAGGATCGAAACTGTCTCTACTGCGCATGCGCAGTTTGGTGTTAGTTTGGAAACGGATTCGTTCGGTTGTGACACCTTTACTCGAACGAACCTTCTATTAGTTTTGGACACAGTCACAACCTCGCCGTTCTCCTGGCGTCCAAAACTACGCGGCGGCTTCTGCCCTCTGCCTCTCCACCGTGGGGAAATCCAGGTCACTTCCACTCGCTGGCCGGTCGGCCGGCCAGGTACCTACCCATACCCCTGTGACATCGCGAGCCGCTGCCCTGTCTCTGACTCATTGCTCCGAGGACGGCCACAGTGCTCCAAATTGCAAGCCGCATATCGGTCAGTTCAAACTTCCGTACCACGACCAACGTAAAGATTGATTCCGTGATGAAGCAAACCTTCAGGGATGATGGAAAAAAAAGTAAACCTGTCACGGCTGCAGCATCTACGGAGTGTCTGTTCTTTTGAAGGAGCTGACACCGTGCATAAGCCTGGCTGGGCAATGGATCCACTTTCTTCAGTGGGAATGCACGAAAGACGTCCGACATCCAGTGGGAATCTCTGAGTAGCGGACAGGAGTGTAATGGACTGGGGCTGCGGGCGGGCAGCGGCGCTCGGCGGGGGTGTGGGTCGGCCGTCAGGCGAACCGAGGCAGTCCGTGCAGCTGCGATGACGTGGCGTCGTGGTCACCGCACTTCCCTGGCAAGGTGGAGAGTCCTGGCTCGAATCGCGGTCCGGTAGACACTCCCTCGTCGCCGCTGATTCCGCTTATGTCCCGCTGCAGCTGGCAGTAGTGATCCCCCGTCCATTCACATTTTTCTCCAAATTCAGAGGAATCTATTGGGTGATAAAACCCAGTAAATAAACTGTCTTTGCGCCAACATTCTGAATATATCAAGATATAAGTTTACACATTTTTTTTTCTCCTCTACTGACGTCTGACGATTCCTTAACACGCTTTGCGCCACTTTTAACATATGGTACACTGGGCACGATTAATGATGCAGGAAAAAGGTTAAACGCCCGATTTCGACCATGAAACAGAGCTTCTGTTGCAGCAAAGAGGTATATGATGTTTATGTAAGTCTTCGTGTTGCGCCCATTTAACTAACATGCCGAGAGTGTTGGAGATATAAAATATGGCGGCCAGCGTTGCTTGTTGCTGCCACCCACGCGTAGATAGCCTTTCTATGTTGATCATTTACCTCACTGGTTCTGACTTTGGATTAGATTAATTATTCATTCCATAGAGCCATAAAAGAGGGGATCCTCCTGGGTGTGGAACATGTCAGATAAACACCTTACAAAAATGTAAGTAGAAAAACTTGAGTTTCATTAATTTTAATGATCCTCAGTCAATAAACAGTAAAATTATGTACATGAATAAACTTCTAATATTTACAGGTTTAATACGTACATCTGCTTTCATTAAATCCATCATTGGCTATAACAACCAAGTATTGTCCAAAATTAAAGTATAATAAATTTTCATTAAAATAATCTACTGCACTTCTTGAGAGACTCATGGATGGAATGGAAGGAGTTGGCCACCAAAAATTCTTTAAAATTGTGCCTTGTTTGAAACTAAACTCTTAATGGTTGCTGGTAACATATTGAAAATATGCGTTGCTGAATACTGGACTCTTTTCTGGGAAAGGGTAAGTGATTTTAAATCTTCATGTATATTGTTCTTATTCCTAGGATTGATACTGTGTACTCAGCAGTTAGTTAAGAGATGTATTATTTACAACAAACTTCATTCCCCCCAGGGGGTCCACAACTCTTTTGTGGACACGTGCGTAGCAAGCACGGGACCCCGAGCTAATGTGGCCCTCCTTCCTTTCCGGGCTGCATACCTTCCCTTCCCTTTCCGCATCCCTCCCCGTCCCCCATCTTCGCCCCCCCCCCCACCACTGGTTCTTTCCTTCCCTTTCTCCCCCTCTGGGAGTATGGTTTGTGCCTACGTCCGGAGACGGACGCTCGAAACTGTTCCAAATTCCTTGCTTTCTACACGTGCAAGTCCTCGTCCTTCCTCTGTCCTTCCCTTTTCCTTCCCTCTTCACCTTGCCCTTTTCTCCGCTGCGGCGTTTGAGACCCCCTCTTCTTTCCTTTCCCTTTCTCTTTTTTCCTCCCTGTGCGTGTCTGAAGGCCGACCCACGCACTTCCATGCGTAGCCGGTGACGGGGTAACGCGTAATTCCCCGCCCCGGGTAGACAGGTAGGACACGTACGTACCCCCTGGTAACGGCCAGGCCCAGGTAGGGGTGATTACCCGAGCTGATACCTTCCGAAAGTGCCGATTGGTCCCTCCGTCCGTTTGTTGGGAGGTGTGACCTGAGGTGTGAACAATCACCTAAGGCGGGTGTGCCCTCGGTGAGGGCCCCCACAACGGAGGAGCGCGCCATCGGAGACGCCGGTAATCATGGGGGATTCTTCCGCAATGGTTTCCTCACCTTCCACTATGTCTGCTCACAAACGTAAGTTCACTGAGTCTCAGCCACAGACGGTTCTTCCATCGTTGCCACAGTTCCTTGTTGTTTCTCGGTCTGACGAAGGTCACGACTTTTCCACGGTCAACCCTTTCATTATTCAGAAAGGTGTCGACGCAATTGCGGGTCCTGTAAAGTCTTGTTCCAGATTACGGAATGGCACCCTGTTGTTAGAAACACACAGTGCCCTCCAGGCTCAAAAATTGCTGCGTACTTCTCTGCTCCACACCTTCCCTGTCTGGGTGGAACCGCACCGTACCTTAAATTCCTCGCGTGGAGTCGTTTATACCCGCTCCCTCGATGGATTGTCTGACGAAGAAATTCAGCACTACCTGTCTGACCAGGGCGTCACGGCTGTTAATCGGGTTATGAAAAGGGTTGACTCGAACATCATTCCAACCCGCACTGTCTTCTTGACATTTGACAAAGTTCAACTCCCATTAAAAATCAAAGCAGGCTATGAGATAATTTCCGTTCGCCCTTATGTCCCAAACCCTACGCGTTGCTATCGATGTCAGCGGTTCAATCACACCAGCCAGTCCTGTTCTAATCCGGCCAAATGTGTTACGTGTGGCAAGGATGCCCATGAGGGTGCTTGTCCACCTCCATCCCCTCGCTGCATCAACTGTATGGGTGACCACGCTGCTTCCTCTCGAGATTGCCCCGTTTTTAAGGACGAAAAGCTCATCCAGGAAATAAGAGTGAATGAAAAGGTGTCGACCTTTGCTGCTCGAAAGTTACTCGCCAGTCGACAGCCCACCGTGCCTCAGAAAGGAAAATACAGCACTGTCCTTGCTTCTCCTCGGCCAACAAAGGAGGCGGCCACGCAGACTTGCGACCTCACCTTTAGTACCACGGTCGTCAGATCGGCCAGCGCAAAGATCGCCCGTTCAACCTCACCTCTTTCGCCTGCCCACTCTATGGCTCACCCTTCGTCGGGTTCTGCTAAATCTCGAGCCCAAAAGTCAGACGCCAAGTCTTCGAAAAAAGAGCATTCTCGTGAAGAGTTTTTACGTACCGCAATTTCACAACCATCGCTTCCTCCTTCATCTAAACATCATACATCCAAGAAGGCTACGAAGAAACACAGTTCCTCTCCTTCTCCGCCAAGGCGTGTCCCATCTACAGCACCACCTGGCGGAAATCGCCCTCGGCCGTCTTCTGTGTTGCCGAGGCGCACTGCTGGTGGCCGGTCAACTGGCCGATCGTTGGTGGCAGGAGCTGCTCCTGACCAACCTATGGATCAGGATCTTCTGCCTTCGACTGAATGCCATTCCATGCTGTCGGTCGCAAGCTCTGAGCAGTCGTTGAGTTGACAGCACCCTTGGTCACGTTCCTCAATATTCTGTTCACCCTATGTCCATTATCCACTGGAATATCCGCGGCATTCGAGCGAATCGGGATGAATTGTCGATCCTCTTACGATCCTACTCGCTGGTCATCTTCTGTCTTCAGGAAACAAAGCTGCGTCCCCATGACCGCTTTGTTCTCCCTCATTTTCAGTCCGTCCGATATGACCTTCACCCTGTTGAAGGCACTCCAGCCCATGGAGGACTCATGATTCTGCTCCATGATACTCTCCATTATCACCCAATCCCCTTAAACAGTTCCTTCCAAGCTGTCGCCGTCCGTCTTTCCCTTTCTGGATACACGTTCTCTCTTTGTACGGTATACATTCCATCGTCCACACCAATGGCACGAGCTGATCTCCTTCATCTTCTTGATCAGCTTCCACCCCCCTATTTGCTGGTTGGAGACTTCAATGCCCACCACCCGCTTTGGGGATCTCCACATCCTTGTCCACGTGGCTCACTATTGCTAGACGTCTTCCACCAAGCAGATCTAGTCTTCCTCAACACTGGGGTCCCCACATTTTTGTCTGCCTCCACGACAAATTTATCTCATTTGGACCTTGCGGTCGGTACTGTTCCGCTAGCTCGGCGCTTCGAATGGTTCGCCCTTGATGATACACACTCGAGTGACCACTTTCCATGTGTTCTTAGACTGCAGCCTCAACTGCTATATATGCGCTCGCGACGCTGGAAGTTTGCCCCTCAGTCTGCAAGATCCGGGCAGTTGCAGAGGGTGGGCTTACTGGTAGTTGGAAGCTCCAACGTCAGGCGCGTTATGGGGCCCCTTAGGGAAATGGCAGCAAGAGAGGGGAAGAAAACCAATGTGCACTCCGTGTGCATACCGGGGGGAGTCATTCCAGATGTGGAAAGGGTCCTTCCGGATGCCATGAAGGGTACAGGGTGCACCCATCTGCAGGTGGTCGCTCATGTCGGCACCAATGATGTGTGTCGCTATGGATCGGAGGAAATCCTCTCTGGCTTCCGGCGGCTATCTGATTTGGTGAAGACTGCCAGTCTCGCTAGCGGGATGAAAGCAGAGCTCACCATCTGCAGCATCGTCGACAGGACTGACTGCGGACCTTTGGTACAGAGCCGAGTGGAGGGTCTGAATCAGAGGCTGAGACGGTTCTGCGACCATGTGGGCTGCAGATTCCTCGACTTGCGCCATAGGGTGGTGGGGTTTCGGGTTCCGCTGGATAGGTCAGGAGTCCACTACACGCAACAAGCGGCTACACGGGTAGCAGGGGTTGTGTGGCGTGGGCTGGGCGGTTTTTTAGGTTAGATGGCCTTGGGCAAGTACAGAAAGTGCAACAGCCTCAACGGGTGCGGGGCAAAGTAAGGACATGCGGGGACCAAGCAGCAATCGGTATTGTAATTGTCAACTGTCGAAGCTGCGTTGGTAAAGTACCGGAACTTCAAGCGCTGATAGAAAGCACCGAAGCTGAAATCGTTATAGGTACAGAAAGTTGGCTTAAGCCAGAGATAAATTCTGCCGAAATTTTTACAAAGGTACAGACGGTGTTTAGAAAGGATAGATTGCATGCAACCGGTGGTGGAGTGTTCGTCGCTGTTAGTAGTAGTTTATCCTGTAGTGAAGTATAAGTGGATAGTTCCTGTGAATTATTATGGGTGGAGGTTACACTAAACAACCGAACTAGGTTAATAATTGGCTCCTTTTACCGACCTCCCGACTCAGCAGCATTAGTGGCAGAACAACTGAGAGAAAATTTGGAATACATTTCACATAAATTTTCTCAGCATGTTATAGTCTTAGGTGGAGATTTCAATTTACCAGATATAGACTGGGACACTCAGATGTTTAGCACGGGTGGTAGGGACAGAGCATCGAGTGACATTATACTGAGTGCACTATCCGAAAATTAACTCGAGCAATTAAACAGAGAACCGACTCGTGGAGATAACATCTTGGACCTACTGATAACAAACAGACCCGAACTTTTCGACTCTGTATGTACAGAACAGGGAATCAGTGATCATAAGGCCGTTGCAGCATCCCTGAATGCGGAAGTTAATAGGAATATAAAAAAAGGGAGGAAGGTTTATCTGTTTAGCAAGAGTAATAGAAGGCAGATTTCAGACTACCTAACAGATCAAAACGAAAATTTCTGTTCCAACACTGACAATGTTGAGTGTTTATGGAAAAAGTTCAAGGCAATCGTAAAATGCATTTTAGACAGGTATGTGCCGAGTAAAACTGTGAGGGACGGGAAAAACCCACCGTGGTACAACAACAAAGTTAGGAAACTACTGCGCAAGCAAAGAGAGCTTCACTCCAAGTTTAAACGCAGCCGAAACCTCTCAGACAAACAGAAGCTAAACGATGTCAAAGTTAGCGTAAGGAGGGCTATGCATGAAGCGTTCATTGAATTCGAAAGTAAAATTCTATGTACCGACTTGACAGAAAATCCTAGGAAGTTCTGGTCTTACGTTAAATCAGTAAGTGGCTCGAAACAGCATATGCAGACACTACGGGATGATGATGGCATTGAAACAGAAGATGACACGCGTAAAGCTGAAATACTAAACACCTTTTTCCAAAGCTGTTTCACAGAGGAAGACCGCACTGCAGTTCCTTCTCTAAATCCTCGCACAAACGAAAAAATGGCTGACATCGAAATAAGTGTCCAAGGAATAGAAAAGCAACTGGAATCACTCAATAGAGGAAAGTCCACTGGACCTGACGGGATACCAATTCGATTCTACACAGAGTACGCGAAAGAACTTGCCCCCCTTCTAACAGCCGTGTACCGCAAGTCTCTAGAGGAACGGAGGGTTCCAAATGATTGGAAAAGGGCACAGATAGTCCCAGTCTTCAAGAAGGGTCGTCGAGCAGATGCGCAAAACTATAGACCTATATCTCTTACGTCGATCTCTTGTAGAATTTTAGAACATGTTTTTTGCTCGCGTATCATGTCATTTCTGGAAACCCAGAATCTACTATGTAGGAATCAACATGGATTCCGGAAACAGCGATCGTGTGAGACCCAACTCGCCTTATTTGTTCATGAGACCCAGAAAATATTAGATACAGGCTCCCAGGTAGATGCTATTTTTCTTGACTTCCGGAAGGCGTTCGATACAGTTCCGCACTGTCGCCTGATAAACAAAGTAAGAGCCTACGGAATATCAGACCAGCTGTGTGGCTGGATTGAAGAGTTTTTAGCAAACAGAACACAGCATGTTGTTATCAATGGAGAGACGTCTACAGACGTTAAAGTAACCTCTGGCGTGCCACAGGGGAGTGTTATGGGACCATTGCTTTTCACAATATATATAAATGACTTTGTAGATAGTGTCGGAAGTTCCATGCGGCTTTTCGCGGATGATGCTGTAGTATACAGAGAAGTTGCAGCATTAGAAAATTGTAGCGAAATGCAGGAAGATCTGCAGCGGATAGGCACTTGGTGCAGGGAGTGGCAACTGACCCTTAACATAGACAAATGTAATGTATTGCGAATACATAGAAAGAAGGATCCTTTATTGTATGATTATATGATAGCGGAACAAAAACTGGTAGCAGTTACTTCTGTAAAATATCTGGGAGTATGCGTGCGGAACGATTTGAAGTGGAATGATCATATAAAATTAATTGTTGGTAAGGCGGGTACCAGGTTGAGATTCATTGGGAGAGTGCTTAGAAAATGTAGTCCATCAACAAAGGAGGTGGCTTACAAAACACTCGTTCGACCTATACTTGAGTATTGCTCATCAGTGTGGGATCCGTACCAGGTCGGGTTGACGGAAGAGATTGAGAAGATCCAAAGAAGAGCGGCGCGTTTTGTTACCGGGTTATTTGGTAACCGTGATAGCGTTACGGAGATGTTAAATAAACTCAAGTGGCAGACTCTGCAAGAGAGGCGCTCTGCATCGCGGTGTAACTTGCTCGCCAGGTTTCGAGAGGGTGCGTTTCTGGATGAGGTATCGAATATATTGCTTCCCCCTACTTATACCTCCCGAGGAGATCACGAATGTAAAATTAGAGAGATTGGAGCGCGCACGGAGGCTTTCAGACAGTCGTTCTTCCCGCGAACAATACGCGACTGGAACAGGAAAGGGAGGTAATGACAGTGGCACGTAAAGTGCCCTCCGCCACACACCGTTGGGTGGCTTGCGGAGTATCAATGTAGATGTAGATGTAGAAGCCGATTGGACACTTTTTTCGTCTCTAGCGACATTCGATGACCGTCGCTTTCCCAGCGTCGACGATGAGGTCACACATGTTACCGACGTTATTCTCACAGCTGCGGAACGTTCAATACCACGCACCTCCGAATTGCCCCGGCGCCCCCCAGTTCCTTGGTGGAACGAGGCATGCCGTGACGCAATACGTGAGCGGCGACGTGCTCTTCGCATTTTCCGTCACCATCCAACTTTGGCCAACTGTATCCGATATAAGCAGCTCCGTGCGCGATGCCGTCGCGTCATCCGCGATAGCAAGAAGGCAAGCTGGAAATTCCTTATTAGCTCATTTAACACCTTCACTCCCTCCTCGGAAGTTTGGAGTCGGCTTCGACGGTTCTCAGGCGCGCTTAGTTTCTCCCCGGTATCTGGGCTCACTGTCGCGCATGATACCTTAGTGGACCCCGTCGCAATTTCTAACTCATTGGGTCAGCACTTTGCTGAGATTTCGAGCTCTTCAGATTACCCGCCAGCGTTTCTCCCGAAGAAACGTGCAGCGGAAGTGCGACATCTTGCTTTCTCCTCTCAAAATCATGAGAGCTACAATACTGTTTTCTCCATGCGGGAACTCCAACATGCCCTCTCTTCTTCTCGCTCCTCCGCCCCAGGACCGGATGGTATCCATGTCCAAATGTTGCTGCATTTATCAACTCATAGCCTGCGTTACCTCCTTCGCCTTTATAATCGAATTTGGAACGACAGTACCATTCCCAGGCGATGGCGGGAAGCTATTGTCGTTCCCGTTCCGAAACCTGGAAAGGACAAACATCTCCCCTCTAGCTGTCGCCCCATTTCTCTCACGAGTAGTGTCTGTAAGGTTTTGGAGCGTATGGTGAATTACCGTTTAGCTTGGTGGCTGGAATCCCGCAGTCTTTTAACACCAGCCCAATGCGGATTCCGAAAGCATCGTTCTGCCGTTGACCATCTTGTTGCTCTCTCCACTTATATCATGAACAATTTTCTCCGGAAACGCCAAACGGTAGCAATATTTTTTGATCTGGAGAGAGCATACGATACCTGTTGGAGGACAGGCATCCTCCGCACACTGTTCTCTTGGGGCTTTCGAGGCTGCCCCTTTTTCTTCGCGAATTTATGGCAGAGCGCACATTTAGGGTGCGGGTGAACACTACTCTCTCCCGTACTTTCTCCCAAGAAAACGGGGTACCCCAGGGCTCCGTGCTGAGTGTTGTACTGTTTGCCATCGCCATTAATCCAATTATGGATTGTCTCCTTCCTGATGTCTCGGGCTCCCTCTTTGTGGACGATTTTGCGATCTACTACAGCTCTCAACGGACCAGCCTTCTTGAAAGACGTCTTCAAGGATGTCTCGATCACCTCCACTCGTGGAGCATCGACACCGGCTTCCGTTTCTCACCCAGTAAGACGGTTTGTGTTAATTTTTGGCGACGTAAGGAGTTTCTTCCGCCCTCCTTACATCTAGGTCCTGTCAACCTTCCGTTTTCCGACGTCGCTAAATTCTTGGGTCTTATGTTTGACAGAAAACTGTGCTGGTTCTCCCACGTTTCCTATCTTTCGGCTCGCTGTCTGCGTTCCCTTAACACCCTCCGTGTCCTGAATGGTACCTCCTGGGGAGCGGACCGAGTGGTCCTTCTCCGCCTCTATCGCGCCTTAGTGCGCTCGAAATTCGATTATGGAACCATAGTCTACTCCTCTGCTCGGCCGTCTACTCTTCGGCGTCTCGACTCTATCCACCACCGTGGATTACGTTTAGTGTCTGGAGATTTTTACACCAGCCCTGTGGAAAGCCTTTATGCTGAGACTGCTGAACCTCCGCTGTCCAATCGGCGGGCAGTCCTTCTGAGTCGTTATGCTAGCCATCTGTCTTCCATGCCTGCTAATCCAGCCCATGACCTTTTTTTCGACGCCTCCTTTGATGTAGGGTATGCAGGCCGCTCCTCCTCCCTCCTACCCCCGGGAGTCCGCTTCCGTCAACTGCTCCATCCTCTTTCCTTCCGCTTTCCTAAAACCTTCTTCACAACTTGGGGTACAGCACCGCCTTGGCTCCGTCCCCGGATCGACTTGCTCAGAGACCTATGTCAATTTCCCAAGGATGGTACCCCTACACTTGTTTACCGTCGGGCATTTGCTGCTCTATGTGCACAAATGACGGAAGCCACATTTATTTACACCGATGGCTCGAAAACATCGTTAGGTGTAGGGAGTGCCTATATTGTTGGCGACACCCCAAATCACTTTCGGCTTCCCGACCAGTGTTCGGTTTATACTGCAGAGCTTTACGCTGTTCTCCAGGCTGTCCACTACATCCGCCGCCATCAGCGGATACAGTACGTAATATGCTCAGATTCTCTCAGCTCTCTCCTAAGTCTCCAAGCTCTTTACCCTGTGCACCCTCTGGTCCACCGGATTCAGGATTGTCTGCGCTTGCTCCACCTGGGGGGCGTCTCAGTGGCGTTCCTCTGTGGGAATGAGGCGGCCGATATAGCGGCCAAGGCTGCAGTCTCTCTTCCTCGGCCAGCTATTCAGTCTCTTCCGTTTACCGATCTCCGGAGCGGGTTATGTCGCCAAGTTGCTCATTTATGGCATGCGCATTGGTCAACACTTCCCCATAATAAATTGCGGGAAGTGAAAGCCCTTCCTTGCGCTTGGACCTCTTCCTCCCGAACGCGTCGTCGGGAGGAGGTTATTTTAGCTAGACACCGGATAGGGCACTGTCTTTTTAGCCATCGACATCTTTTAAGCGGTGATCCTCCCCCACTCTGTCCCCACTGCTCTCAGCTGTGGACGGTCAGACACCTTTTAATTGAATGCCCCTATTTTAATCCGTTACGCTCCCGTCTACAGCTATCGCCTGATCTATCGTCGATTTTAGCAAATGACACGCGCTCAGCTGACCGCGTTCTACAGTTTATTAGTGACAGTGAAATGACGTCAGTCATTTGACGCTTTCTTTGGGGACAACCAACCCCTTTTTATAGTGGATTTTTAAGCATTCCTTCTGCCTTTAGTTTCTCAAATTTTATGACTTTGTTCCCATTGCTGCTGATTTTAAATTTCGTTTCTTTCCTGTTTCCTACGTCATGGGCTGGGCGCTAATGACCATAGAAGTTTTGCGCCCTAAAACCACAAAAAAAAACTTCATTAAGGAATAAATATACTGAGAAGCTGTGACCAATACGCCCAATTCTTTGAATAGGTTTCGACATGATGTTCTTGGATTTAACTACTCATTACTCTTATTATACCCTTCTGTACTCGAAAAATTTTTTCTCTGCTTGTGGAGTTACCCAAAAATATGATACCATATGACATAATGGAGTGAAAATAACCAAAAATGCCAGTTTTTTTATATTTATATCTATGTCTGACATCATTCACACTGCAAACACAGACTTGTTTAGGCGCTTTAGCATTCTAAATGTATATTTGATTTACTATTTATTGCAATGTTTGTATCACTGCAAATAAGACAAACTTGTCATCTGGTAATGTAACAGATGACAGGTCATTAATGTACACAAGAAACAGTAGTGACCTAATACGGAACCTTGGGGAGCACCACATGTAATTTCTTCCCAGTCAGATGATGTGTGATTGCCTACTGCTGAAGTGTTAAGTAATGACACCCTTTGTTTTCTATTAGAAAGATATGACTGAAACCACTTTGCAGCACTACCAGTGACGCCATGATATTTTAATTTACGTAAAAGAATGCTGTGATTCACACAGTCAAACGCCTTTCACTGGTCACAGAATATGCCAGTTGATTCTAATTTGTTGTCCAATGAATTGAGGACATTTTCGCTGTAAGTGTAAATAGCTTTCTCAATATCAGAAACCTTAAGAAACTCAAAATGTGACTTTGACATTATGTTATTTTCACTAAGGTGCTTAAGTAGACGCTTGAACATAACTTTATCAAAGATTTTTGAAAAAGCTGGCAAAAGTGAGATCGGTCGGTAATTTGTCGGCATTTCTTTGTCCCCTTTCTTGTGGAGAGGTATAGCTTCAGCATATTTAAGCCAGTCCGCGAATGTTCCTGTGACAAGTGATTGATTACACAAATAACTTAAGATATGACTAAGCTCACACGAACACTCTTTTATTAACTTTGTTGATATGTTATCATAACCACTAGAATGCTTTGATTTCGAGGACTTTATGATGGATTCTATTTCTTTGGGTGAAGTAAGTGTCAATTCCATTTTACTGAGATTGCTTGTGTGCACTGGTCTCAGATATTCCATTGCATTATTTACTGAACCTGACAACCCCATGCTATCAGTAACAGAGGCAAAAAACTTGTTTAAATGAGGATCGAAACTGTCTCTACTGCGCATGCGCAGTTTGGTGTTAGTTTGGAAACGGATTCGTTCGGTTGTGACACCTTTACTCGAACGAACCTTCTATTAGTTTTGGACACAGTCACAACCTCGCCGTTCTCCTGGCGTCCAAAACTACGCGGCGGCTTCTGCCCTCTGCCTCTCCACCGTGGGGAAATCCAGGTCACTTCCACTCGCTGGCCGGTCGGCCGGCCAGGTACCTACCCATACCCCTGTGACATCGCGAGCCGCTGCCCTGTCTCTTACTCACTGCTCCGAGGACGGCCACAGTGCTCCAAATTGCAAGCCGCATATCGGTCAGTTCAAACTTCCGTACCACGACCAACGTAAAGATTGATTCCGTGATGAAGCAAACCTTCAGGGATGATGGAAAAAAAAGTAAACCTGTCACGGCTGCAGCATCTACGGAGTGTCTGTTCTTTTGAAGGAGCTGACACCGTGCATAAGCCTGGCTGGGCAATGGATCCACTTTCTTCAGTGGGAATGCACGAAAGACGTCCGACATCCAGTGGGAATCTCTGAGTAGCGGACAGGAGTGTAATGGACTGGGGCTGCGGGCGGGCAGCGGCGCTCGGCGGGGGTGTGGGTCGGCCGTCAGGCGAACCGAGGCAGTCCGTGCAGCTGCGATGACGTGGCGTCGTGGTCACCGCACTTCCCTGGCAAGGTGGAGAGTCCTGGCTCGAATCGCGGTCCGGTAGACACTCCCTCGTCGCCGCTGATTCCGCTTATGTCCCGCTGCAGCTGGCAGTAGTGATCCCCCGTCCATTCACATTTTTCTCCAAATTCAGAGGAATCTATTGGGTGATAAAACCCAGTAAATAAACTGTCTTTGCGCCAACATTCTGAATATATCAAGATATAAGTTTACACATTTTTTTTTCTCCTCTACTGACGTCTGACGATTCCTTAACACGCTTTGCGCCACTTTTAACATATGGTACACTGGGCACGATTAATGATGCAGGAAAAAGGTTAAACGCCCGATTTCGACCATGAAACAGAGCTTCTGTTGCAGCAAAGAGGTATATGATGTTTATGTAAGTCTTCGTGTTGCGCCCATTTAACTAACATGCCGAGAGTGTTGGAGATATAAAATATGGCGGCCAGCGTTGCTTGTTGCTGCCACCCACGCGTAGATAGCCTTTCTATGTTGATCATTTACCTCACTGGTTCTGACTTTGGATTAGATTAATTATTCATTCCATAGAGCCATAAAAGAGGGGATCCTCCTGGGTGTGGAACATGTCAGATAAACACCTTACAAAAATGTAAGTAGAAAAACTTGAGTTTCATTAATTTTAATGATCCTCAGTCAATAAACAGTAAAATTATGTACATGAATAAACTTCTAATATTTACAGGTTTAATACGTACATCTGCTTTCATTAAATCCATCATTGGCTATAACAACCAAGTATTGTCCAAAATTAAAGTATAATAAATTTTCATTAAAATAATCTACTGCACTTCTTGAGAGACTCATGGATGGAATGGAAGGAGTTGGCCACCAAAAATTCTTTAAAATTGTGCCTTGTTTGAAACTAAACTCTTAATGGTTGCTGGTAACATATTGAAAATATGCGTTGCTGAATACTGGACTCTTTTCTGGGAAAGGGTAAGTGATTTTAAATCTTCATGTATATTGTTCTTATTCCTAGGATTGATACTGTGTACTCAGCAGTTAGTTAAGAGATGTATTATTTACAACAAACTTCATTCCCCCCAGGGGGTCCACAACTCTTTTGTGGACACGTGCGTAGCAAGCAGGGGACCTCGAGCTAATGTGGCCCTCCTTCCTTTCCGGGCTGCATACCTTCCCTTCCCTTTCCGCATCCCTCCCCGTCCCCCATCTTCGCCCCCCCCCCACCACTGGTTCTTTCCTTCCCTTTCTCCCCCTCTGGGAGTATGGTTTGTGCCTACGTCCGGAGACGGACGCTCGAAACTGTTCCAAATTCCTTGCTTTCTACACGTGCAAGTCCTCGTCCTTCCTCTGTCCTTCCCTTTTCCTTCCCTCTTCACCTTGCCCTTTTCTCCGCTGCGGCGTTTGAGACCCCCTCTTCTTTCCTTTCCCTTTCTCTTTTTTCCTCCCTGTGCGTGTCTGAAGGCCGACCCACGCACTTCCATGCGTAGCCGGTGACGGGGTAACGCGTAATTCCCCGCCCCGGGTAGACAGGTAGGACACGTACGTACCCCCTGGTAACGGCCAGGCCCAGGTAGGGGTGATTACCCGAGCTGATACCTTCCGAAAGTGCCGATTGGTCCCTCCGTCCGTTTGTTGGGAGGTGTGACCTGAGGTGTGAACAATCACCTAAGGCGGGTGTGCCCTCGGTGAGGGCCCCCACAACGGAGGAGCGCGCCATCGGAGACGCCGGTAATCATGGGGGATTCTTCCGCAATGGTTTCCTCACCTTCCACTATGTCTGCTCACAAACGTAAGTTCACTGAGTCTCAGCCACAGACGGTTCTTCCATCGTTGCCACAGTTCCTTGTTGTTTCTCGGTCTGACGAAGGTCACGACTTTTCCACGGTCAACCCTTTCATTATTCAGAAAGGTGTCGACGCAATTGCGGGTCCTGTAAAGTCTTGTTCCAGATTACGGAATGGCACCCTGTTGTTAGAAACACACAGTGCCCTCCAGGCTCAAAAATTGCTGCGTACTTCTCTGCTCCACACCTTCCCTGTCTGGGTGGAACCGCACCGTACCTTAAATTCCTCGCGTGGAGTCGTTTATACCCGCTCCCTCGATGGATTGTCTGACGAAGAAATTCAGCACTACCTGTCTGACCAGGGCGTCACGGCTGTTAATCGGGTTATGAAAAGGGTTGACTCGAACATCATTCCAACCCGCACTGTCTTCTTGACATTTGACAAAGTTCAACTCCCATCAAAAATCAAAGCAGGCTATGAGATAATTTCCGTTCGCCCTTATGTCCCAAACCCTACGCGTTGCTATCGATGTCAGCGGTTCAATCACACCAGCCAGTCCTGTTCTAATCCGGCCAAATGTGTTACGTGTGGCAAGGATGCCCATGAGGGTGCTTGTCCACCTCCATCCCCTCGCTGCATCAACTGTATGGGTGACCACGCTGCTTCCTCTCGAGATTGCCCCGTTTTTAAGGACGAAAAGCTCATCCAGGAAATAAGAGTGAATGAAAAGGTGTCGACCTTTGCTGCTCGAAAGTTACTCGCCAGTCGACAGCCCACCGTGCCTCAGAAAGGAAAATACAGCACTGTCCTTGCTTCTCCTCGGCCAACAAAGGAGGCGGCCACGCAGACTTGCGACCTCACCTTTAGTACCACGGTCGTCAGATCGGCCAGCGCAAAGATCGCCCGTTCAACCTCACCTCTTTCGCCTGCCCACTCTATGGCTCACCCTTCGTCGGGTTCTGCTAAATCTCGAGCCCAAAAGTCAGACGCCAAGTCTTCGAAAAAAGAGCATTCTCGTGAAGAGTTTTTACGTACCGCAATTTCACAACCATCGCTTCCTCCTTCATCTAAACATCATACATCCAAGAAGGCTACGAAGAAACACAGTTCCTCTCCTTCTCCGCCAAGGCGTGTCCCATCTACAGCACCACCTGGCGGAAATCGCCCTCGGCCGTCTTCTGTGTTGCCGAGGCGCACTGCTGGTGGCCGGTCAACTGGCCGATCGTTGGTGGCAGGAGCTGCTCCTGACCAACCTATGGATCAGGATCTTCTGCCTTCGACTGAATGCCATTCCATGCTGTCGGTCGCAAGCTCTGAGCAGTCGTTGAGTTGACAGCACCCTTGGTCACGTTCCTCCATATTCTGTTCACCCTATGTCCATTATCCACTGGAATATCCGCGGCATTCGAGCGAATCGGGATGAATTGTCGATCCTCTTACGATCCTACTCGCTGGTCATCTTCTGTCTTCAGGAAACAAAGCTGCGTCCCCATGACCGCTTTGTTCTCCCTCATTTTCAGTCCGTCCGATATGACCTTCACCCTGTTGAAGGCACTCCAGCCCATGGAGGACTCATGATTCTGCTCCATGATACTCTCCATTATCACCCAATCCCCTTAAACAGTTCCTTCCAAGCTGTCGCCGTCCGTCTTTCCCTTTCTGGATACACGTTCTCTCTTTGTACGGTATACATTCCATCGTCCACACCAATGGCACGAGCTGATCTCCTTCATCTTCTTGATCAGCTTCCACCCCCCTATTTGCTGGTTGGAGACTTCAATGCCCACCACCCGCTTTGGGGATCTCCACATCCTTGTCCACGTGGCTCACTATTGCTAGACGTCTTCCACCAAGCAGATCTAGTCTTCCTCAACACTGGGGTCCCCACATTTTTGTCTGCCTCCACGACAAATTTATCTCATTTGGACCTTGCGGTCGGTACTGTTCCGCTAGCTCGGCGCTTCGAATGGTTCGCCCTTGATGATACACACTCGAGTGACCACTTTCCATGTGTTCTTAGACTGCAGCCTCAACTGCTATATATGCGCTCGCGACGCTGGAAGTTTGCCCCTCAGTCTGCAAGATCCGGGCAGTTGCAGAGGGTGGGCTTACTGGTAGTTGGAAGCTCCAACGTCAGGCGCGTTATGGGGCCCCTTAGGGAAATGGCAGCAAGAGAGGGGAAGAAAACCAATGTGCACTCCGTGTGCATACCGGGGGGAGTCATTCCAGATGTGGAAAGGGTCCTTCCGGATGCCATGAAGGGTACAGGGTGCACCCATCTGCAGGTGGTCGCTCATGTCGGCACCAATGATGTGTGTCGCTATGGATCGGAGGAAATCCTCTCTGGCTTCCGGCGGCTATCTGATTTGGTGAAGACTGCCAGTCTCGCTAGCGGGATGAAAGCAGAGCTCACCATCTGCAGCATCGTCGACAGGACTGACTGCGGACCTTTGGTACAGAGCCGAGTGGAGGGTCTGAATCAGAGGCTGAGACGGTTCTGCGACCATGTGGGCTGCAGATTCCTCGACTTGCGCCATAGGGTGGTGGGGTTTCGGGTTCCGCTGGATAGGTCAGGAGTCCACTACACGCAACAAGCGGCTACACGGGTAGCAGGGGTTGTGTGGCGTGGGCTGGGCGGTTTTTTAGGTTAGATGGCCTTGGGCAAGTACAGAAAGTGCAACAGCCTCAACGGGTGCGGGGCAAAGTAAGGACATGCGGGGACCAAGCAGCAATCGGTATTGTAATTGTCAACTGTCGAAGCTGCGTTGGTAAAGTACCGGAACTTCAAGCGCTGATAGAAAGCACCGAAGCTGAAATCGTTATAGGTACAGAAAGTTGGCTTAAGCCAGAGATAAATTCTGCCGAAATTTTTACAAAGGTACAGACGGTGTTTAGAAAGGATAGATTGCATGCAACCGGTGGTGGAGTGTTCGTCGCTGTTAGTAGTAGTTTATCCTGTAGTGAAGTATAAGTGGATAGTTCCTGTGAATTATTATGGGTGGAGGTTACACTAAACAACCGAACTAGGTTAATAATTGGCTCCTTTTACCGACCTCCCGACTCAGCAGCATTAGTGGCAGAACAACTGAGAGAAAATTTGGAATACATTTCACATAAATTTTCTCAGCATGTTATAGTCTTAGGTGGAGATTTCAATTTACCAGATATAGACTGGGACACTCAGATGTTTAGCACGGGTGGTAGGGACAGAGCATCGAGTGACATTATACTGAGTGCACTATCCGAAAATTAACTCGAGCAATTAAACAGAGAACCGACTCGTGGAGATAACATCTTGGACCTACTGATAACAAACAGACCCGAACTTTTCGACTCTGTATGTACAGAACAGGGAATCAGTGATCATAAGGCCGTTGCAGCATCCCTGAATGCGGAAGTTAATAGGAATATAAAAAAAGGGAGGAAGGTTTATCTGTTTAGCAAGAGTAATAGAAGGCAGATTTCAGACTACCTAACAGATCAAAACGAAAATTTCTGTTCCAACACTGACAATGTTGAGTGTTTATGGAAAAAGTTCAAGGCAATCGTAAAATGCATTTTAGACAGGTATGTGCCGAGTAAAACTGTGAGGGACGGGAAAAACCCACCGTGGTACAACAACAAAGTTAGGAAACTACTGCGCAAGCAAAGAGAGCTTCACTCCAAGTTTAAACGCAGCCGAAACCTCTCAGACAAACAGAAGCTAAACGATGTCAAAGTTAGCGTAAGGAGGGCTATGCATGAAGCGTTCATTGAATTCGAAAGTAAAATTCTATGTACCGACTTGACAGAAAATCCTAGGAAGTTCTGGTCTTACGTTAAATCAGTAAGTGGCTCGAAACAGCATATGCAGACACTACGGGATGATGATGGCATTGAAACAGAAGATGACACGCGTAAAGCTGAAATACTAAACACCTTTTTCCAAAGCTGTTTCACAGAGGAAGACCGCACTGCAGTTCCTTCTCTAAATCCTCGCACAAACGAAAAAATGGCTGACATCGAAATAAGTGTCCAAGGAATAGAAAAGCAACTGGAATCACTCAATAGAGGAAAGTCCACTGGACCTGACGGGATACCAATTCGATTCTACACAGAGTACGCGAAAGAACTTGCCCCCCTTCTAACAGCCGTGTACCGCAAGTCTCTAGAGGAACGGAGGGTTCCAAATGATTGGAAAAGGGCACAGATAGTCCCAGTCTTCAAGAAGGGTCGTCGAGCAGATGCGCAAAACTATAGACCTATATCTCTTACGTCGATCTCTTGTAGAATTTTAGAACATGTTTTTTGCTCGCGTATCATGTCATTTCTGGAAACCCAGAATCTACTATGTAGGAATCAACATGGATTCCGGAAACAGCGATCGTGTGAGACCCAACTCGCCTTATTTGTTCATGAGACCCAGAAAATATTAGATACAGGCTCCCAGGTAGATGCTATTTTTCTTGACTTCCGGAAGGCGTTCGATACAGTTCCGCACTGTCGCCTGATAAACAAAGTAAGAGCCTACGGAATATCAGACCAGCTGTGTGGCTGGATTGAAGAGTTTTTAGCAAACAGAACACAGCATGTTGTTATCAATGGAGAGACGTCTACAGACGTTAAAGTAACCTCTGGCGTGCCACAGGGGAGTGTTATGGGACCATTGCTTTTCACAATATATATAAATGACTTTGTAGATAGTGTCGGAAGTTCCATGCGGCTTTTCGCGGATGATGCTGTAGTATACAGAGAAGTTGCAGCATTAGAAAATTGTAGCGAAATGCAGGAAGATCTGCAGCGGATAGGCACTTGGTGCAGGGAGTGGCAACTGACCCTTAACATAGACAAATGTAATGTATTGCGAATACATAGAAAGAAGGATCCTTTATTGTATGATTATATGATAGCGGAACAAAAACTGGTAGCAGTTACTTCTGTAAAATATCTGGGAGTATGCGTGCGGAACGATTTGAAGTGGAATGATCATATAAAATTAATTGTTGGTAAGGCGGGTACCAGGTTGAGATTCATTGGGAGAGTGCTTAGAAAATGTAGTCCATCAACAAAGGAGGTGGCTTACAAAACACTCGTTCGACCTATACTTGAGTATTGCTCATCAGTGTGGGATCCGTACCAGGTCGGGTTGACGGAAGAGATTGAGAAGATCCAAAGAAGAGCGGCGCGTTTTGTTACCGGGTTATTTGGTAACCGTGATAGCGTTACGGAGATGTTAAATAAACTCAAGTGGCAGACTCTGCAAGAGAGGCGCTCTGCATCGCGGTGTAACTTGCTCGCCAGGTTTCGAGAGGGTGCGTTTCTGGATGAGGTATCGAATATATTGCTTCCCCCTACTTATACCTCCCGAGGAGATCACGAATGTAAAATTAGAGAGATTAGAGCGCGCACGGAGGCTTTCAGACAGTCGTTCTTCCCGCGAACAATACGCGACTGGAACAGGAAAGGGAGGTAATGACAGTGGCACGTAAAGTGCCCTCCGCCACACACCGTTGGGTGGCTTGCGGAGTATCAATGTAGATGTAGATGTAGAAGCCGATTGGACACTTTTTTCGTCTCTAGCGACATTCGATGACCGTCGCTTTCCCAGCGTCGACGATGAGGTCACACATGTTACCGACGTTATTCTCACAGCTGCGGAACGTTCAATACCACGCACCTCCGAATTGCCCCGGCGCCCCCCAGTTCCTTGGTGGAACGAGGCATGCCGTGACGCAATACGTGAGCGGCGACGTGCTCTTCGCATTTTCCGTCACCATCCAACTTTGGCCAACTGTATCCGATATAAGCAGCTCCGTGCGCGATGCCGTCGCGTCATCCGCGATAGCAAGAAGGCAAGCTGGAAATTCCTTATTAGCTCATTTAACACCTTCACTCCCTCCTCGGAAGTTTGGAGTCGGCTTCGACGGTTCTCAGGCGCGCTTAGTTTCTCCCCGGTATCTGGGCTCACTGTCGCGCATGATACCTTAGTGGACCCCGTCGCAATTTCTAACTCATTGGGTCAGCACTTTGCTGAGATTTCGAGCTCTTCAGATTACCCGCCAGCGTTTCTCCCGAAGAAACGTGCAGCGGAAGTGCGACATCTTGCTTTCTCCTCTCAAAATCATGAGAGCTACAATACTGTTTTCTCCATGCGGGAACTCCAACATGCCCTCTCTTCTTCTCGCTCCTCCGCCCCAGGACCGGATGGTATCCATGTCCAAATGTTGCTGCATTTATCAACTCATAGCCTGCGTTACCTCCTTCGCCTTTATAATCGAATTTGGAACGACAGTACCATTCCCAGGCGATGGCGGGAAGCTATTGTCGTTCCCGTTCCGAAACCTGGAAAGGACAAACATCTCCCCTCTAGCTGTCGCCCCATTTCTCTCACGAGTAGTGTCTGTAAGGTTTTGGAGCGTATGGTGAATTACCGTTTAGCTTGGTGGCTGGAATCCCGCAGTCTTTTAACACCAGCCCAATGCGGATTCCGAAAGCATCGTTCTGCCGTTGACCATCTTGTTGCTCTCTCCACTTATATCATGAACAATTTTCTCCGGAAACGCCAAACGGTAGCAATATTTTTTGATCTGGAGAGAGCATACGATACCTGTTGGAGGACAGGCATCCTCCGCACACTGTTCTCTTGGGGCTTTCGAGGCTGCCCCTTTTTCTTCGCGAATTTATGGCAGAGCGCACATTTAGGGTGCGGGTGAACACTACTCTCTCCCGTACTTTCTCCCAAGAAAACGGGGTACCCCAGGGCTCCGTGCTGAGTGTTGTACTGTTTGCCATCGCCATTAATCCAATTATGGATTGTCTCCTTCCTGATGTCTCGGGCTCCCTCTTTGTGGACGATTTTGCGATCTACTACAGCTCTCAACGGACCAGCCTTCTTGAAAGACGTCTTCAAGGATGTCTCGATCACCTCCACTCGTGGAGCATCGACACCGGCTTCCGTTTCTCACCCAGTAAGACGGTTTGTGTTAATTTTTGGCGACGTAAGGAGTTTCTTCCGCCCTCCTTACATCTAGGTCCTGTCAACCTTCCGTTTTCCGACGTCGCTAAATTCTTGGGTCTTATGTTTGACAGAAAACTGTGCTGGTTCTCCCACGTTTCCTATCTTTCGGCTCGCTGTCTGCGTTCCCTTAACACCCTCCGTGTCCTGAATGGTACCTCCTGGGGAGCGGACCGAGTGGTCCTTCTCCGCCTCTATCGCGCCTTAGTGCGCTCGAAATTCGATTATGGAACCATAGTCTACTCCTCTGCTCGGCCGTCTACTCTTCGGCGTCTCGACTCTATCCACCACCGTGGATTACGTTTAGTGTCTGGAGATTTTTACACCAGCCCTGTGGAAAGCCTTTATGCTGAGACTGCTGAACCTCCGCTGTCCAATCGGCGGGCAGTCCTTCTGAGTCGTTATGCTAGCCATCTGTCTTCCATGCCTGCTAATCCAGCCCATGACCTTTTTTTCGACGCCTCCTTTGATGTAGGGTATGCAGGCCGCTCCTCCTCCCTCCTACCCCCGGGAGTCCGCTTCCGTCAACTGCTCCATCCTCTTTCCTTCCGCTTTCCTAAAACCTTCTTCACAACTTGGGGTACAGCACCGCCTTGGCTCCGTCCCCGGATCGACTTGCTCAGAGACCTATGTCAATTTCCCAAGGATGGTACCCCTACACTTGTTTACCGTCGGGCATTTGCTGCTCTATGTGCACAAATGACGGAAGCCACATTTATTTACACCGATGGCTCGAAAACATCGTTAGGTGTAGGGAGTGCCTATATTGTTGGCGACACCCCAAATCACTTTCGGCTTCCCGACCAGTGTTCGGTTTATACTGCAGAGCTTTACGCTGTTCTCCAGGCTGTCCACTACATCCGCCGCCATCAGCGGATACAGTACGTAATATGCTCAGATTCTCTCAGCTCTCTCCTAAGTCTCCAAGCTCTTTACCCTGTGCACCCTCTGGTCCACCGGATTCAGGATTGTCTGCGCTTGCTCCACCTGGGGGGCGTCTCAGTGGCGTTCCTCTGTGGGAATGAGGCGGCCGATATAGCGGCCAAGGCTGCAGTCTCTCTTCCTCGGCCAGCTATTCAGTCTCTTCCGTTTACCGATCTCCGGAGCGGGTTATGTCGCCAAGTTGCTCATTTATGGCATGCGCATTGGTCAACACTTCCCCATAATAAATTGCGGGAAGTGAAAGCCCTTCCTTGCGCTTGGACCTCTTCCTCCCGAACGCGTCGTCGGGAGGAGGTTATTTTAGCTAGACACCGGATAGGGCACTGTCTTTTTAGCCATCGACATCTTTTAAGCGGTGATCCTCCCCCACTCTGTCCCCACTGCTCTCAGCTGTGGACGGTCAGACACCTTTTAATTGAATGCCCCTATTTTAATCCGTTACGCTCCCGTCTACAGCTATCGCCTGATCTATCGTCGATTTTAGCAAATGACACGCGCTCAGCTGACCGCGTTCTACAGTTTATTAGTGACAGTGAAATGACGTCAGTCATTTGACGCTTTTTTTGGGGACAACCAACCCCTTTTTATAGTGGATTTTTAAGCATTCCTTCTGCCTTTAGTTTCTCAAATTTTATGACTTTGTTCCCATTGCTGCTGATTTTAAATTTCGTTTCTTTCCTGTTTCCTACGTCATGGGCTGGGCGCTAATGACCATAGAAGTTTTGCGCCCTAAAACCACAAAAAAAAACTTCATTAAGGAATAAATATACTGAGAAGCTGTGACCAATACGCCCAATTCTTTGAATAGGTTTCGACATGATGTTCTTGGATTTAACTACTCATTACTCTTATTATACCCTTCTGTACTCGAAAAATTTTTTCTCTGCTTGTGGAGTTACCCAAAAATATGATACCATATGACATAATGGAGTGAAAATAACCAAAAATGCCAGTTTTTTTATATTTATATCTATGTCTGACATCATTCACACTGCAAACACAGACTTGTTTAGGCGCTTTAGCAGTTCATTAGTATGTTGCCCCCAATTGAATTTATTATCAAGTTGTAATCCCAAGAATTTTACACTCTCAACTTCTCCTATTTCCATATCATATTTTATACACACACCAGAAGGAAATCTCTTGGAAGTTCTGAACTGCATATAGTTGGTCTTTTCAAAGTTTAATGGCAGTGAATTGGCTATGAACCACTTACTAATGTCAGTAAAAATTTGATTAGCTGTCCTTTCTAAATGTATATTTGATTTACTATTTATTGCAATGTTTGTAACACTGCAAATAAGACAAACTTGTCATCTGGTAATGTAACAGATGACAGGTCATTAATGTACACAAGAAACAGTAGTGACCTAGTACGGAACCTTGGGGAGCACCACATGTAATTTCTTCCCAGTCAGATGATGTGTGATTGCCTACTGCTGAAGTGTTAAGTAATGACACCCTTTGTTTTCTATTAGAAAGATATGACTGAAACCACTTTGCAGCACTACCAGTGACGCCATGATATTTTAATTTACGTAAAAGAATGCTGTGATTCACACAGTCAAACGCCTTTCACTGGTCACAGAATATGCCAGTTGATTCTAATTTGTTGTCCAATGAATTGAGGACATTTTCGCTGTAAGTGTAAATAGCTTTCTCAATATCAGAAACCTTAAGAAACTCAAAATGTGACTTTGACATTATGTTATTTTCACTAAGGTGCTTAAGTAGACGCTTGAACATAACTTTATCAAAGATTTTTGAAAAAGCTGGCAAAAGTGAGATCGGTCGGTAATTTGTCGGCATTTCTTTGTCCCCTTTCTTGTGGAGAGGTATAGCTTCAGCATATTTAAGCCAGTCCGCGAATGTTCCTGTGACAAGTGATTGATTACACAAATAACTTAAGATATGACTAAGCTCACACGAACACTCTTTTATTAACTTTGTTGATATGTTATCATAACCACTAGAATGCTTTGATTTCGAGGACTTTATGATGGATTCTATTTCTTTGGGTGAAGTAAGTGTCAATTCCATTTTACTGAGATTGCTTGTGTGCACTGGTCTCAGATATTCCATTGCATTATTTACTGAACCTGACAACCCCATGCTATCAGTAACAGAGGCAAAAAACTTGTTTAAATGAGGATCGAAACTGTCTCTACTGCGCATGCGCAGTTTGGTGTTAGTTTGGAAACGGATTCGTTCGGTTGTGACACCTTTACTCGAACGAACCTTCTATTAGTTTTGGACACAGTCACAACCTCGCCGTTCTCCTGGCGTCCAAAACTACGCGGCGGCTTCTGCCCTCTGCCTCTCCACCGTGGGGAAATCCAGGTCACTTCCACTCGCTGGCCGGTCGGCCGGCCAGGTACCTACCCATACCCCTGTGACATCGCGAGCCGCTGCCCTGTCTCTTACTCACTGCTCCGAGGACGGCCACAGTGCTCCAAATTGCAAGCCGCATATCGGTCAGTTCAAACTTCCGTACCACGACCAACGTAAAGATTGATTCCGTGATGAAGCAAACCTTCAGGGATGATGGAAAAAAAAGTAAACCTGTCACGGCTGCAGCATCTACGGAGTGTCTGTTCTTTTGAAGGAGCTGACACCGTGCATAAGCCTGGCTGGGCAATGGATCCACTTTCTTCAGTGGGAATGCACGAAAGACGTCCGACATCCAGTGGGAATCTCTGAGTAGCGGACAGGAGTGTAATGGACTGGGGCTGCGGGCGGGCAGCGGCGCTCGGCGGGGGTGTGGGTCGGCCGTCAGGCGAACCGAGGCAGTCCGTGCAGCTGCGATGACGTGGCGTCGTGGTCACCGCACTTCCCTGGCAAGGTGGAGAGTCCTGGGTCGAATCGCGGTCCGGAAGACACTCCCTCGTCGCCGCTGATTCCGCTTATGTCCCGCTGCAGCTGGCAGCAGTGATCCCCCTTCCATTCACATAAAGTAAATGTATCAATTTGAGGTAAGGAAACGTGGTCCGGAGACAACCGAGTCGAACGTTGTAGTTGATGATGAGATTTGGTTTGTGGCGCGCTCAACTGCGTTGTTATCAGCGCCCGTACAAATTCCCAATCTTTGCACAGTCCAGTCTCGCCACTTTCCCGAATGACGATGAAATGATGATGACAACACACACTCATCCCCCTGAACCGGCTGGGAATCGAACCTGGGACCCTGTGATTCAGACGCAGCAACGCTATGCACCATACCGTGAGCTGCGGACGAACGCTATTGTGGCACAGACATACCGATACTGTTGTTGTTAAGAATGTAGTGTGTGCACTTTCCAAGGTGGTAGTATGGACCAAAACAAGAAAAAAGTCCAGGAAACATGGGCTCTATAAAAGGAAAAAAAAACTTATTCCTGACTGGAAATGAGGGTGGGAAGAACGGGGGGTGGGGGGTGGTGGGTTGGGGAAGGTCCTATGAAGATATATCCGGAAATACATTGCTACCAAGGTAGAGTCAGGCTTCCATTCAGTCATTCGTTGACCAGTCTGGTTTGGCACTGGAAGATAGCAAAAAGAAGGCCGAAGTTTTAAATTCCACGTTTAACAAATGTTTCACGCAGGAGAATCGTACAAACTTAGTGTCGTTTGACCATCGCACAGTGTCCCGTATGGATGACATAGTGATAAGTATCCTTGGCGTAGAGAAACAATTGAAAGAGTTCAACACAAATAAGTCGCCAGGTCCGGATGCAATCACAATTCGGTTTCGCAATGAGTACTTACTGTACGTCATTGGCCCCTTAGTTAACGCTAGTCGAGAGATTCACGATAAATACGAAGCGCCAAGCGACTTCAAATAAGCGCAGGTGGTTCCTGTATATAAGAAGAGTAAAAGAACGGACCTGCAAAAATTACAGACATCGGTTTGCATCAGAATTGTAGAGCGTATTCTGAGTTGTAATATAATAAATTTCCTAGAGATAGAAAAGCTCTTGTCCACGGATTGGTACAACTTCGCAAAGCATCGCTCATGCGAAATCCAGCTTGCTCTTTTCTCACACGATATACCGCGAACTATTGATGAAGGACAACGGGCTAATTCCAATATTTCTAGATTTCCGAAAAGAATTCGACACGGTACTCCACTGCAGACTTAACGAATGTACATGCATACGGAGTAGGCTCCCAGATGTGTACTGGCTAGAAGATTTCTGAAGTAATAGAACCCAATCTGTTGTCCTCGACGGCGAGTGTTCGTCACAACAGGGGAACATCAGGAGCGCCCCACGAAAGTTACTATTTGCTGGGGTGAGTGTGATAACGTGGAGAGAGGTGGAAGAACTGAGAGACGAACAGAGGGGGGAGGCAAGATGCGGACACAGCCGGTGCGGCAGGGCGGGTTGTTCACATCACTGACCTTTAAACAATCTGCCCGCCTACCTGGCTAGGCTTCAGGTTGTCTGCCCCTTAGCTCTGCGATGGTAGATAATGGTGTAGCTAATAAAAGCAGCGTTGACGAAAAGTCAGCTTCATACCAACCACGCAAAAGCTGCATAACTCCAGTCCGTGGGCATTAGCTGACAGATTAACTATGGAGCATGACTAGTTTGTAAATTGTCTGAAATTTCTTCTAACCTGGTTTATTGTCTCTAAACCACGCAAAATGGTTATCGAGTCCGTATTTAATATCCCGACATAAATCGTGCAATGCTCTTGGCTGTATCAGCTAAGAGTTCACTCACGAAACCAGCCAGAAGATAATCAGTCCTACCCGATACTTATAACGTCCCAAACAGTCACTGGCCCAGGACTACTTGCGAGTTAACACATTCAGTCGTTCAGCACGCTTTTTGTAAAGAAGTGTTTACCGTAATGTCGCGTAATTTGCACGAAACACTCTACGGGGAGTTTATTTGCGACTCGAAATGTTCAGGCGCGAAAAGTCCTAAAATAAACCACTCACAAAGCTCAAACTTTGTGCAAATACACAGTACTGTAGTCGCTTTTTATCAGTTGTACGAGAACCGATGACACGCGTGAATTCCTCCATTTTGGCGTGAATTTGATCAGCGTCGTTTAACATAAGTATTCAGAAGACGGCTCCCGACCGACTGTGATCTGAGGCTCAGACGCGCGGGACAGTGCTGAACTCATATTGGTTACTATGTTCAGCAGCCGATGGTATCATCTGGAGCACGTCTATACTCGCGGTATTTCCTGTGTCAGCTAATCAGATTACCACAAGTAATTTAGACTACAGATTTCATAATTCCGAAACTAAATAAAGTTTAATGAAAACAAAATACAATACCTTTCCATGAAATAAATTATTAATAAATTTAATACAGAATGCGGCTTGTGGCTGCCTTTTAGGAAATCCAACTCACTCGGACATCCTTCACAAATTTCCCTGTTGTACAACGACTTTCTCACTCATACATTTACATAGTTTTAATAAAGTATCACAGTCTCACTTTTCGTATGTCCTCCATTCACTCTCTGTCTCTCCAAAAGACTCACAAAACTGAAACTCGAGGAAATAATAGTTTTCCAAAGCACTTTTAATTACGTCAGAAATTTGTGGTAATGAAAGTAAGTGCAACGTGATGGTTACGTACAAACCGGTGACTAGTCAAATAGTAAGTACAGAGGACTTGCAAGATACAACTAATTTATTACTGATCAACAGTTTAACCCAAAGGACATAATATTTACCCACAAACTTTGTACCAGTGTCTCTTATTCACAAATCAGAAAAATACATTATACAATACCTTTCTAATTGAATTAGGTGCAAACAAGAACTTCTTATAAGCGCTTCAATAACAAAAGGTAAAATCAGTTTCATTTAACAAGGGCACTGTGAGAGGCACCCACATGCCTTGCTCATACTGTGGCATCAAGCAGTTAGGCCTGCAAGATGAGTGGTCTGCCAAGTGAGTGGATTTATTCTTATTTCTCGAGTAACATCAATGACTGATTATGAACTCTAGTACCCACAATTAAGCTGCAAATTATTCTCCTGTTTGAATATTACGCAACGGAAACGGATAACGCACTTCTGACTATTAGGAATTTACACAATTCTGGTTGTTCACTACGCTCTGGCAATACCACATTTTCTTTCTTACCCAACGGCTTTGATCAACACGTGGCCATCGCACTGAATATGAATGGCGCACACATTATTAATTCTGGATATCATGACTACACACTATTCGAAGAACAAGGCCACCAATCTTTTTCGTTTCATTATCTTTCTTATTCCGATAAATTCTATTATGATTCAAAGATAACCTAAACACACCATTACATTTTATACAACAATTACACATGAGAAACTCCGCCCAGTGGGCATGGCTTTACATTGGTGATTCTCTATCTTATGGTCTCGTAATTATCTAACGCTACAGTGCACTTTCTGGATAGGATGGTGGATCTTTTGCTACATCTCACACTTCGACTCTCACACCCATCATCACGAAAATTTATTCCAGACCGAGCAGTACAAAAAGGAACATTCATAACCCACCGTCTCTGAACCTATCTTGCTACTCTCCCATGCAAACCACACATACTTAAATTACATGAAATCCATCACACTGGCAACAGAGAATACATCACAACGAATAGTCACAACGTTAGAATCACTTCACTTTCAGCTTTCCCACTTCCTTTAGTATTCATCCCAGTTTCACACGACACTGCCACACTTCGTAACTTTTCTTTCCTACTACGAACTCTGGAGGATATATGCACGTCTTCCTGTGCAATGCAAGCCAAGTGGCATTGCTGGATGGACGGCTGACTCACCTTGCTTCTGGCCGACCGGAGTGGCCGTGCGGTTCTGGGCGCTACAGTCTGGAACCGAGCGACCGCTACAGTCGCAGGTTCGAATCCTGCCTCGGGCATGAACGTGTGTGATGTCCTTAGGTTAGTTAGGTTTAATTAGTTCTAAGTTCTAGGGGACTGATGACCATAGCAGTTAAGTCCCATAGTGCTCAGAGCCATTTGAACCATCACCTTGCTTCTCTCTCCGAGTATTATAGTTTGAATCTACGCCACACGGAAACATAACACGCAAAGTAATATTAAGATCATATTCGTCACACACGGAAGTCCTTAACCGATACCTTGTACGAGTACTTCTCTTTTATGCTTTGTCTCATACACAAATTGAGACTCACACAGTACTCACCACATGGAAGTGCTCGTCTCTGATTTCAAGTCCTGCGCACGCCATTTCTTAAATATTTCCAACTTATAGTACACACGCCAGTAATTCAGCTTAACTTTAGCACTAGCAAGTATTTCAACTTTGTACTAGCACTCGCAAGTATTTCTACTTCGTACTAGCACTCGCAAGTATTTCTACTTCGTACTAGCACTCGCAAGTATTTCAACTTCGTACTAGCACTCGCAAGTATTTCAACTTCGTACTAGCACTCGCAAGTATTTCAACTTCGTACTAGCACTCGCAAGTATTTCGACTTCGTACTAGCACTCGCAAGTATTTCAACTTCGTACTAGCACTCGCAAGTATTTCAACTTCGTACTAGCACTCGCAAGTATTTCGACTTCGTACTAGCACTCGCAAGTATTTCGACTTCGTACTAGCATTCGCAAGTATTTCGACTTCGTACTAGCACTCGCAAGTATTTCGACTTCGTACTAGCACTCGCAAGTATTTCGACTTCGTACTAGCACTCGCAAGTATTTCGACTTCGTACTAGCACTCGCAAGTATTTCGACTTCGTACTAGCACTCGCAAGTATTTCGACTTCGTACTAGCACTCGCAAGTATTTCGACTTATAGCTACACGTGGTTTCATTGTGACCGTTGGTCACTTCCGAAGATTATTATGATCCCCTTAATAATACCTGCCTGTCATTTAATTCTCCACCCAAAAGTTCCTGAAATAGATAATTATTCCAAACTACTATTAAGTATTTCACATGCATACCATTCTCTTCACTCTTTTGTCTTTATGGAGCGCACGTAAGACAGGACTTACCAACACAAGATCCAGCGCCAGAGTGCTGAAACATGGCCATTCTTCAGGACATCTCGCACCTCCGCCGAGGTGGGGTAGTACCATGCTACCGTATTGGTCAGCCACGTTTCAGGCGCTCAAAGCTCAGGTAAATTTCTTCTCTTTGGTTCCACCAAAGGTGACCAAAGGACCGTCTCAAAGATGATCATATATTGCACATTCACTATCTGCAGTTAGCAGACGCCCATACATTCATTAATTCATTCATTTCACAGATATCACCAAATTGGACGTAGGTATTTATTTTGTGGGAGTGCACATGTGATCAATTAAATAAATAAATTTTCCTTCTTTCCTACACTGGTATCCGGCTTCGGTGTATTAAGTGAAATTGAGTTATTATATAAAAAAAATATGATGTTCTGACAAGTATAACGAAGAATGTTATACCTATTTTCAATGTCGGCCAGTACTGTACCCTTTGAACTTGAATAATAAAGGTAAAACAAGTTTCTTTGAACAGGATACACAAGTCAAAAAAATACATTACATAAAACCTTTCTGATTGAATTACTTGCAAACAAGAACTAATTACAACTTCTATACTAACTTTCAATAATAAAAGGTAAAATCAGTTTAATTTAACAAAAGGCACTTGAATAATAAAGGTGAAATAAGTTTCTTTTAAGTAGGTCACCTCAGCAAGCGCAATAGGACAATTCGCATAATTTCCAATTTCCGCTACCCATCAAGTATTTCTCTAAGTTCAACTCCCGCTACACGTAAGGTATAATTCAGAACACTAGTCTCCTTCCTTTATGGTTTTATAGGTAAATATATAAGCAGTACAGCAGACGGAACAGACGCCTTGGCGTCCCAATGCAGAGGAAACTTAAATTAATGCAAGATTCCCACTCACTGCAACCCGAATAAGTCAGTGGCCGCTGTATCGATTGCCATTTTCCCCGCGGCCAAAAGAACCTCCGTTCCCTCTGGTACTGGTCGGCCAAGGCGTCGTACTCCGGACATCGATTTAGACATGGACCAGGTGCCCGCTGCAGTGCTGCAACAGAAAGGCACAAACACACAGCCACAGCCAAAGGAAATAATGTAAACAGCCCCAGAATATAGTAAGATAAAATTCTGCAAAGATAGATCACATCAAGACAAAGGAAAATTAAAAATGGTTAAAAGCATTAACTGTAGACTTCAAATTTCAAGGTATGTAAAATTTGCCCCCGCACAAACAGACTTGTTTTAAAAGGGCAACGATAATACAAAGCATAATATTATTACACCAGTACGTCGCAGTTCCAATACAATATTGACACTCATAAGAAAAGGTAGTAGCTAGTGATAACACGGGTAAGCCCGATTGCAAAACTAGAAAGCTCGAATGTCTACTTCTTCAATAAACAGCTGCGTGGTACATAGTTCTACTCCACTAGCCAAAATGAATAACGCATTGCTCAGCGTCCTGTGTAGAAGACCGTGGCCCAGTCACGCCTCAAGAACTTGCAATACCAGGCCCGCTTCTGCACTCCGAGCCACATAGACTGGTCAAATCAAGCTAACTACACGCAAACACAAGTTTCACCCTCCGAGCAGCGACACGTACCGGCCGTTCCGAACCCAAAACCCCGTCTCCCGCCAGCCGATCAGCACCACCACCACCGGCCAACGAGGCAAAGATAAACAACGCCAGAGGGAAACAATCGATCCGGGTGAATCGAACGGAGAAAGCAACTGGCGCCGGAGCCTCCCCACGTATCAGTAAGGTGCAGAAAATTAGAGTATACGAATCTATCCTCTCGGTTGTAGTTTCAATTGTGCTGTAGATGAGTACATGACAGTCCCCAACTAAGTTTCACAATGCCAGTGCAGTTACTATGCGTTCTAGGTAAAAATTTATATCTGCGAAAGTACAGAAGTTATCGATTTGAAATTTTAACAGTAGGGTTGCTTTATCAATAGAATTTGGTAGACTGAGTATGAAAAAGATCGTTTGCTATTTAACAGCACTTGTTCAGTTTCGGAGAGAATACGTATAACGCACTGCACGCAGCGTTCGAGTACAACAGCCCGCTCGGCGCAGTCGCCAGCGTGAGAACCAAACACATCTGCTCTCCTCGCGGCCCCACGGCGAGCTACGCTTTCACTGCGAGATGTAATAATTTGCTACGTTCCAGTGGGCAATGCCGCGCACTCGTGTGGTGATAAATGAAATGGAACTCGTGTATTGCATTTGTTTTAATGGACGCCTGGTGTCGGTGCTGCGGCACGCCTGCCTCTTCGGCTACCCGCCGTGCCTCCCCGGCGGGCGGGCAGGGCGATGGGGCAGCCAGCCCGGCAAAACTCTGCTGCGTTTCCGACGGGGATCTTCGCCTCGGCACACGTCTTCGGGCACTGTCTTACTCTGCCCCGCCGGCGGTCTTCCTCCTTTCCTTCTAACCTGTGGGTGTCCGCCTCCCTCCGTAGAGGAGTGGTCGGCACGGCAGAATGGTGCCGAAGCCTTCTGGGTTCACTTAGCGGCTACGTCGGAGGTTTCCTTCTCTCGGGGACTGGCTCTCGTGCTGCCTCCGTCGTTCCGTCCTCGTCGACAAGCGAGTTGCCCGGGTGGAATCGACTAAAAAGTCTTCCGCCTGGGAGCCTTCCTGATGGGGCGCCCTAGACACTCGCACTTTTCGTTTAGGCTACGGCCACATTTGCCTTTTTTGTGATGTGTCGACAGAAGTGCCGACACAGTACGATTTGAGGGGACCGCAATGCACGCTATAAGTACACGAAGGATGGCGTGAGGTCTGAAACAGGATACGTAATGAATGCTATAAAGAAAAGTACGTAGCTTCTGGAATACTTAACTTTAATCCATCCTTGTTGTATACATCGTTCTTGATGAGACATGCTTCATACGATAACTATCAATTGCTATGTAAGGCTAATGGCGCCTTGCTAGGTCGTAGCCATTGACTTAGCTGAAGGCTATTCTAACTATCGGCTCTGCAAATGAGCGAGGCTCGTCAGTGTGCATCGCTAGTTAAGTCGTCCGTACAACTGGGGCGAGTGCTAGTCCGTCTCTCTAGACCTGCCCTGTGGTGGCGCTCGGTCTGCTATCCCTGAAAGTGGCGACACGCGGGTCCGACATGTACCAATGGACCGCGGCCGATTTAAAGCTACCACCTAGCAAGTGTGGTGTGTGGCGGTGACACCACATTTTGAATGTGGACACTCAGCGTCAGAAGACAAAATAGTTATAGGTAGGCTGGAAGAGGCCGGTAGTGGCCACACACGGCGTCTTTTTCTGCCAACGTCCGACTGGAAGGCGCATCCTCGAGGTCAGACGCTAGTCAGATGGCCCGAGGCCCATTCCCAGCGTCAAAAGACGCTTCTCACATTGCGTTACCACGTTAACTTTGCGGTGTGTTAACACAAAGTAGTGTGTGTAGTCAAGAGTTTCTTTACAGTTTTTTCGATGTGTGAGATGGAAAAAATTGAATTTGATAGCGAACGTATTATTTTAGAAGTTCAAGATCGACCTTTTTTTATACGATATTCAAAATGCGGATTATAAAAACAGCCAAAAAAAGAAGAGACGGTTGGCTAGCTGTGACATCTAATGTTGTTGGTGAAGGTTGGGGCAACATGGACAAAGAAACAAAAGAAGCCTTAGGTAAGTGTAGTAAAAACATTTAATTTGGGTAGTATAAAAGATCAAAAATACAATAAAATATTTAAATTTTATGAAAGACATCTGGTGAATTAACTACAAGAAGTCATAATATACGCGCTTTATTGTAGAATATTAGAGGTGTCATGCCAGCAGTCTTTTTCACTCAGCAATGTTTGCGTATCGGTTTTGCCAGGGTACAGCCTGCGGTAGAACAGGAGTATTCACTGAACTGATCTCTTGTGTGTGTTCCTTTCTCGGTCCCTCTTGTCACCTGGGCCGGAATGCTGTCTAAAGGACACAATAATCTACCTTCAAAGTTGTACCCATCGTTTTCCCTCACAAAGTTGTGCAGTACACAAGTGGCTTTAACAATGATGTCAACCAAATCGATACTGACATCAATCGGACGGTGGACTATACACCATTTATTGGATAAAATACCTGATGCACATTCCACATACCGCCTGGAACTCGATAAACGGTAGTTAAAAGTTCTTTTCATGTTAGTCATGTCCTTACCGGGGTATGGTCTCAGAAGGTTTTCACACAGAGCAAAGGCTTTATCTACCAGAAACACATATGGCAGTAATCGACCAGATGTATCATTTGGCAAGGGGCTGGTGGTGATAATGGTATTGTTGGAATAGAGTTTCTTCCCAAAATTAGTACTTTTCAGGATGTTTGAATCTCCCTCGTATCCAAAGACACCAACATTTTATATATATATATATATATATATATATATATATATATATATATATATGAAGCAGAAATCTGCGTCAGCTACTGCCATTAAAAGTATTGAAAAATACTTCTTGTAGTTAAAGTATTCACTACTCGATCCCCATGGATTGATCACTCTAATATGCTTACCATCAATAGATCCCACGCAATGTGGAAAATTACCTTTTTTTTTTCAAACTCCAAACTAATATTCAAACAATCATCAGAAGTTAATTGTTTCGTATATTGACCTTGCATTGTTTCCCAGATTGCTGAGCATGTCTCTCGAATAATCTTTGATATTGTTGAACGTCCAAGTAGAGATCTGACGGAATTGCAAGTTGCGAGATACCTACAATGAAATATTGATAATGGGTTCAAAGTAGAACCAATATTTATATTTTATATTGAGTTTTTTTCTTCTTTTTTTTTAAAGGGAAGGACGTGCAAAAAAGTGGAAGAGCATTAAGGATTGCCACTAAAAAAATGTGAAAATGCACGATGGCAAAAGCGGAGATTCATCAAAACCCAGGAAGCATTACATTTGTCACAAATAGTTGTCATTTCTCCAATATTTATGTGTAGAAAGAGAGTGAGTATTCCATATTTATAATGTTCTTGCATTTTTAAATTCCAGGCTGAGCCATGCATGGCCACAAATTATAAAATTTCAATGTGGACAATTACAGTTTTCTCTTTTTACCACAGGATATTTGGGAATATGGCTGTCGATCTAACAAAGTACGCAAGACGCTGACAACAACACTGCACAACAAGAAGCAAACGCGACACCTGACATACAACACACTACAACCGAAGCCTCTCCCAATGCTCGCACAGCGCAGAGGAAGAAAGAAACTCCATTTCCGAAGAAACGAAAACAGGACGGGTTTGAAAAAAAAGTTGTTGGCAATTTTGGAAACGAGTTTGCAACAATCACATACAAAGGAACCTAGAACTAATGATCCAGAGGAAATGTTCTTACTTTCGCAAATGCCCCTTATATAGAACTTTATCCCCGCTGACAAGATGGATTTTCAATTGAAATATTTACAATTGGTTCAAACCTACACAGATGCACAGCCGTCCACAATTACATCTGAAAGTGACCAACAATCATCTCGGTTCACAAGCAGCACAGCTACAATGATCTTCGAGGAAAAAATCAGAAGATTCAATCCTGTCCTTTTATGCATTGTAAGCAAATAATACAATAAGTAATAATACTTCACTTAGATCAGAGTAATTGATAGTTTTTCTTCAGCCCTTATACAATCACGTAGTCGAGTGTTTCTTCCAGTAATAGCATTCGATACATTAGACAGCAGATTAATAGACATTCTGTAGTACTCAAAAAACTTTTCAGGGTTTTCTTTAAGTTTTTTATGTAGCAGATTGCATGTTCCCCTCTATGATCTGCCCTCCATTATTGGATGAGTCCAAAAACGTCTTTTTTGTCTACGTCGTCTCCGTCGAATCAGTAAGAATGCAGCACGTACTACTGTTGCAGACTGCTTACTTAATACACTCATTTCTCAATGCTGCGATGTCACCCACGCAGGTCTGAAACGCTACTGAGCCATATATGGCCACGTTCACGTCTTTGGTCGGTAGGACGCGTTGCGCTGAAAGAAGTGTGGCCACCACCATGCGACTTTTGAAGCTGCTTCTTTAGGCGCTGAGCGGCCAGCTTCAAAAAACGCAAGTGTGGCCGAGAGCCTCAGCCTGCGGGCGCTAGCAGAGAGCGTGCCTCTCTACATCGTCCCGGCTTTCTTGCAGGGTGTGTCCCATCCAGCTGCATTTTCTTTTCTCGATTTGAACGTCTACAGGGTCTTCTATCTTTCGATTACGATAGTCGTCGTCGAATATTACATTTCGTCTAAAGATGTAAAGAACTTTCCTAAGACATCTTGTCGTGTCTACGAATCCGCTTTACTCGGCTCGCTAGATAAACAATAGAACAACTCGTATTGATGAGTTTTATTACAAAAGCACAATTACATATACTTAACTTTGAAAATTCCAAAAAACGCGTCGCGAGCAAAGGGTAACATACGAAATAATCAATCTTTCCAGTGACTGCTGATCTGTAACTGACAGAAGTCTTTCCTGAACTGGTATGAAAGTGGGCGACGTCGACGCCGCTGTCCGAGTGGAAGGCAGGTCGGTCAGAGTGCGGTCGGCTGACTTCTCTTCACGGCCTCCTCTTTCCCGTCCTTCCCGACGTCTTTACGCCGTTGTTGTTGCTGTTGTGGTCTTCGGTCCTGAGACTCGTTTGATGCAGCCTTCCATGCTACTCTATCCTGTGCATGCTTCTTCATCTCCCAGTACCTACTGCAGCCTACATCCTTCTGAATCGGCTTAGTGTATTCATCTCTTGGTCTCCCTCTACGATTTTTACCCTCCACGCTGCCTTACAATATTAAATTGGTGATCCCTCGATGTCTCAGACATGTCCTACCAACCGATCCCTTCTTCTAGTCAAGTTGTGCCAGAATCTCCTCTTCTCCCCAATTCTATTCAATATCTCCTCATTAGTTATGTGATCAAACCATCTAATCTTCAGCATTTTTCTGTAGCACCACATTTTGAAAGCTTCTATTCCCTTCTTGTCTAAGCTATTTATCGTCCACGTTTCACTTCCATACATGGCTACACTACATACAAATACTTTCAGAAACGACTTCCTGACACTCAAATCTATACTCGATGTTAACAAATTTCTCTTCTTCAGAAACGCTTTCCTTGCCATTGCCAGTCTACATTTTATATCCTCTCTACTTCGACCATCATCAGTTATTTTGCTCCCCAAATAGCAAAACTCCTTTACTATTTTAAGTGTCTCGTTTCCTAATCTAATTCCCTGAACATCACCCGACATAATTCGACTACATTCCTTTATCCTCGTTTTGCTTTATACCCTCCTTTCAAGACACTGTCCATTCCGTTCAACTGCTCTTCCAAGTCCTTTGCTGTCTCTGACAGAATTACAATGTCATCGGCGAACCTCAAAGTTTTTATTTCTTCTCCATGGATTTTAATGCTTACTCCGAACTTTTCTTTTGTTCCCTTTATTGCTTGCTCAATATACAGATTGAATAAGATCGGGGAGAGACTACAAACCTGTCTCACTCCCTTCCCAAACACTGCTTCCCTTTCATGTCCCTCGACTCTTATAACTGCCATCTGCTTTCTGTACAAATTGTAAATAGCCTTTCGCTGTCTGTATTTTACCCCTGCCACCTTCAGAATTTGAAAGAGAGAATTCGAATCAACATTGTCAAAAGCTTTCTCTAAGTCTGCAAATGCTGGAAACGTAGGTTTGCCCTTCCTTAATCTAGCTTCTAAGATAAGTCGTAGGGTCAGTGTTGCCTCACGTGTTCCAACATTTCTACGGAATCCAAACTGATCTTCCCCGAGGTCGGCTTCTATCAGTTTTTCCATTCGTCTGTAAAGAATTCGCGTTAGTATTTTGCAGCTGTGACTTATTAAACTGATAGTTCGGTAATTTTCACATCTGTCAACACCTGCTTTCTTTGGGATTGGGATTATTATATTCTTCTTAAAGTCTGAGGGTAACACATCTAACACGCCGTAACACATCTATTTGGGGAAACTTGCAAAATCTTCATGTCTGTCGAGGTAACTTCCCACGTTTCACACGCGTAAAGCAGCACTGCTTTCACGTTTTTTCTACGTATTCGTTGTTGAGTTGACGTGGAAATCTGCGTCGCCCTCCGTAACGGGAACAGCCGTTCGGGTTCCCCCCTGACGTCGGCAGCTGCTGGCGCGTCTCCAGTAGCTGCGCTGCACTCACAAAGTACGCCAACCCGTTTACTTTCTCAACTTTCTCATTGTTCACTCTCAGCTTTCTGGTATCTCTTGTACTGATTTTCGTACTCTTCGTCTTCGCGGCACGGCATTCACTTGCAGCTCGACTATCTCGAAATCGGTTGGGACGTCCTGCGGCTTTTCTTCCGCGTCGACACAGTTCTGCGAGAGGAGGTGGATGTCGTCGGCAGAATTGAGATCTCCAGTCGTTCAGTTAGTCCCTATTTTGTCCCTGTCTTCTCCTTCTTCTTCTCCATCACTTTACTCGTTACTTCATTCAGCACCACTAAAAGAATAGTAACAGATAAAACACATCCCTTCTCGACCTCCACACTTCACTGGGAAATGTTCCATAACATTACCCTCACGGATAGCTTGGGACTTGTAGTTATTGTAAATCTCCCTTATAACCTCTGCAGTCTTCTCCGGTATCGCGTACTTTTTCAAAGATTTCCGCGTATTATTTCTTTTAATGGGGTCGAACTCCTTTAGAAAATTTTGAAAAAGGATATGAAGACTTGTGATGAATTCATTTGATTCTTTAGTGACGACTACAAGCGTGTTTATTTGATCCGCACAAGAACAGTTCTTCTAAGATCAACTTGCTCCTTTCTTATCTGCAGTTTATTCTATTAAGGATTATTCGCCCAAATAATTTGCTTCGAATTGTAGGCAGGGTGATTCCCCTGCAATTATGGCAATCTGGCGAGAAGTCCTTCTGTCCACTCCTGTGGCACACTTTCCAAGTTCCGGACCTTTGTTAAATGACTGTGGAGAACACGCTGGGTCAGTGGTTAGACGTCCTTCTGCACTGATATCCACTCGAGGCCTTTCCATTCTTTAGCTACTCGATTGCTGTTTTGATCTGTTTCGTTGAAGGTGGCTCTAAAGTAATCGTATTTTCTACCACTTCACGTTCACTTTCATCCTTGGGCTCTCTTTCTAGTTCAGACTGTCCCTTTGTTAAGCACCTCCATAGCAAAGTTGCTCACGTCTGTTCATTTCCCCGTTTGGAGCCCACATCACTGCAACAGCACTCCTCTTTCATAATTTTACCGCATCACGTGAACGCAACATTAGGAGGCATTCTTCCTCACGGTGGTCAATGGTTACAATGCTTTGGGTGATCATCATATGTGGCTATTCAGTCTTAAATCACTCCAGACAGAAACACCTAAGAACAAGATTGTCGTGCCTGCTTTCAATGGACGATGGCATGCTCGAGGGATATCGAACTTTTTCGTCTGCGTATGCAGCTTTACACTACATTAATGTTGAGTTTCAGCTGGCAGTTTTTTCACCCGTTCTTACCATCTGGTAGTATTTCTGCATTTTCCAACGAGACTATAACTGTTTTTGCAGCGTTCTGCGTGTGGCCCCAGGAGTGGGACTTGCAGGGCAGGCTGTGGCGGCGCTGCCTCAGCGCCGTCGGCTGCTCCCGGGACAACGCCGCGCTCTGCGGGCGAGTCTCAGCAGAGTAACTCGACACGTCTCCGCTGCCTCGTTCCGCTTTACTCGTACTCTGTCCGATCGAAAGTATCCATACATCTTTTATCGGACATCTGCACCCACCACATCAATGGCGGAATGAACTTTGCTGCAGACACTTTCAATCGTGTGTCTGTGAGGCAATGGAAGCCCATTTATTATTCCACGAGACCAGAAAGCAGAAAAGGTGACGATGTCGGGTGTCGGGATCTGGAGGGAAGTCAGCGTTGTAACTCGTGGCAGAGGTGCAGTCGTGACTCGGGGCGGACCACAGGCTACATTATCGTGCACGTACAGACAGTCGCCGTCTCCAAACTGTTCCACTACTGTACGTTACGTAGTACACTACGCTGTCAGATGTGTTCGGATCCTTCCACACTTCTGTTTACTTAAGCGCAGAAGGGCGACCACTCCCTAACGTGCGTGTGAAGTGAACCGCCGCCATAGTGTAGAGCCTCCCCCACCCCCCATCCCCCACCCCCACCTCTGTAGTTCACTGCTGACACGACACGTCTTGTCAGGTAATGTCCGCCAGGCATTGCCCGAACCAAAGCCTTACAACTGACTGTCACGGCGCGATCCGTCACTCCAGGCCTCTCGTCTCCAGCCGTCCACAGTCCTGTGCTGTCGCTCCTCACGCCACCTCGAGCGTCGTTCGGCACTCATTACAGGGCGGTGTGGGCTTCCGGAGAGCTGCTCTGCCGTTTTGCCCCGTCCCTACATACAGCCACGCGATACGTGGATGCTGGTAGCTCTCTGGAACTCACGTTCCGCAGATTTCGCGTGATTTTCTGCAACCGCTCTCCGTCCGCCGGCCCGCCGGGTGTCGGTTGAGCTGCGGCTGCTCCCCCGCACTGCCACCTCACAGCCGCACTGCCGACAGTCCACTCGGCCAGCTTTAGAAGCGCTGAGACGACCTTTACGGATCTGTTGCTCAGACTCGTTACATAGGCTTGTCTGGACACCGTGGATCGAGCAGTGTAATTACTAAACACCTAAAGCGGTAACACGGGATCCAGTTGCAGCTTGTCGTCGTCAGAGGGTAACAAAAGAATTTCAGCAACTCTAATAGTTTGAAGTGGTGTCATAATATATTCATTAGGAGGAATAATCTCGAGTTAGATTTTTTAACGCAGGAAGTATTAAACTCTGTATACGTCTAGATGCAGCGTAACTCGTGGCCCATAAATTATCCTACTACTAACTCTATTCACTGTACCACTCAAGATATCTGCGAAATATCACACGCGAGCTGTGTTCTTCAAACAATCGTACGTGATGGACGGCTCACTGGTAAGACGCCATTGGTCTTGTGACTTCCGGCATTTCGGCAACCGCTATTCGATAAGCGTTTCACAATGTCTTAAGCTCAATTTATTTGCATTGCTTCTGAGTTTACGTTCAACTCGTACGAGACGCGCCGAGCCGGTGAGGAATATAGATCCCTGGAGTAGGCTATGACCGATGATGTAACGATGATGCAGTGAGTGACGTCATACTTGCATAAACACTTGCCACATCAGTTATTTTTTGGAATATGAGCTAGTGGTGATGTATGAGTACTAAACGGCAGCGTAGCCCGAGGTCGAGGTTAGGTTGAAAGGTAACAATACGGTAGTGATCTGGTGTTGTTGATGAATTTGAATGCGAATGCAAAATCTCGCTACTGGTGACATCTGATCTGTAGCATAGCTTGAGGTGTAGCTTGAGTTGGAAGGAGAGAGAATCTGGTACCAGTCGAAGCCAGTGAGTGTGATATCGTGAGTATAAGTGTAATCCTGCATATTTAAGGTATATTATACGTAGTGGGTTTCGAAGAGTCGTTTATGTCCGCTGTTTTGATGATGTCGTTGCTAAAAACTGCTGGGTCAGTGCCGCAGGTCATGCTTCAGCCGCCCAGTGCACATCTCTTGTGCACTGTGGGCATGTGCCTGCAGTATAAGCGAAGCATCCAGTACGTTTCTCACGTGATGCAGAGCTTTCGCTGATTTTCAGCCGCTTCCTATACGACGGACGCCGTACGAAAGTGCTGTGGCGTTGTGGCAAGGGTCTCGCGAACGCGCTGGCGTCTCTGCTCCACGCCGTTCGGTCTGCAGGTCGCCACGGACTTCGCCGAGACGCGTGCGGCCCACCTTTCCACACAGTACGTACTGAACCAATCCCAATCTCGTGCAAATTCTGAATACTTGCCGGGGCAGTGTCAGAGGTCACACACGGGATTTATGACATTAGATTTAATGGTTCAAATGGCTCTGAGCACTATGGGACATAACATCTGAGGTAGTCAGTCCCCTAGAACTTAGAACTACTTAAATGTATCTAACCCAAGGACATCACACACATCCATGCCCGCGGCAGGATTCGGACCTGCGACCGTAGCGGTCACGTGGTTCCAGACTGTAGTGCCAAGAACCGCTCGGCCACTTCGGCCGGCTTAGACTTAATATTAGATTATATTATATATTGCGTTGGTCAGGTAATAGATAGACTACATTAGATATTTTAATTATTAAATATTAGACTGATTAGAAATATGATTAGGTATTAGAGTAATTAGATATTACAGGAAATAATAGACAGGTTAGATATTATAATGGATTAGATATATTGTTCACGTAGTTGGCCCATAGTGATTGATGCGCGAAGATGTGGAATATGTCAGATGCATTCAAAAAATAAATGATATGCTAATGTTTCCTAAACAGACCAAAAGTCTGATGGTCCTGAAAGATGTGGAAAAATTTACAAGTTTTGTGTTAGTTTCATTTACATATTAATTACTATAACACTTCCCACATCAGTTAAATGTGTAAATACTAAAGTGCATATGATAATTCCAAGAGTACTTTAACGGGACGGATGGAATCTGCCCTCCTAAAATTTCAGGGGGTTGAAATTACATAGTAATTCTGCCTGAGACAGCAAAGGACTTGGAAGAGCACTTGGACAGAATGAGCGGTGTGTTGAAAAGAACTCATCAGACGGATGTGAGCAAAAGAAAACGATTGTAATGAAATGAAACAGAATTATGAGGAAACAGATTAGGAAATGAGAAACTAACGGTAGTACACGAGTTTTCTTATTTGGGTAGCAAAATAAGTGACGATGGCTGAAGTAAAGAAGATATACAATGCAGATTTGCAGTAGGAGGAAATTTGTTTCTGAAAAAGAAAAATTTGCGAACAGTGAACATAAATGTAAAAGTTAGGAGGTCCTTCCAGAACGTATTCGTCTAGAGTGTAGTCTTGGATGAAAGTCAAATGCGGACAAGAAGACAACAGACGCTTTTGAAATGTCGTGCTACAGAAGTATGCTCAAAGATCAGAGCAGATAATTAATGAGAAGGTGAAACGTCCCCTTAGAACATTTATACACGACTGTGCATGAACTGACACACAATATTTTTAGTGCAACGCAATCTGACTTTCAAAAATCCATACAAAAGAATGGCCCTGACTAACATTAACCTATACGTTTCACAAATCACTTACCTCACAAAAATCTTGGTTACTCGAGCTACTGCAATATAGCGAGCGCCACTACTGCCAGCTAAATAAAAGATTCAAACTACTGAAGGCACTAACTACTGATGGGCATAGTTAGCAAATGAAAGATTTTAATAGAGAACAAACAATGTATTTACCTTAATAGTCATAAAATATATAGCAGTTCATGACAAATTTCAAAACTCCGCCATTTCTCTCCCCACATCCACCACTGCTGGCGGCTCACCTCCAACTGCGTAACGCTACGCGCTGTTCACATCCAGCTGCCGCTGCCCAACACTACAATGGCAGACAACAATGCAAACTAGCCCCAGACTGCACACAGCACAGCCAGTGATTTTCATACAGAGTGCTACGTAACGTTGCCAACAAGAAAACATAAACAGCCTACTTACATAGCCCCCATTGCAGTGTTTTTCGCAAAGCCTGAGCAGTAAAAGAAAATGCACACGGAAGTAGTGGATTTCCATGCAATCTTGAAGAAGTAGCGTTGTCCTTCCAACGGAAAGACAGTGCTGACTCTTGACATGCAGACAGGTATTGGTCCACAACAGAGCAAACCCACAGCAGAGTCAGTCGAAATTTTGAAGAGTATTGGTAGGTAGGTCATCACAGAGCAGACCCACTGTAGTCCTGGTAGAGATTACGGTACTTGTGTGCCACCAGAGGTGCAGACCCACTACAGTCCTTGTAGAAATAATGGTACTGGTGACTCAGCAAAGGTGTAGACCCACTGTAGTCCTTGTAGAAATGGCCAGCAGCCATCTGTTGTGACTGTGCAGGTGCACAATCACCATTGAAGAGTCTTGCGGATAATATATATAGCAAGTCCATAACCACCACTTGTGCATTCACAAAGTTTTTGGAATCGTCCTTAGAACCAGCAATGCTGTTATCCAGTCCCTTGCTGAATTATTAACACACGTGTAAACCCTAACAGTCCCTACTGCTCACATATTGTCCATATACTATGACCAACAGAAACGTGTGCAGTGAAATGGAACTTACAAGTTAATAATATGGTGCACTGGTATCAATTACAATTTTATAGCATAAGAATACAATAACAACGGTACAAAATACATCATTAAAAACATAATAATACAGATAACATTTGTAGGAATAAAGGCTTTACAAAAGAATAGATATAAACATATACATCAGTGTTACAGGAATTATAAGTACCTACATAAAAGATCAGAATAACTTTTGAAACATCAACTTCACACATGAGCAACAAAACAGAATAAATAATGTCTAAACATCGTTACAAACTAAATAACATATTATTAATGCAAATTATATTTGAGGATAACAGTATTCCTCATCATAGTGAATGTATCTTAGTATTAGAAGAGAAAAAAATTCTATGAAACAGTACACAGAGACAGGAAGAAAACAAATACACAAGGGTACACAAACACATAGGGGGATAACACAAAAGGAAAGGACAGGGTTTGTTTTCAGTGTAACATTTGGTACTGCAGTCCAACCCAGAACCTCATTCCATAGATCGTCCCTCTTATTTCAACATTTGCTCCAGCCAAAAAAAAAATCCTATCGAAGCATGCTTTCTGTATTCTGTTCACATCCTCTTTCAAAAATAGTTTTTGTCCACTGTACACAACTTTTTTGGCCAAACCATTTTCTTATAGCTTCTCAATGCATTTCTTCCAATCCATCATAGCTAGTTTCTTATATAGTCTACCCCCTCTTAAGCTAACATAAATCTACTGAGCTCAGATGATAAACTAAGGGACGAGGCAATGCAGTAGCACAAAACAATTAACACAAACAGCAATGATAAAAAATACAAAAGGCAAAGCGAGCAGCATAAATTACAACTAATATAAGGCAATGAGCAGCAAACAAGAAAAATATCCGTAGTAAAACTGGCTAAACAGGGTAATACAAAGTCAAATTCAGTAACACTATGCCTGGCGAACAGCAGCAGCAAATGAAATAAGTTATACCTAAACATGACAAAGTTCAAGCAGAAAAAATATTACACTAAAAATGGCCATGTCTAATACCTATCTCACATCTTAACACTAGAGTGATGCATCACAATTTAATCTACAAAAGAAATTACCAAGTACTTGAAAAGAAAATTCTGTATGCAATTCCTGTGAAGGGAAATGTCTTTTTGTGCTCCTTTGTTTTCTTTAAGTACATCATGAAGTTATTCTTTACTGGGTCTGTAGGCATAAAATATTTATATTAGTACATATATAAAATTTTATTTTAACCAATGCTGCACTGCAGCTAGAAACTAGATATTAAACAAATTGAGTAAATAAATACATAGGAAGGCATGAAACATCATTCATTAGCCATATGGCATTTCATAATGCAGTAAACAATCTTTCAACTAGCAAGACAATAGACATAAAATGTTTCTCATCATTTCATTTCAGTAAATATCATAAATTAAGAACTCTACAGTGTAATCACGTTTTCAAGTTTGAGCGTGTCGTATTTGCGATGCTTTCTACAAAGGAATGTCAATAGCGAGGAAAATGACCTCTTTTTTTTTTCTCCACCCAATGGCTTTCTTTTGTCAGGCGACAACCTCTCAGCTGGGCGCCCAAAACGCATTACGTCAAGGTCACTTACTTGTCTTACTGAAATATTTACGACAACAGTTTCCGCTACAGTGGCAGTCTCATATTAAAAATTTCACAGGTCAAGAATTTGCGTTACAAATCTGTAGAAACAAAATCCTGTAAATATAACAGTGTCCAAAAATTTTCGCCAGCATTGTGATACATTCACGCATATACACACTTTTCATAACTCTTAAAGTACGATTCTTGGTTTCCTACATCCTTTTTCACAAGTCAGAGTCCCTAACCACTAGTCATTATTCCTTACCTTATTATACATATACATATTCGTCGACATGTCAATCTTGCAACGACACTTCAATATTTCATCATAATAAATACATAGCATAATCAAATTCCTCATATAGCATCAGCATATTGATCATTAACATACCGCAACAGCATAATACACATTGTCATCATAACATCATAAAACCTCAGCCAAATCTCAAAATCGTCGTAGCTTCCTCTAATAATTTCAAAACCTAAAAAAAATCTCTGCCACTTCAAACGTACTTTAAAAATCATGATCCCATACCAAATACATCATTCAAAGCTCTCATAGTATCACAAGGGTTCTGAAAAAATATGAACAGTTCACAAAGTACAGACAAAACACAGTTTCACAAGTGTGAAGTTATCCAACTGTGTAATTGCATAAACATCTGTCACTGACATAAAAAAATTTTTGTTTCTCTGTTAAATAATCAGATAGCTGTGTAATTCTGTGTTGGAGAAATATGGTACCGATGTGTAAAGTTGTATAAGCAAATACCATATTAGCTAGGGCTTCTTGTGTTTGTCAAACACATGGTACACAAAGTAAGCGTGTACCCCCCTGAGGATTAATGTAATTATACCCTCAGGTGTTACAGATTACAGAAACGGAATGAAATGTATCACGGAAAACCTTTGTATCATTGTACTTCAAATATCTTTAAAAGTAAATGTTTTAAGTACAAAATTAATCACTCAAATACGTGTACTGTAACGCTAAATGTGCGTCTTGCTGTAAGATAATCTCTGTGGAAGTCTCGTAGTTATCATCCTCCGAAAGCCAAGTTCTGCAGAAGTCAATGTACTTACCTCATGATACACAAAAGTGAAATGCTTTGCGTATAGATATCTTAGTTATTACGCTTATTGCCGAGATGAAGAAAGTACTGTGCTGTAATGTATTGTTGTGCTATGGAAAAGGCAGTTTCATTGTAGCTATACCACAAAAGTTACTACTAAAACATGTTTTACTTTCCATAATAATGCAGAAAACTGTGCAGATATAAAACAGAAACACTGCAAAAGCAATATTGTAAATTGTCACTCATTAGTAGCGTCATGATAAAACCGTGTAGTTGTCACATAAACTAACCACTGTGTCGTCTGGTATCATACTGAAAGTACTTTAAATCCAGAATGTATTTTCAAGTAAACCAAAATGTTGCATTAAAATCTCATTAGCAGTACCAGTATATGTTCTAAGTATGTAAGCCTTATAGTCATTACGTAATGGTGCAACTAACAAGCAAGAATGTACACACACAATAACACTGTGACGTCTGTTCACTATAACAATGCATTCGTAATTTCTGTTTCAATAAGTTCTCTTGGTTCTTGACTGGATATTTAACTTCAAACATTGTTGCATGTTAACAGATTCTAAGTCTGACAAGCATACTAGTAATGTAAAGTGAAAAGTTTTATGGCAAAGACAAAGTTAAACAGCAGGTTATCATTCAATAAACGGTTTTACATGTGAAATGTGGTGTAAACCTTTACTCTTCCTAGTACGCAGACATTCAACTGAAAAGCAATTGTCATGTTTTATACGTCGGTAAGGAATGCTAAATCTTTTCTCTAGGTTAGCGTCTGTGTTATCTTTCTCTGAGCCAGCCGGCGCACGTGGCTGCCTGCGGTGCGAGTCATTGTCTGTTCCTTTATTGGCGCGCGTCGTTATTGGGATTAGGAGACCTAGCTTCTACAAATTCACGTTGTTGAAAGTGCCCTGCTCTGTTTGAATCCCGCCAGTTCTGATGAAATTCAGGTCTGTCGTTATGATTATCTCGTCTGTCGTCATGTCGGTAGATTTCATAATTTCTTTCTTGTCGGTCATGTGGTGGAGAATTTCTTCCTGAATCGTAACTGCGCGCTCAACTGTTGCGTCTGAAGTTATTCTGTCTCCCTTGATAATAATTGTTTTGGTTCCCATATTGTCTGTTTCTAAGGTAATCTCTGTCATATTCATTACTACGGAAATGCGATCTTTCTCTGTAACTATTGTTACTCTGCCAGTGGTTGTCATATGGGTGGTGTCTGTTTTGTTCACGATTTGCGTTGTGAGAATAGCCTTGTCGTGTCCAGTTATTATTTCTTTCATCGCGGAATTGCGACGGATGTGACCTGTAAATGTTGTGTTCCTGTTTTCGCATTCCGCGATTGTCAGTGTCAATTTCTAATTCTTGTAAGAGTCCTTGAAAAGCTTCAATGTCGTCTTTGCAACGTCCTGCCAAAATAATGTGTCGTAAATGTTCAGGTAATTTGATTAAGCAAATGCGGATGAGTTCTGAGGGGCTGTATGGGTTTGCAGGTACTGATTCTTGTGCAGCATGTCTTCAAAATATTTCACAAGACTGGAGAATTCAGATTGTTCGAAATGTTTCCTCATTATGATGCTATGTTTTACTCGGTCTTGTGTAGCTTGAGACCAATATGCTGAGAGGAAGGCATGATAAAATTCTCCTTCACTGTGACATTCGTGAATGACCGATCGCATTCTTACAGCTGGTTCATTCTCTAAGTAGCCACACATAAATTCTAATCTGTGTTCTAACGACCAGTTGGGAGGAAAACAATGAGAGAATTGATGCAGCCATGCTTGTGGATGAATGTCATTGTCAGAATTCTTAAATGTTTTGAATTTGCGTGTAGTAATGAACAGCTTATAGTCAAAATCAGCGTGTCGGCGAGTCGCATGTCGGTCATTGTTGCGTGGTTTCGGCAGTTCCAATTCAAAATTTGGTGCACGTTGCCAATTTCTTTCATAATTTCCGAAATGCCCTGTGTTATCATTTTGCGGCTTTTCCGTATTTCTAAGTCCCTCTTCCCTTGTTGGAGCGCGAGTGTCCTGTGAAATACGTAATTCTTGTATTACCTGTGTCAGCTGATCTTGTACGTCCCGGACTTCTCTTTGGTGTTGTGTATTAATTTGATTCTGATTTTGTTTGAATTTCCTAATTTGTTCGTACTCTTCTGTGTCATTAAAGACTACCGGTGTTGTGTCATTCAGATCATCATCTACCTTCGTAGATAAATTAGTGAACTTATCCGAAAGTTCGGCTACTCTCTCCGATAGTGTACTTATTTCCTCAGTGTGTTTTTCTGATCCAAGTTTCGGAGTATCTGCTGTGTCCTTTAAGTTTTCCTGAGTTTTTGCAAGTTGCGTAACCGAATCGGTAGATGCAACTGAGTCAAATTTAGCTTGCAAGGTCTCATGATTTCCGTGAACAATAGTTTGCAGTTCTTTTATGGCTGCTTCGTGATTCTGTAATGCATTTTCATGCCGCGAAAAAATAGGTTGAAAATGCTCACAAATTTGAGTTTTTACGTCATTACAGACTTTTTGACATTTCGATTCAATGTTATGTAACTCAGTAGTTAAATCTTCACATGTTTGTTCAAGAGTGTGTTCCAATGAGTCTAACTTTTGAAGCTGTTGCTGTGTTTGTCTCTGATTTTGTTCCATCGTGTCTAACTCTTGAAGCTGTTGCTGTGTTTGTCTCTGATTTTGTTCCATTGTGTCTAACTTTTGAAGATTTTGTCCCATTTGTTTCTGATTTTGCTCAAGCGTTGTGTCTAACTTTTGTAGCCTTGTCCCATTTGTTGCATTAACTGTAATAACAATGCACTGGTGTCTGAAACATGTTCCTCAGTGCTTTTCGGCAGTGAATTTGCACCGGCAACATTGACATTTTGACAAGCAGAAAATGTGTCTTGACTTATTTGAGAAAACGGTGAGGACCCAAAACCTGAATCTGCAGTATTTGCAAGATTGTGTCCTGTCATTCCCGATTCCTGAGGCGAGCTGTTGCCGACCGATCGATCGATAATGCTTCCCTGTTCACTATTTGTTTCACTGTCTACACCATTATTTGCCACCCGCTCCATTTCCCTATGCACAATTACCAAATTACTACTTTGAATATTAGTTAATTCATTACACGGTGGCGCTAACACACTGCTTTCGTCTTCGCTGTCATTTCTCAGTTTACTTTGGAGCCTAGTGTTACGTTTTTCTCACGCCGTTATTGTCACAATATTTCACACGACAACACAGAAAAACACAATTTGAAGAGCAAAAATAGGGGAACACATTAACATAGCACTGAAAATAATATCTAGTCAATTGCAAGCGCAGCTGCGAAATACTTGCTGCAAATCTACATGCATGCCACAACCGTTTTACTGTACGACAATGAAAAACTACAACTACAAACGAAATTCTCTCTATAATTTCGCGCTAGTAATAAACAAAAGCTACACTAATTACACAAACTACAAGAAAAAATCAGAAGATTCCAGTGAGATATCCTCGGCTAAGGGTCGACATATGAAATGTCCCCTTAGAAAAATTATACACGACTGTGCATGAACTGACACACAATATTTTTAGCGCAACGCAATCTGACTTTCAAAAATCCATACAAAAGAATGGCCCTGACTAACATTAACCTATACGTTTCACAAATCACTTACCTCAAAAAAATCTTGGTTACTCGAGCTACTGCAATACAGCGAGCGCCACTACTGCCAGCTAAATAAAAGATTCAAACTACTGAAGGAACTAACTACCGATAGGCATAGTTAGCAAATGAAAGATTTTAATAGAGAACAAACAATGTATTTACCTTAATAGTCATAATATATATAGCAGTACATGACAAATTTCAAAACTCCGCCATTTCTCTCCCCACATCCACCACTGCTGGCGGCTCACCTCCAACTGCGCAACGCTACGCGCTGTTCACATCGAGCTGCCGCTGCCCAACACTACAATGGCAGACAACAATGCAAACTAGCCTCAGACTGCACACAGCACAGCCAGTGATTTTCATACAGAGTTCTACGTAACGTTGCCAACAAGAAAACATAAACAGCCTACTTACAAAGGTACTGAATCGAACTGGGGAAAAAAGAAATTTACAGCACAGCTCGACTAGCAGAAGTGATCAGTTGAAAGGATACATTCCGTGGCATTATGGAATCAACAATTTGGTCATGTAGGGAAATTTGTGTGTGTGTGTGTGTGTGTGTGTGTAGGGAACGAGGGGGGGGGGGGGCGGGGTTGAAGATGGAGTAAAAATTGCAGAAGAACACGAAGGTTTTGGCATCAGAGATAAACTTTGACTTCGTGTTCCAACACACTGACGTTATTTGTGTAAGCTGCACGTGTGTGTGGAAAAAGCGGTGAACTGCTCACAGAGGTCTCGTGCCCCAGAAAACAATTCAGAAACGCCATCTCAGCCACGTGTTCAATAGAAATAATCACACACACACACACACACACACACACTTACATAACGTAGCGCTGGTGAAAATAGGCTTAGCGTAGCTGTCATTTGAATACTAACCATCAAGTAATGATTGATCAAGATTATGATACAAAGCTGAACAAGTGTTCAATTTATGATTACATATCTAGCTGTGCGAATGAGGGTGTTTCCTCAGTTTTCTAATCATTGACTTTAAACAGAGTAAACACATGATCTGTGAATATCATTTGCGACTAACATCACAGTAACGTGTGAGATCTCTTTACACAGCACTTAGCAAGCAGCGACTATCGAAACGGCAGCCGTTGACCTACCTCGTCCGTATCTCCAGTCTAATAGTATGCTGGGAGTAGCCACTTATTACTAATTTCTTGTGACTGCAACTCAGCACTTGTATTCCTGTATGCTGGTAGAATCGTGAACTGTGAATGGAATCCATGATGTACCACGAGACGGCAGCCATGCAACATGGCACTATTATGTGCAGTTAGCAAAGAATGATTTGTTTTGGACACAAACAATTCCAGAAGAAGTTGGTTAATAGGCCTACGAGTATATACAGGGTGTCCCATTTATCTTGACGATCCTAAATAACTGTTTGTCCAGATGCAAATTACAAAATATTTCAAGCAAATGTTCTTTAGCCGTCAGTGGGACATCAGTCATCATAATTGCCTTTGTTGTAGCTTTGTTTTTTACAAAGATATGAACAGCGCTATGACTTTTTTAAATGGCACCGTGTATTTTTTGTTCGGTAATTCATTTCATCTCCTAAAGACCAATTCAAAAATGTATCACAGTGTACCATTCACTGAAACACAACGTTATTAATTACATAACACGACATTGGCGTTGACGCTCCCAGCACGTAGGTGCAGGTACTCGAGGTAATGGAACACATCCACGTGCTGACGTTGACAGAGGACAAATGTAAACATAAGTAGGGTCCACACCCGTCATTCAGTCAACCATCGTCAGTTGACGAGTTGTGTGAGTAGAATGTACACCAACGAAGAGAAGGTAGGAATGCTACTCATCTATGGGGAATGTAAGTTAGGAGAACAGTAATTGCAACTGTTTCCTTACGTACTGGTACATTTAGTACAGTTGTTTAGTCATTTTAAATACTGCTGTGTAGAGTAGGCATACAATAAAGGCTGTCCTTCCTACAAACTGCATCGACATAACGTTTCTTTTATTGTTGTTGTTGTTGTTGAAGTTAGGCGAAATGCTACGCAGGCAGCGGAGCCGTATAGAGAGCGATATCCTGAGAAGAACCCACCTTCCCGACGGTTGTTTTCTCATCTTGTTGCGACGCTTCAGGAAACGAGAAGTTTCAACTCACGACAACGCAATCGTCGTAGCACTGGCACAGACGAAACTGCCGAAGTTACTGCTCTCGCTTCCGTTTCTATGAATTCATATGTGAGCACACGACAGCTTGAGCACGAGATTGGCATTCCTAAAACCAGCGTACATCGTATTCTTACACGTCACCGGTTCCATCCTTACCATGTACACATACATCGAGAATTGCATGGGAATGATTTCCAGAACCGTATACAGTTCTGTCAGAGGGCACAGCAGAAAATCCTCGCCAACCCGAACTTCTTCTCCAATGTTCTATTAACCGATGAATGTTCCTTCTCAAACAAAGGACAGGTAAATACAAGCAACATGCATTACTGGCCAAGCGGCAACCCACGATGGCTTAGACAGGTTGAATGTCAGCGTCAATGGAGGGTTAACGTCCAGTGCGGGATGCTTGGTACTACAATTATAAGCCCTTATTTCATGAATGGTAGTTTCAACGGCACAGCGTATGCCAACGTCCTAAGAAGAATTCTTCCTCCTCTTCTGGATGAAGCGCCGCTAAGAACCACGATGGATGTCCAGCACATAATGCCTAGCATGCACGTCGTGTTCTGAACCGAAGGTACCCAACCAGATGGATTAGCCGAGGAGGAACAGTTACTTGGCCTGCTAGGTTTCCTGATTTAAATCCTCTGGACTTTCTTCTTTGGGGATGCATTAAAGACGTTGTCTGTCGTGATATTCCAACAACTTCTGCCGACATGCAGGAACGTATCGTGCTTGCTTGTAATTCTCTTCAGCAGGAAACACTGGAAGCAGTAAATAATTCTTTCATTCAACGAGTGCACCAGTGTATCGGTGTCCAGTGTCACCACTTTGAGCACTTTTGAATGTTCTACTCGTGGGCAATGGTACAGGAGAGTCAAAGTCAATTTTGTGTTATGTTTTTACTTGGTTTTCATTTCTTTTCAACTCCAGCAAGTGGACAAGTTTGTCATCCCGGGTTCAAAGTCATTGTTGTGTTATGTAATTAATAACGTTGAGTCTCAGTGAATAGTACACTGTGATACATTTTTAATAGGTCCTTAGGAGAGGAAATGAATTACCGAATAAAAAGTACAGGGTGCCATTTAAGAAAGTCATACCGCTGTTCATATCTTTGTAAGAAACAAAGCTACAACGAACGCAACCATGCTGATTGATGTCCCCATGACGGCTAAAAAGATTTGCCTGAAACATTTTGTAATTTGCATCTCGACAAACAGTTATTTAGGGTGGTCAAGATAAATGGGACACTCTGTATATCATTACTAAAAACAACTGAAATGATTTACATGGGAACGAAGCAATAGGTATACAATTAAATTTCAAAATGAGTAATGCGAAAACTCTGTCCCAAGTAGACGATTATAAACAGAGGAATAACTCCTTCACATTTTATGAACGGAGGAAATATTTGAACCTACAGCATAACGAAAAGATAATAGACATCACTATAATCAGTTTCCATGCAATCAAGTTCGAGCGACCTCAAGTTTCTATTTTACCATGCAAAAAAAACCACACTCCTCGTCACGGAGTAATCATGAGCAAGCAGTGCCGAAGTGACCTACCGCCCAAAACCAGGCTTTACTATGGCAAACGATCCCACCCAATTTTCTCGTCATTGTAGAATCTCCGTACCACCACGGAAAGCAATCGTCCTCCCCAGTCAGAACACAGAACAGAAAACATAATGGGGAATGCTATTTCAAGCAAGAACAGCGTTGCGGCTTCTAACCTGCGAAGGCTCCCCCTTCATCGAAAGACAAACTGACCCCCAAAGATGCGTAATTTCACTGATCGCAGAATATGTTGGTCACAGATCTTATATCGATTGATCGATCGAGTGATTGATTGAGGCTTCATTGATTGGTCAAGCTGAATATAAAGGATACACGTTATCTACAAAAAGACAAATATCGAAATATATTGGGAAGAAATGAAATTGCTGAATGAAACGAACACTTCATTTGACCACAGAATTTTCTGCATTAGTATCAGTTTCAATATTTTTCCTCTAAGTGACTGATAAAATACATAAAATTATGCAATAATAACTGCATGCAGTGATACTGTGCACTCACAGGTTAGGCTACACTCGTCAATTATTCACAGTGGCAGCTGGTGGTCATGTGACCGTCGCTGAAATTGTGCCATTCCTCTCCAAATGCGAGCAGGAAGTCGCACTAAAATTATGCCATTTCTCTTCGAATGCGAACCAGAAATCACACTAAAATGACGCCATTTCTCTTCGAATGGTTGGTGGTATGCAAATAAATTGGACAAAAACATGTTTTGTAGAGCCCTGTCCATGATAATTAGAAACCAACGTCAAGTGCTGAAATGACGCCCAGCCACATTGATGTAGATAACATATGGAAAATTTATTAAAATTGAGAGCAGGACGATATGTCATTTCTTCCTCAAGTTGTTGAGAGGCACGTGTGGTGTGCCGGGGTCTGTGCGTGAGGAGTTGCCAGCTGCTACGGAATAGTTATCATTCAATTTCAAGAAAACTATTAGGTAAACACACTTGATTTTTGTACATTCGCTCGATGAAGGACTGAATTTCTTTTCGTTATTAAGTAATGCACTGCACGAAATTTTAAAGAGTTAGCAGAGATAAAAACGCACTGCGTAAACTTTGGGCCAATTCATTGGCTTTGGTTCGATACCTTTGGTTTTAGCACATACATTGCTGTGAATGAAATGTAGATAAGTAATCAAAATTTTATACCAAATTGAGAGCAGGGCGATATCTCATTTCACTCTCGAGTTATCGGTTTGTATGTCTGGCGCACGGTCGTGCGTAACATGCTCATTTCCGTTGCTGCACGTAGCGAATCATGTGGTCAGAACAATCGTCATATTTCAGAAACGGTTCAAGGTATCGAAACTAGGGTTTTTGCATATGATAGTACGCAAAGAGGAACGTCTGTTATATGATAAACACTCGAAGCATTTTCATTCACCGAGATATGGAAGTAACTCAACCACAGAAGTGCGAGGATTGGTAGGACGGGACGAGTAAACACGTCTGTAGCGGTTCAGTTCTCTAATTACTTACGTGTGGAGTATGAGGCACTTTCGAGCAGCAATTCACGTATGAGTCACATATCGACTGCCAATTCATTGGCTTTGGTTCGATACCTACTGCTATACTCGTTTTCTTTCTTATTAATTTTATTTCATTCTTCACACTGTTAAACAATTAATTGTAACTTTAAATGTATTGAAACTGTTTATTTCATATAGGTAAAATTAATATATTAAATTTAGTTACAACTACTATCTTTGTAAGTCAAATGGCTATAGGCCACATTATTGTAGCACAGTAGTAAAATTTTGCTCGAGCTACACGTGTTCCGTTGTCCGTCCACCTTCTATGAAGACACTGCCACACTCTTCTCATTTCTTAGAATCAGGAAAGAGCTTCGTCGGGCCTTCAACTATCAACTCTCCTGGATAGTTGCCCCACCGCCGTCCGTTTCATTTCTATTACGATCGTAATCATATATTCTTCTTCTGCCTATCCATTACCCAATTTGTTTGTTTTCTTTTCTCTTCTACTAATCCCTAACATACGCCTCTCTAATTTCTGCTGGAAAACTCTTAGGTCGTAATATGTTTCCGCATTCAAATCTCATTGCCTCACAACAAAAATCCCAAAGTGGTAATACTCACTGGTTGGATGCCCTACCTGACAAAAAATAAAACACCCAAAAGAGATGGTTGGACGTCAGTTCTGCTTCATACATGCAGACACTGTTGACAGGTAAGTACACGACTACAGCTGAAATGCTCTGTGACAGGTGAGACTGCCAACAGATGGCAATGTGTACCATGATGCTTTGTGTTCTTACCAGGTCCAGTGAGGCACACGAAGGGTGCGAACGCAGTCTGGTGCATTGTGAAGGACACAGAGTTGCTGCACACGCGTGTGAGACAGCGTTATCAGCTCCAGGTAGTGTCCGAAAGGGGCCACATCTCGTGTCTCCATTTGGCCATCTGGCCGCGAATCCAGATTTGCGGAGATTGTGGATGTGACGGTTGTCCGATGTTGGGCTGCACGGGGGCGTGGCGGCAGGCAGGCGTACTCACAGTCAGGGTTCTTCGCGATCACGTCTCGTCACCACAAAGAAGGAGTGCCGCATTGTGTTCTGACCACGTACTGCACCAGTAGCGGCAAGCCGGTTAGGGACTTACAGTGCGAAGGCTGTCGTTATCAGCACAACACAATGGCTGCATTCGTAGTGGCGCCACGACCGTAAAGCACAAATTTAGTAGGTATGTCATTAAGTGTCTTCTAACGCTGTAGATGTTACTCAGTTCTCTAATATAATGCGTTACGTTACTGCAGAGTCGGGCCCCCATTGCTGAGAACTGATCGGTGATCATTTTTGGCCTGGGTCTGAACTTGCTCTGTTTCCGTTCTTCTACTTTTAACATTTTAAATGTTCGGATAATACGTTGCCGTCTCTTTAATCTAAGAATGGATTATCAATGCATCTGGCCGCTATCTCTGTGTAATGTTTTGTCTGTATAGACGTGTATCTGTTCTCTTTAAGAGCCCTTCACCTCCACACATAAGTCTATACAGTAAAGTAAGGCCCTCCCAGTTCTTGGCTGATCCGTGATAAGACAGGCGAAAAATTAGACTGATGGAGGATTATTAGTATTATCTCTATTTTCATTCGCTCTTTCTCTTTCTCTCCTTTATCTATGTATAGTTTTTAATATAAGATTTCATTACGTGATAAAAGGAATGAGCCAAATAGAATCTTTGGTGGAGTCCTTCGTCGTGGTAATCAGCGGTTGGCTTGCTGTAAGAGATCTTTACATTTATTATTACTGTTAAACACTGCAGTCAGTCGGGAGAATCAATCGTTTGGACAATTTGTTCCTTTTACAAAAGATTGCGAATTCCAAATGTGTACGAAGCCTTTTTGGACGATTTAACACAGACTCAGTGATTGCAGGCTCTCTTCGACACAGCTGAAACTTCCCCACTAATTACAGGGCCAACGTGATCAACAAATGATTCAGAAAAAAACTCATTCGTTCATTCACTCCAGAACAAAAAAGTCACAAACCTTATTTATGGAGGAAATCGTGTATTAAATCCATCTCCATTACATGTCCAGATCTCCAGTGATTCCACGCCTTAATTATTTTCCTTTTACAGTCTCTTTCTTTTCAAAACAAACCGCCAACGGCACAAATGTTAATTGACTCGCTTTAGCGAGAAGAAAAGCAGAATATGTATCTCTCAGAAACACGTCAATTCCTCAACAGATATTGCAGAAGCTGTCCTAGTTACCACTCTAACAACCATGGAGAATGCATATAAGCATCTCTGTCATTTCAAAGAATAAACGCACTAGAAAATACTTGGCGTCGACGAGCTGTCGCCGCATATATTACGAGAAAATTTGATCAGATAACTTTTCCAAAGTGAACGAATGTGGATGGTTTGATTGAAAATGATTAATTGGTGCGTGGTAGAGGGTATTTGCTGTGGGGACGTTACAATGCCCCTCGCAGCGAGCGAAGTTTGTGAGCCTAATTTTGATTTACAGAACACACTTCGCGAGCTATCTATTAGTGTGGGTAACCCGGAAGTGATGAGTGTCAGTCCTCCGACTGAAAAAAATAATTTTGTCTAAGACAGACGGAGAAAAGAAACATTGAAAACAGAAGAAATGAAGAGACAGATACCGCGGCTATATTGCTTTTACGTGCATCAAGGTGTTATGTCTGTTGTGAACAACCAAGGAAGATGATCTTTTATGAAACTATTATCAGGGTCTACCCATTCGGGAACTTTCTTAAGCAGGGAAACCTTGGAAAACCTCTTAAGCCTAGACCACCAACCTACGGTACATAGAAGATGGGAAAGCCTACAGAAGAAAAAAAATAATTTTGAAATTGATCTCTAAAGGAAAGATAGGGATAGATTTATATAACGATTTGGAGAACAGTGATTTGTGCCTCTAGCTAAATAAAATTTACAATCAATAACTCAAGTTTTTTTTTTTTTACAATCTTGTTCCCAGGACAATATCTTGCGGTGCTGAAACTCCCCCGGACCTTGCATGTCCCCGACGTCCAAATTTGTAGTCAGTCTTCTACGCGACCCAGAATGGGAAGAGTAGAAGGGACAGGGATACCAGATTTTACATGCAACATTCATTCCAAAAGAATTAGCAATAACCGAAAGGGAAACTCTTCCTGTAAAAGAACTGGTTAGGTTGCACCGTCCAAGATTCTCCTTTTTGAAAACAAAATCCCTATGGCTTCATGCATCCTTTTTCTTACGATGTAGACTAATGCTGTTGCCGAAAACATCATAATATTTACTCTCGTTTAAATTTTCTTTTGGACTTCGCATATCACTCAATCTCCACTTGTGCTTATAAGTCCAAAAATTTTGACACATTTTCTGTCAATGATTTACTCTTCGTAATTTAAAGGATTCATGCAACTTGCAGTAGATTTTGGATTCAACTCATCGAATAATGGAAAGTGTGGTTCATTTTATACAAAGACATAATCCATCATTTCCTTGAAAAGTCATATCATTTATCTATACTCATAAAAATTTTATCCTGAATACATATATTTCTCCGCTTGATTGCTGTAATGTAAAAGTTATTAGTGGCGAGGAATGTGGATTCACTTCTTTCATTTATTCTCTGATTCATCCGGCATTCATACATGCACATATATGGAAATGGATTTTCAAACAAAATTCCAAAGTGAACAAAACCCATTAAATAACTACTAATTCTATGAATATTAATTTCTTTTGACATTTAACAATAAATCAAGAACTCTTAACCTTTAATTATGACACTTTTTTGAAGTTCATCGTCAATCAGTCTCCCCTCGAGTTTGGTGCGAGTCTCTTACAAAGCATATCTGTGTCGTCTATATCGATTCTAACTCTCGCGCCGACGTCATTTGTTTTGCGCGGGAAATTATCTTTGCGGCGTTAACCGTCACTCGTGATTCACTGCCTAAGTGCATCACTTCATTTCACACGTTTACACATCTAAGCGTGCACTTGAAATTATACATGAACATTCACTGGGAACCGCTTTTGATTATGCTGCGTCATTTTCGGGAAATATTTCTTTCTTCTTGAAGGTCATTCAGATCCTTTATAATTCTTGATGACATTAGCAATGCTAAAGTTCTCTGTTTACCCAAACACAAGTGAAGCCTATCTCCACTATCTTCTTTACAGCACTCGATAGTTATAGTTGTTCACTATTTCTTCAATATGTGTCACTGATTAATTATTTCAGTTTAAAGTTTTCTAACACTAAACGCACACAGTTTATTGTTTTGTTTTTACGAGCGTCCATCTCTGTCACTCGCAACACCATTCATCCCTATCTTCTAATCTTCATTAAATTTTTTCAAGTCGTTATGGGAAAATAACCCTTTAATTTTGTTAGATCCCGAGTATGCTAACAGATAAGCCCCAGGGTTCAGAATTTGTAGAATGATGAATGAGCCAGTATATAATAACTCCCATTTCTTCATACTCTTCTTTATTAAGGATGATTTGATATGTCTTTTGACTAGTACGTTCTCTCCGACGTGGTACGCCTGTACCCTCTTGATTAATTTGTCATATTGTTGTTTTCTCTGATCGGCCTTTTGCGTCATATTTATGATGGCTTGTCTTATTTTTTCTTCCCAAGGCATCTCAGTTTCCTGAGTTTTGGGCATATGTTCAGTCCAGAAGTTTTCTTCTTTTGCCTCGAACATCAATTCATGAGGTGTATATCCAGTGGAGGAGTGGGGCATGTTGTTGTATATCTGCTCAAATTCTTCCACATAATTTGCCCACGCAGTCTGCTTATTATGGCAATAGGTCCTCATAAAGCGATTGAACTCTAAAAATTCTCTCAACGAAATTGCCTTGTGGGTGGTAAAATGATGTTAGTATGTGTTTCACACCGACTTGAGACAAAGCCTGTTTCCATCGAAGTCCCGTGAATATCTTAGCATTGTCTGTTATTATCGCCTTAGGTATACCAACATGTGGAAGATAATCCCTTGTCAATCTTATTACAATTACTTTGGCTGTAGCCGCCTTTATCGGGTGTAGCTTTACGTATTTCGTACACACATCAAGAAATGCCAACACATATCTAACACCTCCTCTTGAAGTAGGTAACGGTCCACACAGATCGCACGAAATTAAGTCTTTTGGTTCTCGGACTAATATAGAGCATAATGGTTGCTTACTCCCTTTTGAATCCGGCTTTGCTTTTTGACAGATTATGCATTTCTTCAAGACCTCATGCACTCTGCGCTTTATGTTGGGAAAATAACAGTACACACTTATCTTGTCTGCACATTTTGTCGCACCGAAATGTCCCCAGGTTAAATGGGTGAATCATACGAGTTTATCTATTTGCGCCTCAGGTATACAAACACACCAACATACTTTGTTTGGCCTTCCACAGCGGAAAAATAATACGCCATTTGCCAGCTTGTAATAATTTGCCATCTGATCCGAAGGTTGCTGTTATAACCTTTGAATAACACTTCCCCATTGAGCATCTCCTTTCTGTAACTGTGCCATATGCGCACACAAATTGACGCAGTACGTCTTATATGGATTTCCCTGCAGCAGCAATGCAGGGAATTCTGAGTTATTATTTACTTGCAATCTCTTTAGTCAAACCCTCTGCTGACCTTGATAGAGCGTCAGCAATAATGTTTTGCTGTCCTGAGACATGCACGATCTTAAATTGGTGTTGTTGCAGAGCTAGAGTCCATCTAGCCAGTCTGGGGTGTAACAGTTTACACATTTGTAAAAACGTTAATGATTGATGATCGCAATATACGAAAGTCTTTGACCCATATAGATAATAATGAAATTTTTTAAATCCCCAGATGACCGCAAGAGCCTCTAATTCTGTCGTCGTGTAAGTTCGTTCACAGTTGGACAAAACACGACTAGCAAACGCAATAGGACAGAAGGTGAGTTGTCCATTTATCTTGCGTACTTGGAAAAGGCACGCTCCAATACCCACATTCGAAAAATCTGTTGACAAGTAAAATTCTTCTTGCATGTCCGGATGGTACAGAAACGGTGCATTTACTAATTGCTTCTTTATCTCTTCGAATGCTTCTTGACACTCTAATGTCCAGAGCCAGGGCACATCCTTCTTCAACAGACTATTTAGAGCTGCTGCGTTCATCGCCTGATTTGTTATGAATCTTCTAAAAAATGAGGCAAGGCCCATAAACCTTTTAATTGCCTCCTATTCCTGGGTGTTGGAAACTTACTAATTGCTATTAGCTTCTCCTTGGTTGGTAAAATTCACTTTGCGTCAATTATATGCCCGAGGAACTTGATTATGTTTACTGCAAAATGGGATTTCTGTAGGTTAGCAGTTATTCCCGTGGTTTTGAACACGTCCAACACTCGGTTCAGTAAGGTAATATGCTCCTCCCAAGTTTTCGATGCAATAAGCGAATCATCAACAAACACTGTTATCCTGCTTCTGCGTTCTGGGCCTAGTGCATAATCTAGAGCTGCTATAAAGATTCCAGCACTAATGTTGAGTCCGAAAGGAACTACGGTAAATTGGTAACTTCTTCCAGAATAAATGAAAGCCGTATACTTCCTTGATGACTCATCCAGCTTGACTTGCCAATAAAAGCTCCGCAAATCAATGATCGTCAAATATTTGGCATCCTGGAATCCTTTTATAAATTCATCTATGTTTTCCGGATGTGTTCTCACTGGAATTATGATTTTATTTATTTCTCAGGCGTCGAGTACCAGTCTAACAGTCCCATTTGCTTTTGGCTCGACTAACAATGGGGAGCAGTATGGGCTTGTAGAGGGTTCGATCAAACCCCATTTCAACATGCGATCTATTTCCTTTTGAACTTGAGCTTTTAACCTCCAGGGAACAGGATAGAAAGTTCTACAATACGTTTCGTGCGGCTTAACGTAGAGATGGCATATGTATCCCTTGATAACTCTTGGCCTTTCATCAAAAACGTTTTCATACGTTAATAATAATTCATTGAGCTGCTTCTTCTGATCTTCGATAATGCAGTCGGATTCATTTAACTTTTCAAACACTAATTGACCGAAATCTTCTTTGACTTGGAACTCATTAATTACGTGCTCTTTAGAATTTTGGGCCGTCCTGATTACTTGCACACTGATCCCACAATTATATTTTCTCGTAAGGCTTTTTTTTTCAACAACTCCAACTCAATATCTTGTTTATTAACATTCAACCAGATTTTGAAATCTATTCTGCATCCGTACTGACGTAGACTGTCGAATCTGATAATGCAATCTACCACCAAATTTTTCACAACAAGGAATGTGCTTAATATTGCTACATTTCCGAATTCCACACCAAGTAGTGACTGCACCTTTACATTAGCCGATCTAGCCCCAACGGCGCCTATTATTCTGAAATTTTGAACTGGAAAAACTGGTATCCGTCTTATATTTCTGATCCTGTTGAATAGTGCCTCCGAAATAACGCTTGTGGTTGCAGCTGTGTATAAAACCGCCGCTATAGGTATGGTCTCCATAATGACTTGCGCTTCGGCTACTGCCACCTGTTCCTTATCCTCATCTTGTGGTTCTAAGTCCTCGGTCAGTTCATCTGCCAGTAATCGTCCATCATTATACGTTAGCATGGGTACACATATCCTGTTGCCCCTCAACCAATTGTTGACCGCTCCTCCGGGGCACTAGTCGGTCCTTACGAGTTTGATAGATTTTGATTTGTCTGCTGGTTGACATCATCCGTCACTTCGGTAATTACCGGTTGATTCGTAGATGTCCGTCCCCACTGATGTTGGCTATTTGAATTCATTCCTCCCGGTTGATTCCAATGTCTATTTATTCCAGGCTTGGGGTCTGAAATTTCTTTCGTTTCCCCACACGGGGTTGTATCTTTTCCCGTTCCTGTTGTTCCTTGAATAGCCCCTCGCAAGACCATTGCCGGAATTATTATTGAGATTTTGAGGGGTTCCTCCATTATTTGACGATCTCTGTTCATGCCTTCTAAGTGTCGATTGATCGCCATTGGTATAACCCATACTTCCACCTTGCCTACCGTTTGGTGGAGGCTCTATCGCCCTATATTGGAATCTGTTATTACGGGCTTCCTGGTTGTTCTCTTCGATAATATCTATATTGTCTAACGTCGTGAGGAACGACTCCAAATCTTTGTCGTTGCCGTAAATCAATTGATTCCGGATGCTAGTTGGTAGTCGTGCCTTAAGTATGTTTATTATGTCTGGCAAGGGCATAGGTCTGTCCCAGTATCTCGTTTTATTTATATATTTTTCGAAATACCTTCTAAGGCTTCCTTTCGAAAAGGAGAAAGGTTCTGGGTAGAACACCTCCTGTCTTAGGCGTTCCTGTACTGCTTCTGACCTGAACTTTGCTAAAAACACCTTCTCAAAATCGTCATATGTCGGGCAAACAGAAGTCATGTCCGAGGCAAAGATCGCCCCCGAACCTTGTATATATCCTGTAACAAAACTGATCTTCTGCCACTCCGACCAATTTCTCGGTAGCACTCCTCTGAAACTTCGAATAAAAATAATTGGATGGATCCCCCTTTTGTCAGGGTTAAACATCTGGAATTACCGATGCTTTATCATTTTTTCTTCAGCATGGCAAAGGCTTTCGTAATCTCCGGTAGATAAGAATTCACGCGAACAACCAGCTTGTGGCAATTTAATGTTTGAATTACTTGCACAAGTCGGTATTGTGTGCGAATGGGCAGTAACTGGCTCTATATTCGTTGCCAACTTCTGCTGCTGCCCTGTATTCATTTGTTCTGAGCTTTGTTGTGATGCGCGCATCGACTCTTCTATCGTTTGTTTCCAATGCTCAAAATCAGCACCTAACTGCTGTCGCACCTCCTCAAGTCCTTTCGCAAACAAATTCTCTTCCTGTTTGCCAGATAAATTCTGGAATACTGTCTTAGCATTTTGCTCAACGTTTTCACACATTAACCTTTTGTTTTCTAATGTGATTTCGGATAATTTACCCGTTAATACGTTAATTTGGTGATCTAAAACGTCTTGACGCTCTGTCAGATGTTCAACGCTTTCCTTAACGTTAGTCTGTGTACGTGCCAATTCAGGAAGTTGCGCAATTGCACATGCCATGGCGTCTTGCTTTTGTACTAATTGCGGAACCATTTCCACTTGTTCCCGTAGAGTATCTATCTTAATAGTCACATACTCCTTCATTTCGACACGTACGCGCTGAGTAGATTCCTCACATTGTGCTTTCGCCAATTCTATTTGTGCAGTTAATTTTCGTTCCGTCTCTTCGGCCTGATCTTTGAGTTCCTTGGTATTCGCCTCTATCCGCTGCTCTAATTCTGAAAAACTGTCTTGTAACTGCTGCTTACTCTCAGTCTGGACTAATTTAATCTCTTCTTGAGTTTGAGTGGCTGTCACTAATTGTGCTTTAATATCGGTTTTCAGATTTTCCTGCCCTTCAGTAACTGAGGCTAATTTTGTATTCAAATCATTTTGCCCTTCAGTAACTGAGGTAAATTTCGCATTAATGTCTGTTTTCAAGGTATTCATGCTCTCGGTTATCATCTGCATCTGTCTCATGATAATTACCAATGGATCTAATCCCTGCTGCGTACTTGCTGTTACACCCGCAGCCGTGTCTACAGAGCGTTCTGTTGCGCTATCTGTAGCCATCGGTCCTACAACACTTCTTACTGCTTCATTATTATCAGTGCTAACAGCTGAAGGCTGATGCGTGCTGCTTTGCTCTGCTTGACTCATCCTAAACATTGCCCTAGTTAAAACCATATAAATGTTCTACTGTCACTATATGTAACTTCCTTCACACGAGAGTACTTCTGTGTCTAATTTCTTAATGTACACATACAAATTAATGCAGCTGGGACAGGTCAATCAAAACACTTCCTATATCTAACATGAACACAAATAATCTGTGGTGTCACCGCCAGACACCACACTTGCTAGGTGGTAGTTTAAATCGGCCGCGGTCCATGTAGTACATGTCGGACCCGCGTGTCGCCACTGTGATCGCAGACCTAGCGCCACCACCAAGGCAGGTCTCGTGATACGAGAGTGGACTCGACCCCAGTTGTACGAGAACCAAGCTACCGCCCAGTTGTACGCGAACCTAGCTATCGCCCAGTGGTACGAAGCCTTTCTCTCTCATTAGCCGAGAGACAGAATAGCCATCAGCTAAGTTAATGGCTACGAACTAGCAAGGAGCCATTTGTATCAGTGCCTATAGCTTACGAGTAATCAAGAGAGATGTATTCCAAGGAATTATTAAAAGTTAAGTAAAAAGCATCTACATACTTTTCTTCTTATTCATTCATAAGTTTTTATGTTCCAGACTTCACGCCCGTATGCTTATTGCCGTGCGTGCACTATCGGCTACAGCTTTAGTCTAGCATTCCACATCACGGTGTCGGTCCAGCTACCGACACTACATAATCAATGTTAAAATATCAAATAACACTAAACAGAAAAGCGTATCCTTCAACTGTACTAGCAAGCTTTAATAATAAAAATATAGATCTGGCCTTTTCTCTGCGCCCAATGTGCTGTCTTCCGGCTTTATTTGTGGATCCAATTATATCACCTGCGAATCTTCCCTCTCTTTTCCAAGCGTCAGTTAGGTTAGCTCGTCGTAGTTGACATGAAACAGAGAACAAAATTATTTTAGCAACGTCCAAAAACGTGTCCTGTAATGGTCGCCATTTTAACATTTTAAATGTTCGGATAATAAGTTTCCGTCTCTTTAATCTAAGAATAGATTATCAATGCATCTAGTCGCTATCTCTGTGTAATGTCTTGTCTGTATAGACGTGTATCTGTTGTCTTTAAGATCCCTTCACCTCCACACACAAGTCTATATAGTAAAGTAAGGCCCTCCCAGTTCTTGGTTGATCCGTGATAAGACAGGTGAAAAATTAGACTAATGGAGAATTATTAGTATTATCTCTATTTTCATTCGCTCTTTCTCTCCTTTATCTATGTATAGTTTTTAATATAAGATTTCATTACGTGATAAAAGGAATCAGCCAAATAAAATCATTGGTGGAGTCCTTCGTCGTGGTAATCAGCGGTTGGCTTGCTGTAAGAGATCTTTACATTTATTATTACTGTTAAACACTGCAGTCAGTCGGGAGAATCAATCATTTGGACAATTTGTTCCTTTTACGAAAGATTGCGAATTCCAGATGTGTACGAAGCCCTTTTGGACGATTTAACACAGACTCAGTGATTGCAGGCTCTCTTCGACACAGCTGAAACTTCCCCACTAATTACAGGGCCAAATTGATCAACAAATGATTCAGAAAAAAACTCATTCGTTCATTCACTCCAGAACAAAAAAGTCACAAACCTTATTTATGGAGGAAATCGTGTATTAAATCCATCTCCATTACATGTCCAGATCTCCAGTGATTCCACGCCTTAATTATTTTCCTTTTACAATTTCTTTCTCTTCAAAACAAACCGCCAACGGCACAAATGTTAATTAGCTCGCTTTAGCGAGAAGAAAAGCAGAATATGTATCTCTCAGAAACACGTCAATCCCTCAACAGAGGCAGGCCGGTGTGGCCAAGCGGTTCTAGCCGCTTCAATCTGGAACCGCGCGACCGCTACGGTCGCAGGTTCGAATCCTGCCTTGGGTACGGATGTATGTGATGTCCTTAGGTTAGTTAAGTTTAAGTAGTTCTAAGTTCTAGGGGACTGATGACCTCAGCTGTTGAATCCCATAGTGCTCAGAGCCATTTGAACCCTCGACAGATACTGCAGAAGCTGTCCTAGTTACCACTCTAACAACCATGGAGAATGCATACAAGCATCTCTGTTATTTCAAAGAATAAACGCACTAGAAAATACTTTGGCGTCTACGAGCTGTCGCCGCATATATTACGAGAAAATCAGATCAGATAACTTTTCCAAAGTGAATGAATGTGGATGGTTTGATTGAAAATGATTAATTGGTGCGTGGTAGAGGGTATTTGCTGTGGGGACACTACAAACTCTCCGTTCAAGTGTTTCTCTACAGTACAGTGTCACCTGAAAAATGATGGTTCAGATATATTCGAGAAATTTGCACGGCACCTGTAAGAAATGTGATACCGCGGTACTCTATTATATTATCTTACCCGATCGATGCTAGCCGGCCCAAATGGCCGAGCGGTTCTAGGCGCTACAGTCTGGAACCGAGCGATCGCTGCGGTCGCAGGTTCGGATCCTGCCTCGGGCATGAATGTGTGTGATGTCCTTAGGGTAGCTAGATTTAAATAGCTCTAAGTTCTAGGGGAGTGATGACCTACGAAGTTAAGTCTCACAGTGCTCAGAGCCAATCGATGCTATTATCGTCAGTAAATCACAATTTGAATTTTAGAAAGGTTGCTCAACAGACAGTGCCATTTACACGTTCATCTGCCAGATTTTACGAGCTTTAAATAATGAAAAAGCACCAGTTGTTTTCTGTGACACGTCGAAGGATTTTTAAGAATCACAAGCCCTTCGAGATAAACTGATATTTTATGGAATTAACGGTATTTACAACCAACAGATAATGTCATGTGTAATAAAAGCAGTCCAGGATATTCTAGGTAATAATTCAGCTAACGTGGAAAGGGAGATTCTTCTGACTGGAAATAAACCACATATGGTGTTCCATAAGGATAAATCGTAGGCCCACTGTTATTTCTCATCCATGTACACGACCTTTCGTCAAACAGACAACAAGCAGAATTGGTTCTTTTTTCAGATGCCACTGGTATTATAATCAATCCAAACAGACATACAGCAATGAACGAAATATAGTATTCTTAAATGTATTATTGAGTGATCTTGTGCAAATTCTTTCAATTTTACGTTCAGTTCACCACATCTAGATGTAGTACACCAAAGACAAATGTAACATATGATGAGGAAATAGTAACATGGCGGAGCTTCAAAAATTTTAGATGGTAATACTGCTATGAATTTAAAATGAGAAAAAACGCAATTTTGAAGTCCTAAAACACCTCAGTTGAGCCACATTTGTACTTTTAATTATTGCAAATCTTGGGAAGAGAAAAATTAGTAAGCCAACATAGTTTCTACATCTACATGATTACTCTTTAATTCAGAAAGAAGTGCTTGGCAGAGGGTTCATCGAACCACCTTCAAGCTATTTTTCTTCCGTTCCACTCTCATATAGCGCACTGGAAAACGAGCACCTAAATCTTTGTGTGTAAACTCTGATTTATCTTATTTTACTCTGATGGTCGTTTCAACGTGCGTGAGTGGGCGCCAACAAAATATTTTTGTAGTCGGATGAGAATGTAGGTGATTGAAGTTTCACCGGAATATCCTGCCTTAACGACAAATGCCTTTGTTTTGACGATTGACACCCCAATTCACGTATCATGTTTGCGGCATTCTCTCCCATATTTCGCGATAATTTTGCGTATTTTCAGTGCGTTATGTACGGAATAATGGTCTGGGATACTTTATCCTTAAGAAATAAAATATTCATCGGTCAAAATGTGCGCCAAGAATAATATGAAATGTTCATCGTTGATCACTTTGGAGAGATTTGTTTAAGGAGTTAGATATTTTGACTACAGCTTCACAGTGTATTTATTCCTCTCAGGAAGTCTGTTGTGAATAATTTACAGCAGAATAAAAAGGAACAATGATGTACATAATTACAATACCAGAAGATTATCTTTAAGACAAAAATAGGTGCACAATGCTGCCAACAAAACGTTTTATCACTTATCCCATGATATGAAATATCTGAGAGACAGAAAAGTTAAATTTGAAAAAGAAAGTAAAGAAGTTTTTCAGTGACAGTGCATCCATTCCATATCTTTGTAATCTGTAGCGGTGGTGGGTAGGAATTACTAACTCACATCTGTATTTTTAAAAAAACCTTGTAAATCATCATCATGTAGCCATATTTACATATGAGTAAGTAATTTGAATGGAAATGATCTCTTCAACGTAATTATGATTAATCGTACAATGATTCACAAAACTGAGTAACTTGCAAAACGAACAATGTGTGTGTTAGCTAGACATTTGCAAACTTTATCTAACAGTACTGTCTTCTCAAAAAAGTATGACTGTATACTATTTTGATGAACTCTAATAAATGCTCCAAGATGGAAATACATATTGTCCAGTATTCTAACGTAACTTGAAAAGAAAATGTTGTGGCAGTGATACAACACTTCATAAATGGAATACACATATAGATAAAGCTTTTGTTTTGTAAGTAAATTATTTCCTCCAAAAAAGAATGAAGTGTGTGCAACCGCTCTCTGTCAGAGCTGTGAGTGTGTTTAGAGCTTCCCTGATAATTCCTGTTCATAGTATTACTGGACACAGGCACCACTAGCTTGTGTTGTGTCCATCACCGAAATGGCCTAAAATGTGGTCCACTCCCATCTGAAGCTGTTTGAAACCGTTCAGTTCTTTAAGTTCACTTTCTCTCACAGAAATTACACACATGTGGTGTCCATTCTTTGATACATTTCCTGATGTAGCAAAGAGGGTGTCTAATAGGGTCTGCTAAGATGCATAGCATTCATTTGAATTATCAACAATCCAAAGACTTTGCAAGCTATTTTAAACTACAAAATAATTCCTACACTTTTTCACATCTTCGCATGGCTGTGTAAACGTGTCAGATTGATAATATAATATTCGGTTTCAGACGAGGCATGACATGATATTCTGTTTCCAAGGCCCAGCCAGTGTCTTGCAGAAGATCATCAGTGGACTCGCTGGGAAGGTTGTGACACACGAACAACTGAATCAGGTGAGGTCACATGTATTAAAGAAGAGAAGAACGAATGGTATTTAGAGGTGAAAAACATTAAAATAACTGGAATAAGTTCAGATGGACAGGCTGGCCAAAAGTGGGGATTGAGATCAGCTATGGACATTTATTTGGAATTAACCATCCCGCCACGTATTTCACATGTTTTAGATGGTAGCGTGGAACTCATACCAGTTAACAAAACGCACACAGTAAAGTTATAGTCTCAACAACCAGAACAGATATGATCATGTAACTGTGACAGCCAGTAAGTAGGAGTCCAATTGGGATGCAAAACAGATCAAGTGCTTGTACTTAGTGTATGGTACACAGTCAGAATGGATTGGAGATGCGCCAGTACAAGTCAGCTGTAGATATGGCTTCTGCTTGTTTGCCCAGTTTACTATCTTATGCTGTCCCACGAGGCATGCCATCTCTCCACATGACATTTTATGTTAGTGTTCAAATCTCCACTTGACCATTCAAATTTAGGTTTCCTACAGTGCCTTAAACTGCTTGAGAAATAGATGAGGATATCGAACATACTCCCCAGTCCGATATGAAGCTCTGCCCCTAATGATCTTGTCATTCACAGGGAATAAAACTCTAAACTTCCAAGCTTCTCATGTATCATCTGATTTCCATTGGACTCTATTACTTACCTTGCAGGAGTGGCTTTCCTAGAAAATGGATGGTGGAGTAGTAGAGAGTTGGGGGCGTCAGTGCAATTTTGATATCAAATTGATATGCAAATTAATTAAATTGATCAATTTATCACCCCCACCCCCGTCCACGCCGACACACGCCCCCCCCTCCCCAAATTACATTACGTGTTTTCCAAGCGGCACGTGTGCCCCAGCTTCCTCACCATCTCAACCTACCTTATTGGCGGGAATTTCGAATTTTGGCTGGGCTTTCGAATTCACCGTTCCCCACCCGGGAATTGGCAGGAAATCAAAAATGGCGCCCTTTCCAGGACTTGAACTCTGGTCCCAAGTGCACCTCCATTGGAAATTAAATCACTAGAGGCGCTTGGGATTGATGGGAATTAATAATGGCAGGAAAAAGACTCAGGCTGTACTGGACTGCTGGAGAGAGGAAGGGGTGTACTTTACTTATTTTTTGAACAATTTATTTAGGGACGGATTTCAGTTTATTTATTACACTGATACAAAACACTCGCCCTAACGTGCTTGGGGTCACAATATACAGTTTACAGACCTGGAAACTACTCATAAATCACCGAAATAACGCAGTAAAGTGCTGTGTGGACATGGAAACAACTCGTAAATTACCGAAATAATGCATGGTACACCCTGCAGACAAGTTCACAAAACAATGCAGTACACTGATGTGCAGGCACCTTCACTACGCATAAAATTATCAACATAATGCATGTACAACGCTCAGCAAACACCCTTACAACGCTTAAAGAGCCGAAATAATGCAGTGCACAAACAATCACTGCACGTAGAAATGCTTTCGAACTATCCTTAAGAAACTCAACCACGACACATCAGCGATCTGTTTCCTACAGAGGTCCAAGGCGGAGTGTTGAGCGACTGTGTGAGGTGCATGCGCCAGTCCAGCCTGTCCCACAGGACAGACGCCTCTGGGCGTGCACACCTGGACAGGGTGGCAACGTGCCTGCCTGGCCACTGCGACTAGAGCGCCGACACATCGCCTTAGTGTTGACACTAATCCGTGCTGGACCCACAGGTACAAGGAGACATGCTCCTCTGATTGCTTGGATGCCAGCCTGTCCCACAGGCGAGACGCATCTGACTGGCGCCCGTGACGTGAACGACAACTCGTAGAGAGATTCTATACGTGATAGCTCTGTGACATTGCCTAAGTGCCAAGCGAGATGTTTCCCTAGCGACCCACCCTTGCAGGAAAGGTGAAAAAGGTTGTCAGTGTCATACTGACATTTCATGTCTATGTAAAATGACAGCCGAGTCTTCCTCTTGACACACTAAAGAAATCTTTTGCACTGCTTTCAGAAACTGTTTACGAAAACATCTCAGAATAACACAGGACCCATGCTTCCTAGCGGTCCTAATGACGCAGCGTGTCCATTACATATCACCCCTTCTTGTAAATCATAAAGTGCTGCAAAAATAGTTAAGGATAGCTTTTCTTGTAGGAGCTTTCGTGACATCTCAGCTTGTCTGCATGGACATTGTTGTCCTAACAGGAGAGACTGTTCAAGACATGGATCAGCACACGTTATTAACGTCTCTGGCGACCTGCCTTCGAGGAACAAAAGCATGGCGCAGATAAAAGGTTGTCAGTGTTATACGCACGTCTCATGTTGATGTAGCTGACATCCAAATCTCCCTCCGGACAGGTGCATGTCACAGAAATCTTTTGAACTGCTTTCAGACACTGTTTACAAAAATATCCCAGAATAACACTGAATGCGTTCTTCCCGATGGTCCTAACGAGAGAAATCGTGTGTTCCCTCCTTGGAAATCGTGATGTCCTGCAGTCAACATACATCTCAGAAACGTTAAACATTCTCTCACCGCTAAAAGCCTTCATCATTTATGTGCACGCTTGCGAAAACGCAGTTAATCATAAAAGCATTCTTGTTACTCGGGGAGAGAGAGAGAGAGAGAGAGAGAGAGAGAGAGAGAGAGAGAGACGATGGTCGCTTCAAGCCCTTCCAGAAATAGTGATGTTCGAAGCTTCTCATTGGCTGTACATTCAAATGAAGCTCTCTCATTGGTCGCCTCGGTCCATATATAAACCCACAACCAACCTCCGTCGTTCTCAGTCCTCTGCTGTCCGGCTTGTTGTGCATTCCATCGTGTCAGTGTGTGTTTACTAGTTCTTTTCTCTCCGCAGCATGAAGAGAGATAGCTGTAGGAACACCTCAGAGTGTAGCGGCAAGAGGCTTAGAATTGTGGAGACAGGATTACCAACTGAGTAAATAAGTTGTATTTTGAGTGTAAATTTTCGTGTGTATGTAAAATTCGCCTTATTAATTCCGTCTTCTTGTTACAGTACAACTCCAGGATTATGTTTTGGAGTGTGAGGAGAGACAGGAGGGGGCTGTACCGCAACAGACCCTGGAAGTTCTCCTGTGTTGGGTTCACAGCCGGAATTGCCTTTTGAGAATAATTTCCATTGTAATTTGTTCTTGTGTGGAAGCGATTCAAAATTTTCTTATTTCATACTTCTTTTGTTTCTACATCACTTGAAGCAAATGCAAGCTGAGTGGAGGCAGAGCTGGGGGCTGAAAACAATCATCTACTACAGCACGTTTCTGAGACGTATGTTGACAGCAGGACATTACGATTTCCAAGGAGGGAACACACGATGTCTCTCGTTAGGACCATCGGGAAGAATGCATTCACTGTTATTCTGGGATATTTTCGTAAACAGTTTCTGAAAGCAGTTCAAAAGATTTCTACAGCTCCCAGCTGTAGATAACCGACAACAGTGCCCGCGTAAGTATAGAACAAAATATGCATGTATTATCTTTCAGTGTAACTCGACATTAAAGTAAATAAAATTATGTCTCGTCTACTTACAGGAAGAGCTCTGGAGGACTTGGATTTGTTGGACAGCAGCTGAAGGCTGTTCATCAGGAGATGCAGGAACAGCCTCCAGCAAATAATGAGATGCCCAAGCAGCATACTTGCAAGTTAAAAAAAAAAAGATTACGTGCCTCTAGTAGTAGCGGTAGTAGTATAGGTAGTTTTTTTCTGTAACATATCGGCTTATATATCTTGTTTATTGTTGTTGTTGTTGTTGTAGGTAGGACAGACAAAGACGCTGAGATCAGGCTCTACTAGACGATGATTATGATGACTTTTTTGAGAGTGTGGTGGAGTCGCCTGACCAACTTTTATACTCCGGAGCCAGAGCGAAAAAGGTAATTACTCACTCTGCTTATAACCGTGTGATCGTCAGAAATCTTTCTTTCAGCGCGCCAGCAACGGCAAACAATGCACGTAACTATTATTTATTTTCTACAGCAACATCTTCCTCCATTATCAACATCAACATCATCATCATCATCATCCGAGTGTTGTCGGAATCGACGCACTCACAAGGTATGTGTACCTAGATGCATACCCTTCCCCCTGACGGCAGCCCATCCGCAGCGCCGTCCCCCACCGGCTGGACGCAGTCGTCACCTAGCTGTAGTATTATTAATGATGAAGAACCTGTGGACAGCGGTAGTGCTCTCTCCCGTCCTGATAGAGAAGGACATCAGATTAGCGGCATCATGACCCCTCTATAATACTCTGCAGTTGCTCGGGCTTTTGAGGGGCGTATCTCTTTTAATAGAATAGAGACTCTGGCTGGGGGGGGGGGGTATCGTGACCCAGCCAGGTTTCTAGAAGTGTGCCTTCCTGTGGTAGAAGCAGACCTCCTGAAAGCCATAGACGATCCGAGATATATTGCCATTAAACGAAATGCAGTGCTCTGCTGCGTGTTGCCCCACCCGCCCAAACAGCTGCTGAGGAGAAAACCTTACATTACATCTGGGGTGATGGTGGCGTTATATCTCAGAGTACCATAATTGCCGAGTGGTATCGTGAATCCACCTTGGGTGCTATAATGGCCCTTGCTTTCCGAGATGGAAGTAAGAGGGTCAGCTAAGGCACTCAGCCAAATACCTCACGTCGACATCCATATTCATGTCTATTAAGAAGAAGCGGGCTTGCATTAACGTTCAAAATGAAAAAGATATCGCTTGTTTTGCATGAGCAGTCCCGGCTTGTGAGAGAAATTACACAAAAGATTTCGATACGAATAGGTCTTAACATTCGTGAATGTTATAACTTTCACGGTATCGAGTTCCCCGTAAAGATTCAGGACATAGCAAAATTTGAGGCAGAAAATCCCAGAATATCGGTTCATGTTTACGGCCTGAAGAAGAAGCAGATAAGCTAGCCAGATGAGCAGGGAAGGCAAACTATAGTTGGATCACTCACTTGCAGGTGAGCATCATCTTAATGTGAACATGCTGTTCTTCTGTGAAGATGATAATCAGCAATACGTATGTATCAAAGGCATATCCCGCCTCCTTTACAGCCAACTGTTGAAACATAAAGATAAGAAACACATTTCCTTCAGGTGCCTAAAAAAACTTTTCTGAAGAAAAGTATTTAAAATGGCATCTGGACGACTGTGAATCCAAGGAACTGGTATGTATTACTATGCCTACGAAAGAAAACAAGTTCATTACATTCGAGAATGCTCACCACCAGGAACGATGTCCATTTGTTGTATAGACAGACTTCGAATGTCTCCTTGCCCCTATTACCTGCTGTGAAGGGGACCCCTTAGCCTCACATACCACCTTCACGCAAAAACACGTACCGTATGCGGTGGTGTGCCACATTGCATGTTCATATGAATCAAGTCTTAACCGTTATGAATGTTGTGTCGAGGATAATACTGCAGTTTGGTTGCTCACTGACATTGAATAACTCTCATGGGATGTTGATAGGCCTTGTAGCACCAACATCCCCATGTCCAAATCTCAGGAGGATAAAAAATTATACATTGATGAGGTTAACTTTCATATTTGCAAGCTGCAATTAGATAGGAAAGCTGGAACTCCGCATAGAGATCATTGTCATCTCACTGAGAAGTTCCGCGGTGCAGTTCACAACACATGCAATTTGAAGTATCAGTTACCATGACACATACCCATTTTCTTCGATAAGTGGGCACAACGCTCACTTTCTAGTCGAGCAATTTGATAATTTCGGTTGGGAGAAAAATCTGATCAGTGTCCTGCCTGAGAGTGTTGAGAAGTATATTTCATTCTCCAAATTGACACCAAAAATTACGCTCCACTTCCTTGACACGCTACGTTTTATGCAGGCACCACTCCAGAAACTCGTTGAAACTCTTCCTCGAGAGGACGTGCGTATCACCCGATCTGCTTACTCCGATGCGGAAAAGCCTCAGCTTGTGACTAGGAATGTAGCTTTCCCTTATGAGTATTTGGATAGTAAGCCGAAACTCGACGAAACCAGGCTGCGAGACATTTCTGCATTTACCAGTAATCTCACAGTCGATGCCATAACTAGTGCAGATGATGAGCATACCATGAATGTCTGGCGGGAAATCAACGTTCCAAATTTGGGTGAATGCGCAAGACTATACATGGACACCGACGTGCGCTTGCTTGCGGATGTTTTTGAAAAGTTTCAGATTGTATGTACGGCCACGTTCTCTCTGGACCCCGCCTTTTATTACACGGCACCTGGGTTGTCCTGGGATGCAACGCTCAAGAAAACGAGGGCAGCATCGAACTTTTGACTGATGCCGGTATGCTTCTTTTCATTTTAGCGTGGGATCCGTGGAGGACTTTGTCAGTGTGTCCAGAGGCACGCCCAGGCAAATAACCCACGTATGGGTGCGGGGTTTAATGCATCTCTCGATTCAAGTTATATTCTGTATTTGGATGTGAGTAACTTATATGGGCACGCCATGATGCTGCCGATTGGCGGGTTTATGTGGGTGCCCGAAAACGAATTAGAGGGATTAGGCGGGAAAATATTGGGTCTGGTGGCTGATTCTGATGTAGGGTATGTGGTGGAGGCAGACCTCATAAACACTGTTAGTTTGCATGAAATGACAAGCGACTTCCCGTAAAGTCCAGAGCAACAAGTTCTGCGAGGAAGCACTATCCCTAAACTGATGACCACTGTTGGACACAAGCAGAGGTATGTAATTCATTGTCGTAGTCTCCAGCAATGTCTCAGCTTATTGGTGGAGCTGCTTAGAATCACCTGGGCTATCTCTTTCAATCAGTCCCCCTGGCTGAAGGAGTATATCGAATTAAATACCGAAAAGAGAGCAGTCGTGACTAGTGATTTCGAAAATTTTTTTTCAAATTAAATAATAATCAAACTTTGGGTAAAACCATGCAGTATGTAAGAAATGAACGCGATATTTTGATTAGGACCGAATGGGATGGGCCGTGGGGCGTAAGAAAGTGCATCACCAAACCAAATTTTAAACAGGTCACAATATTCAATGAGAACCTTGTTACTGTGGAGATGACGACGGTTTCAGTATAATTTACAAAACCAATCTATTTGGGTTTTGTGTATACTGGACACCTCCAAACTCCACATGTTCCGATTCCACTATGAGTTTGCTGAAACTCATTTCGTGGGGCCAAAGTTACTTCATGTGGATACAGATAGCTTCATCTACTGGGTGAAGAACTGCTTTCCGTATAAAGTAAATAGGTGTCACGGTAATGAATACGCAGCCGACAATCCTTATGGTATTGTTCCTCGGAACAAAAAGGTTATCGGCTTAATGAAAGATGAGGTGGGTGGATTGCCGATTGTGGAGTTTGTGTATCTAAGATCCAAAGTGTATGCATATCGTACAGTAGATGGAGCCACCTGGAGGCAGGCTAAGTGTGTGCGACATGCGGCATCACGTGTCCTTACGGTCGAAGACTACTTGCAGTGCCCGTACGGCGGCGTTCGCGGTGCTCCGCCACAACCGCTGCATTTGGTTCAGCAAACTAGTATTCGATGACGAGGACACGAGGCGTACACTGTGCTGCAGTCTATAGTCGGATTGTCGCCTCGTGACGATAAAAATGCCATTTGTGATGACGGGATCGAAACACTCTTGTACTCATATTGTTTACTTGAAGCTCGAGACGGGGTGGGGGACTCTGACGGTGTGAATGAGAGAGAGAGAGAGAGAGAGTGAGTGAGTGAGTGGGCTGAGTGAGAGCTTGTACCTATTAGTATGGCTCTTTTATCATAGTTTACATATTGTGTGTGTGACGTACGGCTTGCCTGAATGTGTGAATTATTATGCGCGTCTGGTTATATGCTTGTCAGTGCGTCTGAGTGTGGATGTCTGCGTAAATATGTATGTTCGTGTGTGATATATATATATATATATATATATATATATATATATATATATATATATATATATATATATATATATATATATAGGGTGTTACAAAAAGGTACGGCCAAACTTTCAGGAAACATTCTTCACACACAAAGAAAGAAAATATGTTATGTGGACATGTGTCCGGCAACGCTTACTTTCCATGTTAGAGCTCATTTTGTTACTTCTCTTCAAATCACATTATTCATGGAATGGAAACACACAGCAGCAGAACGTACCAGCGTGACTTCAAACGCTTTGTTACAGGAAATGTTCAAAATGTCCTCCGCTAGCGAGGATACATGCATCCACCCTCCGTCGCATGGAATCCCTGAATGGCGTATTGTATCACGGCCGTCCACAATACGAGCACGAAGAGTCTCTACATTTGGTACCGAGGTTGCGTAGACAAGAGCTTTCAAATGCCCCCATAAATGAAAGTCAAGAGGGTTGAGGTCAGGAGAGCGTGGAGGCCATGGAATTGGTCCGCCTCTACCAATCCATCGGTCACCGAATCTGTTGTTGAGAAGCGTACGAACACTACGACTGAAATGTGCAGGATCTCCATCGTGCATGAACCACATGTTCTGTCGTAGTTGTAAAGGCACATGTTCTAGCAGCACAGGTAGAGTATCCCGTATGAAATCATGATAACGTGCTCCATTGAGCGTAGGTGGACGAAACTAAAATGACCTCTGACATGGAAATTAAGCGTTTCCGGACACATGTCCACATAACATCTTTTCTTTATTTGTGTGTGAGGAATGTTTCCTGAAAGTTTGGCCGTACCTTTCTGTAACACCCTATATATATATATATATATATATATATATATATATATATATATATATATATATGTATATGTATTGATAGTGACCGGGCCAAATATCTCACGAAATAAGCATAAAATGAAAAAACTACAAAGAACGAAACTCGTCTAGCTTGAAGGGGGAAACCAGATGGCACTACGGTTGGCCTGTTGGACGGCGCTGCCATAGGTCAAACGGATATCAACTGCGTTTTTTAAAAATAGGAACCCCCATTTTTGTTACATATTCGTGCAGTAAGTAAAGAAATATGAATTTTTTAGTTGGACCACTTTTTTCGTTTTGTGATAGATGGCGCTGTAGTAGTCACAAACGTATAAGTACGTGGTATCACGTAACATTCTGCCAGTGAAGACGGTATTTGCTTCGTGATACATTACCCGTGTTAAAATCGACCGTTTACCAATTGCGGAAAAGGTCAATATCGTGTTGATGTAAGGCTATTGCGATCAAAATGCCCAACGGGTGTGTGCTATGTATGCTGCTCGGTATCCTGGACGACATCATCCCAGTGTTCGGACCGTTCGCCGAATAGTTACGTTATTTAAGGAAACAGGAAGTGTTCAGCCACATGTGAAACGTGAACCATGACCTGCAACATATAATTATGCTCAAGTAGGTGTTTTAGCTGCTGTCGTGGCTAATCCGCACATCAGTAGCAGACAAACTGCGCGAGAATCGTGAATCTCAAATACGTCGCTGTTGAGAATGCTACATCAACATCGATTGCACCCGTACTATATTTCTGTGCACCAGGAATTGCATGGCGACGACTTTGAACGTCGTGCACAGTTCTGCCACTGGGCGCAAGAGAAATTACGGGACGATGACAGATTTTTTGCACGCATTCTATTTAGTGACGAAGCGTCATTCACCAACAGCGGTAACGTAAAGTGGCATAATATGCACTATTGGGCAACGGAAAATCCTCGATGGCTGCGACAAGTGCAACATCAGCGACCTTGGCGGGTTAATGTATGGTGCGGCATTATGGGAGGAAGGATAATTGGTCCCTATTTTATCGATGGCAATCTAAATGGTGCAATGTATGCTGATTTCCTACGTAATGTTCTACCGATGTTGCTACAGGATGTTTCACTGCATGACAGAATGGCAATGTACTTCCAATATGATGCATGTCCGGCACATAGCTCGCGTCCGGTTGAGGCACTATTGAATAGCATATTTCATGAAAGGTGGATTGGTCGTCAAAGCACCATACCATGGCCCGCATGTTCACCGGATCTGACGTCACCGGATTTCTTTCTGGGAGGAGAGTTGAAGGATATTTGCTATTGTGATCCACCGACAACGCCTGACAACATGTGTCAGCGCATTATCAATGCATGTGCTAACATTACGGAAGAGGAACTACTCGCTGTTAAGAGGAATGTCGTTACACGTATTCCCAAATGCATTGAAGTTAACGGACATCATTTTGAGCGTTTATTGCGTTAATGTGGTTTTTACAGGTAATAACGCTGTAACAGCATGCGTTCTCAGATGTGATAAGTTCACAAAGGTACATGTATCACGTTGGAACGACCGAAATAAAATGTTCAAACGTACCTACGTTCTGTATTTTAATTTAAAAAACCTACCTGTTACCAACTGTTCGTCTAAAATTGTGAGCCATATGTTTGTGACTATTACAGCGCCACCTATCACAAAGCGAAAAAAGTGGTCCAACTAAAACATTCATATTTCTTTACGTACTACACGAATATGTAATAAAAAAACGGCGGTTACTATTTGAAAAACGCAGTTGATATCCGTTTGACCTATGGCAGCGCCATCTAGCGGGCCAACCGTAGCGCCATCTGGTTTCCCCCTTCAAGCTAGACGAGTTTCGTTCTTTGTAGTTTTTTCGTTTGACGCTTATTTCGTGAGATATTTGGCCCGGTCACGATCAATGGAACACCCTGTATAATCCTTTCACCTTTCTGCTTTCCCTTCTTTACTTCGAACTGGTTTTCCATCTGAGCTCTTGATATTCACGCAAGCGGTTCTCTTCTCTCCGAAGGTCTCATTAATTTTCCTGTAGGCGTTATCTATCTTAACCCTAGTTATATATGCCCATGACTATTAAATTTCCGTCTCCCTTCACTATCTGAAAATTTTCTCTTATCTCCTAATACATTTCTTCAATCTCTTCGTCATCTGCGGAGCTAGTTGGCATATGAAGTTGTGCTACTGTGGTACGTGTGGGCTTCGTGTTTATCTTTGCTACAATAACGCAGTCTGGAACCGCGCGACCGCTACCGTCGCAGGTTCGAATCCTGCCTCGGGCATGGATGTGTGTGATGTCCTTAGGTTTGTTAGGTTTAAGTAGTTCTACGTTCTAGGGGACTGATGACCTTAGAAGTTAAGTCCCATAGTGCTCAGAGCCATTTGAACCATTTTTACAATAACGCATTCACTAGGGTAAGGTGGTACAATTGCGATCATTTCGGACAAATGTTGTTGTAACTGGAAATATAATGAGAAAAGAAATAATTTTAACTATGGCACTTGTTCTTGGATGTTAATGAATATGAAACACAAATTTTAGATATTTACAAATGGTGGTATAAACACAAAAAAAAGGTTACAGAATTGAGAAAAATGTACCACTCTAGGTAGAATTGTGATCACTTGCTGGTACAATTTTGATCACTAGCTTCTTACTTACAAAAAGCACTTTTTCACTCGGGCACCAGAGTATACTTTGTGGTACCAAACATTGCATTTTTGTCAGCGATTCCAGTCACCATTAGCTACTGATTCTGCGCCATAGTAATTCGATAAACAAAATCCACAATTATTCTCGTTGTTTGCTGGCGATTTGAAGCTTGGTACACCTCTTTCATCATTACTCACAGACGTACATTTCTGTTTATTGTTCTTGTTGCATTTGTTAATTGCTTTCGTTGTACCCTGTTGAAAAAGTTCTCTCATGCTTTGGAGATTTTGCAGGTTTTCATCTGAAGTGAGTCTATCTGATGTCTATATTTTCCTCTTCCGATACGATAATTTTTTCACTGGACTTGGCAAAATGTCCTTGACAAATGGTACTGGATCCTGGCGTTACGGATTTGCCGTGTTCTTCAGTTACATCTTTTGAAGATACGGGTTCCGCTCCCATAATGCTGTTAGTAGCTTGACTGGTGGAGATTGAAGGAGTTGGAGCCTCGAATATCATTGAAGGCGCAGATTTCTCCTCGGGAACAGTGTCTTTGCAAAATGGCATAACTCCTGTGCATTGGAACCCTTTTACTGCGCACCCAACGGACGCAATTTTGCTCCAGGCATCACAGAAAATAGTACAGAATCGTTGTTTTGTAATGCTTTCATTGGGATTGCGATGAATCCAGTCAGTTGCATTTCTGTGATACTGAGCCTTTAGGGACTTGAAGAAAGTTCTATCTAATGGCTGCAGTACAAATGTACTGTGCGGCCGGCCGGTGTGGCAAAGCTGTTCTAGGCGCTTGTGTGGAACCGCGCGACCGCTACGGTCATAGGTTCGAATCCTGCCTCGGGACTGGATGTGTGTGCTGCCCTTAGGTTAGTTAGGTTTAAGTAGTTCTAAGTTCTAGGGTACTGATGATCTCCGATGTTGATTTTGTATTTATAACCCTGTATTCACCTGACCAGATGTCTTGTCCCTCCGGCCACCGAACTTTACTAATTCCCACTATATCTAGCTTTAACCTATCCATTTCCCTTTTTAAATTTTCTAACCTACCTGGACGATTAAGGGATGTGACATTCCACGCTGCGATCCGTAGAACGCCAGTTTTCTTTCTCCTCCTCCCATGAACCATGGACATGGCCATTGGTGAGGAGGCTTTACTGCCTTAGCGATACAGATAGCCGCACCATAAGTACAACCACAATGGATTGTTAGCTATTGAGAGGCCAGAAAAACGGGTGGTTCCTGAGGAGGGGCAGCAGCCTTTTCAGTAGTTGCAGGGGCAACAGTCTGGATGACTGACTGATATGGCCTTGTAACATTACCCAAAACGGCCTTGCTGTGCTGGTACTGCGAACAGCTGAAAGCAAGGGGAAACTACAGCCGTAATTTTTCCAGAGGGCATGCAGCTTTACTGTATGGTTTAGTAATGATGGTGTGCTCTTGGGTAAAATATTCCTGGGGTAAAATAGTCCCCCGTTCAGATCTCCGGGCGGGGACTACTCGTGAGGCCGTCGTTATCGGAAGAAAGAGATCATTTAAATACTTCATCGCTAAATTATGCAGAATAAGTCTGCCTATAAATAACTAAGTTCATTACAAGTATTTTACAGTTGTTTAAAAGTTGTCTAAAAGAGCAATCTTCGGTCTTGACCTTGATAGAGTTTTGAGGCGACGTCAGTTTATCAACTCCGTGTCGCCCTTCTCTTGAGGTCCTCAGTGCGGTTGCACTGGGGAAAGGAGAACCAATTTTCGTGAGGCCCTCCGTGCGGTAGCAGAGGAGAATGCAGCAATTATTTGAGATGGAACTCATCTTTTCGATCCGCTCTCTTGAATACTGGACAGATTGTTGGTAACTTAGTCTGCATACTGACTTCAATTAAATGTTCGTTACGTCAGCTTCTCGGCGAGATTATTGCGAACTCTTATACCCTCCTCTTGTTATGACTTGCGGAGCACGTTAGTTCAGTTGACTATTTGCTGATATATCTCTTCTTATAAGTATTAATCAGTAGTAAAAGTTATATCTTGATCACTGGTGCATCTAATTTCTTCTCGCCGATTGACGAAGTACTTACTGACATCTTATCTTCCGTTGCGTTTTAATGCTTCATGGCTTTCTTCCATGGGGTTTTATTTTGCAGATCCCCCCCCCGCCGCCCCTGCCGGTTACTTTCTTGGCAACTTCGTCAATCATGACATAAGCAGCTTTACACGACCATCTGATTATTAGGTTGTCGTTGTTGCAATCTTCTTAACGTCTTGGTTCCTAGCTGCGTACAATTTGGCCCAACAGGACACCGGCACTTCACCTTGAATCTCATTTAGTGTGGAAGTTCTGTGCTGCGGCTTAATGTGCTTTCGCCCCATCAGAGAATTCATGCAGCGAGCACACGTCATCTCGACCACCAGACGGTTTCGGCAGCCTCAGCATGTTGTCCCGCCCCGTAAGGTGTTGCAGGCAGCGTCGGTGTGTGTTCTCTCCCCATCAGGCAGGTTGTGCAGCGTCGGCACGTTGCGCAGTGCTGACTATCGAAGGTAGTGGTTACGTACAATTCATTCTCGTAGATAGTGTGGATACGGAACACAAAATATGTGCAAATACACGGTAGCAACAACCGCATCGCTTCGAGACAAAACAATGATAATTAGTCGCATTTAAAATAGTTATCTCAATAAGTTCCCTTGAGCTTCACGAAGTAAATTTAATCGTAGTTATTGTTTCACCAAATCACTCACGACGCAGTCTTTAACACAGATTCTAGATCGTCATCTATTAAATGCATAATCACATCGGGTTCATTTTATAGCAACACTAACATTAATTAGCCGAGCGGTTCTAGGCGCTACAGCCTAGAACCGCGCGACCGATACGGTCGCAGGTTCGAATCCTGCCCCGGGCATGGATGTGTGTGATGTCGTTAGGTTAGGATTAAGTAGTTCTACATTCTATGGGACTGGTGACCTCAGATGTTAAGTCTAATAGTGCTCAGAGCCATTTGAACCATTTGAACTCACATTAATTACCTTTAATAATTGTGCAACTAGTTACGTGAACTGATTCCGTCCTCTCAGTTCTACCCACGCACAGTCACAACACTTGATCAATCAACGTCCCTCATCACGAGCTCAGATTCTGTCCTTTCAGTTAAAATCACGTAATGATATGAAGTCTTAATTGAACGCTTCCAGCGCGTCACGAGCCCAGATTCTGTCTTTAATTCAGTTCCGAACACGCAACAGGCGTGATACGACTGACCAAGCTTCTGTGTCACACGTTATGATTCAGTTACGTTTATCTTCAATCACGCAGTCACAAATCTAGTACTAAGAACCTTAGGTCTCCCCTCCCCCCCCCCCCCCTCCACCATGAACCATGGACCTTGCCGGTGGTGGGGAGGCTTGCGTGCCTCAGCGATACAGATGGCCGTACCGTAGGTGCAACCAAGGTCCGTAAAAAAAATAAAGTTGAGGAGTAAGCGTTCTGTCCTGCCATTGGCTGAGGCTGTGACGTCACGAAGGAACCGCCGCTGCCTCTGAACAGCGCTACAAGACGCAGCCCACGCATTTAAGCGATGTATTTGTGAAATGTTTCAGTTTCTACAGAAATAGTAAAAGGTAAATTGTTATTCTGCTATTTCTAGAAAGTTACTGCTATATTGTGTAACTTGTCCAGCTTTTAAACATACACTGCTGAGTGCTGACTTTAATAAAATCAAACGTCTATAGTTCAAACTATACAAAAATAAGGCAAAGTACAGTCTGTTTTGCAGTTCTCTACGAAGTAAACGTTCGAAATGAGCATTCAATTTTCTAACTTTGGCTCTGGGAAAAGTGTTAACTTGTAGACAAGCTCTATGTAACGCTCATTTATATTCTGTTTACATCATGTCTACAAAAACACTTTCATTTTCACTCAAGAAATTATGCATTGCCTTATTTGTAGGAAGCATTTGAATTACCTACCGGAACTGACACACACACACACACACACACACACACACACACATTCTTAATTTTCTCACACCTCAAACCTTTGGCTTATATTTTTATCAAGGTGGCTGTATAATATTTGCCCTAGTTGTTAAAATTCACTTATATAAAAGAGCATTGAATCAAAAAAAGTGCTGCAAAATTCGATTTACAGGAAATAGTGGTAAATTGACTTACCGAGTCCGCCATTCAGCAAAGTTGGTATGTAGTGTGGGAAACAATAAGCCAATCCTTGACATTGTCAGTGTAGAGTCTTGCTAGTTGTGAAAGAAACACAGTCAGAGGACCTTCACTTCTATCACTAAGTTTATATATTGTTTAACTTTCACAAATATTGTTTATTTACATTCTAAAGCGATGACAAATACCACTTCCTTGCTTTCCGTTGCTGAGCGGCAACTGCTTTCTTCGACTTGTCCTTCGCAGACAGCCAAAGCAGTCGGAAAAATGTTCTCGTCCTAGCGTAAATATTAATTATTTCTGGGTGAATAGTAGGGAATCGCTCGGTAAGTATAGCGCACAGGTTCTTGATGACACCAGTTTCCCTGGACAAACTGTCGTGTCCATGGATCTGGGCAAAAATTAATTCAAATCTGCTAATTGTTTCGAGCCACGTTTCTGAAGGCATAAGCAAACCCCCACGAGAAAGCATGCCCAGCCATCCTCTCGATGTCTCCTCAGGCAGTGTCAGTAACTCTCCAGTGGGTGTGGCCAGTGATCTGTCATACTGTCTGCATCGATAAGCTACATATCCAGCAAGATATTTAAATCCTTCAGTGCTACAATCAGAAGCCTGTGACATTGGAGGCACATCGGAGTCTCCTACTCCAAAATCTAAATCTTCTATCTCCTTCTCTCCTTCAACCATTGCCAACGCCTCAGACATATCAGGTAGGATATTGTCAAAAACAGTTGCAGTCACGAATCTTCCTTCTTCACCTGGCTCAACAGACGATGCATTTGAAAGTGGAATATCATGAGCGTTTGCTCCCAACAACAACAGTCTTATCCGGCTCTTAACCTCGACTGGTGATGGATGATCATAAAAACGTCCAAGGCCTCTTATAAGAGAAAAAAAGTTCTCCAAGCAGTCTTGATTTAATCTTGCTGTAAGAATATATTCAATATTATAAACAGCTAAGTCACTGAACAGACCCAAAAGTGACCGAACAGTTTTCAAAAATCCTTTCTGGAAGGGTAGGAGATGCTTTGAATTGCCAACATGCATCTTATCACAACACTTCGAAAATTTATGTAGGCACTGTTCTTGGGCTTGAAAATTGACACCAAATCCACAGGCTAGTGATTTATTACTTTCTTTTGTCCTTGAATTAAGTACATCGAAAGTCTCATCCACCATCTGTATGAAATCACTGGCGTGTCCTTCTTCAGGCATCAAATACCGAATTTGATAGCAGCTGAGCTGCTAAGCGTACTCGCTGTCGCTCTCTGCCCTTCACTGTAATGTGTTGCTGAGATAACTTGGGACATATTTTCATCTCGCCACTGTCCAGAACTAACAGTTTCTCGAACACAGTATTTGCCACAGCCTTGTTTTCCAACATTATTCCTTGATCCAGCAAGTGGTTCCTTAAGAGTTTGAGAAAATGGGGAACGTCAGCAAACACCCACACACGTCTCAGAGAATCACACGGGTATGGAAAACAAGAATTTTCATGAGTAATGCCAAGCTCCTTACAGACAGAACTATTCATTGCACCCATGTCTGCTTCTGCAGCCACAACATTGTAGCAAATGCTGGCCAGGGAAACAATTACTTCGTTCAAGAGTGCTGCTGTCATCTGAACGTCAAAATTGAAATAGATAGGTTGCTTCCACGTTGCAAACAAGCCTCGGACCATGACAAAAAGGACATTACTGTGAGGTCCTAGAATCCTATCATCTTGCTGATCGTAACAAATTCTACTGTCAATGTTCATTTCATCAAATGGCAAAACACAAATACGTTCCCTGTCAGTCAGTGTTGCAGCCTGCATTTTCATCATCACTAAAACATCCTTCAAAATTCCTGGTTGGCAACTGAAACTGCGATTAATCCAAGAACGCAAGGTTGGCACTGTAGGTAGAGGATATCTGAGTTTTTCTCTAAGGAAATTGTAACTCTTCTCCGACAGAGCACGTAAACTAATAGACTTACAAATGTCCTCTTTGCCCCATCGAACCCGTTTTGAACCATGCAATAAACTTCTAATTTGATTGGGTGAAAATATTTTGCCCAGTATTTGATTAGTTTCACGAGACACAAGTTCCTTTTTATTAAATTCTTCTTCGTGCAGACGTCGTTTCATTGAAGACAGCTGACCTCTAAGATCTTTATTACGTGCTCGCAATTTCATGCACATGTTCCTTAGATGAGCATTTCTCCTCTGTAGTGACACTACAGAATTCTGTAAAGTGACTTTATGTGGATCACTACAAAGAACTTCATCTGTAAATGTATACTTGTCAACATTCCTCTTCAATGGTGAGAGCTTCTTTAAAGTCTCTAGGCTTCTTCTATGAATTTCACGTTTGTTAAAACGTTCTTTCCTTTCTTCTATTGCAATCGGTGTGTTATCACTGGCGCTACTACCACAAGGCAAATTGCAAGACGGATACGCATCACTCTTAAGGCTTAGTTTCCACGGTAAATTTAACAGTTCTGAACGTAAGTCCCGGATATAATCCGTTTCCTTGAAATGACGAGAGCATATTCTAGCGTTCCCTACGTTCACAGGATCTTTCCTAAAGCATTTTGAAAGCCAAACCCTTTGCAGACTTTCATCACGTGGGAAACAATGCAACCCTATTTCAGTCCCTTTTCTATCGCGATTGTGAGAGTTACAGCCAACAACAGCACAACCTGGCATTGCTTCCACACACTCAAATACTTCAGACAAACAGTCACTGCACAAAGATAACCAAACCGAAACGACAACACGCACGAAACACAACACGGACGAACCACGACAACACAAAGCTCAGACGTACACTTCGCGCGCGCTAAGAGCTGTTCCTCAGTGACGTCATGCACAGACGTCAGAAATGGATTTGCTTCTGCGCAGCAGTTACTGCTCCCTCGTGGGTGCAACCACAACGGAGGGGTATCTGTTGAGAGGCCAGACAAACGTGTGGTTCCTGAAGAGGGGCAGCAGACTTTTCTGTAGTTGCAGGGGCAACAGTCTGGATGATTGACTGATCTGGCCTTGTAACACTAACCAAAACGGCCTTGTTGTGCTGGTACTCCGAACGGCTGAAAGCAAGGGGAAACAATAGCCGTAATTTTTCCCGAGGGCATGCAGCTTTACTGTATGGTTAAATGATGATGGCGTCCTCTTGGGTAAAATATTACAGAGGTAAAATAGTCCCAAATTCGGATCTCCGGGCGGGGACTACTCAGGAGGACGTCGTTATCAGGAGAAACAAGACTGGCGTTCTACGGATCGGAGCGTGGAATGTCAGATCCCTTAATCGAGCAGGTAGGTTAGAAACTTTAAAAACGGAAATGGATAGGTTGAAGTTAGATATAGTGGGAATTAGTGACGTTCGGTGGCAGGAGGAACAAGTCTTTTGGTCAGGTGAATACAGGGTTATAATCACAAAATCAAATAGGGGTAGTGCAGGAGTAGGTTTAATAATGAATAAAAAAAATAAGAGTGCGGGTAAGCTACTACAAACAGTATAGTGAACGCATTATTGTGGCCAAGATAGACACAAAGCCCATGCCTACTACAGTAGTAAAAGTTTATATGCCAACTAGCTCTGCAGAGGACGAAGAAATTGATGAAATGTATGATGAGATAAAAGAAATTATTCAGGTAGTGAAGGGAGACGAAAATTTAATAGTCATGGGTGACTGGAATTCGAGAGTAGGAAAGGGGAGAGAAGGAAACATAGTAGGTGAATACGGAATGGGGGTAAGAAATGAAAGAGGAAGCCGTCTGGTAGAATTTTGCAGAGACCATAAAATAATCATTGCTAACACTTGGTTCAAGAATCATGAAAGAAGGTTGTATACATGGAAGAACCCCAGAGATACTAAAAGGTATCAGATAGATTATATAATGGTAAGACAGAGATTTAGGAACCAGGTTTTAAATTGTAAGACATTTCCAGGGGCAGATGTGGACTCTGTCCACAATCTATTGGTTATGAACTATGGATTAAAACTGAAGAAAGTGCAAAAGGGTGGGAATTTATGGAGATGGGACCTTGATAAACTGACTAAACCAGAGGTCGTAGAGCGTTTCAGGGAGAGCATAAGGGAAAAATTGACAGAAATTGGGGAAAGAAATACAGTAGTACAGTAGACGAAGAATGGGTAACTTTGAGGGATGAAATAGTGAAGGAAACAGAGGATCAAATAGGTAAAAATACGAGGGCTAGTAGAAACCGCTGGGTAACAGAAGATATATTGAATTTAATTGATTAAAGGAGAAAATATAAAAATGCAGTAAATGAAGCAGGCAAAAAGGAATACAAACGTCTCAAAAATGAGATCGACAGGAAGTGCAAAATGGCTAAGCAGGCATGACTAGAGGACAAATGTAAGGATGTAGAGGCTTATCTCACTAGGGGTAAGATAGATACTGCCTACAGGAAAATTAAAGAGACCTTTGGAGAAAAGAGAACCACTTGTACGAATATCAAGAGCTCATATGGCAACCCAGTTCTAAGTAAAGAAGGGAAAGCAGAAAGGTGGAAGGAGTTCAAGATGAGTCAAATGGCTCTGAGCACTATGGGACTTAAGATCTGTGGTCATCAGTCCCCTAGAACTTAGAACTACTTAAACCTAACTAACCTAAGGACATCACACACATCCATGCCCGAGGCAGGATTCGAACCTGTGACCGTAGCGGTCACGCGGTTCCAGACTGAGGCGCCTAGAACCGCACGGCCACAACGGCCGACAGTGGAAAGAGTATATAGAGGGTCTATACAAGACAGATGTACTTGACGACAATATTATGGAAATGGTAGAGGATGAAGATGAAATGGAAGATACGATACTGAGTGAAGAGTTTGACAGAGCACTGAAAGACGTGAGTCGAAACAAGGCCCCGGGAGTAGACAACATTCCATTAGAACTACTGACGGCCTTGGGAGAGCCAGTCCTGACAAAACTCTACCATCTGGTGAGCAAGATGTATGAGACAGGCGAAATACCCTCAGACTTCAAGAAGAATATAATAATTACAATCCCAAAGAAAGCAGGTGTTGACAGATGTGAAAATTACCGAACTATCAGTCTAATAAGTCACAACTGCAAAATATTATCGCGAATTCTTTACAGACGAATATAAAAACTAGTAGAAGCCGACATCTGGGAAGATCAGTTTGGATTCCGTAGAAATGTTGGAACACGTGAGGCAATACTGACCTTACGTCTTGTCTTAGAAGAAAGGTTAAGGCAAGGCAAACCTACGTTTCTAGCATTTGTAGACTTAGAGAAAGCATTTGACGTAGTTGACTGGAATACACTCTTTTTAATTCTGAAGGTAACAGGGGTAAAGTACAGGGAGCAAAGGCTATTTACAATTTTTACAGAAACCAGATGGCAGTTATAAGAGTCGAGGGACATGAAAGGAAAGCAGAGGTTGGGAAGGGAGTGAGACAGGGTTGTAGCCTCTCCCCGATGTTATTCAATCTGTATATTGAGCAAGCAGTAAAGGAAACAAAAGAAAAATTCGAAATAGGTATTAAAATCCATGGAGAGGAAATAAAAACTTTGAGGTTCGCCGATGACATTGTAATTCTGTCAGAGACAGCAAAGGACTTGGAAGAGCAGTTGAACGGAATGGACAGTGTCTTGAAAGGATGATATAAGATGATCAACAAAAGCAAAACGAGGATCATGGGATGTAGTCGAATTAAGTCGGGTGATGCTGAGGTAATTAGATTAGGAAATGAGACACTGAGATACTTAAAGTAGTAAAGGAGTTTTGCTATTTGGGGAGCAAAATAACTGATGATGGTCGAAGTAGAGAGGATATAAAATGTAGACTGGCAATGGCAAAGAAAGCGTTTCTGAAGAAGAGGAATTTGTTAACATTGAGGATAGATTTAAGTGTCAAGAAGTCGTTTCTGAAAGTATTTGTATGGAGTGTAGCCATGTATGGAAGTGAAACATTGACGATAAATAGTTTGGACACGAAGAGAATAGAAGCTTTTGAAATGTGGTGCTACAGAAGAATGCTGAAGATTATATGGGTAGATCATACATCTAATGAGGAGGTATTGAATAGGATTGGGGAGAACAGACGTTTGTGGTACAACTTGACTTGAAGAAGGGATCGGTTGGTAGGACATGTTCTGAGGCATCATGGGATCACCAATTTGGTATCGGAGGGCAGCGTGGAGGCTAAAAATCGTAGAGGGAGACCTAGAGATGAATACACTAAGCAGATTCAGAAGGATGTAGGTTGCAGTAAGTATTGGAAGATGAAGAAGCTTGCCCAGGATAGAGTACCATGGAGAGCTTTATCAAACCAGTCTCAGGATGGAAGACCACAACAACAACAACAACAACAACAACAACAACCTAAAGTCTGTCCTCATGCCAGTTCTTGATACCAGGTCAGTCACAGTCGGTGGTCATATACTGCAAAAACTCAAACGGTATGTTCCATTGAATTAGGATCAACCCCCATTAAACAGGAAGTAATGGACAGTTAACTTTTAGGACAATTGTTTTCGCACTACGTGCTAATTAACTGCTTCAGTACTCATCGTGCTTTTACATATCCTTGCATCATGAAACTGACTTTACATCTGAGGCATTTATTTAGCTTAATTCTAGAAGATAAATTCACTAAAAAAGCTAATAACCATACATAAAACATACACTAAGATTGTTTCCTTATATTTACATGAAATCACACAAAAAATATAACTCATCCTAAAGTCAATAACTAAACTCTTCTTCCTCGTTTTTTTCTCATTCGTAATATTGCTTCAGGTTTTTATGAGGGAGCAACCCTTTGGCGACCCCCCCCCCCCCCCTATATTGATATCTCTCATGTCAGTACGTAGCTATCCAGATGTGGAATCTTAATTATGTTATACGGTCTGGTATATAGATATTGCCATTTTTTATTCATCTTCTTCACCGCCGATGACTCGACGTGTTTCCGTGACAGTACTTTATAATTCAAATTATATATATTAACTTTAATTAGTTTCCTATCATACTTTCGTTTCCTTAACATCACTAAGACCGCTGATCTCACACTCATTTGAACATTTGAAACAGTACGGTCAAACACGGCGCATAAAGTTGGTCTAGTCTAACTGTATAGCTGTGACAACTTGTGTGTCTGTTTCTCGTTTGCCCCGTTTCAAAATGACGTCTTATGGTCTTCTTCGTCGTTCATAAGCAATTCCATTAGGTCTACAGCTTTGCTTTCGCCGTTTGTAGTAGATGGCAGTGGCGACAATCATTAGTGCAGGTGATAATTCTTAACTGTCATAAAGTAATCTTTAGCATTTGTAAACATAACTCCGTCAAAATGTTTCTCAATTTTTGATCGCATCATAAAGTTATTCTCCTTTGAATATGTCAAATTGCGAGCTCAGTTCTCGTCGTTTGCAGAAAGTTGCAATTTTCTAAATTAACATAAAAGAATCTGCGTCTGAGATTCATTAAATACTGGGCAAGATCTATGTTGAGGTATCTGTTAGTGAGAGAACTTTCACAGAATCATTTCAGCGCTTTAAGAACGTTTGACGTCGAAGCCCGACATGGCGGTGGAAGCGAGAAGATTTTCGAGGTGACTGAAAAAAATGGCTCTGACCACTATGGGACTTAACATCTGTGGTCATCAGTCCCCTAGAACTTAAAACTATTTGAACCTAACGAACCTAAGGACATCACACACATCCATGCCCGAGGCAGGATTCGAACCTGCGACCGTAGCGGTCACGCGGTTCCAGACTGAAGCGCCTAGAACCGCACGGCCACACAGGCCGGCGAGGTGACTGAAACCGACGGAAAGTCACAGGGGACAATTATCGAAAGCACTTGACGCCTTTCAGCTGAACACTGTAAGACAAATGGCTACAATACAGCGACAGAAACGAAACCGTGATTTTTCAGTATGACTGTTCTCGACCTTCTGTCGCAAAACCCATCGAAACATACCTGGAAAGGTTGAAATGGGCAGTCCTGCCCCATTCACCTTATTCGCCGGACATTGCTCCCTCTGACCAGCACGTTTCTCGATCCGTGGCACAAGGCCTGCCGGACCAGCACTGCCGGCCTTATGAACAAGTGCAAAATTAGATCGATTCATGGATCTCCTCAAAAGACGCCCAGTTCTTCCGCTGAGGGACTTGTAACCGGAAGATGGGAGAAAGTAGTGATCCGCAGTGGCCGATACTTTGATTCGCAAATTTTTTGTAAGTTTTTTATAATAAAGTCTCCACCTTCGAGAAAAAACACCGCAAGCCAAGTTGTAGATCTAAGAAGTAACATTCAGATATCTACTCCTACATCTAACACCCTTTTTCTTTCTTACAGTCTTGATGTGCAAAATTATTATTATTATTATTATCGCCGTATGTTCAGTTAGTGGCCTACAAGAGGTGGATTTTGTAGTTTAATGTCATTAAGTGCTCAGTAGTAAATGCGCAAACGATTTGGAAATGTGACGAAGTTTGAAATATTAAATATCTCGTTGAGAAATATTTTTGGTTACAGCTACATAATTTATTGAACAGCACATGGTTGACAGAGCCTGAAAGCTGTAAACATACTGCTGTACTAACAGCAGTATACAGCCAAGGGAGCGCTGAACTGTGTACATCGGCACCTCGTGCCAGACAATTAGACAATTCGTTTGTAATGTTGCACACAGTTCAGAGCCAGCCGACACTAGTAAAAGGCTTGGCTGTGTGCTGCTGTTCGTGCTAAACCGATTGTCATGGCAACAGCTCTCAAGCCCGACCAGTTACGGACAGTTCATGAAATTATATGATATGACTGTATCGCAAAATATATATGTTTAACGCGTTCAACATTATACTGAAAATTGCTACAAGGAGGAAACGTCGTGGTGTACAGAGCAAAAATAAAATGTATGTAAAGAAACAACCAGTGGACGAAATAAATACCTTTTAAGAAGATTACCACTGGCATGGAACCTGTTGCAACTAAAAGCTATTAAATAAGCTTGTAGCATAATCGCATTTTGGACTTTATTTTGATGTAACATAATGTCTATTACCTTACAGTTTTTCAGCGAGCGTAGAGTACTATCTATCTCGTATTGATTAATATCCAATTGCTTGGTAGTACTATATTATTTTTCGAAACTATGACGCGACATTGCAGTCCATTTCATTTTATGTTTCAGTCGTGCTGAGCTGCAGTCCTACACGTTACCATTCTCTCATTTTTGTACGTATCTAAGTATTTTGTTTCATCCCACTAATCTCCTAAGGAATCTCTTGTTGCGCCACCATCTGTTGCTAAGTATGTACCTCTGTTGGAATGCAGTTGGTATTTAATTGAGGACACATCTGCTCGCGATTTTGGTTCCTATTCAGATGCATAGTGCTATCTATCGACAAAAATATCACCTTGGAATCTGCTACGCTAGCATGTGTAATGCAGCGAAATGTCTGAAACGTTTTGCACATATTGTGGCAGTTTTCTTCACAAATTTGAAGTAATAAATTCTAATAAAAGGAAAAAATTAATTAAGTGTTAATCTGCAATTTGTCGTCTACAATTGACATATGTAGGAGAGAGGTGCCTTTATTGTATGAGGTCCCAATGCATACCACTACTACAGAATACTGCCTCTAGCACTGTCCGACATTTTGTGACGTCGGAGTGAAATACCTGCTTCTTGGTGCCATATTATCGGCTACGTGTTGAGGAACAGGTCGTCTGAAGGCAGCGTTCATTTTGTTGTGGTTTCCATCGACCGTAACCGTTCTCTTGTGCACGTGCCGAAGAAAATTATCATTAAAGATAATGGGAACAAAATGTTTTATTTTTGGTTAACGTACATGAAACAGCTTTAATTTACAGACATTCATGGTTCGTTTGTAGGAAATTGACAAAAGGAAAATAGCGACGTTGCTTATAATCTACCGCTAGAAGCTTCCTATATTCCGCTGGTACAATTTATGAAACATTTTCGTATAATGAGCTTTAAAAATGTGTTCAGCATTATTAGTCCAACATAATGTTTAGAAATGACGTGGTGAATCTTATCATGCGTTCTTTATGCTAAGTTATTAATCGAATAATCATTGTGTATTATAATACGGAAACAGATAGGCGTTATGGCAAGTGAGGTATAGATGAATTGCATTTAGTAGTAACAGTATATTTAACTAGCAATCACGGATTGAAGGTATGTGAATGAATATAAAATGTTCCTAAGCTAACTATGAAGAGGCATGCCGAAAATCAAAAGAAAAATGCTAACGGGGATACTGAAATGTTTTCCAGCGAAACTGAAAACGAATTTCAATTATATGTTCTTACATTTCAAGAGATAATGTTCGATTCACGCTTTTCGGACGTAAGAAAACTTGCGTTAGACTTACGAGTCGGTTTACCCCAGGATTTCAGTGCAGAAGAAGCAATGGCAGACAAAAAGTGGGCTGAAGGTGTCCATCCAAGCAAAGGAGAATAAGAATGGAGCTACTGCTGGACCTGTGACAAGGAAGTATTTTCGAGACTCTGTGGGGAATCCCCCACAGAAAATCATTCCTAAAATACAGGAATGGTGCCGTGACTTTTCTTAGAAAGAGCGAATGGAAGAAGTGACCAGACGCATGAAGTAAAAAATGTTGACTCCTGCGAAGTGGACAGGGATGGAGAAAGGAGGGAAGAAGTTGTGTCGTGATGGCAGAAAATGGTGTTGTAAGAAATAAAACATGGGACGTTTCCTTAAACTTAGATTGATAGGTATCTTTCAGGTCACTCATATAGTTTATAAGGATGTTACAGTTTATCCACACACTTACACATATTAAGAAACCAGATTCTTAAGTTGTATCATTTGCAGATGTTTACAAAATTATATGTAGTGCGTTTAGTTTTCCAAGATTTTTAGTTCCTTAAATCAGATACCGAGAACAACGTCCCACAGTTGAGTAAGGCATTGTTTAAATATCTTTATAAGTTGCTGTTTAGATTATAGTAAACAAAATCTCAAAAGTGATTAAATTTAGGCAACTCTTCCCTAGTCGTGTAGGTTATTCTATGCAATAGTAAGGAAAAGATTGTCTTAATAGTTACGAAATAATTTCTCTCTCTCCCTTTACTTAATTTCATTGTTTTCGCCATGGACGATACTATTTGTTGCAGTTACCACGATTGTAATTTCGACCTTCGGTCTTTTTAAAGTGGTTAAATGTGCTGAAAATACAGCAACTGTCAATAAAAGAGATAAAATGGATTTAAGCCTACGTTTATTTCATTAACGTTGATTATTGCTGTGTTGTCAGTACCTTTAAGCACTATAAAATGACCGAAGGTGTAAATTACAGTCGTGGAAATCATAGTAAATAGTACAGTGGATAGTGAATGTGATGCCATTAAACAGATTCTATGGCACTGCCATCCCACAACAAATACAAGTGTGAAATTTGTCGTTTATTTCGGTGGTATGGAAGACAGGAAGAAATGCGAGACTGCAGGGCAGCTTACAATTTCTCAAATATTACGTCTGGAAAACTTATTCGTTTTTTGTGAAACATATTAGCAGGTAACAGGAAGCGGGCCAAAGAAATGTACATCTACATTTGCATCAGCATAGTATTCCGCAACTCTCCGTACGGTCAGTAGCGGAGGGTACTCTGTACCACTACTAATCATTTCCCTTCCTGTCCCACTCGCAAATAGAGCTAGGCAAAATCGATTATCTACACAATGACTAGCCAAAACGTCATGACCACCTGCTTAATAGCTTTTCTGTCTGTCTCGGAACGAAATACATAACCGATTCTGCGTATCAGGGATCCGATAGTTTGTTGGCAGGTTTGTGCATGTATGTCGCATTATGTGTCCACGCACAGGTCATGTTATTCCCGTAAATAACTGGCCGCTGATTTATGTACTCGGTAATGGCGTCCGATAGCGACCCATACAGGTTCCGTAGGATTTATATCAGGCGAATCTACTCGGAGAGACATCAACGTGAGTTCACTACAATGCTGCTCAAACCACCGCAGTACGGTTCTGGCTCCGACTCACGGTCAGTCATACTGTTGACAGCTGACATCGTCGTCGGGGAAGACATCAAGCATGAAGGGCTGCAGGTGGTTCGGAGCTGTCAGCGTGTCTTCGATTACTGCCACAGGTCCTACGCAAGAGCAGGAGAATGTCTCCCACAGCTTAATACTGCTCCGCTCGGCCTGCGTCCGTGGCGAGCTGCACATTTCGAGCCGCCCTTCAGCTCGATGGCGGCGTTTGTGGAAGTGACCACTGACCTAGTGTAGCAAAAATGTAATTCACCCTAAGAGCCGACGTGTTTCTGTTGATGAGCCATCGAATCCCGATGGCCCCGTGGCCACTGCAAGGGTAATCGACGGCCCCTTTGGATCAACATGTGAACACGTAGGGGTGGATTGCAGCGGAGATCCATTTTCATCAGTGTACGGTGAACGGTGTAGTCCGAAACACTTGTGCGTGCATCAGCAATGTGCTCTTTCGGCGGAGATGCCACGGATCACCATCTATCCTACTTTACAGAACAGACAACCCACCGAACCCCACGTTCTTTGAAAAGTCGCGGGCGTCCAACCATTTAGCACCTAGTGGTAGTTTCGCTGTCCTACCTCTTTTCCGTAGACGCTCACGACAGTCGCAAGTGAACAGTCAAGCAGCTTCGCCGTTTTCGAGACACACGTTTATAGGCTCTGCGTAACAACAAATTGCCATTCGTCAAAGTCGCTTATCTCAGCGGATTACCCATTTGCAGCCCATATCTTGGCTAGGCTGATCCTCCCGTCCGTGTGTGCTCCGTTCACATACTTTTGTTATCGCGTCACGTGCCCGCAACGACACCACGTGGCGTCGTACGTAGCGGTGGGCAGAGGTCGTAACGTTCTGGGTGCTCACTGTACGCATCCGCACGAGCCCTACTCTCTCATCTTCATAGTCCTTACGCGAAATGTACGTGGGAGGCAGTCAGCTACAAATGCCGGTCCTCTAAGCTTCCTCAGAGTGTCCCTTGAGAAGAAAGTCGCCTTGCCTCCAGGAATTCCCATTTGATTAATTAAAACTTCCGGGCTGAATTGCCGTGGTCCATATATAATACTTCTTCTCCTTCCTGACGTTTCGTTGCCTACTGTGGGCAACATCTTCCGAGGTGAATCGGCGACTGGCTGCTAGGCTCGCTCGCTCGCTGTAAAACACTGGCGACATACGCCAGGGGTAGAGGCAGTGTAAGCAGCGGAGCGGCTGTTTCTGCGCGGACCTGTGGTGTTGGCAGTGGGGCCTGTCTTGACGAGCTGTCCTCAGTGAGCGTCGCTGGCTATAGAGACGCTCTTTGTATCTTCATCGGCACTGCGGGAGAGAACTACTCCCGCAGTAGGTCGGGCCAACGTGTTGTCGGCCTGTGGTGGACCTGTTGGCCCAGCCCACGAATTAGACGGCTGTCGGAGTGTTCTGCGTTGTTGTAGAACACCCTGGCGATTTGCCGGAAGCGATCCCGCAGGAAAGGGATGCCTGCTTCCTCGCGGAGCAGCCTGATGGGGGAGCGAGGCGGTTTGTGGAGGGAGAGTCGCATCGCCCTATTCTGGACGCGTCGGAGAGTCGCAATGTGCGTCGCTGCTGCGTTACCCCACTCCACGGCCGCATATTCCAGAACCGACCCTACCGAGGCCAGGTACATGGAGAGGCCGTGGAGTAGAGGTAGTGCAGACGAGGAGTTGAGCAGCGGGTACAGCGCACGTAGTCTCCCCACTGATTTACCCTCTGACGTCGCGGACGTGGGGCAGCCAAGTCAGGTTCCTGTCCAGTGTGACACCGAGGTATTTGCCGGTCCGCAACCGTGGGATGTGGTCCCACACGATCGTGATCGGCGGCAGGTGCGGAGGTAGCCTCTTCCTGCTGAAGACGACAGCCTGGCTCTTCGCAGCGTTGTACTTTGGGCGCCACTTCGTGGACCAGGCGCCCAGGACGTCACATCCGAGCTGGAGGCGGCGGCGCCTCTCGGCCGCATTCGTGCTGCTGATGAATAACGCCGTGTTGTTAACATAAAGCGCTAACTCCACGCGTGCCACCCGCGGTGCGTCGGCTGTGTACAGGGAGTACAGCAGGGGGCCGAGAACCGACCCCTTACGCACTCCCGCTCGAATCTGCCGATCGGTGGAGGTGCCATCATCTGTGCGGACGTGGAATGTGCGGCCCGAGAGATACGAGCGCAGTAGGACCACGTGCGACGTCGCTGCCCCGTGTACAAAAAATCTGTACACGAGGCCGTCGTGCCACACGCAGTCGAAGGCCTCGGAGACGTCGACAAGCTCCGCCCCTAGGTACTCCCGCGTCTCCAGCGCTAGCATCGCCTGCTTCACGAGGCGCAACAGCTGCTGGGTGGTCGACTGACCGCTACGGAACCCGAACTGTTCCTCGGGGATGAGCTGCTGCTCCGTCACGTGGCATAGCAGCCGCTCCACCTACAACCTCTCAAAGGCTTTTGAGAAGGACGGGAGCAGGCTGATCGGCCGGTAGTTCGCTGCCTGACGTGGGTCCTTGCCGCTCTTGGGGACGGAAATTTTCCGCGAAAGCGTCCGCAAGGATGCTGGCTTTCGTATCCGGCTCGCAGACAACGTTCACACCCACGTGGACGGGCGGGACTCGCTGGTGACGGTGAAGGAAGCGCCTGGCGGTCCGCCAAGCACTGCCATCTGTCATCGTTAGGGTGGCCACAAGGCCCGACCAGTCACGATTCCGGTGATCATCTATGACGGCCCGAATCTTTCGCTGCGCCCTGTTGAGGCGACGCTTCGTCTCGGACAGCTGGCTCAACGACCGGAAAAGCGATCGGAGCTCGGCTGCGTCGGGAGCCTAGGGGGCGGCGGGGGCCGCTGGGGAAGCCTCCGCTACGGGGGCAGCTCGTTGCGACCGCTCCGTGGAACATCGGCAGCTGGTTGCACTGGCGGCGCAACACGACTTGCCGGCTGCTGACGCGGCAGGGAGTCGACGGCAGTCCGTTACCCAGCGGCAGGGTGGCCCGGCCGGGCGCCGGCGGCGCCTGCGTGGGGCGGCATCCCGCGCATCATACGTGGGTGCCGCGGTTGCCACTCGCCCGGGCGAAGCCGTGGACGGCGCAGTCGGCTGCTGCCGCTCGCCAGCGGCCCGCTCCGTTCGCTGAGTGGAGGAGGCAGACGGTCTGCCCTCGGTGGCGGCAGCAATGCTGGTGGACGGGTGCACTTTACGAGAAGGAGCAGCCACGCCCCGTTGCTGGTTTCGGCCCCGTTTGAAGGCCGAACAGCCTCTGTAATTGGAACGTCCGGCCCCCTGCAGTTGCAGCACGTCGGTGAGCCAACAGGATTTTGTCTCGTGCTGTCCCGCGCACATTACGCAGCGGGGTAGCATGGAGCAGAAGCGAGAGACGTGGCCCAGCCTCTGGCATGAGAAGCACTGGGCCCTCTTGTCTTTGGCCCGAAGCGGCTCCCTCGAAACCTTCACACGGCCGACTGGCTGCACCTGGATAATCTTCCGGTTTTCCAGGTTTTCAACGACGACAACCCTGTGCAGCGGAAGTTGAGTTCGAGGGGACTTCATCAGACCGGTAGACCGGATGCCAGAGCCGATGTTCTCGAGCTCACCTCGGAGGTAGTCCGCGCCAAACTTGAGGGGAAGGTGGCGGAAAACCACCTTCAGAAGTTTGGGCAGCTCGGAAGGGTGCGTGTAGCACGGGAGGCCATCCTTGCAGGTGGTGTCCATCACCGGTCGCTACTCTTCATTGGTCGTCACTCTGACCTTGTATAGGTCACGGCCGGCGGCCTTGACAATAGTGGACGTGGCCACCCTGTCAAGTTTCTGCTGGAAATCCATGTAGACGCCGTCCCATTGGACAACGATAGGCGTCGGGGCGGCGCCAGAGGCACGTCGCCGTCCTCCGGCGCGTCTACACTGGCGCCCGCAAACGCGTTGGCGGTCGGCAGCGGCTGCGTTTGCTGCAGCGCGGTGTGCCGCCTGGGTGGGGCAACAGAGCCGTCCGCATCAGGCTGCCGGGAGGCAGCAGGCGAACGAGGGGGTGGCTGCGTCTTCGTTGTCGGTCTCGGCTTGGCGGTGCTCCGGGAGGAGCCCGCGACCGTCTTCACAGCCTCTGTGGTAGAGGCGCGGGAGGCCCTAGACGCCTTCTTCCTCGGCTTCGCGGTGTCAGAGGTCAGGGAGGAGTTGTCGGAATCGTCGTGCGTCACAGCCCGGCGCTTTCTGGGTGCGCGGGCATCGTCAGGGTCGATGTCGCGACGCTCTGCCTCGGGAATCGCCTCAGCAAGATTTGCTTCCGGCAGTTCGATGGCGTCCATCTCGGTGGCCTCTGCAGCTGACTGTGCCTCCGTCCAGACCGCGGAGTTTCCCCTAGTGCAGGACGGGGCATCAACTGATGTCATCATGATCCCCGTCTCTACACTAACGCCATCGACAAGGCTCGGCCTGTTTTTACCTACAGGGTCTGAGAGATCTCCATCGCGTGTGGTCTGCCGAAGTAGGTGCTCAAGACAGATTTCAGAAAACATATTCAATAGTCTGAGATTTGGTATTCTCGGCACACTCTTGACGCTGAGGGTCACGGAATATTAAATTCCCTAACGATTTCCGAAATGGAATGTCCCATGTTTCTAGCTCCAGCTACAATTCCGCGTTCAAATTCTGTTATTTCCTGTCGCGCGGCCATAATCACGGCGGAAGGCTTTTCACATGAATCACGTGACTAAAACTGACAGCTCCGTCAAAGGATTGCCCTTTTATACCCTGTGTGCTTGGTATTACGGCCATCTGTGTATGTGTACATCGCTACGCCATTTTTGTTACAGTGTAAACGAGTCTGAGGTGAGAATATTTTTAAATGACTGTAACATAATTTTTATTATTTAACCTAGGACCTATAGTCGTACAGAAATAACTGAAACATCCAAACCCAGTTGGATCAGCAGAGCACAGTATTTTGATAGAAACGCCTGAAAATTAGTCCTCCTTTTGTTTCATACAAACGTAACATAATTTCTACACTGCACTTTGCCTTGTATTGAAATGGAGAGCTTTTGTCTTAAAGAGAAGGTTGTAATGGTGCGCTATACTAATAATATACGTTGATAGCTTAAAATGTGTTATATCCTAGCCAGTAATGCCAACCGAGCCCGCTGCCAAAAGGTTGGCAGCATCAAAGTCCGGACGCCGTCCGCATAAGCAGCGCCAGCGAGACAGGAAATCGCCGCAAGTCTGCGCGCGCCACCGCTGGCTTCTGGGTTCTTAAGCGCTGGAGTCGCGAGCGCTAGGACAGTTCTGTATTCGCCGCTCAGTTGTATACTCGCCACCGAATTGTGTACTTGCTAGTCAGTTGTGTGTTCATCGCAGCAGAGTTGTTGTTTGTCGTCAGCCGACGCTGACCTAGCCGCTCCGACTCGAACTAGACAGATTTCTGTAGACACCGAGTTCACTACTGTGTTTCTGTATCTTCAGTAATAAAGATAAGTACCGACTTTTATTTAATCAGAGTGTTTGGGTTTTCATCTTTCTGTTCACTGTTCCAGCGGACCGGTCGGCCCGCTATTAAAAGTGTGGCGGTGACTTCGTAAGCCGTTTCTACAGCGAATAGTTTGTCGCTACGAACACCGCCACAAAAAAATGTTCGTCAAGTTCCGTGTTTTGCTTGCGGTTAGAAAAGTTGTCATTTACTTCTTACATTTGTTTTCAGTTTGAAGCTAATGTTGGATCATGAAAACATCGCCTATTTCCACACATGCAGCATTTTGTTCTTAATAAGAAAAGCTTAGAAACAAATAAGCAATCAATACGTTGCGGTGGCTTCGGTCCTAGTTAACTTTTCCGATATTATCGAGGTATCGACAGAATTTCCGATATTTGTACTGATACTAAATATCGCATCGATTATGGTTCCGAACACCTGTAACTGTAAGTCTCAGAGCTGGTCAGAATCACAGTCCCGAATGACCTATAGTTTGTCGTTCACATTACATTAACCCTATTCCATTCACACCACGGGGAAGGTTCTGGGACCTGCTAATAAGTCATGAAATATCATTTTGTGTAATTCCAATACAATGAAATTACTAAACATTGTGGAACAGTACATATTATAGGCTCACAATGGCAAGCTTATTTATGTCGTGGTCTTCTTGGGCCCACATTGTTATGATGTTTATGTGTAGTGGAACAATTGTTAACTCACTTTTGGAAGCTATTTCTGTTGTGACGTATTTATCCCATTAATCAGGACGGAAAGTTTAACTGCAGCCTTTGGAATCAGTAACATAACGGCTGCACTAGTTGCCCCAATGTTATACATGGACATTATCTCTGCATTTATTTCCTCGAGATGTATCTATTTCGGCCAGGACTGTGTTGACTGTGGCAATCCTTTAGGCGCCTACTAACTGGTTCTGGTCGTTTCTCCACTTTTTAGTGAGTGCCTCGAAGCATTTTTTAATTTATTTATTGCTACGTTGGCGGGACCTGCCCTCTTGAATCTCTTTTCCAAATCATTTAACATGCAAGTGGCACAATACTGCAGCGCAGCTAATAGCATTTCGTGCTGTAGATCACAAGTTCAAACACAGCCACTAGCATTGATTTGCTATTAAGTATTTATAGGTTGAGAAAGGGTCTTGAAATGTGTAATGTTTGTGATGTTTGTGTATTGTGGAATATTCCATGTATGTACAAATACCAGCATTCTGAAGTATTCGCTGTTTATATCAACACCAGCATTCTACAATATCTTATGTCTGTATAAATAGGTACACTCTCCGTCCAAGAGTCCACTTCTGTTGTAGCTCCACGTTGACGTCAGTAATAAAAATTGCTTCAGTTCTAACTGGTCTATTTCGCTGATGACCCTGGCTTCGGATTTGGAGTTAACTATGGTTTCGATGTGACAATATTACAAAAAATTAGTGTTCAAATTGCAGTCTTAAAGTAATTTGCAGCGAAGCAATATGTTACTAGAACATTGCTCTGGCATTATTCCGGATTACTAAAACGTGGGGTTTTACTAGTCATGCAAGGATCTAAGAATTGGAACATAAGAAGGACGTAAATTAATATTTTCTTATAATGCATTATGAACAAAGTTTTATATTGATACAGCTACACTTACATGCAAAAGGTAGGTTCTTTATGTATCGACAGCAGCGGCGTTTCCGTAGAATTGTCAATGATAACAAACAAGCAACAATGAGTGAAATAACCGCAAAAATCAATGTGGGACGTTCGACGAACGTACCCGCAAGGACAATACGGCGAAATTTGGCGTTAATGGGCTGTGGCAGTAGATGACAGACTTGAGTGCCTTTATTAACAACACGACATCGCCTGTAGCTCCTCTCCTGTGCTCTTGACCGTATCAGTTGCACCCTGGGTAACTGGAAAACTGTGCCCTGCTCAGATGGATCCCGATTTCAGTTGGTAAGAGCTCATGGTAGAGTTCGAGTGTGGTGCAGACCCTACGAATCCATGGGCCCAAAGTGTCAACAAGACACAGTGTAGGCTGTTGGTGGCTCCATAATGGTGTGGACTGTGCTCAAATGGAATCGATTGGCTACCCGGTTATGTTAGCTACTTGGAAAACAATAGCAACCTTTCATGAACTTCATGCTCCCAAACAGCTACGTAATTTTTATGGTTGACAATACGCCATGTCAGCGGGTCACAGTTGTTTGCGAATGGTTTGACGAATATTCTGGGCAGTTCAAGCAAACGATTTGGCCACCCAGATAGCCTGACATGAACTCCATCCAACACTTATGGTATATAATCGAGAGGTAAGTTCGTGCACAAAACCCTGCATCGGCAACACTTTCGTAGTCGTAGGTGGCTGTAGAGATAGCATGGCTCTTTCTGCTGGGGACCTCCAACTACTTGTTGAGTCGATGCTACGTTGAGTTGCCGCACTACGCCGAAGAAAAAGAGCTGCGACACGATATTAGGAGGTACGCCATGACATTAAGCCGCTTGCTCGCGTCCGTCTGTATAGGCAGGCTAGTCTCAGGAAATTCTGTGGCGCTTTTTACCCGATTTTTACTAACAGATACGCTGATTCGTGAGGAAAGTTTTTGCATGTAGTTTATATACATTTCATACATACTGTCTGAATTACGACGAATTGATGTTAAACTGTGAAAGCGATACCATTGTCACCTACCAAACAGCGGCCACAACCAGAGACAGCAGCAGTGTCTCGTGAATGCAGCAAGCAGGACCTAATTCGTAATATCTCATGTGGTGGTGTAGTGAGCGGTAGAACGTGTGGCTGGAAGCCGAAAGGTTGTATGATCAAATCTCGGAAGATTTCCCTTTTTCCACTCTGTCTCTTAACCTAGTATCACTTCTCAATGATCTGGCGATAAGCATTTCGAAATATGGCTACAGTTTCAATCTGTCAGTGACTGCTTCCCTCAGATTCGCACGCCCAATTCACTGCAGATTCCTTGAACAATGGGCAGTCAGTTACTCTACACTGAAGTATCGTAGTAAATATGGGCAATGACGGAAAGATAACCACTTCATCATCAGGCTGTGATGAGACACAGTTTGAAATAATGAACCAATAAATCCCCTCCAATCATTTGAGAACAATTGCATTGCGAAGAAAACATGCGAATCCCAAATATCTGATGTTTTATTTTTTTCTATTAGTAAAATTTTTTCAAAAAGCAGCTTTGCTTCGTTGACTGGCTGAAACCAATACGGGTATTTTTCGGTATTTCTTTGGCCTTGGTCATATCAGGTGCTTTTATTTTTTTTCTAATAACCGGATAAAATAGTTGTAATATCAATTACCCGTTGAAACAATGCTAAAACTGTCCGTTTTTAAATAGAACTTTTTTTAAGGTTCAAATGGTTCAAATGGCTCTGAGCACTATTGGACTTAACATCTGAGGTCAACAGTCGCCTCGACTTAGAAATACTTAAACCTAACTAACCTAAGGACATCACACACATCCATCCCCGAGGCAGGATTCGAACCTGCGACGGTAGCAGCAGCACGGTTCCGGACTGAAGCGCCTAGAACCGGTCTGTCATAGCGCCCGGCTTTTTTTTAAGCAACGAGTGTTTTCTATTCGTGATATTTGCATTGCTTTGAAGTGTTGTGTTACAAAAGAAAACGGTAAAAACGGTCAGTTCTATGTTAATAACAATACCGACAGAAACGGGCAACAAACGAACATTATAAGAATCGGTATAGCTTTGCTGAGTCAATGATGTACCTGTTACCATGTGGCGTGGCCTATTATATGGTATGCGTATACATGCAGTGTGCAGGACTTGCACTATCTGGTCTACGTGGCAGTTTCACACTGTCATAGTCGAACATCAGTTGTATTACAGAATGGAACCATTCCTCGTCTGAGGTATTTTTTTGAAGTGTGCTATTATCGACGTATGGGAGAAGTCACAACATATTTGCGAATCATGTAAGGGGAAAACTTGGAACTTAACAGTTCACTCATAGTTTAAAAGAAAAAACAACACAAAGCAACTCATCTACTGCCTGTATACATAACATGCCTTTATCTGCTTTTAACAAGTGAAAACGGTCAAATTAACCCGAAAAATAGAGTTCTTCAACCTCAGTTTTCACCCTATAGTGCTGACTTTTTGCAATACCCAAGTAGTGGTACGATCCGCTACTACAACACGATTTTTGAGCAGAGTTACAAAAATTTCCAATCAATAGGAGAACACTGGGGATTTTTTGTAGTAGTCAACCACGTTTCACCGCTCGAGAAAAGCGGCGAACCGTACATGGACTAAGTCTTTTTCTGTTTGCCTATTAGTTCAATATTTTGATTCTTTGTGTTTTGAAACTGAGAGAGAAAAAAATTTTTCAATCTTTGTTCGGTTTCCATCCTTATTTACAGAACATAATAGGAACAAAACACCGAAAATCGGTTATTTCTTAAACCAGTTATTTTGAGCGGTTTTCACAGTCCAGTTAAACTGACCTTGGGGATATAACCGAAAACCAGTCGTTTCAGCAATAATCGCCATCGTTACTGTCAGCTTTCTGCCTTTCTTGAATCAAACCCAGATATGGACGCAGTTCTCTATGCGGTGTAGAGAGTCCACAGCAAAGAACTGCAGCATTGAGCCTCGACAACGCATCACAGTGCGTGCTTAGCTTCACAACGGAAGTACTGTTAACACAAAATAAACAACTTCATTTCGCCAGTTCCTCATCTCCTTCCTTCCAAACTTCACAGACGTTCTCCTGCATTACTTCCAGAAAGTATGCTGCGGAGACATTGCCAAGCCAAAACCTGGAGGATATCTACAAAATGAATTTTCACTCTGCAGCGGAGTGTGCGCCGATATGTAACTTCCTGGCAGGTTAAAACTGTGTGCCTGAACGAGACTCAAACCTGGGATCTTCGCCCTTCACGCAAAATGCTCTACCAACTGAGCTACCCAAGTACGAGTCATGACCAATCGTCTCAGTTGGTAGAGCACTTCCACGTCGAAGGTAAAAGGCCTCAGGTTCCAGTCTCACTCCAGCACACCGTTTTAACCTGCGAGGAAGTTTCATATCAGCGCATACTCCACCTCAGGGTGAAAATTCATTCCATAAACGAGCTAAACTTGTATTGTCATGCGTGATTTATAATTATTATTTATTTGCGTCATCTGTGCCAGTCTCTGGTACAAACTTAATCATTCACACACACATACACCCAAGATTCGCATACAGTTTTTGGTTCAAATGGCTCTGAGCACTATGGTCATCAGTCCCCTAGAACTTAGAACTACTTAAACCTAACTAACCTAAGGACATCACACAACATACAGTTTTTGCATTCGTTGTAAACATATTTCTAACATCGCGTTATGCTCCCGTTATTGTCATGAGATATCACTCCAACCTCCAGTTCAATATCGAACACGTAGCATTCATGCCTCCAGTCAACTTTCCTGTCGTGTGCCACTTACAGCGCAAAAGTTATATGGAAGTGACGATATTCAGTTTGTTAACGTTGTTATCTGAAATTTATTCATAACTCCACGCAGTAGCCCGCTAACAAAATACGCTACGCCACACAAGCTGTCTGACTGTACATACTTAATGCTACCTGTGCGTAGTCGAGCTGGGTCACTCGTGTGCGAAGGCAAATCAGAAAGTCTTTGCCACTATTTTCTATAACGCACATAGTTCCCACACCGATTCATACATTTGTCCCATTGCAGCATTAAATTTGATGCGCCCCTGAAACAGAATTTGTCTGGCCGATTATGGAACCACCTTCGGACTGCTGTCTTGGTTTATTGTTACTTGTGAATCGCTGTTCTTCCAGGAACTTCTTCTGTGGTGCTAAAACGTGGAAATCAGTATGGGCGATGTCTGGACTCTATGGTAGGTGGTCGGGAATGGCTGGAGCCTTTTGGATGTTCTGATTACCACCCCTCGGCCTTCGCCTGACGGCAGCCCTCGGGTGTGACAGTGTGGAACAAAAACTGTCGACATTGACGGTTGCTCCTTGTGGCGTGAAATCCGGTATGAGGCAGTCCACGGCTATCTCAAATGGCCATTAACATCACTTTCCCAACAGATGGCGCTGAACGGATTTTTTTTGTCACAGGCGAACTTGGATGTTACCACAACATGCTCTGCTGCTTGAATTCCGGTGTGAAATGCAGTATCCACGTTTTATCGCCAGTAATATGGAGGTACAGGGAACTTTGACCCTCCTTGAACTACCACTGCAGATGATTCAGTGAAGACGTCATTCGCTTGCCTTCCATCATGTCGTCCAACTACTTAGGCACCCACTGACATGGAACCTTCCGGTACCATAATGACCCTTGACCGATGTCGTAAGCACTCCCATACAATACGCCAAGCTCTCGGGAAGTGGTCGTGATTTGCACGCACCGATCTGCTTTCAACATTGCATCCGCGCGGGATTATGGTCATCAGTCAGCAACAAACGCGGCCTCCACGATCTCTCATTGAGATGCAAGACCTCATGGCCTTTGTCGAACTAACAACACCACCACGACCTCACAGTTCCCAGAGCGAGGCAGTTTTCCCCATATGTGGGCTGCACGCCCCTGTAGAACTGGGAGGCTGTTCGTCCCTTGCTCCATAGAAAACAAATCAAGCTTCGTGGCTCAGCGCCGTGCGGCGGAGCTACCGAAAGATATGGCGGGAACGAGCCAAGATGAGTCCAACGCTGGGAACAGATATGTTGACTTCGCATTTATAACCGTAATTTGGCTACAAAAATTAATGGCAAGGACTTGCTGATTTGCTCTCATATATGTAGTGTCCCCCGTCGCGTTTTTCAATCTGTATCTGAAGGATAATTTCGACAATCACTGTAGGGAATTTGATACGGTCTCACTGATAGACAGATTTTTTTATTTACGAGGAAGGCTTCTGTCTAAAATTTATTGCCGCAACGCCAGACAACTCGTCCGGCTGTAGGCACAAGGGGAACCCGTCGTAGGTGGCTCTCTGGCACAGTGGAAACTTGGTAGATTGAAAGAAGAGCGAAAATAAAGGGACATGTACTTCAACTTAGTCAACAGTTTTGGAGAAAATGACATTACAGCTTTCGACGCGACTTCATCAGTTCAGTAGCGCATCGTACACTACTGGCCATTAAAATTGCTACGCCACGAAGATGAGGTGCTACAGACTCAAAATTTAACCGTCAGGAAGGAGATGCTGTGATATGCAAATGATTAGCTTTTCAGAGTATTCACACAAGGCTGGCGCCGGTGGCGACACCTACAACAAGCTGACATGAGAAAAGTTTCCAACCGATATCTCATACACAAACTGCAGTTGACCGGCGTTGCCTGGTCAAACGTTGTTGTGATGCCTCGTGTAAGGAGGGGAAACGCGTACCATCACGTTTCCGACTTTGATAAAGGTCGGTTTGTAGCCTATCGCAATTACGGTTTATCGTATCGCGACATTGCTGCTCGCGTTGGTTGAGATACAATGATTGTTAGCAGAATATGGAATCGGTGGGTTCGGGAGGGTAATACGGAACGCCGTGCTGGATGCCAACGGTCTCGTATCACTAGTAGTCGAGATGACAGGCATCTTATCTGCATGGCTGTAACGGATCGTGCAGCTACGTCTCGATCCCTGAGTCAACAGATGGGGACGTTTGCAAGACAACAACCATCTGCACGAACAGTTCGACGACGTATGCAGCAATATTGACTATCAGCTAGGATACCATGGCTGCGGTTACCCTTCATGCTGCATCACAGACAAAAGCGCCTGCGACGGTGTACTCAACGACGAACCTGGGTGCACGAATGGCAAAACGTCATTTTTTCGAATGAATCCGGGTTCTGTTTACAGCATCCGTGTTTGGCGGCATCGCGGTGAGCGCACATTGGAAGAGTGTATTCGCCATCGCCGTACTGACGTATCACCCGGCGTGATGGTATGGGGTGCCATTGATAACACGTCTCGGTCACCTCTTGTTCGCATTGACGGCACTTTGAGCAGTAAACATTACATTTCAGATGTGTTACGACCCGTCGCTCTACCTGCGAAACCCTACATTTCAGAAGGATAATGCACGACCGCATGTTGCCGGTCCTGTACGGGCCTTTCTCGATACAGAAAATGTTCGACTGCTGCCCTGGCCAGTACATACTCCAGCACATCAATTGAAAACGTCTGGTCAGTGGTGGCCGAGCAACTGGCTCGTCACAATACGCCAGTCACTACTCTTGATGAACTGTGGTATCGTGTTGAAGCTGCATGGGCAGCTGTACCTGTACACGCCATCCAAGCTCTGTTTGACTCAATGCCCAGGCGTATCAAGGCCGTTATTCCGGCCATAGGTGGTTGTTCTGGGTACTGATTTCTCAGGATCTATGCACCCAAACTGCGTGAAAATGTAATCACATGTCAGTTCTAGTATAATATAGTTGTCCAATGAATACCCGTTTATCATCTGCATTTCATCTTGGTGTAGCAATTTTAATGGCCAGTAGTGTACTCAACCTAAATTATACTAAGGACAAAGACACACACCCATGCCCGAGGGAGGACTCGAACCTCCGCCGGGATCAGCCGCACAGTCCATGACTGCAGCGCCTTAGACCGCTATCTAATCCCGCGCGGCTGTAGTTAACTGCCAAAGCATTTGCAACAAAGTGCCAGAGTTCGATGTGCATCTGGAAAGCAATGAAGCCTACAGAATCTGAGGTACAGAAAAATGTTTGACGCCTGACATTGATATCTATAACGTTTAACTTTGTATGAAAAAGGTAGGGTAGTGGGAAATACGGTTGGTGTATTTGTCGTAGTAAACAAGGATCACAGACCCGCCGAGACAGAATTTGAAGCTGAATGAGAGATTCTTTGGGCAAGACTCTTTAGGCAAAATGGCAATTGGATCATTCGATCGACCAGCAGATTGACGTTTTATAGTAAGCGAAAAGTTTAGAGAAAACCTCATTTGATTGCACGTAAGTTCCCCAATCATACTGTAATCATTGATGGAGATGTTGGTTATGCAGCAACCCAATGGTAAAATTACAATTTTGGTAGAAACGATCATGACAAATCATCCTTGGAAATGTTATCCAATCCCTTCTTCGAAAACTACTTAGAACATAAATATTGGAAACGGACTCTTGCACACCTACTTTTGTGTACAGTCACAGCTACCGAAGCAAAAGCTAAAATATTTAACTCTAGTTCATAAATGCCTCTACAAGGGAAAAACCCAGAAAATTACCCCACTTTAATTTTCGTACCATGTAGAACATACCCTGAGCCAAAATATAATAAGATATCTCGAACAAAATGACAAAATGACCTACTTCGTGCCAGCCAGCATGGCTTCCGTATACATCGAACATGGGGGACACACAATCACGTGATATAGTCAGAGTTTTGACCAAAGCAGTCTGATAGATGCACTATTTCCTGATTTCCGAAAAGTATTTGACCCAGTACGACATCTGCACTTCCTATAAAAACCAGTTCTAGAATATTGCTCATGTGTGGTACCTGTACCAAATAGGACAAAGACAGAATATTTAAAAATTGCGAAGAACTGCAATAATTGTCACAGGTTAGTTTTACATGTGAGAGGGTGTTACAGATATGCTGAGGGAAGTCAACTGGCCGACTGTTGAAGATACACGTAAGGTATCCAACGAAAGCCTACTTAGGTTTCAAAAACGGCTTTATCTGATTACTCTAGGAATCTACTAATACCCCCTACATATCAGTCTGATAAGAATTGTGAGGACAGTTAATTATTGTACTCTTAGAGACTTTTAAACAATCATTCTTCGCACGTGAACGGAATGGGAAGAACCCCTAACAAAATGGCACAATGGGACAGTCTCCCTATAATGGACTTAAGAGTGGTTCGTGGATATAGCTGAAGACGTAGATTGGATAACATATGAGAAATCGTATTTGCTTCCGCAAGAGAATTGAAAATGGCAATCAAATAACTGAGGCAGGTTTACGTCTACATTGTACAGTGTAAGATAAGTGACCAAGCACAGGTAACAGACATCTGTCAGAGAAAACGCCGCAGAATTGTCTGTCACAGGGATGCATCAAGTGCTGAGAAGGCTCACATTACCATCGCACCTGTGACAAGCCGAGTGCCATTTCAACGTTGATGGTTCTCCCGTTAGTAAATATTCCTACAGAAATTTCTTTTTTAACACCAAGTTTTGTTTTGGCGCAGCAAGGTCCGTCTGCTCAACCTGCTTTCCTCTCCCAAACACCTTAAAGAAAGAAGGAGAGAGTACCTGTTTCTGGGAATATCTGAAGAAGCGTTCCTCTTTCCTTGGGAAATGGTTGCTGTGAGCATGATATGAAAATAACTTGCCGGCTGATGCCTCATAATCACATTTTGACTGCTGATTCAGCAGATAGACGTTAGATAAAAAACTCATTAAGAGCCTTTCAGTTGATGCTGAACCTTATTGCTACTATTAAGAATTTATAAATTTTGCATATGTGCTATATATCGTAATACATGAAAATCAGTATTGGAGAACTTGAACAGTCCGAGGAGTGTAGTACACACTGTAACACTGTCAGCAGGGGTGTAAGGGCGGCGGCACCCGATATTCAGCACAGAACTCCGAACGCGACATCACCAAGAGCGATGGTGCTGGTTCATCTGAAGGACTGCAAGATATATCTTTCATGAAGAATTTAGACCATCAATCCCTCTGAAATACACTTCCTCAACGGTGTTAGCCGGCCGGAGTGGCCGAGCGGTTGTAGGCGCTTCAGTCTGGAACCGCGCGACCGCTACGAACGCAGGTTCGAATCCTGCCTCGGGCATGGATGTGTGTGATGTCCTTAGGTTAGTTAGATTTAAGTAGTTCTAAGTTCTACGGGACTGATGACCTCATAAGTTAAGTCCCATAGTGCTGAGAGCCATTTGAACCTCAACGGTGTTAAAGTGTGCCTAGCGTATTGCAGAAGAGACAATAACATTGACACAGTCGATTTTGAAACTATTCTTAATTTTGTTTGTGAAAAACGACATTTTCCAATTACAAAGTATCACACAATGGAAGAATAAGAGGTGTTAATATCAAATCTCTAAAAATATTTATGTGACTCCTTGCTATATTCGCTACAGCTTCTCAGATATAAAATAACTGGTGGGCTAAAAGCTGTTAGAGAAGTCAGTGAGCGCGTAAGACAATAACTTCAGGGACAGTGCTTTACCGATCCCGAACACTACGTTGTTTTAGAAGTATACGGTAGTTACGAATGACAGAAGTGTTTCTGTTCCAGTATAAATAACTGCTTGATAGCTACATTAAGATACGTTATTCGTGATGTGCACAGTTGGCCCGTATAGTGCTGTTCAGCGGTGTTTCAATTTTATTAAGGCAGATTCAGCAGTGAAATCATGGTTGTCTAATGGGAATATTTTTAATATGATCTCAAATTGGAAAATAAACTACTTTTTACAACAGACAGTGCTGAGAAAGATGTGGAAAACGATATAGAATGTCCATGAGATTGGTATATCTCCACAGTATAAATAGTAGTAATTATCTGATAAAGTTTTTATATTGTAAAATGGTTAATTTTCCAATTTATTGTTCATTCCTCAGTAATATATTATAAAATAGTGAAGTAATTACGATACAGATTGCGCCCGTGTCTGAATGCGTATGTTCGCGTGTGTGTGTGTGTGTGTGTGTGTGTGTGTGTGTGTGTGTGTGAGAGACAGAGAGACAGAGAGAGGAAGAGAAGAAATTATTACTTTGGATAAGAGGCAATACAAGGGTGTACAGTATTTTGGAGATTAGAGGTTTAGATATACAAATACGTCTGTACATTAATAATGCATAATTTTGACCCTAGAATCACTTTTTCCACATTATTACGGAGGTATTCTAATGTATACAGTCAACACTGTGTTTCACAGAAATAATTAAAACACCATTTTTATCTGTCCTAAATTTCTAGATATCTGTAATTATAACTGCATATAGCAATAGCGCTTAGCGTTCACCATTTAGCTTTCACCATTTAGCTTTTACTATTTGGTGTTTACCGATAGTTATTCAGCGTTTACTGTCTACCATATAGCACTTACCATTTAGTGTCTACCATTTAGCTTTTAGTGTTACCTGTTCAGTGTTTAAAGTCAAGCATTTAGTGTTTACGATTAACTTTCAGCATTTACTCTTTAGCGTTTACCACTGATAGTAGTATTTACTGTTTAGTGTTTGTGGTACCACATTTACCATTTACCATTTACCATTATGTGTTTTATGTTTACCTTTTAGCATTCACTGGAAAACAAAACTCATCTATTTCCACCATCTTGGAATTTTTTTACTTCTCTATGACTGGTCCGAAGAAATAGAGGTAAATTATAAAGCATACAATCGCTCTCTACGTAAGTTATGTAACTCGAATGCCATTCTATATTGGAAATAATGCATATATTTGGATTTCAAATACATATCGAAATTTTTTACTTTCCAGTGTAGGCTGCATGTTTTACTGCATCTCTGACACGTCATTTAAGTATTACAAAGAATGGAAATGAGCGTATGGCACCGTTGGCCCGAGAAGCCCCATGTGGTGAAGTTCGGCCGCCAAGTGCAAGTCTTACTTCAGCAGAAGCCACACTGGGCGACTTGCACGCCGGTGATGAGGATGGAATGATGATGAGGACAACACAACAGCCAGTCCACGAGCGCTGAAAAATCTCCAGCCCGGCCGGGAATCGAACCAGGGCCCGCTTGCACCGGGAAGGGGGGGGGGGGGCTGCAAGCACGTTACCACCCAGCGAAGCAGGCGGAAATTTAAATATTACTCTCTGACTGGTTGGAAAGATGCGAGAATTTTTCTGTTTCCGTCATCTTGGAATTTCAATATTGTGACTGAGGTAAGGAGTACTATACTGTGAACGGTAGGAGATACAGTGGACTGTGAGGGGAGAAGGCAGGGGAGTGTGTTTTTAACTTTCTGTTTACAGGATGTCTTGTTTTAATACTTTTCTCCGATTTCTTGGTAAGTGGCGGAAGAGGGGTTGGGCTATGAAGCACAGCTCAGCTAAGTCACTTCACGCCGGGTCACACTTTGTCGCTGTGTTAGCGGTTCTACGTGCCTCAGCCGTGATTGTTGTCGCAAACCTCATCTGTCCGGAGTGTTTTGGCAAAATGTCAACAGTACTGCCCATTGGCTTATCTCCTTAGCACACTGGTTGTGCTGCTCCCCACTGCCTAGATGTGGCTCGCAAAAAATAAAAAGAAATTAAATTTCGGTCGCCCACGTTTTTTGAGGCGCAGAAACACGTACGTTCGTTTCTTCCGTTCAAAATGTCTTGTCGCACAGACATCGTTCGTCTTTGTACACCATTTGGCCCAGCAAGCACTAACCTTTGTACCGAGAGTTCGTAGGTCCTGTTGTAAGTTCTTAATAAACGGTACTCGGCCGCTGTGATCGCAGAAACTGCCACAGAGAGACTGCGGGCAGGTGGCGTTGTGCGTTGTCAACGGACAAACAAAAGTGCATTATGAATGTGTGAAAAATTAAACAACGGTGGTAGAGAAAGGTCATCTCAATAAAGGCCACTGTCGTTTACTAGCCTTCCAGCGACTAAATAATCAATGCACTGCCATTTATTGATTCGTACTACACTGTGCAATAGAAGACAGCAGTCATTAGTATGAGGTACAAGAATCTTCCAGGTGTTATTCCTTCATATACTTTTTCTACATTCATATAATGAGTTTCATACGCAAATTTTCTTACAAGGCTTTATGCCGGTGTAATATTTTACCCTTGTGTATACTCTTTCGTAAACTAATGTATGATGAAGAAAAGTAGCGCTATGACTAAGCCTAGGTCGTTGTCACCATGTAAAAACAATTGCGTTAGAAATTGCAAACGGCGTCGTTTATGAGCTAAAGAAGAAAACAGCTAGCCTTGTTGATTACAGACGGTATACTAACGGCAGTTTGCGAACTTGAACCGTGTGGCTGGCTGTGGTTAGGATGTAAACAATAAGTTTATTTCAACTCCCAAGCTGCTGCACGCACACAGTTCGAGGTGGTTCTATAATGAAGCTAATAAACCTCGCCTTATTGGCGTCTTGACTGAAAACAAAATGTAGGGCTGCAGCAACGTGTAGTCGTCAGTTATTCTACAATTATTATATCCTCTGGCCAAAGGGCAGTCAAGTTTTAATCTTGCAGAAGTATTACAGCATCAAGGAACCTTGCAGGATTTGAGGAAGAATATTGTTAGGGATAAAGGTCTTCCCCCCCCCCCCCCACCTCCCCCCCGAAAAATGAATTGACAAGCATATAGTACCTTTGCGTTCAGGGACAGAGTGAAAACTGGCAGGATTTTGGGGAGATGTTTTTAATGGTCTGGAACCGCGTGACCGCTACGGTCGGAGGTTCGAATCCTGCCTCGGGCATGGGTGTGTGTAATGGCCTTTAGGCTACTTAGGTTTAAGTAGTTCTAAGTTCTAGGGGACTGATCTCAGATGTTAAGTCCCATAGTGCTCAAATCCATTTGAACCATTTATGTTTTTAATGCGTCAACAGGGTGGCTGGCTCACCCATGATTTTTGTAAGTGGTCAGCCAGTTACATTTCGAGTGCATGCGAATAATACAATTTTAGTTCTTATCTACATTAGTTTGTTTGAATAAACGTCAGGGCGCTGATAACCTCGCTGTTCTGCGCCCATTAGATCCCAAAACACACACACGCACGCACACACACACACACACACACACACACACACACACACACACACCTTGCAGGAATATATAGAAGGGGTTCGTAACGCCGTTATGGCTTTGGAGCTTGAGTGATGAGGAAGCGATCGAAACTACTGTATTCTGCAAAGGGGCTGTGCCCGAAGACCGATCGCGCTTGATATTTTGTAATAAGCCGGTGACTTTTGCCGAATTACACAGATTAGTGCTTCAGATTGATTCGATTCGTTTCTCCGATACGAAGCGAGATGGTGCGAGGTGCGTTTCAGAACAACCGAGCGTTGGACAGGTTGAGGAGAGTAGTCGGGATGCCACGTTGGTCAAGGCCAAGTGGTGTTTCCGATGCGGTGACCCTGCACAGTTGTTGAGCCGGTGTCTTGCGCCACGCAACGCACGTCCGGCCAGCTGACACCAAAAGCGTGCGGGTTCGTTGAGGTTTACGTCTCATATTTAGTGCTGCAGCCGCATTCGACGTCCTGTAAATTCACTTTTGCCTCTTGTTTGTGCTGCAGTAAACCATTAATTCGTGTGTGCTTTAATTGATTCTGGCAGTAGCCTTTAATTGCTTGATTATTACTGGTATATTTTCAGTCGCAGTAGTTGTGAGTTTCCTAGCCTAAAACCGGCCTTGCAGGGATGTCGTACTGCCAATGGGCAGGTGTTGCCTCTGATTGGTCGCTATGAGGCGCCAATCTCCGTGTAAGAGTTTTCTTGGCCCGTCCAGTTCGCCATTGTCAAGCACTAATGCGTTAATGGCCTTGTGCTGCGACTGGATTCAGCGTAGTAGTTTTATCTTGAATTACGTGGGTAGGACGTTTTCTTTTAAATTTTACCCCAAAAAGAGCTACGAATTGTATTACTGTATTCCGGTCACAGGGGAAAACGCCGTTACTGTGCAAGATGTAAGCGTAAGGTAGGTCATGTTTGTGATGTTGAGGTTGGGGCGATGCTGCTCCTTCTGGGCGATTTCCTGGATGTCTTAACTGACAAATTAGGTGATAGCCACAGTATACAATGGAGGATCCGCCTTAATGACGATCTTCTGTGCGCCAGCCGACTTCTAGGTTAACACCACCCATGTTGAGTAGATGCTTCGTGATGGGGTTATGAGGCCGTCTGTCTCCCCTTATGCCTTCCCTATCTTTTTAGTTCCGGAGGGTCAGGGATTCCGGTGTCAACCCGTGGTTGATTATAGGCTGTTAAATAAGTAGTTGGAATCTGTGACTCTGTCCCACTTGCGCCACTGTTTCACCTGGTTTTCTGATTCTCGTTCTTTTTTCTATTCTCTATCTTAATCAGGCTTACCACCAGATCCCACTGACTGAAAATTCTAGACATGTGACAGCGTTTCGTCCGGATTGGAGTATATTCTAATTTAGCTGTTCTCTCCAGACTTCAGACGTAATATCGGGGGATGTAAAATTTAAATCAGGTTGTTATTATTTGGATGACATGGCAATTTATAGTACTACCTTCCAACGACATTTGCAATACCTGGAGGAGGTTTTGAGCCGCTTTCTTGCCATTTGTCTCATTGTAGAGCCTTCGAGAACTAATTTAGCTAAGCACGAGATTTCTTCCCCTGATCATTTGGTTTCTGCTGGCCGGATTCGAGAAAATCAAAAAAGGAACATGTACTTGCTGATATATCCCCCACCTAAGACCAAGAATGGTGTCGTCCGGTTCATTATGACAGCGAACTTCCATCGAAAGTTCATCCCTAATTTTGCCCAGATAGCGGCCCCCCTTGAACCAGCTGCGTAAGAAGAATCAGACATTTGAGTGCAGGGTGTCACAGCTGTGTCCTTGATTAATCCTCCAGTGCTAGCCATTTCTGACTTCGCACATCTGTTTTGTCGTGCAGACCGACGGTTCAAAATTGGGTATCGCTGCGGTACTCTTCCAGGAAATCAGGGAGAACGTAGACCAATTGCGTACGCTTCAAGTTCCCTTTCGCCAGTAGGACTTCGATATTATGTTTACGAGTGTGAGCCCCTGATGGTAGTGTTCCCCCTCGAAAAGTTTTTCGACGTCGATCACCGGAAACTTTGTCTTGAAACTGACAACCAAGCCTTAAGTTGGGTACTCACCAGCCCCAGGAACACGGGACGAATTGTCCAGTGGGCCGTGGGCATTTCTGCCGTTCACTTTACCATCCGGCATATTAGGGGAACCGACAACGCTATGGCAGAAGCACTGAGTCAAATGTTCGAGCAGGGTTGCAGTCGCCACAATAAGGAACAGGGAATAAGGGAACCAGGTTGGGTTGCTGAGGTATTAAGCATGTTCCATAAGTTATTTAGTAATTTGGAGCACCATCAAGACCAAGACCTCGCTCTGTGTAAGATTAAACAAAATATATTATCATGCAAAAGGGAGATTGTGTTATTAGAGCAAGTGGGATAAGCAGACCAAGATTTGTGTTACGCAAGACTTGGTTGCCGGAATTTTCCATTGCTTTCATAAGTCTGTGATTGGAGGGCATTTAGCAATCTGTTGGATCCTTGCCAGGGTTAGGAAATATCTTAGTTGACCTACCTTGTATCAAGATGTATAGCATTTGGTGGGACAGTGTCATGGATGTAAAATTGCTAAACCCAGTTCCAATACTTGTAGGCGATTTTTGCAATCTTCAAGTGATCACTTACTCACGAGTACGCTCTTTGGCGATTATGTCGGCCCCTTCTACGTAATAGTTACAGCAACTGGTACATTCTGGTCATGTGTTGATGCCTGCTCGGATTAGTCTGGTTGGTACCAAGAGGCAGCGTGACCACTGTTGGGTGAACTCTTCTTCACTTGTCACCGATATTTGTCATAGTTGTCACTCCCTTTACCATTGCCGTACCACAAGTTAAAGATTGTGCTTTGACAAAGCATTATCTCATTCGACGACTATACCCTACTGCCTGAAACCTTGATTTGTTGAGAGAGTGAACTGCAATCTGCAGGCAGCCATAATTATTTTCCATTCCATTTCACTCCAGAAGTGGGGTCCTTCAGTACCATGGTTTAATTTGGCGGTTACTTCCATCTACCATGAAACCCTCAGAACCACCACCACATCTTTGATGTTTGCTCATGGTCTCAACTCCCGTTGGCCAACCTGTGGTCAGTTAATGACCAGCTCCTTAAGAAACGAACACGTGACCTAATTTAAGAGAACTGGAAACAAGTGTGACGAAATATTAGTATCACATGCTAGAGGCAGGTGCGCCGTTACAGTCAGGGACAAAGCGAGTTTAAGGTGCCTGTTGGTGATAAGGTTTCACCCAAAATCTTTCTGCCAGGGGTCAAGATATGGCCCCAATTTCTCATAAATTGGCACCGTGCTTTGTAGCACCTTGTGAGGTTATCCAGATTCTTTACCCAGTCACCCTATCGGTATGTAACATTGCTACTGGGAAGTTTTCTAGAGTACATATCTCCAATGTCAAGGGATGGAACTAAATTCTCTGTTCCTCGTTTGACACAAATTAGCGGACGGGCTTTGTGGAGATTTTGATGGGGGAAGAATGAGCTGTGGCGCTTGATTCGATATATGACTAATGGGCTGGTTCCCGAGCCTCGCATGTAACATTGTCTGGCTGGTGGTATGAAGCAAGTCCCAGAGATGGCGCGAGTGGTATGTCGGCATCGAGTGAGTCCACAGAATATAGAAGGGGAGCTGCACTATGGAGAGCAGCAGCAGTTACGAACTTTGAGATGATTCCGCGAGTGGCGTGTGTGGAGTCAAGGGGAGGGACTGTGTTGTGCCCTGGTCGGTGAGGTTGCCTGCCTGTGTGGTGTTTGGACGCCGGTCTCACTATTGGGAGGAGCGAAGACCTTCAGCTGCTGATGTTCATCCAGAACCTCTCGGTGACCTATGTGACCAATTCCAGTTTAAGAATGTGGTAAGACACTTCGCCTGATAATTGCATGTTTACATGTAACGGACAACGTCCTGCGCTGCTTTAAAGTTCTGGTGAAGCTTATGGACAAGAGTTCCAGCATTTGTTGAGGCGTAATTATGCTCCACTTAAGACAGCTAATGTTCTGAAGCAGTGTAATATGTGATAGTCAAAATGTTACAGAGTTGTGACTGTTAGACAGATCGCTTTGCTCTTATTAGCCCAATATTCTACCTTGAGTTTGGTGGCTATTACTGATGTCCCAACAATAATATTCATTGCCTGACTTTTGATTGAGTTCCCAGTTTGTTGTAGCTTCAATTCAAAGCAATTGCTAATGTGAACAAGCAGTTTTTGTATAGAGTAATGTAGGAACGTTACTCTCACTTCCCTTAGGTGGAATTGGTTTGTTCCACCTTTGTAATTTTTCACCCTTGTGTGCAACAATCTGTTCATTTGGAACTTTAGTGTGTCGCAGTTGAGTCCATCTGGGATCCTGTGTGATCTGGATAGTTAACAGGCGGCAGTTCAGGGCAGATCTCCGCTGCCATGGCCGGTCACGGATCTGGTGCAGCTCCCTTTGCGATAGCGAGGTGCTGGTGTTAGAAAAGGCTGAGCCATCTCATGGCCTGCTGGCAGTTAGAGGTAGGAACTGTGAAACAGTAAAAAGTTTCCTGTATGTATCTTACTCTCTTATATACATATGGCTTTATTCAGATGGCTGCTAACGTCTAAATTCGGACCTTATTTCGCACTGATCTCTTGGTGTTTAATGAATCATTTGTGGAGAGCCTTGGGGCGTTTGGTCTTAAATATCTTAGACTTCATGAGCACAGTGGCTCATGTTCCTTAATTACAGCTGCTAGTAGGAGGGTTATTAACATAGTGCAGTAAGAGCCAGGCGCGTATTTTTCAAAAATTGCAAATATTATTCTAATTGTTTTGAAAATAAAAGTTGTTATTTACAGGTGGTTTAGTAAGCGTTAGTCACATATTTTTTAAGTCTAAAATGTATTTATATTCTTACGAATATCAGCATTTTGTAGTATTGTGACGTGTATTAACTACGAACTGTTTACTGTGTAATCAGTACTGTAATTGGTGTATTTCATGAAGGAAGAAATTTGCTGCATTGGTCCACACACTCACTGGTTAAACTTGTACTTATGAATTATCGTCCAAACTGTGAATGATATTACCGTTTCTGCGCTAACCATCCCACTCCACAGCCATTTATGCTGATATGTCTGTATGACCCGCTCCCCCACCACCCCACTCCCCATCCACAGGGCACACCACTCTTTGGTCAGTTCATGCTTGGTTACCATGGGGCCTCAGCTTTTGCAGCATCTTTTGCCTTCTGTGCTGCATGTCTATCCTCCTGCTATCCTTTTTCCGCTGCTTTGGAGGACCTGTCTGGTATTTTTTTGGGAATGTCTTCTGAATTTTCAGTAACCTGACATCAGAGCAAGCCCCACAACATTTTTTCTTTCTTTACACTTCATACTCAATCTCCCATTATTCATCCGCTTCAACGCTTGAGGTTCCTCTTTATTTGTTTCTCCTCCCTCCCTGGGTGCTTCTGAAAGCTAGCCGATGCATCTGCCACATAACAAGTGACTGGGTAATGCGTAATTCCCCGCCCTGGGTAGACACGTAGGGTCCGCATGCACTCCCTCGTACAGGACAGACCCAGGGAGAGGTGACTGACAGCCTGAGCTATTACCTTCCCAAATTTCCAACTGGCCCCTCTGTCAGGAGCTTGGGAGGTGTGACATGAGGTGTGAACGATCACCTAAAGTGGGTATGCCACCCATCTGAGGGGGGCCCCAGTTGGAAGGAGCACACTATTGCATTTGAGACACTGGCAATCACGGGGGATTTTCCCACAATGAGCCAATCACCATCTCAGTCTATATCTACTAAATGAAGATGGAATGAAGATAAACATTCCCAGACTGTCTCAGCTGCACCTCGGGTCCTTGTGGTGTCATAAATCGAAGAAGCTCAGTCCTTTTCTACAGTTAATCCGTTTATCATTCAGAGAGGTGCCGATGCAGTTAGTGTCCCTGTGAAAACCTGCTCTCGTTTATGTAATGGCAATTTGCTTAGGAAGACTAACTGTGATACTTAACCCAACGACTGATGGCAGCTTCGCTCCTCCATGACTAACCTGTTAATGTTGAGGCCCATCGAAAACAGAATTTTTCGCGTGTTGTTATTTGTACTCGGTTGCTCGATGATCTGACCGACGTCAATGAAGTCCATCGGGTAATGTAGAAGGTTGATGCAACCTTAGTGGCTAAATGCACTCTTTTTCTCACGTTTGATAGGATAGTGCTCCCATCATCGATCCGAGCAGGCTATGGAATCATCGAAGTCCAACTGTACGTTAAAAATCCGATGCGGTGCTACCAGTGTCAACTATAAAACCACACTCGAAGGTCCTGTCGAAACAGAATCAAATGTGGGCGATTGCCAACCTCCTTCTTCCTACTATATGAGTTGCAATGGCAACCATGCAGCATTATCCCAAGAATGCCCCATGTGTCTCGATGAGGGGACCGTCTGGGAGATCTGGGTAAAGAAAAAGTCCTTATGCTGTCTCTCCAAAGCTGTTGGTTACTAGAAAACCCTGCGTTTTACCATCTGGCACTTAGATCACTGTTCTTGCTACACCTCGTTCTACGAAAGACACAGCCACGCAGGCTTGACACCTCAAATTCTGCACCAGAGTTGTAAAATCGCCCAATGTCACGCCAGCATCCTAATTTCCTTCTCCTTCAACTGTGTAACAAGTTACTTTATGTCCACCTTTTAGGGCGAAATCACCTGCTACACAACCGGGAGGCTGGAAAGGACAGAAGGAACTCTCACATGAACACTTTTTACATCCCTCTGGCCAACAAACATGCGAGTATTCCTCCACCAACCGCAAAGGCTCCCTGAAATCTTACATAGGCAAATGGTCTCTTTTGCAGAATCGCCTATCCTCTACAACGGTGTCGATGGTGCGCACCGCCAACCGCTGTTCCGCCCTGAAACCCGCAGGCCAACCCAGTTAGGATGCTGATGTCTTTGTAGATCTCATGGAACAGGATCCTCCAGCCTCTGAACCCTGTAGCAGTCAGTCTTGGAAGGCTGGCACTGGGTGACTGCTGAGGTGACAACCCTTCATTTGTTTGCCTCCTCCGCTTTCCCTGTCGCGACTCTTCCCCAATGGAATGTTCACAGCATTAGATCCAACAAGAAGGAATTACGGCTGCTCTTGAAATCACTGGGTCCACTTCTTTTCTGCCTCCAGAAAACTGTAGCAGTGAGTCTTGGAAGGCTGGCACTGGGTGACTGCCGAGGTGACAACCCTTCATTTGTTTGCCTCCTCCACTTTCCCTGTCGCGACTCTTCCCCAATGGAATGTTCACAGCATTAGATCCAACAAGAAGGAATTACGGCTACTCTTGAAATCACGGGGTCCACTTCTTTTCTGCCTCCAGAAAACTAAATTGCGTCCTTGCAACTCCTTTGACCTCTCGCATTCTTTTCCAGTCGGCTTACACATTCCCCCAAGGACGGCATTCTGTGTCATAGGGAAGTCATGCTGCTCATCCAGGATTACATTTATAGTCAAACCATCTCAGTGAACACCCAGTTGCATGCTGTTGCAGCCCACATTTTCCTTCCTCATTTAAACGTTTCTCTTTGTAATGTCTACATCCCTCCATCGTCAGGTGTTGAGCCATGCTGGTCTTGCAGCTATCGATATCCGTTCAGAGATGCTGACTTTTCGGCGTTTGTGTCTCGGCCGCGAGTGGCGCGGCGGTGAGGGGATCGGCGGCCGACAGGGAGAGGTTGTTTGGAGGTGGGGAGAAGGCGGTGCGACTGTCCGAGGAGGGGAGGTAACCCGGTCGGTGGAGAGGTGTTTTCAAAAGGCATTGTACAGGCGACAGTTGTAACGGTTGTGTCTTGCGATGGTCTACACAGCCAAGCAGTTGGTGGCCGTTCAGCGATTACATTGTATTGGAAGACTGTACTGGCGACCTACTTCTCTGACGATTATTTCGCTGGCGTGATAAGGTGACATCATTCTCTTTATGTCTTTCACTGGCCACGCACTTTCTACCTTCCGTACTGCAAGTGCTCAGTTATGAAATTCTGTTAGTAATCCATGTTGTGGTCGGACACTACGCAATTTGTTGGACCATTCTAATCGAACTGTTGTTGCTTCGTGTCTAGTGACGTCGGTATTCTGCCCTACCACCCGCGCCGTGGGGCTTATTGTGTACAATGTTTTAAAACTGAGCGTTTAGTTTGTTCCAGACAGTGTTGTAGGTCTTCAACTGTACGATGTACTAAAGTCCGCTAACTTTGTGAGATACTTGTGCGGAGGTTTGAATTTCGGCACCAACCAAGGGCTCGATTTACGTAAGGATAGAATATCATTTGGTGTTTTTTTGGGGCATCACGTGTGCAAGTGAGCTCAATCGGTTACTTAAAATATCTCATCCGGAGTCCTCTTTAATTATTACTTGTAAGCTATTTTTAGCAGTCGCAATTTGTTTTAATTCTTGCGATACTGCTACCATGCCTTTTTATTTAAAGTTGTTTTAAGTGACTGATTTTGGTGTTATTAACATAGCACTGTTTCGGACATGTAGTTGTAGCGTGTAGTTGCTGCATCAGCACACGCGATTGCTTGGACTATAGTTGTTGACAATGTGTTCTACACCTGTGCCTAGGTGGTTGGTCTGAGCCACCCCTCCCAGGTGCACACAATGAGATCCCTCTGAGTTAACCGTTTGGGGTGGGGTGGGGTGGGGGGGGGGGTCACGCGTAAAGTGAAGTCGGCCGCCCCCACTGTGCTTCGCGCCCTCCGTCGGGCCGGCAAACTGGGCCCGAGCGGCACAACCTGGTGTGGGCCGCGTTAGCCGCTCCGACGGACGTTCATATCAGCACTTGGTCGATGCCGAGAGCTGGGAACTATTTGTAAGAGAAGTGTCTGATGTATATTATTTCCTGTCTAGTTGGGAGCCCGTATGTAAGGTTACTGTTTCTTTTAAACGAATATATTTCGGGAAGGATTCAAAAATGTCTCTAAGCGAATTTACGACAGCCCTTTGGGAGTGCAGTATTTTCTATTTTCTATAAAAAGTGTGGTGTGCCAGACACCACACTTGCTAGGTGGTAGCTTTATTTCGGCCGCGGTCCATTAGTACATGTCGGACCCGCGTGTCGCCACTTTCAGTGATAGCAGACCGAGCGCCACCACACGGCAGGTCTAGAGAGACGTACTAGCACTCGCCCCAATTGTACGGACGACGTAGCTAGCGATGCACCATGACGAAGCCTCGCTCATTTGCAGAGCAGATAGGTAGAATAGCCTTCAGTTAAGTCAATGGCTACGACCTAGCAAGGCGCCATTAGTAACATTGCATGTATCTAACGAGTCTCACTTGTATCGCCACAATCTCCAAATGTACCATAAGGATGGATTAAAGTTAAGTATTCCAGCAGCTACGTACTTTTCTTTATAGCATTCATTACGTATCCTGTTTCAGATCTCACGCCATGCTGCTTTAGCTTAGCGCGTGCCTTTCGGCTTCCTCTCATTGTGTCTAGGCTGTCTTGTCTAGACACAACAAAAAGGTTATTACATTTCTCATTTGAAAAGTTGTTATACATTCATTGGTAACTAAAGCCAAGTGATAGGCTTCATGTATAAATGATCTCTCACTGGGAGTTTATTATTATAAATGTTATTTCTTCACTATTTTTAATACAAAATATAGTTACCCTTACTTTTATAAACGAATATATCTGGGAAAGCTTTTAGATCTGTCTCTAAGTGAACTTACGGTAGCCCTTTAGGCGTTCAGTATATCCTATTTTTGGTAAAAGGGTATTATCTTTCTGATTTGAAAATCTGTTACACTTTCTTTGGTATATAAAGCCAACTGAGGAGTTTCATGTACAAATTTTCTCCCACTTGAAGTTTATGACAACTGTTATTTGTGTAGATTGACTTCCATAAATACTGTGAACAATAAAAGGTGAATGCTCCCCTGCCCTAAGGTCCACTCCTTCCACTTAGTCCTTTGGGTGTTTTATGATACGTCGAGGTAATACCGGTATAAGATATCACCGGGGAAGGCTTCCTCCAGCATATTGATCAGCTGCCTCACCCCTCGTGCTGCTCAGTGACTTTAGTGCAGCGGGCCAATGTAGCCGTGCGGTTCTAGGCGCTTCAGTCTGGAACCGCGTGACCGCTACGGTCGCAGGTTCGAATCCTGCCTCGGTCATGGATGTGTGTGATGTCCTTAGGTTAGTTAGGTTTAAGTAGTTCTAAGTTCTAGGGGACTGATGACCACAGATGATAAGACCCATGGTGCTCAGAGCCATTTGAACCATTTTTTGAACTTTAGTGCACACCAGCTACTCTGGCGCTCTTCCAGAAGCTGTCCGAGATGAGTCCTCTTGGCTTATCTTCTCAATTAACTCAACCTCATATGCGTTAAAACTAAAGCACCGACGCTCGTTTCAGACTCCACGTACACTTATTCCCATTTGAACCTCTCGTTCTGCGCGTCTCGAGTGGTCTGTTCTCTTTGACATGTACTCGAGCGATCATTTCCCGTGTGTTATCCATTTACTCCTCCTACCCCACCAATGTGTAAACCCAACTGGCAGCTTTCTAAGGCTAAATAGAGGCTTTACTCCTCCCTGCCGATCTTCGCCGAGCAATATTTTCCCAATTGTCACGAACCGGTACAATACCTTACAAACGTTATCCTGACCGCCACAGAATGGTCTATTCCTCGCACTTTATCTTTACCTCACCGTGTCCCGGTCCCTTGGTGGACTGAGGAGTGTCGCGACGCCATTTGCGCGCGAAGACGTGCTCTCTGCTTATCTAACCCTCATCCTACAATGGAGAAATGCATCCATTATAAGCAGTTGCGTGCGCAGTGTCATTCTATTCTTAGGGACAGCAAAAAAGCTAGCTGTATTTCATTTACTAGATCTTTTGGCAGTTCCTCTTCAGTCGTGTGGGCCAACCTCCGGCGGCTCTCTGGGACCAAGGACCGTTCCCCAATTTCCGGCCTGACCGTAACGGATGTCATTGTGGACCGCATTGCTATCTGTAACACCCTACGTCGCTATTTTTCGGAGATTTAGAGCTCTACCTATTACCGCCCTGCCTTTCTCCACCGGAAACGAGGAGGCCCGGATCATACCCATTTCCTCTCAGAATCGTGAACACTACAATGCTGCCTTTACGACGAAGAAGCTAAGCCATCGCAGTCTTCTGCCTCGGGGATGGACGATGTTCTCATTCAGATGTTGCAGCACCTTTCTCTTGTGGGCAAGCACTTTCTCCTTCGTACATAAAATCGCATTTGAGCAGATGGCACGTTTCCCAGACAGTGTCGTACCAATATCTAATTCCAGTAAGGACAAACACCTACCTCCTACTTACCGCCCCATTTCTCTCACCAGGTGTGTTTGCAAAGTGACGGAACGTATGATTCACGCCCAGCTGGTATGGTTTCTCGTATCTCGCAATTTATTAACCACTGCCCACTGCCCACTGGATTCCGAGCGAGTCGCTCTGCATTCGACAATCTCGTCACTCTGTCAGTCTATTTCATTTACGGTTTTCTGCTGAAACACCAGACTGGGGCTGTGTTTATTGATTTGGAGAAAGCTTACGAGACCTGCTGGACGACTGGAATCCTCCGTACTCTATACACTTGGAGTTTCCGACGTTGCCTGTCCTGTATCCGGCAGGAATTTTTAAAAGACGGATATTTCAAGGTCCAAGTGGATTCTGCCTTGTTGGACACCTTCATCCAGGAAAATTGGGTTCTGTCCTGAGCGTCGTCCCCTTTGCTGTAGCCATTAAACCTGTTAAGAACTGTCTCCCAGTGGACATCTTTCTCCCTTTCCGTCGACCATTTTGCTATCTGTTGCATTTCTCCACGCACCTGTCGCCTTGAGCGTCGTCTTTAGCGATGCATTTACTCATGGAGTATCGACTACGGATTTCGCTTTTCTACTGACAACTACCGCTGTTCTACCGCCGTGACTTCTCCTCTGCAGATATGCGTGCCGTTTGTGTGCCGTGCGCGGCCACCCATCCTGTGCCTCCTCCTTCTATGACTCCTTTGACTGCCAGTATGCAGCACGCCCCTCCTCTCTGCTACCTTCTGGAGTTCGCTCTCGGCTATTGCTCCAGCAGCTCACCATCACGCTACTTGCCACTTTACCGATTGGTGTGAACTCTTCACCACATTACCTTCGTTCGGCAGCCCGTGTTCACCTTGGACTTAATTCACTTCATAAGGAAACTATTCCAGATTATATTTATCGCTGTAAGTTTCTCAACACTTACATAGAACATACAGATAGTACAGTTGTATACACTGATGGCTCTCGTGTCAACCATGGTGCCGGGTGTACCTTTGCCATTGGCACCGACGATTTTCGGAACACTACTCACTACTTACAGCAGGACTCTTCGCCCTGTATCAGGCCACACAGTACATCAGGCGACACAGAATTTTCATTTGTCTCATCTGCTCTGACTCCTTGTACCCTTTAGAGCTTCTGCGTGCTGTCCACAGTCCACCCTTTACTGCAACGGGTCGAAGAAAGCTTCCACTTGCTCACTCTTGAGGGTACCACCGTGATGTTTATGTGGGTTCCTGGTACGTCGGTCTGACGCGAAATGAGGCCGCTGACGCTGCTGCCAAGCCTGCAGTCCCCCTACCTTGCGCCGCTAGCTCTTCCATTCCTTCCCATGATCTCCGTGTTGCACCTGTCAGCAGTTGCTGTCACGTTGGCATCACCACCTTCATGGTAGCAAGCTCCAGGGAATAAAAAATATCCCAACGGGCTTGGCCGACGTCCTCTCGGCCCTCTCGCTGCGAGATCATTTTAGCCAGATTCCGTATTGAAGACTGTCGTTTTAGCCATCGCCATTGGTTAAGTGGTGATCCCCCACCGCTTTGTGCTCGTTGTCATCAGCCATTGACAGTTCGCCATTTCCTGACCGAATGCCCCCTTTTTAAACCACTTTCGTTCTAATGTATGTATGCCGCCTGAATTACCGGCCGTTCAACCGAGCGACGCGCGAGCTGCCACATGCGTATTACTTTCTATCCGTCGCAGCAGTATGGCGAAGCACATTTAAACTTTAGTTCGGAACCTCCACTGTCTCTACTGAGCATTTTATGGACCTTTCTCCTTCTTCTTAACGTTCTTTCCTCCGATCGATTGAGCTTAACGTGTAGTCATTTTTAAGTCCTTTTTCGTATATGTGTACTAAGGTTCTGACATGGTCGCGTATGACCTTGGTTGTTTTTGCGCCCTAAAACAAAGCAAAAGAAACCTATGACCGTCCTTTCATTTAGCAATTGTGAAGCATTGCCGGGTTCACTAGGGTATTATACATGTAATCATTTCTGTACGTCATTCTCGTATTCACAGTGCCAGATCAGCACATGGTGACCAAAATTGGAACAAATTTTTTTCAACCAACATTGAATAACTATTAAATTCGTGTTTTTTTTATCGTTACACAACTTCTAATGTTACTGACTATTGCTCATTAAGTACTGACACATTAATTGATAAACATGTGTATGCACTTCTCTTCTCCGCTGTTAGTCGAGCCTGTTGAGTAAACTCTAAGTGGAATGTTAGATTCACATTTGGCGAAGTGCAATTACGCCGCTTATTGCTAAACTACTGTATTTCTGTTCTTTTGTGGTGACATACGTATATCAGCAGATAAATTACTGTCTATCAGGGCTGACATATTAACACGTTGAGTTGATTTCATGAAACCAGGTTTCTGGATGGTACTGAAGTGATAGGTGTGTACTGGGATACTTTTATCGTTTCTATTTGTGTTTAATTGGGAGAGGCAAATGTTCGTGTGCTTCCCTGCAAAAGGAACTTGTAGTTCTGTTGAGTGGTCAACTGTGAGTTGCTAGGCCACTAGTTCCCGTAGAGAAATCCTTCGTCAGGTTCGTGCCATTTAAGATGCTTTTCAATGTTATTAGGAGTGTGATCTTTCGACCTTGTGGAATCAGTACTAACTTAGTTATACATTAAAAAAGCATTTCTGATCAATAATTTTGGGAACTGAACACTGTATTTAACGTTGGGGTCCGCTGTGTGGATACCTATATTGGAAGTTCTGCACGCGAAAACCTGTCTTCAACTAATTATATGAACTGTTAATGTGGATCAAATGTATATAACTGTACGGAATCTTAGTCTAAAACTTTCGATGATTATTGACTGTAGATATGTTTTTCCCGGTTGGTGGCCATAGTATCTGTAATGAAACTTATTACTGGGTTGCTGTGGGCTGTTGAAATAGGCAGTTTAATTAGAATGGAATACTATGAGTAACTTTGATTGCCAATTTCATCGTTGTACTTTACAGTGATGACAACTCGTAGCTAGAATAATGAAGCAGTCGCCATCCTTCAATCCTCTCGCCTCCCAGCACCCTCCCATCACGATTATGTTAACTGTAATTTTGACATAGTGGAGATTATAATCATTTCCATATTTCTTAAGAATATTAAATACTTTGCAATCCATGGATCTGATGACTTGATTCATTTGCTTGGAGAAAGTGTATATCGGACTTTGTAAATGTTGTCGCATGAGCAACTTAAAACCACAAAGCTGAATTGTTTCACATTTCTAATACTGATTGTCTACTACTTGTGTTAAATACTAACGCCTTGCTGAATTATTACGCTGCGCTTTAGTGCGCACTTGCACTGAAAATAATGCTATGTTGTTGTGGGACGTTGGGTTGGATTCAGCTAAATGTACTTTATGTTACTTCAGTCTCCAAGCTAGCCCTCATTAGAACTTGCGTTGCAAAATTTCTGCATTCTACAGGGGATGACATTCCCATGTTACAACAGATTGTGTAGGACTACAAGGAAGTGTTACAACCAAACAGATTAATAGCACTTGAGGACGACAATCTTAATCAATTGTAACTGTCATAGACCAGTAGATAAGAAGTGAAAGACCAGGAAGATGGAATCTATGGAAGAAGGGAATAATCTGAGTTACATCATAGGCTAGAAACTGCTCTAGAAATAATGTTTGAAGGAACAGAAACGGCTGATGAAGTTGTTACTGTTGTAGCCCAACTGGCTACTTGCTGTAAGCAGAGCTTGGATATCCCAGTAATCTGGGCTCCAGTGTTTGTGACTGAGCTCACAGTGTGTTGGGAGCACCTGCCGACCACAAGGCACATGTCAAACCAGGGTTGAGAGATGAATCTGGGGTAAGATTATTTTCAGTAAATATACCACACGTACATGTCACGTCTTTGTATGAAGCATCTGTATAACGATTGGAATTCACGATATCCAGTATTTTATGGCGCTATACGATAAGTTCGTTTATTTGGATAAAAGCGTGTGGGTCCTGAAGATGGCAAAGTGATTTGCAAGATTGGTTGCCTTCAGAATAAAATAAAATATCTTGAAGTATACGGCTGTTGGTGAAGTTTATTGACACTGAAATGTCATTGGCCTTGTTGAAAGTGGATTATTAATAAATTAGAAGCTAGCAGTCCAAAGTTTATTGAGGAGAAGCGGCTCCCCACCTACCGTGGTTTGTGAATGCTGTCCCAACAACGACCAAAACTTCAAACACGAAATTTTATGCCTTCAAACTAACGTATATCTCTTTCTGTTACGAGATAACCATCTCCGATGGCCTCAATGTCAGTGGAAAGTTAAACACTAGTATTAGAATATATAGAACTTGCGCAGGGTAAAGTGCAGACCTCAGTGTGTGGTAGTGTGGAAGTAGCATATTTTCTGACGTTCAGGTATCTAGTGTAATATGTCTAGTGTTCCTGCTATTGTGCCAGTTAAGTTTCTTTGAGTAACCCAGCAGCATCCATGTGTTCTCTTTCGAGGATATTTTCACGCTTTATAGAATTTTTTGCATGAGTGAGGCATTAGTCACGTGTCAATAGCCTTCCCATATTGGATCTCGCACTATCAACAACGTTAAACAATGTCAGGCCGGGTTAGAATTACGATCGATTATCTTGTGGTATTCCTGGCGCTATTTGACTCGTATGTTGCACAGTGTGACTATTGTTATTATGATGCAACATGGAATGAGGAATTTAGTATTATTGAGGAGTACTGTTGATAAGAGTGCACAATTATGTTAATTATGAGGACGAGTCGCATAGTGTGCAGCGCTCGAACAGATGACGATATCATTAGAGATGTAGTTACCATACGTAACACACATATACATGTATTTTCTTACATTTGGTTTATACAATAATGAGGTAATTTTCTACATGCATTGTGCACTTTCTTCTTTGAGTGTGAGGCCTGATTTGATGAATGACAAGTTACATTATATGATTTACATGAATATTCTGATATAGTGGTAGCCTATTAGAGTTATATGAATAATGTATGCTATAATGAGAAGATGCAGGGTAACAACTTTTGATTGTTGTGAGGCTGAAACTGTGGCACTTGTTCATGAAAGGATGTTTTCTATTAGTGAGCAACTCCAGTACATACTGTGAATGATATGTAAGAGGATTTAAGCAAGGTATGTTTAGCCTTTAACTGGTGTTTTATTTAATGATGTTTTACTTGTATGAGTGACATTCTTCTTTGATAGAATCCAACCCACCCGGAAGACATGTGTATGCACGATCTGACATGTTGTGGATCTCATATTTTTCAAAAGTTTCAATTATAGCTGTACGATTCCACAGTTGTTTGCATGAAGAGATGGTGCAGTTCCAGTAGGCTGGAAAGTGAGTTTTGATTTACAGTGGTTGTGACTTGGTCTGTGAGATTAGTATATGATATGAAAAATGCCGCGTTTGGTCGATACGCTCTCAGGATGAAAGTGAATGTAATGTGTAGTGAGGTTATTATCTTGGCGCCCAGCGGCTCATTCTGACTGTGTGCATGGAGGGTGTAGCAAGCTCAAGGTCACTCCTGCCAAGTCAGTACACATTTCGGTATTCATTTTCTGTGCTGTTTCCTGCTCTTGTTCTGCCCTATGTTTAAGTGAGTGTAGCTCTATTGCAGAGTTGTTTAAAAAGGTTGGACGTCTACGAGAAAATTTGTACGTCCACATGATACAAAACTAGAATGGTTCATTCGGTTGCGTGAGACATATTGGGTTGTGTCAAGGGAAGTACTAACTGTGATTAAGGTCTCGATATGGACGCCGTTTCACTGTTGCTTGACTATGTTTTACGATGGTTTCTGCAGACCGTCGTGGTGTTTAAGACTGCGATAGTCCCATTTCTCTATGCAACAAAGCGAGTAGTAGTCACCTTTATGTCCGAGATTAACACTAGTATAATTTTCGTAGCGGCAGCTTTTTCGAGCTGCAGTAACTCACAATTGACGTGCGATAGAAGACAGCTACGAAACACCGTTTACATTCGCCTACGTCAGGTAGTGTTTGTGGCACTCTTGTGTTGCCGCGTCCTGTTGTTGGTTCCTGTTGCTCTGTGTCGCGTTGCAACCCCTTTGTCAAACTTTCGCCTTCTTCAGAGGAACATAGCCGCTCTTGCAACATTCTGTGCCCACTAAAAACATTCCAGTTGCTGCTCCTGAACTTTTTTCTCTTTCACTTAAATGCAATGACTCTTTATGCCTCAAGAATTACAAATTCGCGCAATTTGTATCTTGATCTAATTAAATCATTCCTCTTGCTATTAATAAGTATCCCTTGCGTGAAAGTTAAACGTAGTAAAGAAAATGCTGCAATTTTGTCTCCTTCAGCTTCCACCGTTGGGAGGATATACTGCTCAACAGACTTGAATACGTCCATCCTCGTACCCCTTGGCTGTGTTGTGTAATAATAAGTAAGGAACAACTTTTGAAGCAGGGAGGTCTCATCGTTTACAATAATACAGAGTTTTAATAGCTATCTATGGTTAAGGTAAGAGTTAGTCGTAATCTTAGCAACACAGATATCGACTTTATTGCAGAACTGTCCATATTCATCAACACTGCTTTAATTATTATAGCACACTGTTTTCTTTTTCAGAACGCTTCCCAGAAAGTTAACAAAACCACGGTATAAGGTGTAATGAAATACAATGAGGCCACCAACATCCTCGTATCCAAAGGAGCGACACCGTGAAGTTGGTGAGTGGGACTCTGGCCGTGGGCCTGATGGCAGAAGTGGCACAGCTCTACCGTTTCTGATCTGCGGGGAGTCGAACCCAGGAGTAGTCAGCACAGGACGGGAACTGTCTGCGCCGCATCCCTGGACAGCGCGTGCGAGCCCGCTATCACCATTAACATCTGCGACGACTGCCACGACAGTACCAAAATATATACCACCTTTGGCCGTCTGTGCCGCAGTGATAAGATTATCGCAACAACGTTCCAAGAAATAGTGCACAGTGCTGTCACGATGACTGGAACCAAGAATGTCTCACGTGCCGAAAGAACCTCCTGGGATAGGTGGCACAGTGCGGAGTGGACTCTCCTCAGTTTCCGGTAGCGGTCTGCAGGTGGTCGGCGCTGGCATCTCATTTGCTCCGAAGCTCCCAGACACTGGTTGAGTTGACGTAAGTTGTCCTTCCCCAGAAGAACAAGTCCCACGTACCTGAAAATAGCTGTTGGTACAATACTATTTGTGAACAATATGGGGGAAAATGTCCAGACAGTGCAGTTGCTCGGACGATCCAGCGTAACTACAGCTATAATCAGAGCAAGAGACATGACGCAAACTGCAACGCAGGAGATCTTTGCTGCCCCACTGTAGGAACGATGAGACTCCAAGACGCCGCTGTCCCGGTAAGACAGCAGAGTGAGGATCCTCTGGTACGTGCGGGTGTTCAGAAAAAGATCTGCGACGACAGTCATCACGGTGGTAGCGAAGCGTGTCGTGATATAAGCAACCAACCACACAAAGGTGATGGAATCCTTTTTTCTCGCGTTCGTAACTTGCAACATGTTTTCTACAAGCGCAATTATTACTAGGCTCAAGACGAAAGCAACAGCCGCGTACAGCGTACCAGCACGTGTCCTCCGTTGCTCACACTTCTCAGTGTCCACTGTGAACGGCGTCAGCCCGAAAACCCTGCAGATGGCGTGGTATGGTCCTACTGATCTTACGAGGTCTCTTCTATTCGGCCTGTCAACATCGGCTAGCATTCCAGGATACCATTGTTACCTGTGATTAAAGAAAAAGTTCTGCAGGTAAGATGCTTGCATTACGTAGAGAATTAATCTAAGATTCTCGACATAGAACTAGTGTAAGCTCAGCCATCAACACTTCCACGACAGAAGAGTTTACCTTAGCTCATGTTTTCACAAACCGATAGGAGAATATTATAGTAAGCATAGGCATGCTTAAAAAACCTTCATAGTCATTATTTTCCGACGTCTGAAATCGATACAAAGATACAACAGTTATAACAAAGCAAAAAGTTGACCATCCAGCACAGTTGCCGCATCTCTGCACATCGCAAATTGTGGAAACTGAGAACTCGAATCACTTATAATTTGTTGAGTATGATGTGTAGGTAAGTATTGGTTGTTTGATAGCAAAGTTCTTATGTTCATTTAACAATATTAATAAAAATGGCCTCGCCGTAACATGTTTATTAACTACAAGTATTATTATTGTTACATAAGAACCACCTACCAAGCACATTGCAAAGTTTACTGTTATGAATATCTTTATGTAGTCTTGCTTACATTTCAGGCAGCGCCTGAAAAATTTAAACATTGTGGGTAAAGTAATTAAAAAAATGTAAATAAATAAGACAGTAAAGAAGGAAAAATAAGAGGAAGTATTGGATAGTTATCGGGAACACTACGGACCTCGCATTAAACCCGTTAGAGATTGCCACTTGAAGGAGTAGCGTCGGCAGTCGTCAAGATAAGCCTAGCAAACCTAAATCATCTGGCAGAATAGAAATTCATATCCCGCTCCTCCCATATACAATTTTAGCAACTCAAATTTAATCTGAGTTATTTGCTGTCATGTTTCCTTGTTGGCGTAATGCTGTCTTTTATTTTATTTCTACTTACGTGTAGCTTTTTAATATAAGTTTTGTCGTCTAGAGTGGGATTATAGCCATCGTTTCGTGCTATTTTTTTGCTATTTTGTTAGGTCTAAATCTTTTATTTTATTTCGGTGTTCATGCTCACTTGTTAATATGTTTCTGAGTAAAATCAAGTAATGAAGTAACAAGAACATGGGAAGAACAGTTTGCTACTCACCACATAGAGAATGCGTTGAGTTGCCGACAGACACAATGATAAATAACGTAAATGCCGAGCTTGAAGACAAAGCCCCTCTTCAAAAATAGGAAACTCACACATACAAAACCACAGCCCACATAAATATGGACATGTTCTGTGGTCACTGGAGCCAGACTCATGCTAAGTCGTGCTCCAGCACATGGAGACAGTGGCCATGACTGTGTGAGTTCTGCTTGTGTGAATGTGTGTATGTTTTCTATTACAAAAGAAGAATTTTGTCCTAGAGCTCAGTATTTTAGCAGTCTTTCTGACGAAACCTCTCTGTGACTGTGACTCAACACCTTCTCATGTGGTGAGTAACAATGTATCACTTCCATATTGTTTATATTTGGTGTTATTTTTTCCATTCAGTTGAGCATAGCTCTTTACTGATCTCATCTGTCCTGTAATATTAGTGTGTTATCTACATCTATATAGAAGTAAAAAAAAAATTCATCCGTTTGCGATGGTCGTACGGAAATTAGTTCTTAGTATGGTGTAGTAAAATATTAGGCAGTGTAGGGGCAAGACCGTTTCCCATTACTAAACCGTATTCTAGTACATATAGTTGGTTACTGAACTTGGAATAGTTATGAGAGAGTTGTAATTCTAGTAAAGTAATAAAATTCCTCTACAGCTATTGCGTTCATCGTACGATGTCCGGGTACATTACGCGAGATATCTGTTACTGCCAGCATAGATACTGCACATCCTTTTTCAGCCTACATTCATTCCAAAACTTTCTTCATCATGATTCCTTGCTCATAACTTCCAGCAATCCCCACTATCACCAGCTCATAATGCAAGTTTTCAGGAATAAGAGATAGAAAAAAATATTTTATGAAATGTGAAAATCTAAGCATCTTTATTGCGAAACGAATCCTGTTCGATAGATCTGTCACTACTAAATTCCATTAACTTCATCACCTAATGAATTTTGTGACTAGCAAGAGGTTTGTCAAGGTCAGAGAGTCGTTGTCTCATGAATGTATTCCACGTACAAAATGAACAAGACTGGACATTAAAAATACAACGACGGAAGAACAGCAAATAATTTAAGTGTACTTTTTGTGTGTGCAGTGTAGCAGAATAATATGTGACTATAGGTCTGTGATTTGGGATTATGTAACATAAGACATAGAAGACACAACTGTAATCTCTGGCAGCAAAATTGGGTCTAAATCGGCAGATAAACAAGTCGAACTGAGATTCAATGACAGATTTGGGTATATCAGTAGTGTAGCCGTGGCCTTATATGAGACAGAAAATAGCTGACATCAGCAGCCTCAGTTAACAGCTGATACAATTGTGCTTATTATATTCAAGGTCATCCCTGGGGAGAGGGGGGAGGGCAGCAGTCAATGTTAAAAAATATATCGGCTCAACCATAGATGTCTATACAACATAGCGACGCTTTCCGGCTTAATAATTTCGAAAAGTCAGCTGTAGCCACGCATATTTGGGAAACGGGACACCCCACGTTGGGAATAGATCAGGCTCTCGTTATTTTACATAGACAGGACAAAGGCAAAAAGCTGGATCTACTAGAACAGCTGGAAATTACGATACACCGCGTGGATAATCAGAACACACTGAATGAACAGCTAACTGGTGATACAAATAACTTTTTCCAGCATTTCACTGGTTTCTTTTTGTAATTACATTTTTAGCAATTGGGAGGATACCATCATTTCATGAGGTCCTTGGAACATGTATACGTCATCTATTTGTATAGACATCTCTGTGACTTCCTTGTTTACTAGCGCGTGAGCTCACTCGCGTTTCAGTGTCGTGTTTGGCTACTTGGTGTGTGGTATCAACGAAGACGCACGGCGGTTTACGACGATAGAGGAGAGGGCCATGTGGTTAAATGTTGAACACCATAGGCGACACCATTTTAGAGTTTTTTATATTTTGACGACTATGTGGAAAAGCACCTTGGAAGACACGGCTGCAACAAGGGAAGTAGCCACGATGTTTGAATTTTATTATAAATTTTATTGTGCCTGGTGCATGTTCCATTTTAGCGAGTTTTAACAGGTTCTTTTACTTTTTATTATTCTGATGATGGAAGCTTGACTTCCGAAACGCGTCAATCTTAGTGTTTTACACTATAAACAAGTGGTTGAGCCGATATATTTTTTAAGATTGACATTCACAACCACGACCTCTCATCCAGTATGGATAAAATCAAAGGGGCAGGAGTGTTGGTGAGGGGATGGGATGGTATTGGAGGGAGGACAACCAATCACATCATCGTGCTCTTCGTCAGTAGTCTCAGACTCCACCACTCTTGGTCAACAGGGCTCACTTAATTGCAGGTCCTTAACGTACTAATAAATACACAAAAGACTGAGAAGCGACTCTTCTTCTTCTTAAAGTTTCGGCATGTGAGTCTAACATGCTCTGCTGACAACACACGTGATTTGATGGAAGAAGACTTTAACAAGCGTATTTACTGTTAAAATCCATCAGAGAAAAATATTCACAGACCTCTGGGGGACTATTACGTGACTACTTGGTAGCAATTCAATTTTTCAAATGTGGTGTAACCTCCTGCTGTTTATCGGAACAGCACTGTCCGCCGATATCCTACACTAGAAGTTCCCCCTGGTTGGCCTGCAACTTAAGCAACTGTCGTTCCAGACGTGGACTGAACAGCGACTCATTTGACTGCCTTGAGACTCTGGGCTCCATTACAGTTGCTCCTTTTGCTACAAGTATGAAGTAGTCCATCTGGTGGGGGACGAGTGAGGTGCTGGTTAAGTATTATAAAATCAGCTTTGTTTAACCCACTTCGGCCCTCACATACAGGTAGTTAGGCGCAGCAATGTACAGGTTTTTCATAGCACTTCAGCTCCCTGTGTTGCACCTGATTACTCCACACTCATCTCCACAGTTGATTATAGTGCCTGCCATGCTTCCTCGCCTGTGAGAGACCTCATTAACCTGCCACGCAGAACCGTTTGCTTAATAACAGCATTGCCATTGCCTGATACCTGACGTGTTCGTTGGTCCCTTAACTTTAATCCTCCAGCCACAGCTGCTCAAAATTTTCAAAAATTTCCCAGATCCCCGACTGAACTTATTCGTGGTATCATATCCCCACCCTTCAGAGAAGACTCACCTCTAATTGTACTGAACTACCTGAAATCTAATAGTTTATATATTGAGAGCAATCCTCCCCCATTTCACAATTTAGTGTCCCCTCAGAGAACTTCTCTAGTCACTTCTATTCCACTTTCAACTAAGTGCCACGAAAGGTACTTGTATTCCTACATACTAATTAAGTCCTTAAAACTGACTGCTTCCCCGGGAAATCGGCTAATGCTGGTCAATAACTCTTCTGGTAGTTTGTGTGTTGTCACGTCTACAGCGTGCGTCTGCTTGCTTGTTACCCAGAAATGCAGCACGCAAAAGCCTGCTAAAAGCACGCCACAAATGGTATCCGAAACGCTTACTAGTAACACTTTGTGCTTCTGTTGTTCCAGGAGATGGTGTAATATCCTACCACGTCTGTTCCATCGGAATTCTCCCTTGCTGGGACTCAAATGGTTCAAATGGCTCTGAGTGCTATGGGACTTAACATCTGAGGTCATCAGTCTCCTAGAACGTAGAACTACTTAAACCTAACAGACCTAAAGACAACACACACACTTATGCCCGAGGCAGGATTCGAACCTGCGACCGTAGCGGTCGCTCGGTTCCAGACCGGAGCGCCTAGAACCGCTCGGCCACAGTGGCCGGCTGCTGGGACCCTATTAATTTCTCCGAGGAGTGCATAAGTTGAGGATTGAGAGCGTTACTTAAATAGGTTAAATTATGAATTCGGAGCTATTTTCGTCCATTTGCGACTGAACTTGAATCACTTTCCGAGCTTCTAACTCACGGTAAAGTTCGAAATTTCTCTGCCTCCCGTGTTCCATTTCCTCTCTTAACGCATGCACTCACTGAGTAAAGACAGCAGCTGCTTTCGTGTTAGTCTACTGGTAGCATGTGTTTCCACCATTTTCTGTACTGTAGTTCTACCCTAATTCAAATGTTTCGAAAAACACACACATTCTCATTTAACCATCCCAGACACAAGAATCTAACCACAAATTAATTGTTCCAGCGAATAATCTACCATTTGCACTTCGTACAGTTACTATAGAGATGACAAATTCGCCTACACTCAGAACAAATGGATTCTACAGCTGTGGTATATGACAATTCATGCCCAGACAGATTACAAAATGGACACCTCAATGGCAATTATAGTGTCCAACTTTACCCCTAAACAAACCCCTCCATCATTACCCATAAACGGGGTTCTCTGGTTTCACAAAAGTAAATCTAAACACCATGTACCCTAGCTCCCACAATTAACTCTGACACCGAAAGTACACACTAAAATTAACATAAATAAAACTTTGTAGGAATGCAAATTTAATCAGTTGTTTACTTTTGGTTTAATAGGGCTGCTTTCCTTATGAGTTTTTGGTTGGCTCCAGAGTTCAGGTGAAAATGCATTCATCATGTTCCATTAAGTTTCTTTATCACCTACAATTTCAGTTTTAACTAGGAAAGGGCATGGAATCGATTTTTTGGGTGTCTTTTTATGTGAACGATGTATCTTTCTGTGAAAAAAAAAAACTTAGCGTTATTTTCATAAAGTCTGTGACGTTACAAAATAAAAGTGATGTTGTTATTCAATGGAAAGTTGGAAATTGAGATTTAGCTTACTGTTTTATCAATCGCAATTGGCGTAAGAATCATGGATTGACCATTGTCATAAAATATTGCATTATGAGATGTGAATAGTTTCTACTTGCAGTTTCGCGTGGCTTGAGGCAGTCTCAACTAGCGTGCTATTGGTTAAGAAATTGCGTTATCGTCTTTCTGATTACTTCATGATCGTAGATACGATCATACCCGGTTGTGAAGTTATTGTTAAGACAAAACAATTTCCTAAGGGACAAGAAAGTTCTTAAGGGCGCAAAAACAACTGTAACATCACAGAAAAGGGAAATTCAATATTAAAGCTGATGCAAGAAGACGATAAAACAGTTTTCTTTTTATCAATGTAACACGCACGTTGGACTGCTGATCTTGGTGTCTGTAATCTTAGCAAAATGCATAATTAAAATGAAAATAATACTGAGGAGATGATAGGAATGAGCACTGCTAAATGATTCAGTATTCCCAGAACAAATATTTATTATAAACTAAAACATATATCGTACCTTAAGCTTAGTACTACAATGACGGTAGATTTTTAAGTCCGTGTCATGTCCATTGAGCGCTCTTTTATATAGCCATTGTCTTCTTTGAGTCGCTCGTGCGTCGTCACGGTAAGTTATAACAGTTCTTTACACTTCACTCAACTCAGACATACACGTTTTTTTATACATTTAGTAAAAATTAGATCAGACTGCCACAAATCTGCGTCCGTCTTACTTGAGAAAAACAGTACAAGTCTTTTTAGCGCTCAAGGCTTCATTTGTTCTCCAGCGACAAAATAGTGAAGGATCGCATATCTATCCGTATTTTTCTGTTTATATCACCGCCCAAAGACGACGAATTACATTATTTAGAAAATTCCACCGTCGCCATGCGACGCCTCATTATACATTAATCATTATTTATAAATAAGTATTTGCCTTCTCGCTGAAAGTATTAACTACTCGTATTTGCTGTTTTAATGAAGTCGAAAATAGCGAATATCACATTGCCTCCCATGAGGAGAGAGGGAATGCCGAAGGATTACCTCGAGCCTCATGTTCTCATGAGATATTCATGATTCTTGGTGTGATATTTACATAATGTTACTGGCGTACTATGTACATAAATTGAAATTACATTTATAAACCTATATCAGATATTTATCATTTTTCAATCTTTGTTCATCAGTCACATCATTCCATAATACCAAGATTAACATTTATGTGCATATTTAAGTTTGGTTCATATTTGCTTATAACAATAAATGAATGTTCATTTCGCTCTTCAGGGGATTGAATTCAGAAATTACTTTCTCTTGAGCTTAACAACTAATACATGAGTACAGTGAGTGCTTATTTTCACTAAACTAGAGTGGACAATGTTCGAGCATCTGTTGACTCATTGTGGTTCAATTACAGTTTAATAACGTAGCAGTACACTTCGTGATGCTTTCACTTTCTGTGTTAGCTGTCTACGGCGTTCATCATGCAGTACATCTGTCCTTTCCACTGTGGTGCCAGGAATTCAAGTGGCTTCCCGGGTTTTTATTTACAATATGAAACAGAAGATGTGGAAAATTATTAGTATAACTTACAACCTATTGGATGCATTTGCTGAGGATCGGGACTGGTTTGGAGTTTAGGGTCTTCCTATAGTGCACATTCATTTTCTTTGTCCATCAAGAGACAGGATTGTATTTCATTTTAGCAGTGTTCAGGAGTTCCGGTATTAATGGCTTTAAGGCCTGAGTAATCTACTTCTCACTCATCTTAACTTCAACTCAAGAAAATTGCTTAATTTACGTATGTAAATGTAGTCACACAAGTGTACAAATGTCTTTCCTCCAGTATGTACGATGGAAGTCATGGCGGTTAGCAGTTTAAAGTTTGGATTGTTTCGTCACCCACACGACAGCCACTCACAGTGGCTGCACAGTGTTGCGTGAGCTCCAATACTCAGTATCCGTTCACGTTCAGGCTGTAACAGAGCTGCAGGTCGTCGATTGCTCCTTTTTTTTTTTTTTTGAACTTCGTATCACACGAGTGCATCGATACAAACACCTCGCGCGCGTTTTCCATCGGAGGAGCCAGACACTGAAGCTGCCTCCATACTTCTCTGTCAACTGCCTCCCATGAGGCTCACAGGTAAGTGACGACGAATGTTTTAGCTGTCGCTGCACTTAGAACAACACTGAACTTTGCGTTGCACCTGTTGTCGTAACCTTGACTTCTTTTTACACTTGCAGTACAACACTACCACTAATATACAGTGAACAGTTATTTTTATTACGCACGTCGCACTTTAGTGTGCATCTTCACACAGCATTCGTGCTTAGTTCCTTCGCCGATAGAGTTCATTTACAAAACAATCAATTTTGCAGGTTTCCTCCATTGGTACAGAAAGACTTATATTCTACTATTTACAAAAGATCACTTACGAACTAATATTTACAATTAATGGTCACTCCTTTTGTTAAGTCCAGTGAACAACTGCTTTATGAATGGACTCTTTACATCTCAAGGTTTACTTTCACTAGTGAACCTAAAAATACTCTTTCAAACTTTCTTTTAAGGGCTCATCTCCTCATTATGAAAACTACAGGTTTCGCAACACTCGTTTCATTTATTCTTTAGTGCACCCAAGATCATTTTCTACTGCCACGCAGCATATCTACTACTTAACGAGTACGCATTTAACGCTGAATCTTTTTTTTGTGCTTTCCTTTGTGCTTGCCAATTTTTTTTTTTTTTATATTGGAGGGCAGACTTGATAACAATAGGTCTCCCTCTTCGCTTCATGTACTCAGCAATCGTTCTCTGTTAAAAAAAAATAGGGTAACGCGTGTCTACTATTTTTCGCATGAATGGAATTACCGACAGTTCACTGGGTTTACGCAACCGGTCCATAACAAACATTACCAAAGCTAGCGAAGTTCATCACGCTACGTGTCTCATTTCTCATAAGCACTGCTTTGCCTCGAAGCACACGTGCCTTTTACAAGTCGACCCTTGGTCTGGGTTAATGAACCAGGATCAAAAGGAACGGGCACAAGGAAAATGGATTTCATAAGAGGAGTGTCTTAGGAGACATTTTTGCAATTAAATCTGCACGTAAATAAATTTGTCATAATAAACATAGGCACATATAAAATTTCAACCTCTTTCATTACAGCATGCTTTACTACTTCTACGTCTTACTCTGGTTATAATCAGTATTAAGTTTAAATATCACTGCATTGCTTGTTCTTTTGATTAGCCGTCAATTAGGGTATTGATGGTCGCTAGATTACACTACAAATCTTCTGAAGATCTTTACTTGGACTTATTTATGAAACAAGGGGCTTACTGTGTGGTTATTTAGTACCTTGATTCTACTGAAATCAATTCGTCAGCTAACATTCCTCATATACTCTTTACATTGGGCTCAGATCACAGGGAAATAGTTTACTTTCATAGCAATTAATGGCCTCTTGGAGTACTTACGCTACATTATTGATGCTTCATGGTTTGCCTCTATTTGTACTGTATTTCACCTAACTTAGTTTACTACAGCTTATTGTCTCCTTGCGTGAACACATGCGGGTTACCACTTGTTTTTCCATTTGACAGCACGCTTTAACTGAACTTTAAGCTATTTCTTCTACTCCTGTCCACTATCTGGACTGTTTGAACATGTACCCTTTTTTTTTAAGCAGGTAATTTGGGCTTTTACAACAGAACTTAAAGTATTTACATTACTAAAAATAAATCTATAAATCTTCTTGTACCTTGAGAGAAGTGCTTATTTACGCATCCTCCTCCATTTCTCACCTTTCTCACCTTTACATATTTATATAGCTCCGGGCAATCGCCTCGCAAGCACTTTTTTTTTTCTTAATACTAACTTAAAATGAAATTGAAATTCTTGGTGCAACCCCAATTTCATGCTTCAGCTTGTTGAAGAAATATCAGTTCAATGTCCATCACTATAAACAATTTTTCCATACATAGCATGTAATGCTTAAAGTTTACATGTAGTAGCTGTTACCATGAAGTCCGTGCACTGTTCAACACAATACTTATCATTAACAGTTCACACAAGGAAATTTCCAGTAAGCAAGAATTCATTTCCACGACAGTATTTAACCACTACCATTACAAAATTTCTTTAAGTCTTGATGGTGAAATAAGCCTTTTACTCTCCCCGTAGCCGGGTCAGTTAATAAATAACTCCCTATGTGCGGTTTCCTTAAAATGAGGTAAGGACCTTGGTACATATGTTGCCACTTGCGATTTTTCTTACATATTAAGGATGGCTTGAAATGAGTCTTAAGTAATACCTTTTCACCTACATGGTAATTTACAACTTTGTTTACTTTTTTATCATAGCCTTTCTTCCTTAATTGAGCATTGGTGGTAATGGAATTTAAAGCTTCTCGAATTTTGACATCTAGATCTACCTCAGGGCTAGGTATCTTGGGAAGAGGATCAACCCACTCATTTTCTTCCTTCTTTCGAGATATCAACTCGTGTGGAGTAAAACCTGTGGAAGTGTGTGGCAAATTATTAACTATCTCCTCAAAAGGTGTCACATAATCAACCCAACGAGTTTGCTTGTTTGGAATGTACGTCCGAACAAATCTGTTAAACTCCTTGAAGATCCGCTCAGTCAAATTCGACTGAGGCCTAAATCGTGATATTAAGGTCTGCTTGACATTGTGATGGGCCAAAAACTGACGCCATTTGCGGCAAGTAAAGTTGGATGAATTATCTGAAACTATAGATTCGGGGACTCCGAATCGAGGGAAATACTCATTTTCAAGACAGCGTATAATAGGCGGAGCACAAGATGTCTTCATAACATACATTCGAACGTATTTTGTGAAGTTGTCGAGAACAGCAACGAGGTATTTGTCACCTCCCCTACCCATCGGTAGAGGGCCAGCCAGGTCAATGCTAATGAGCTGATTAGGTCTTTCTGCGATGATCGGATTCACTGGAATTAAAGTAGGAATATTCAGAGCTTTCGCCTTTTGGCAAAGGACACAGAATTTTAGCAACTTGTGTATCCGACGATGTAGATTGGGCACATAACAGTAAGTAGCAATCTTCTTTTTACACTTCTCTGGACCATAGTGGCCCCAAGAAATGTGGGTATACCACAAAAGATGTTCGACAAAACTGCTAGGTATACAAACAAGCCAGTTGTCTGATGACACAGAGGTACAATGAAATAATACCTGATTATGGATCTTGAAGAATTTGGACAACTTATGGTTTGGATTTTCTTGAAGAAGTCTGATTACTTTTCCCCACTTAGGATCTGTGCTCTGTAGTGTCTGGATTTGCTTGCACAGTTCCAAGAAATATTTTCTATGAATGAGATCCTGCATTATAAGAACTTTGTAATTCGACATCTGTTCTACCAACTCACTTGTCTCAGGCAGACCTTCTTGTGAACGAGAAAGTGCGTCTGCAATAATGTTATCCTTGCCCTTTATATACACAATATCAAAGTCGTATTCTTGCAAAAATAAACACCACCTGGTGATGCGCGGATGTTGTAATTTACAGGTCAAAAGATAGGAAAGTGCTTGATGGTCCGTAAACACTTTTGTCTTTCTGCCAAAACGTAATAATTAAACCTCTTGAAGGCCCAAATAACTGCAAGTGCCTCCAGCTCAGTAACTGAATAGGACTTTTCACATTCTGTTAAGACCCTACTCGCAAAACTAATCACTCCGATCTCCTCTGTTTCGTCTACTAATTCAATCTTAAACAAACGAGATCCAATTCCAACAAACGAAGCGTCTGAGGTGATACTAAATTCTATGTCCATTTGTGGATGACAGAGAATGTTATTGTTTAAAAGACCATCTTTAATTGCCTGAAAAGCTTTCTGACACTCTGGTGTCCAAATCCAATGCGTACTTTTCTTCAGAAGATTGTGCAAAGCGGGATTGTTCATTACTTGACCAGACAGAAATCGTCGAAAGAAAGACGAAAGACCGAGAAATCCTCTTAGTTGCCTCTTAGTTACCGGCGTAGGGAAATTCTTAATCGCAGACAACTTTACCGGGTCGGGTTTAATCCCTGCAGGTGTAATCACATGACCTAAGAACTTTACCTCACGTTTTCCAAATTTTGACTTTTTCAGATTCGCTGCAACACTATGTTCTTGAAATCTCTGAAACACCTTCCGTAGAATAGCTAAATGATCTTCCCAGTTCTTAGTGGCTATCAACACGTCATCTACATAAACAGTTACCTCATCCAGAAGTTCAGGTCCTAACACAAAATCGAGAGCAGAAATAAATATTCCCGATCTTACATTTAAACCAAAAGGCATGACCTTAAACTGATATGAGCGGCCAGCAAATATAAAAGCAGTATATTTTCTGGATTCCTTGGCCAATTTCACCTGCCAATAGCTACTTCTTAAATCAAGTTTACTCAAAAATCTAATGCCATGAAATTTTGGCAAGTGCTCCGCAAGTGCTTCAGGTCGAGTCCTTATCGGTACAATTATTTTGTTTATTGATCTGGCGTCCAGTACTAGTCTGACACTACCGTCCTGTTTAAGTACGGACAACAAGGGACTTGAGTACGGCGAATTCGATAACTCGATAACATCCCAACACAGCATTTTCCTAATCTCATGCTTTACAGCTTCTCGTCGGGCGTAGGGTACTGAATAGCTTGCTTTGCAGAACGTTGAGTGGGGAAGCACTTCCATATTATACTCGAACCCTTTTATTACTCCTGGTTTCTTTGAAAAGATTTTCTTGTAACTTACTAATAAATGGAACAGCTCATATTTCTGCTCCCCCCTGAGTTCAGTCGATTCCTTGGCTTTAGCATCGATCTCGTCTGTGTCAGGAAGTAAGTCTTCATACTCATTGTCATTTATGTCATCCCATTTACTCAGGTCATTTGTCTGATCAAAGCCCGGTTTGCCGGTCCTCTGTCGTCTCCAAACCTGATGCAATGTCAACACTGCCTTCACTTTACTCCTTGACAAGTTAACAACAACTTGTTGTTGATTTACGATAAAGGTACACATTCCAGATTCAATATCTATCACTGCTTTTGTTTGTCGCAGAAACTCCATCCTCAAGAGACATGGAACTGACAAGTTCTTTACTATTAGAAAGTGGCAATAAACCAAAACAGATTCTATCTGCAGTTGAAGCTGCGTCTGTAAACTAACTCTCTGTTTCAATGGACCAATCGCTCCCGATATGGAGCAACCCTGTATCGGCAATGATAAAACTATTGAAACAGAAGACACCTGTCTGAAGAGACATGATGACATCACATTGATGTTTGCTCCTGTATCAACAATGGCTGTGACAGGAATGTTGGCTTCTAGGTCAGATGCAAGGTCATCTCGTAAGTCGGTCTCATGGTCGTACCGTATCGCATTAACATACTCAGAATCAGAGTATTCGTTAGTACCCCCACTGGAACCGGCAGCGACCTCTAGGAGGCTGAAAGGCGCTGCCTCTAATTTTCCGCAGGATGTTTAACCTGTTTGTCATTCATGGCCTTAAGTGTTTGTTCCGTTTCATATTGGTGCTGGTTATGTGGTACAAATGCCGGTGTAAAGGGGTAAAATCCACTGGGTGCATTCACTTGTGAATAAAATACTTGAGACGACTGCTGTCGCCCGATCTTTTGGTTGCCGGCAGAACCATTTCCTAGCAAAGTTCGCATTTGGTACCGTTTGAAAATTGTTCCGCGGTCCTCTATTCTGTGAGAATTTGTTCTGATGTGCTGGGTGGCCTCCGCCTTGCCCATGCCACTTGCTATTCTTCGACCTATAACTTTGATTGTACACTGGCCCATTTGAAAAATTACCAGTCGTTTGTGGAGAATTTCCATACTGCTCAGGTGCAGAATTAAAGGGTGGGTTTCCGTACTGATGTTGTACCTGGTGGTTGTAAATTGGGTGGTATCTCTGCTGATTACTGTAATTGGTTTTTTGCTTCCATTTAAAGTTATTGCCATTTGCGTTTTCATAACGGCTGGCAGGTTGGCAACAGCGGTCGCAGTAGCTCGCTCTCTCCTTCGGCGCATTGTTGCCCGCGTGCGATGCATTCTGCTGGCTGCCAGGGAAGAATTTGCCGCTGCCAACCTTGGAGCGCACATCCTCGCTAATTAAATCTAAGGAATCCAGCAGAGAAAGGAATGCATCCGTGTCTTCTTCGGACACATTTACTAGTTTCTCTCTAATAGACACAGGGAGTTTGCTTTTGAGAATCATAATTACGTCCTTGGAAGAAATCGGAGAATCCCAGAATTTAATTTTTGCTATATACTTCTCGAAGTATCGCCGGAGACTTCCATGCTTCTCATTGAACATATCCGCACCATACACCTCCTTCCTTAATCTTTGCTGTACCCCATTACTCCAAAATTTTGCCAAGAACATTTTCTCAAACTCTTCATAATTCCTACACGTGTCTACGATTTCCGTTCCCCATAATTTTGCATCACCAGAAATAAAGCCAGTGACGAACTGTATACGCTGTCTGTCTGTCCAGCTCCTGGGAAAGATGCCGGAAAAATTCTTTAGGAACACGATGGGGTGTATTTCTCGCTTCTGCGGATGAAAAACAGGAAAAGTGCGATGCTTAATCACACTTTCCTCTTGCATTCAACTCACGATTGTGGGCGGATCATTTATTTTCCCTACTCGGGACTCAACAGGACTGTTGTTTTGCATGTAATCAGGCGGTGAACGATAAGGAGTTGACTGACATTCGTCACCGTCTAAAGAGTTGTTCCCTATAGTTTGCGTATGCCTGTGCGGATTTTCTACCCAGTTTCTCAGCATTCTGACTTCGTCCACTACTTGCTGCTTCCACTCGGGAAGATCCCGTGTAAGTGTCCTCCGAATCTGCCCCAATTCAGAAACCACTGTGTCTCCCGACTTACCAGGAGCAGCTAAGATTTCATAAGTTACATCCTTGACGGTCTCCCTAAGCTCCTCCCTGACCTTCTTTTCGATAAAAATATCTTTACCCTTTATCCATTCACCGTAGTGTTCCGACAATGCCTCCGCGTGTGCTTTCACGGTGCTCTTAACCTGTTCTTCAATATTGATTGAGTCTATCTGCCTCGACAGATCCTCCACTACACCTTCAATGTCAGATACTGCATTTCTAACTGAGTTTATTTCTTTGGTAGCTGCCTGAATTTTTGTGTTTAATGTTCCAGATACTTCAGCTATTTCACTTTTCACCTGTTTCTGCATTTTCTGAATTTGATCACTGATCTTAGTTGGCACCTCACCCAAATGGGTATTTAATTCAGCCGTAATTTCTTTATACAGATCTGTTTTGATTGTGCCTAGCTGTGTTTTTAATGATTCGCTTACAGCATCTAATCGGACGTTAACAGCCTCAATTTGTGTTTTTACTGATTCGCTTACAGCATCGAATCGGGCGTTAACAGTCTCATTTTGTGTTTTTACTGATTCGCTTACAGCATCTAATCGGGCGTTAACAGTCTCATTTTGTGTTTTTATAGTCTCATTTTGTGTTTTTACTGCATCTAATCGGGCGTTAACAGTCTCATTTTGTGTTTTTATAGTCTCATTTACTGCGTCAAACTGTTGTTTCAGCATTTCCATAAACGAACCGAGGTCGTTTGTAGCTGCAGCGGGAAGAATTTGGACTTTAGGGTCACTTTCCCCTGTTACAGACATGGTTAGTTCAGTTTCCACACGGGAACCTACCGTTCGCGATCGTAAAGGGTATGGAATACTATTAACGTCTTCACTCCCGTCTCCTGTTGTCACCTGTCTCTGTATACTATCTGCCATTTTCGTCAGTAAACAACGTGCTACGCAAGGCTTTCGTCGTTTGTCAGTGACGTGGTGAGTCCGCTAAGAGCACCACTCTCGCGTGAGCAACAAATGAAATTCTATCTGGCGAGAAGACAAGGTGGAACCTAAACGTTTCAGACTAACGAATGAAGATGCTCTTCACTGCAAATTGCACACACTATCCACCATGTTGAAAATGTAATACAGCTATACTAACAATGGAGATAAATAATTTCTGTTATCAGACTACAAAGGATTTTACTTTGAAAGATAAAATAAAGCAGATTTTCTATAGCGGGAAGGAGATAGAAAGGATGTGGATGGATTTGGAAAAGCAACGTTGCTACTGAAGCACTACACTGCGTATACAAAATTCTGACTTACTTTTTGATGGCTTGATTACCACTATGTTGTCTCAGCAAATTCACGTCTCTTTTCTTTTCTCTCGGTAATTAAACTGCGTTATTGACCAGCACATTTTACGTCATTCTCACAGAGAGATGATGTGTACATGAAACGACAGAACATTTATTAACACAAGCACATAGAAAATTTTCCAAGCATTTGAACTAATTTTTGGTCAAGTCCCTGTTCGGGCGCCAAGTGTGATGTTACAAAATAAAAGTGATGTTTTTATTCAATGAAAAGTTGGAAATCGAGATTTAGCTTACTGTTTTATCAATCGCAATTGGCGTAAGAATCATGGATTGACCATTGTCATAAAATATTGCATTATGAGATGTGAATAGTTTCTACTTGCAGTTTCGCGTGGCTTGAGGCAGTCTCAACTAGCGTGCTATTGATTAAGAAATTGCGTTATCGTCTTTCTGATTACTTCATGATCGTAGATACGATTATACCCGGTTGTGAAGTTATTGTTATGACAAAACAATTTCCTAAGGGACAAGAAAGTTCTTAAGGGCGCAAAAACAACTGTAACATCACAGAAAAGGGAAATTCAATATTAAAGCTGATGCAAGAAGACGATAAAACAGTTTTCTTTTTATCAATGTAACACGCACATTGGACTGCTGATCTTGGTGTCTGTAATCTTAGCAAAATGCATAATTAAAATGAAAATAATACTGAGGAGATGATAGGAATGAGCACTGCTAAATGATTCAGTATTCCCAGAACAAATATTTATTATAAACTAAAACATATATCGTACCTTAAGCTTAGTACTACAATGACGGTAGATTTTTATGTCCGTATCATGTCCATTGAGCGCTCTTTTATATGGCCATTGTCTTCTTTGAGCCGCTCGTGCGTCGTCACGGTAAGTTATAACAGTTCTTTACACTTCACTCAACTCAGACATACACGTTTTTTATACATTTAGTAAAAATTAGATCAGACTGCCACAAATCAGCGTCCGTCTTACTTGAGAAAAACAGTACAAGTCTTTTTAGCGTTCAAGGCTTCATTTGTTCTCCAGCGAACAAAATAGTGAAGGATCGCATATCTATCCGTATTTTTCTGTTTATATCACCGCCCAAAGACGACGAATTACATTATTTAGAAAATTCCACCGTCGCCATGCGACGCCTCATTATACATTAATCTTTATTTATAAACAAGTATTTGTCTTCTCGCTGAAAGTATTAACTACTCGTATTTGCTGTTTTAATGAGGTCAAAAATAGCGAATATCACAAGTCTTTTTTTGACATGATTACTGCCGTACCCCATTTGTTAAGTCTACTAATTTGGCGTTTACAGCTCCTATTTATTGTCAAGTAGTGAAAATATTTCCTATATTTCCTATATTGAGGAAAAATAGCATACCAAATTTAAGTTACACCTCAAAAAAATCCAGTCGGAGAAAAAACATTATACACAACATAATATGATCACAAATATATCATCCTCTAGATCAGTACCGTAAATTTACTCGACCAGGTATTTGTAAGTTGACATATAGGAGCTAAAAGGAAGTTTACTTTAGAATAGACAGAAGGAATTTTCAAAACAATATTTGCACCACATCTGAATCTCATTGGCATGAAATTCTTTTCACTGGCTCACAGTTAAAACAAGAAGTTTAGTGACATTACACAATGCTTGTCAGTTCCACCCACCAATGGAAAAGGATGTGTGCTAAATATTTTACAAGAAATGGAAAGTTTCATATGTATAATGAAACATCCATACATTATTTTTGATGAACAAGTCGAACCAAAAAAAATCATTGAAAATTTCACCAATGTTGTCATAAATGTTTCACACTGAAATGCATTCCTTTCCTTACATAACGTGGTAACATAGATAACATTATTTAGAAGTGAAATTATATACTCTTTGACATAGTTACATTAATCATTATCTTTGGATGTAAAGCACACTGTGATTCCAAATTGCACAATAACCATATCGAATTGCTGATTGCCACTTGCCTACAGTCAATTAATATTAGATATGTTACTGGCTAACGTCTCTGAAAAGTCCTAAGAAATCAATATATGTATATTAATAAAAAAATAGTTGTCATGTTAACTAATAAGGAACACTAGCCACACGACATAAAAAGGTGTTTTGTCTTCTGTAATACCAGTTGTGCTAATGATGCACAATTGCGCTTGTTACTATACCAAAAATGTGTAAATAAAGAAATTCTCTGTTGTTTAGTATACGTCAGTCAACACCAGTATCCACAGCCACATACTTTTCGTAGCCCAGTACAAAACCTTCTTTTCCCAGTTCAGTTTTAATAATCACCATTTCCGAATGCATATACCGAGCGAGGTGGCGCAGTGGTTAGACACTGGACTCGCATTCGGGAGGACGACGGTTCAATCCCGCGTCCGGCCATCCTGATTTAGGTTTTCCGTGATTTCCCTCAATCGCTCCAGGCAAATGCCGGGATGGTTCCTTTCAAAGGGCACGGCCGATTTCCTTCCCCGTCCTTCCCTAATCCGATGAGACCGATGACCTCGCTGTCTGGTCTCCTTCCCCAAATAACCCAACCCAACTCCGAATGCATAAAATAATCCCACAGACCTATCCATCTTTCAGACTTTAATGTAGCACACTCGTCACACCACAAGTGAAAGCTCGGAATGATTCTCTTCCTGCCGAACTTAAATATTACGTACCTCCTAGTTCTTATATGCCAAAAATTAGTTCTTTCTCCCACAAGTACAGAAAATCTTTTTTCTTCTACATTTATTCCCAATGCTGTCCTGATTATGATTCATACTTATAGCAACGAGCAGTCCCCAGTATCACCAACTTCATTCTCTACATAAATGACTGAAATAACTAGAAGAGAAAATGTCGGTGCACAAGATCTGAAAACAGTACAGAACTATGCTTGATTCCGGGTAATGTACATGCCGCATTAGATGTTAAAGCAACATAAAAAGTCAAAGTGCAAATTGATGGAAACCTTCCCAGGTCGGTAGATTTATCGATTTCGAATACTAACAATTTCTACACCTAACGAATTTTTTGGATAGAAAAAGGTTTTTAACAGTGTTAGATGGGAATCACGTAAAAGTCTATGAATTCTGCTGCAAACACAGGCAACTGGGAAACTGACAAATCCAGTGCCTTGATATAGAGGTCCATCGACAATAGCTACTTTTTTGATCTGAAAGTAATCTTTTATCATCAAGTAAAGAACGCTTCACATTAATTCCGTCCTTATTCGTATACATTCTGAGGATAAAATCCGACATGATTCCCTGCTCTGTACAATAAAAGTCAGTTAAACTTGTACTGGTATTCCAACAGCGATGTCAAGTATTTGACTGTTAAGGCGCCTAGCGCTGTTAATATAAGACACTATAGCTATGATGGTGTTTTTACTTAACAGTCAATTGCTCCAATCCAGATTCTGGTGTTCACAAGCAAAAAAAAAAAAAAAAAAAAATCAATTTTGATAGTGAGCTGTGTAATGAATTTCCGCTAAAAAAGGTGGACATAAAGCCGCCACTTCTGACAGCTATCAGCACATAAATAGACATCACAGTACATGGCATAACAACATCAGGAAACTAGCAGTGGCAGAAAGTTATGTCAACACGAAACTTGTGGACTAGAAAAAAAAATTCGAAAAAGAGAAGATAGACTGTCGTGTAAAGTAAATATGATCCTTAAGTTGCGGCTACTAAGATTTTTAATAACAATTGTTTTATATTGACCAAACTTTCAGTAAATAGATTATACGTACCAGTTGGTTTTTAAATGTTTAGACTTAGTTTGCAGCAACATACTTTCCATCTTCATGCTAACAATTTTATAGATTATATAGCCGATAAATGCACGCGGGATTTAAATGTACGATGCCAAACATTCAAACAATATTCTCAACACTCTTTCAGTTTGGTTTAACGTAAGTATAGTTTACTGATTAACCTTTGTGTTTGAATTATCAAAGTGGTAGCACTAATGCGTCTTGAAAATATTGACCAAACTGTGCTCCACATTAACTAGCATGTACTCCCAGTAAACTACAGAAGCTTTCAGTAAGTCCTACAACTTGTGTTGGATATTAAAAAATTCTGCAGTAGCTAAACTTCATGAAATTATTTTAAGTTCAGGTTATGCTCACTGTGTTCAATATGCGAATATTGATTCATAAAAAAATTCTGTGTTCCACCTGCGCAACTTGCAAGTATTCTTACAACTTCAAAACGCTTACAGACTCATAAGAAATATGCTAATTTCAGAGTGTCTAACTTGCATGAATTATTGCAAGTTCAAAACACTCGCTAACTCACGAAAATATTCCACACTATTGGGCATTAAAATTGCTACACCACGAATATAACGTGCTACAGACGCGAAATTTAACCGACAGGAAGACGATGCTGTGATATGCAAATGATTAGCTTTTCATAGCATTCACACAAGGCTGGCGCCGGTGGCGACACCTACAACGTGCTGACATGAGGAAAAAAAGGTTCAAATGGCTCTGAGCACTATCCGACTTAACTTCTGAGGTCATCAGTCGCCTAGAACTTAGAACTAATTAAACCGAACCAACCTAAGGACATCACATACATCCATGCCCGAGGCAGGATTCGAACCTGCGACCGTAGCGGCCGCTCGGCTCCACACTGTAGTGCCTAGAACCACACGGCCATTCCGGCAGGCGACATGAGGAAAGTTTCCAACCGATTTCTCCTACACAAACAGCAGTTGACCGGCGTTGCCTGGTGAAATGTTACTGTGACGCCTCGTGTAAGGAGGAGAAATGGGTACCATCAAGTTTCCGACTTTGATAAAGGTCGGATTGTAGCCTATCGCGATTGCTCTTTATCGTATCGCGACATTGCTGCTCCCGTTGGTCGGGATCCAATAACTGTCAGCAGAATATGGAATCGGTGGATTCAGGTGGGTGATACGGAACGCCGTGCTGGATCCCAACGGCCTCGTATCACTAGCAGTCGAGATGACAGGCATCTTATCCGCATGGCTGTAACGGATCGTGCAGCCACGTCTCGATCCCTGAGTCAACAGATGGGGGCGTTTGCAAGACAACAACCATCTGCACAAACATTTCGACGACGTTTGCAGAAGCATGGACTACCAGCTCGGAGACCATGGCTGCGGTTACCCTTGACGCTGCATCACAGACAGGAGCACCTGCGATGGTGTACTCAACGACGAACCTGGGTGCACGAATGGCAAAAGTCATTTTTCGGATGAATCCAGGTTCCATTTACAGCATCATGATGGTCGCATCCATGTTTGGCGACATCGCGGTGAACGCACATTGGAGGCGTGTATTCGTCATCGCCATACTGGCATATCACTTGGCGTGATTGTATGGGGTGCCATTGGTTACACGTCTCGGTCACCTCTTGTTCGCTTTGACGGCACTTTGGACAGTGGACGTTACATTTCAGATGTGTTTCGACCAGTGACTCTACCCTTCATTCGATCCCGGCGAAACCCTACATTTCAGCTGGATAATGCACGACCGCATGTTGCAGATCCTGTACGGACCTTTCTGCACACAGAAAATGTTCGACTGCTGCCCTGGCCAGCATATTTTCCAGATCTCTCACCAATTGAAAACGTATGGTCAATGGTGGCCGAGCAGCTGGCTCGTCACAATACGCCAGTCACTACTCTTGATGAACTGTGGTATTGTGTTGAAGCTGCATGGGTAGATGTCCCTGTACACGCCATTCAAGCTCTGTTTGACTCAATGCCCAAGCGTATCAAGGCCGTTATTACGGCCAGAGGTGGTTGTTGTGGGTACTGATTTCGCAGGATCTATGCACCCAAATTGCGTGAAAATGTAATAACATGTCAGTTCTGGTATAATATATTTGTACAATGAATACCCATTTATCAACTGCATTTCTTCTTGGTGTAACAATTTTAATGGCCGGTAGTGTAAATGCACATGATTTGTTCCTCAAAAAATTGCTGTGTTTTCTGCAATCTACGAGCCGATGATTTCACAAGTCGTCAAAATTTTACTTGGAATATTACATTGACTTCAGATCGCGACTTACTCACCGCTCATATATACATACGTCTGCACTGCTCCAGAACTCCATAATGACTGTTCCAAACCAAGGCAGCCACCGACTATTTGAGCGCTTAGACGTCGTTCCAAAAGATCTCATAGAATGTTATCCTTTCATTTTATCTATCACATATCATATATAACTCATATACATAAGACATACCAGACTAGATATATTTTTCACCTTTAAGATAACGTACTTGGTTTTTTTACATTTCCCATAAACTACAGTATTACCTATGTAATCATTAGCTTACATTCTTTTACTGTGTGAAAATTATAAATATATAAGAATTAATACATTTTCAGAAAGAAACAGTATCCTAATTTATCACTCTACGACTACATTCCTCACTTTGTTACTTGTTTTGTGTAAAATTTACCTTTCTATAGTACAGAACGCATGTTAAATTATCTTGCATGTGCAAGAATTCTTTTGATACTTTCTGAAGGCGGCCTTGCAGTTCTAGCAATTGAGACATCGTTTATCCATCTCACCCTAAACGTTGATTATATATGAGTATCAATTTTTTAAGTATCCTAGTGTTGCAAGACTTAGATAATTCATACATTATAAACTACTTGTCTGCTTGAGGGCACGTTTAAAAGCACCCATCAGTCTTTCCGTTCTGTAAATGTGTTTAGTTATGTCACAGTTTTCTTAGATCAGGGTTTATAGAATACTAGTCTATTTAGTAAGTGTAGCAGTGACCCGTTTCCACCATGGTGACTAGAACGTCACGTTTCTCTCCACTGACCAAGTGCGCCTGGCTTTTCCCAGCCATCCAGTTTATCCGCTGCCCGAAACCGTGGAACCCTCCCACTGTCGAGGATACCACACATGGCGTCGGGTATGAACCTGCTGATCCTGTCGGTTCCATAGTCTCATGACAGTCGAGCGATTGCGATTAACGCATACAGCAGTATTCTGGAACAATAAGATGATTTCTACATCCTACATGAGGCATATCTCAGTCATTTCACAAACAACGAACGTGGAACCACGGTTTGTGAATGAGGGCTTCCATGCTCGTTCTTCAGTTATATTTATAGGAGGCATTATTTCTACCCACGTCGTTTGTTTGTGCTGAAATGCTGCCCATCTGCGTGTAAGAGCAGGTAGTGCACATGAGCCAATTTGCCGTTTGTTGCATGTCGCCTTCGTGATCATGATCCTGTAATTTTTAGTGGCTATCGGCGTACATTTCTTTCTTCCGCATAAATTACAAACTTCGTGGGTAGCAGTTATTCGTCACCGATTATTATTATATACGAAAGCACTAACATGTTTCCCAGGAGTATGTAGTTCGTAGGCATTGGCAGTTACGGTTGAGTTTACTATTGTGCCTTCCTCGGCCTTTGTGATCGCTGAAATAACAACTGGGAGGTGAGAAACGACGCTCATGGTTTGGGCTGTCTCTCAATTATACTTTGAAGATGAAAGAGAAACACATGGATTAAAACATGAAAAATGAAGTGCTGTGAAATTGACATAGTGTAGGAAGGAAGAAATATTTTAAGGAAGTAATATATCTTAAGGTGGTTGTCGTTTTAATAGCCACTGTAGAAACTGTCGAATCAATGCAGAAGCGTAAAAGCCACACGTTCCTTTTGTGCTCTATAATTTATTTGTTTGTCTACTTCAATATTTTGTATTTTCTGAAGTCCTGTGGTGTCAATGTTATATTCTATCGTGCTTCGTACTATCGGCATTAATTACGGAACGGTTATGTAGCACCATGTAGGCTCATACTCATCTAACGAGAGAAAAGCACTCGCGCAGGGAACTAACAGGCAGGGAGGTAGCACTTTGAATGTATTCTGTGAGAACCTGTTACTAGGTCACACAGCTGGAGCTACTGTTTTTTTAATTATCATTTATATTTTGAGTATATTTAGTCATTTATTTTAGCCTTAAGATACCACATATGCTGTATGTGAAAATTCTCATATAACACGCAATATATTTTGATGATATATTAAGATTCGTAATATATTAAGATCCCAATCCTTATCACAAAACAGCAGAAGGTGACCTGACCACAACTTCAGTCCGCCTATCCAAGGACTTCCAGGGACGACAAAAAATTGATTACCAGTATTTTGTGTAACCATTGTCATACTTAAGCAGTACTGCCATATTAGACCCATTAAGAAGTATACAGCTATTCTTACTTTAAATGTTTAGCACAATACGTCAAATATTAACTCATTTCTAAACTAATGCTGAAGATGTTTTATACATGGGAGACTGATTCTGTAACTAATAGCGATTTTTTCGGGGTGGGCGAAAGTGGTAGAGGGGCGTTACTTCTATAAAAAAAAAATAAGGGAAAGTAGTCAGAATCTAAGACGATCAAGGGGAATAAGAAAAATTACTTGTAATGGAAATAAATTAGTTTACTTACTATGGATTGTTCCTGTGACACGCAATTATTCAGATATAGAACTCAGAACGCGCACTATGTGCTAGTACACTACAAAATTCTCCCCCTCTGATAAACCACAGATTTCTAAATTTAGAATTCTGCAAAGCTAAACGTCACTGCTGTAGTGAGTAATTTAATATCTCGTTGATACAGACGTATTTTAAAATGGTATTCTTTTATTGTTTTTTGGCAGGTTCAAAACAATTTCTACTTTCTTCTGCATTTATCAAAGCTCTTTATATAACAGAATAACATTACCGATATCAAAGATCTAGCTGAGAATAATAACACTTACTTGTAATTTTCCTCTCTTGACTTTTTAAATTTGCGTTGCTAGTGCATAAACGTTACAGTCACGTCAAGATTGCGTAGGTGTCCCATACACAGGTTGTAGTGCGTGTAAGTGCAGTGGCACCTCGATAAGTACACATGAATTTGTTGGTAGTTTTTTCTCTCTGTCCTACAGTCTTCTCACAAACACGTCACAAACTGTGCGACTTGATATTTTCTGCACGGTCTAAACTACACCACTGAGTGGACTCCACATTTCGGTATATACTAACCGTTCCGCGTCCTCGAGTCCACATTTCATCATCTGACCTGCTGCTGTCCAGTGATAAATAAGCATTAATTGCTTGCTCTTGCCACACTTACTAGGAGAGATTAACCAAAGTACAACCATACTACTTGTGCCAGCTACAATTATGAGACTGCAAATGACGTGAATACTCGCTTAATAACGTTCGGTACATCGTTCTCAGTCAACAATAGGGACATCTGCACTTACAGCACTTATATGCTGTATATACCCGAGAGGTGGCCGACTCTCCCCAGGTCTGGCGCGTGGTGGTGGGGTGCGCGGCACGCGATTCGACCCTCTGTGCGTTCAGTCACGGCCACACTCGACAAGCGTCAACTGCTGGATGCATTCTTGACGTGATGGTGCCAGCACAGGGTTCCATGCCGAAGTTAGCTGATAGCGCTCGCCTATTGACGAGACGGTTCTGAAGTCATGTTTCACTAAATTCTTTAATCATGCTCTCCCAAAATCCACTAGCTCGACACAACATATCTGATTTCTCAAATTCCAACCTACGCCCCTCGTCGAGGCTGTGTTTAGCCCCTGCTGATTTGTCTTTATGCCCCAGGCTACTGCATATAATGTGTTCCGCCCACCATTGCGAGATGCTGTGTTGCATTATAGCGACCTATTGGTGGCAACACTCTCAGGGAATGTCATACACTGAAGCGGCAAAGAAACTCGTATAGGCATGTGTACTCAATTACTGAGATATGTAAACAGGCACAATACTGCGCTGTGGTCGGCAACGATATATATATGACAACAAGTTTCTGGCGCAGTTGTTAGATCTGTTACCGCTGCTACGATGGCCGGTTATCAAGATTTAAGTGAGTTTGAATGTGGTATTATAGTTGGCGCATGAGCGATGGGACGCAGCATCTCCGAGGTAACTACAAAGTGAGGATATTCCCGTACTACCATTTCAAGAAGGTACCGTCAATATCAGGAATGCAATGAAATATCAAATCTCCGTTATCGCTGTGGCTGGAAAAAGGATCTTGCAAGAATGGGACGAACAACGACTGAAGAGAATCGTTCAACGTGACAGAAGTGCTACCCTTCCGCATGTTGCTGCAGATCTCAGTGCTAGGCCATCACGAAGTGTCAAAGTGCGAACCACTTAACGAAACCTCATCGATATGGGCTTTCGGAGCCGAAGGCCCACTCGTCTACCTTGATGACGTCTCACCTGGGCCCATCAACAATAACATTGGGTGTTGATGACTGGAAACATGTTGCCTAATCAGACTAGTCTCGTTACAAATTTCATCGAGCAAATGGACGTGTACAGGTGTGGACACAACCTCATGAATCCATGGACCCTGCACGTCAGCAAGGGACTGTTCAGGTTATTGGAGGGTCTGTAATGGTGTGGGGCGTCTGCAGTTTGAGTGATATGGGACACCTGATAGGTCAAGATACCTCTCTGATTGGTGGAACGTACGTAAACATTCTGTCCGATCACGTGCATCGATTCGTGTCCATTTTGCATCCCGACGGACTTCTTCAATTCCAACAGGACCATGCGACATTCCACATTTCCGGAATTGCTACAGAGTGGCTCCAGGAACAGTCTTCTGAGTTTAAACACTTCTACTGGCCCCCAGACTCCGCAGACAAGATTATTATTGAGCATATCTTGGATACTTGCAACGTGCTGTTCAGAGGAGACCTCCATCCCCTCTTACTCTTACGCATTTATGGACAGCCCTGCAAGATTCATGGTAAGATTTTTAAAATATAGTCAGCGATCTTAAAAGTAGTCAAAATTAAAATTTACAACAGTCTCGTTGCCCCAGCGTTTACGTGGATTTTTGCTCTTTTCTGATGTCAGCGCCATGGAAAATAATTGTACTATGGCAGAACCACACCAACACTTCTGTAATAACAGCGGAACGATGTTACTAAAGTGCATCGATAGTTGCCGTGGAAACGGCGTCCTAGCCCGGTGAGGCAGGCATCAGATTATCAGAGATTATTGGGTACTGCGAAAGATATCTCATGGGTTGACAATTCGACCACGAAAACAGTGTTTGTATAGATATGTCAGCGGTTGCCATGTAAATAGCTTCTTATTCTCACTGCGACAATCTATGGTGCTGTAACAAGGTTATAATTCCCAGAATATGACGCCTTTGTCACTATTAGCGTAGTATACGTCATTATGACAAAATTATACGTCATAAAAGCATAAAAGTATAGGTTTATAATCAGCTCAAAATTAAGTTTTCATCTAAAATCTGTTCACAAGAAATTGTCTATGTCAGTCTGGACATAGTATAGGTTCCAATATTGGCAACAGGATGCTAATTAAAGTGTATGTTGATTGGTGGAACCAGGTGCCTGATACCGCTATGGCAAAGTACAAAGCGGAAATCAAAAATAAGCGACGACTAGCATCCTTCGATGGAAAAATATGGATAGCAAAACAAAAAATAAGAAAAGTGTGAAGTGAGAGTTCACATGTTGTTGTGTTGTGGTTTTTAAAATAAAAACCATTATAAAAATGAGATACACATAGATAAAAACGTAGTTGTAAAATGATAAAACAAGGGTCAGCGTAATATAAAGATATATAAGAACGTAATTATACGAAAGCGAAAGAGCAGTTCCTTATCAGGTCTTCAAAAAGATCATAAAAATGTTTTTCCCTAAAGTCTAGCTGTTCATTGAGTAGAGCTAGTGGTTCACTTTTACGATGTGCATAGATTTCAATTTTCTCTAATGCATTAAGTAACGGTCCTTTTGGGGCAGAGTGAAGGACTTTTAAATTCGTATGAATTAATCCCTCGGAATGGTTGCAAATCATTCAAATGTTGGCCAAACAAGGATTTAATACGACTGGTAGCAGCCACATGTTCTTTAAAGCGAATAGCAAAGTTACGGACAGTTTGTCCGATATATTGTTTTTCGCAGTCATCACATTGTATTTTATATACTCCTGAATTTTGATATTTAGTGTTGTTTTCTTGATTAACATTGTGTCTGTGTCTATTTTGAAGCTGATTATGGGCAACGAATGCTATTGTGAGCTCGGTATTTTTAAATAATTCATTTATTTTATCGGATATGTACCCCATGTATGTAATTTTGGAGTATTTTCGATGAGCGGATTCAGGTGCACTATGTGTATCCTGTATCTTATTAAACATGAAGTCAATGTCATTGGGATTGAAATGATTTACACTAGCAATCTGCTTCAGTATTAGTCTCTCTTTCTGTAGTTCCTCTGTGGTGAGTGGTAATTTATACACAGTCAGCAGTTACACGAGCGTCCAGGGACGACGGACCTCATCGAGCAGTGTCCATCCACCGCTCTGGCTATAATTTATTACTATTTATCTTATATATATATATATATATATATATATATATATATATATATACATACATATATATGCCTATTATAGTGTCTATACTATTTTAGCAATATGTCTTTACAGAGTCTGAAGGTGACCCTTTCATACAGTCGAAACCGGTCACTCACTCCAATAAAAAAATATTTTAACAAGATTGCAATCTAGACTGTTGTAAACTTTAATTTTAAGATTCATGGTGTCAGTTCCCCCCAGCATTGCTTCAGACATTAGTCGAGTCCATGTCATGTCGTGTTGCGGCACTTCTGCGTGCTCGGGGAGGCCCTACACGATATTAGGCAGATGTGCCAGTTGCTTTGGCTCGTCAGTGTAAAAGTGGTTTTTAACGCCACTATGGATTTAGAGGAAGTGAATCATGGACGATAAATAGTTTGGACAAGAAGAGAATAGAAGCTTTCGAAATGTGGTGCTACAGAAGAATGCTGAAGATTAGATGGGTGATCACATAACTAATGAGGAAGTATTGAATAGGATTGGGGAGAAGAGAAGTTTGTGGCTCAACTTGACCAGAAGAAGGGATCGGTTGGTAGGACATGTTCTGAGGCATCAAGGGATCACCAATTTAGTATTGGAGGGCAGCGTGGAGGGTAAAAATCGTAGAGGGAGACCAAGAGATGAATACACTAAGCAGATTCAGAAGGATGCAGGTTGCAGTAGGTACTGGGAGATGAAAAAGCTTGCACAGGATAGAGTAGCATGGAGAGCTGCATCAAACCAGTCTCAGGACTGAAGATCACAACAACAACAACAACAACAACAACAATGGATTTAGAGCTTGATGTGAGTGAGGAGGAGGAGGCGATTGGAACTACTACATTCTGGATGGTGTTAAGTCAGAAGATCGATTGCCCTTGAAAGCTCTGAAATAAGCCGATGACTTTTGGGCAATTACACGGATTAATGGTTAACCTTCTTTTTTTTTCGTTATGTCGATACGAAGTGGGAAAGAGGGCCGGTATCGGTTGTCAGAAAAACCGACCGGTGGGCAGGGAGGAGAGTGTAGTCGGTATGGTGGGTTGGTTAAGACCGAGCAGGCATCCCGTTGCGGTGATCCCAGACAGTCGGTGAGTCGGTGTCCTGCACCGTGTAACGCGTGTGTGGCCAGCTGACGCCAGAAGCATGAGGGCGCTTTGAAATTCAAATCTCCCATCGGATGCTACAGCGGGATTAGACCTTCCGTCAGTTCATTTTTGCCCCGTGTTTACACTGTAGTATATCAGGAACCCGTGTGTGATATAATTGATTCAGGCAGTAGCCTCTCATTGCTTGAGTATGATATTTGTAATCGCAGCATTTGTAAGTTTCTTAGCCTACAACCGGTCTTGCAGGAATGTCGTACTGCCAATGGGTTTGCTTATGAATGGTCGCTATAAGGTGAGTATTTCTGTGCAAGGGTTTTCTCGGCCCGTTTACTTGGTTGCTGTCAAGCATTACTAAAGTGCTGTTTGACTTCTCCTTGTTTATTTTATTCCTCTAAATAAAGCCTGTAGAATTTCACTATTTATCACACAAAATGACATATTTCTTTGCGATTTTTAAAGTAATACACATATATGGACTGTTAGAGAACTGAATTTTCTGAAACCTTATACGTGTCTGTAGCAAGTAAATTTTCATGCAAGACTAAATTCCAATGCTTAAATTTGGACGCAATAATTCTTCTCGATAGGTACAAAAACAAAGTCTACAAAATGGTTGAGGTGATGCTACACACGACTCCAGAGAGTAACGCACCACAATCGATAATTCTCTCTCGGAACGCTCTTAGTGCACAGTTGTATGGGTTGGTACCACACCGAGGACTGCCACAGGCCGCAGCTGCCATGTGTGGACAGAGATTGGTCGGTGCCACGTTAAACACCGGGGCACCGAGCTATGGCAGCCACGACTCCATTGTCTCACAGGTCGAAGGTTATACCCTTACCTTTCACCGCTCCACTGACATCACCCATGCCTCTTCCTTCCCCCAGAAGGCCATCACTGACGCTGTGGAGGCCCAAGTTCCTATGAAACTCATTCAAGCTCACCGCCCAATTCGGCCTCCACAGGCCGCCCTTCTTCTTTCTGAATCCCGCAGGCTTTACCACTCCTTCCTCCACACCTATGACAGGGATACACTCCTCCGCCAGTGGCAATTACAGTGACACATCTGGAACCTTCTTACAGCAAAGAAACGCCAGGACTGGCGCCACACACGTACACGCCTCAACTCCACCCTCCCTCTCAACTCCTCCAAGTGCCGCTCATTCTTCCACTGCCTTACTGGTAGCCATTCCACCCCACGTTACCCAATTCTCCACGACAATCGCTGCACCTCAGTAAGGCTAACCATTTTGCTTCCCACCTATCTAAGGTCTTCTCCATTCCTGATGATCCCCATTTTGATTACTCCCTCTTCCCCACCGTCCTTGAATGCACTGATATCTCTGTCACACAGCTCACTCCTAGTTTCCAGCTCTTGGATCAGTTACCCTCTCAGACATAAACACTCCCATCACCGCACATGGCGTTACACTCGGCCTCTGCTCCAAACGCAACACCACCCCTGGTCACGATGCTGTCACCTCTTGCCACCTCAAGGAATCCCCTCATTTTCTTGGCTGCCCTTGCTACCCTGTACAACGTTCTCCTCTCCATTGGCTTTTACCATGACCTGTGGATGAGTTCCCATCTCCTGTTGTTCCCTAAACCCAACAAACCCACCTCTGACACCTCTTCCTATCGTTCCATATGCCTCACTGCTGTGTTCAATAAGGTCTTTGGGTCCATCCTGCCCTGCCAGATTCATCGCCACCCAAACTAGCACCACCTACTTCCTCTTACCCAGTGTGGCTTCTGGCCCCCCTTCTCAGCGAACAACCAACTCCTTAACCTTACCAATCTTCTTTCCCTCAAACTTAACTCTCATTGCTCCACTATCTTCATTTCCCTCGACCTCCAGAATACCTACGACCATGCCTGTGATCCCAAGCTCATCTTCAGACTCCATATCTCTGCTCTCCCTATAAACTTCGTCTGTCTCGTTGCTTCCTTCCTCTCCCTACGTCACAACTATGTCAATATTCACAATTCCCACTCCTGTAATTTCTAGCCCGCTGGCGTGTCCCCAGGCTCCATCCTTTCCCCTCTCCCCTATTTCTTGTATACTGCCAGTATGCCCAAACCTTCCCTACCTGTCCATCTCCTCCAATTTGCTGATGACACCACCTTCTGGCCCTCTATCTTAACCTTCAAAGGTAAAGGTCTCAGTGTACACTGGAAACTCACCTTGACCAGTTCACTACTTGGTGCAACCAGTAGTTCCTTCGTATCAACCCTCCAAGGCACAGGCAATCATCATTGGCGTGCCCCAAGGCTCCATCCTTTCCTCTCTCCCCTATTTCCTGTATACTGCCAATATGCCCAAACCTTCCCTAACTGTCCATCTCCTACAATTTGCTGATGACACCACCTTCTGGCCCTTTATCTTAACCTTCAAAGGTAAGGGTCTCAGTGTACACTGGAAACTCACCTTGACCAGTTCACTACTTGGTGCAACCAGTAGTTCCTTCGTATAAACCCTCCAAGGCACAGGCAATCATCATTGGCTGCTCCACCCGCTCCTTCCATCTCCATGATTTCTACCTTACTATTTATGATCGTCCTATTCACGTCACTCCTACCCTAAAATACCTTGGCCTCAGTCTTGACCGCCACCTAACCTGGACTTCCTATCTCCTTATGATCCAACACAAAACCCACAATAGATAGCTGTCTGGCTGGACGTGGGGGCTGCACCCTTCCATCATCCTTCACACATAGAAGTCCTCGATCCGCCCCATCCTTTGTTATGCCAGTGTCGCTTGGAGTTCCGCCCCCTTCCCCCCCCCCCCCAGATTCCATAAAGCCTTCCAAATCCTGGAACACCATGCACTTCGCAACGCCTTCCGTATCCGCCTTCCGTCACCCACACGCATCGTCTATGACCTAATCCCCTTACCCCACCTTCTTCTTTTCCTTGTACACATCCACACCCTGTACATTGTCCACCGACTCGATACCCCTATCCTCTTGTGTCCCGCTGTACAAGTTAAAAGTGTAAAAATCACACAGAGCGAGACAATTAAGAAAAGAAAAGAAAAGAAAAGAAAAATAAAAAGAAAAACACTGGAAACGATGGTGCACTCATGTAGAATAAAAACCGCTGATAGGGACCTACCAAGGGACTGGAGGCCAGGAAGAGGGGAAAAAAAGCTATAGGAGGTATAGGAGGCAGTTCTCTTCAGTGCACCGAGTCGTGTGCAGCTTCGAGTTACCGGCGAGTCTACTAGCTGCAGTGTTCGTCCGTCATCTCCAAAGGCATCATAGGCCACTTCTAGAATCTACATGGGCATTACTCAGAGGCACAGAGACAGAACTTTAATATTTTACAGGACTTGCAATAATTTCAAACGTATAATTGTGCTGGACATTTCACAAGAAGAAGCATTATTTAAGTCGAGTGTTTCTTCGTATTTAATAAATACCATTTTATTACTATATGTTGAGAATCTTTCTGATCAAAGATAACCTACGCCTCCTTCTTGCAGTCCCAACGGTGCTGGGTTCTACAGAACTGCATTTGACTTTAACTGACACACTAAGTATTTTATTGGAGAAACAAATCCCCGCCATTGTTTTCCTGAAGTTCTTCCTCTGAATAGTGCTCTTGTTCTACAGCAGAATTGTGATCACTGGCTATTGTACAATCATCTTTTTCGTCTATTTCTTGACCTGTATCAATGACACATTTCTCTATCCACCGACTAACAATTTCATCAGACTGGAGAAAATTAAAAGTGTCACGTTCCTGCGACCAAATTTTGTAATACACTGTACTGAAGAAAACAGGCCCTTAGTTCACGAGGCGAGATCTAGGAGACCCTAACGCCTGTCAGTAACACGTGTAACAACAAACAAAGAAGGCAATAACGCAACCGACTGTAAAACATTGTAAAGTTGGCAATCTATGGAGGGTTGGGGACAGTATAGAAGCATTCAATCACAGCTGAAGTTACAGAGAGAGTTCGAAAATTTTCACGCCATCTGAGAGACCACACATTGTGAGCTGAGGGTTAAGGATCTTTTGGGCAGCGACTGAATTCAGCGTATTGGTTCTATCACTATCAAGCAGAAAGGAATTTTCTTTTAAATTTTACCCCAACTAAAACTTCAAGTTGTACCAGTGTTTTCCTGTCAAAGGAAGCAACGCCGTTACTGTGCAGGATTGTAAATTTAAGGCAGGTCATTTTGGTGATTGTGAGGCTGAGGCGATGCTGCTCCTTTTGGGCGAGTCCCCGGATGCCTTAACTGACAAATCGGGTGTTACCAACATGATACAATATAGGATATGCCTTGCTGACGATTTTCAGTGCGTCAACCCCCATATAGATTGACACCACCCGCAATGAAAATATTGCGTCAGCTGGTGGAGCGCATCCCTCTCTTATCTTTCTAGTTACAATGGCTGAAGAATGCGGTTATCGACTGGTGGTTGGGTAGACTATTAAATAAGAAGTTTGTTCGTGAATCTATGCCACTATCTAACTTGCACCACTGTTTCACCTGGTTTTCATAAGCTCGTTTTTCTTCTATTCTCGATCTTAATCAGGCTTACCACCAGACCCCATTAGCCAAAACTGTAGACAGGTGACAGCGTTTTGTATGGATTGGAATTTATTCGATTTTATCTGTGTACTAATTGGCTTATCAACTTGGGCTGCTGTTCTCTCTAGACATTTGGATAATGTTTCCAGAGATGTAAAATTTAAATCTTAGATGACGTTGTAGTTTATAGTATTAGCTTCCAACAAGATTTGCAACACCTGGAGGAGGTTTTGAGCCGAGTTCTTGCCACTGGTCTTACTGTTAAGCATTCCAAAATTAATGTAGCTAAGCAGAAGATTTCTCTTCTTGGTTATTTGGTTTCTACTGGCGGGACCCGAGTGGATAGAGAGAGGACCTAGGCCCTACACAAAAAAAAAAAACAGACAAGGACAGGTGTTGCCCAGTTCATTGTCCATTACTTTGTTTAGAAATACTTCCACAGTAGAGGGAGGCGACCATTCAGATTTGGCACAACTTTGAAATGTAGAGAAGTCCTGATCGCACAATTCTTTATTAAGCGTCATGCGTTTAAATATTTTATCGTCAGACTGAAGCTGTGGAATGAACTGTACACGAAATTAATGACAGAAAATATACATAAGTGCGTATCTAAGTACGTATTCCACTACACAGATATTCCAAATAGTGTCGTACTTACATAAAAACACATTTTAGTACAAGTTCACAAAAGTGAGCACATGAACTGAATACAATACAAATATCCTGTCATGTAGGCACATTTTTTGTCCCATCGTCTATCGAATAGAACCAGTGCTAAACGGTGCGTGGCGATTGAACTTACAAGAGGTAAACGATGGCCAGCAGGTGGTGCTAACATTGACTGAAGAATGCGAATCAGACAGTAAATTTACTGACTACTGTACACTGCGATTAAATACAGTCAAAAATATTGTTACTCTTATAGAAGAGATACTCAAACTAACACCATGAAAAGTGCATCGTTAGGTAACATCGTAAGAAACGTTGCAGAGGCAGTCTTTAGTCAGTAATCAAAACAGAAGACAATTTTAGGCACTAAATGGTGTGCTACAATATAAACGTAAAATAAATATGAGTAATAAGTAACATGTGAATGTGAAGGAATAAGTTCACGACCATCACAAAATAAATGTACATAATTATCATAAAATATAGTCAAATGTCATAACAGTATCATTTAGGTGAGCCAGAATTGGTGGTTACAACTTTAAATGAAAGAAATATTACACAATAAATGGGTATTTTTTGTTAACTTAGTGTAAGATCGTGCAGCTGTGTAGCTATTATCAGTTTTCAACTCTTATTGTGGAATATTACATGAGTATGACCAACTGTAATCACTACATTAGTCGAAAAACAATGAATGACATGCAATGTAACCATTTAGGTAAGCCTAGGATGGTGTCAACAATTTAAAATGAAATTTTACAATTTTCCTTTATTTTATAAGTATGTTAAAAAACAAAGGTACAATTTCAAACATATATAACAACTCTGTTTTAGTAGACTAGCGAGGACATCCAAAATGCTGGTATAACAAAGTATGGGGTGGATCAAGGATTTGTAGGTGTGAAGGACGGTGGAAGGATGTAGGCTCTATGTCAGGCAAGACGAGAGTTTCAGAATGTGGAGTCTGTTGTGGGCTTTGTGTTGGATCATAAAAAGATGGGGAGTCCAGGTGAGGTGATGGTCGAGGGTGAGGCCTAGGTGTATCATGGTAGGAGTGCTGTGGAAAGGACAACCATAAACGGATGGTAAAATCGTGGAGCTGGAAAGTGTGGGTGGTATGACCTTGGTCTTGGAAGGGTCGATGTGAAGATCCACTGCCTGCACTAGGCAGTGAACTGTTTCAGGTGGGTTTGAAAGTATACTTTGGCACTGTTGAAAGGGACGATACAGGGTCAGGAAAATGTTATACTTTGGCACTGTTGAAGGGGAGGATACAGGGCCAGGAAGACGGTGTCATCAGCAAATTGGTAGCAGATGTGAGCAGGTGGGGTAGGTTTGGGTATATCTGCAGCATAAAGGAGATAGAGGCGAGGGAAAAGGTTGGAGCCTCAGAGCACGCTGATGGAGGGATAGAATGCATGGGTGTTGGTATTGTTGATACTGACATAAGAGGGACTACAGGAGTAAGCAACGAGACAGAGAAAATTGTTACAAAGAGCGTAGCTCTGGAGTTTAAGGAGAAGACTGGGATGCCAGACATGGTCATAGCCAATTTCTGGAGGTCGAAGGAAACTTCGAAAGAGGAACAATGGGAGTTACGTTGGAGGGAAAGAAGACTGACAAGATTAAAGAGCTGGTCATCGGCTAAGAAGGAGGATCACAAGCCACACTGGGTATGGGGAAGGAGGTGGAGCTGGTTACGGTGGCGCTGAATGCATTGGCAGAGGATGGTCTCAAAGACCTTACTGAACATGGAGGTGAGGGAAGCGAAGTGATAGGAAGAGTTGTAAGAGTGTGGTTTGTCCAGTTTAGGGAACAGTGGGATGTGGGAAGTTTTACACATGTCAGGGTACAAGCCAATGTAGAGAATGAGATTGTCAAGGTAGCAACGATAGCCAGGATGGAGGGGCGGGATTTCTTGAGGTGGCGGTAAGTGACACTGTTGTGGAGAGGGATGGCATGCCGCCCATAGTGGCCGAGCGGTTCTAGGCGCTACAGTCTGGAGCCACGCGACCGCTACTGTCGCAGGTTCGAATCCTGCCTCGAGCATGGATGTGTGTGATGTCCTTAGGTTGGTTAGGTTTAAGTAGTTCTATGTTCTAGGTGACTGATGCCCATCGACGTTAAGTCCCACAGTGCTCAGAGCCATTTGATCCATTTTTTGAAAGGAGAAAAACTTGGAGAGGTGGGAAGCAAAATGGTTAGCCTTACTGAGGTTGTCATGGAAAGGGTGGTCTTCGTGGAGAAGGGTGTAATGTGAGGCAACATGGCTACCAGTAAGGTGGTGGAAGGCAGAGGAGTAGTTGATAGGAATGGCAGAGTTAAGTCATGTACTTGTCTGGAGCCAGTCATGCCGTTTCTTTGTTGTTAAGAGGTTGCAGATCTGTACTTGCCAGTGTCATAGGAGGGTATCTTGGTCACAGATGCAGAGGAAGGAGCAGTAGAGTCTCTGGGATTCATGGAAAAGAAAGACAGCCCATGGAGGAAGAGTAGGGTGGTGAGGGTGGATAAGTTTGTTAGGAACACCAACCTCCACAGCATTAGCGATGATTTACTGAAGGAACAGAGAGGCATGGGGGATGTCAGCGGGATGGTGGTAGGAAAGAGGGTCGTTTTTGACCTGTGAGGCAATGGATTCCTGGTATGCATCCCGGTCAGCTCGTTGGTAGTCATGGCAGGGCAGCTAGCAGGGGGCTGGATTTGGGCAATGTGCTGAGGAGATGTTGAGAACTACTGGGAGGTGATTGGTACCAAAGGGGTCAAGGACATCCGTGGCGATACGACCAAGGAGGTTGGGGCAAGTGATGATGACACCTGTCATGGAGCTACTTTTGGGATGGGTGATCTGTGAGATGGGAACAAGATCACCATGGAGGGTTTCGAGGAACTGATGCCACCACCAAAGGTAGCACGGTCGCAGCTGACAATGTTGAGGTATGTGGTAATAATTGTTGGAGAAGGTGTGACCAACATGGGAGATAAATTCATAGGGAAGAGGAACTGTGGATCAGACGTACATAGCGGCACATGTGATGATGGGGGAAGGGTGGGGAAGAAAGATGCTGCTGAGGGTGAGGTGTTTGGTTGTCATTGAGCTGCAGTTGTGGCAGGACAGGGACATAGAGATATGCTTCAGGTGGCCAGTAGTGACCCCACCTCCCTCTATCAAATGGGGATTGTCAGTGCAGTGAAGGAGGTAAAGAGAGGTGTGGACAACATGATGACGTTGGGGGAAGGATTCAGTAAGGGATGAAGGAGTTGACCTAGTGCTGGGACAGGATACACATGAAGAGGTATTTGTTGATGTATAGGAGATGATACTGTTGGCGCGCCAGGGAGAGTGGGCAGAGGGAAAAGAGGGGCTTAAATGAGGGTGTCCAGGTGGGTGAAGATGAATTGGGCCTGGTTGTTGGAGTATGTGGTGTAGAAATTGAAATGAATGATGGAACAGGTGACAAAGGAGATCTGCTGGAGGGTGTGGGGGCATTGGAAGAGGTGGATATTCTGGAGTATGATGGTCAGGAAACAGATTATGTTGTCAGCCATCTGGAATGGGCAGAGGGAATTGATGGATTGGATGGGCTGATCGATGGCGTGAATGGGATCAGTTAGTTTGGGATTGGTGGGAAGGGGTTTGGCCTTGCATTTGGAGGAGTAGATAGGGTGCGAATCGTTGAAGGTGTTGCAGGAGGGAGGGGAGGCGAGGTTAGGACATTTTTTGAGGAAGTGGGAGGATTTACAGTCGGGCTAGGTGGGGGTGGGGGGGTTGTAGCTTTGTGTGAGGTGGACATTGTAGAGGAGACAGCATTGGCGGTGATAGCATTGAGGAGGAGAATGGAAGGGGTCAATGGGGTGGCGACAGTTGAAAAGCAAAGCTCCCTGAGTGAGAAGGTGATGTATGGAGGAGGCGGACGCCGTGAACACATGTGCCAGAAAGGTAGTCCTGGAGCTGTTATAGATACATCAGGCTGAGCAGATTTCCAGGGCAGGGTGGCCATTCAGTTCTGCCAATAACCTCACCTTCATTACCACAGAGCTGAGCTTTGCAATCACAGCAGTGAGGGTTTGTGAACGATGAGGAAGTTAGGACTGACAGGAAGAGGAGGAGGTAAGTAAATATGTGAGAGACATGTGGGCTAAAGATGATATGGGGAAGTTTCTGGAAGAGGTCAGTGTGGAAAGAGAGAGAGAAGGGGATTGGATAAGGACAGAGCCTTTGTGGGGCATAGACTGAGGGATGAGGGCACTGGGGATATACTTGCAGATTTTTAGTGTGTAGGCATTGAGGAATTTAAACTACTGGCCATTAAAATTACTACACCACGAAGATAACGTGCTACAGACGCGAAAATTAACCGAGAGGAAGAAGATGCTGTCATACGCAAATGATTAGCTATTCAGAGCATTCACACAAGGCTGGCGCCGGTGGCGACACCTACAACGTGCTGACATGAGGAAAGTTTCCAACCGATTTCTCATAAACAAACAGCAATTGACCGGCGTTGACTGGTGAAACGTTGTTGTGATGCCCTGTGTAAGGAGGAGAAATGCGTACAATCACGTTTCCGACTTTGATAAAGGTCGGATTGTAGCCTATCACCATTGCGGTTTATCGTATCGCGACATTGCTGCTCGCGTTGGTCGAGATCCAATGACTGTTAGCAGAATGTGGAATCGGTGGTTTCAGGAGCTTAATACGGAACGCCGTGCTGGATCCCAATGGCCTCGTATCACTAGCAGTCGAGATAACAGGCATCTTATCTGCATGGCTGTAACGGATCTTGCAGCCACGTCTCGATCCCTGAGTCAACAGATGGGGACGTTTGCAAGACAACAACCATCTGCACGATCAGTTCGACGACGTTTGCAGCAGCATGAACTATCAGCTCGGAGACCATGTCTGCGGTTACCCTTGACGCTGCATCACAGACAGGGGCGCCTGGGTGCACGAATAGCAAAACGTCATTTTTTCGGATGAATCCAGGTTCTGCTTACAGCATCATGATGATCGCATCTGTGTTTGGCGACATCGCGGTGAACGCATATGGGAAGCGTGTATTCGTCATCGCCATACTGGCGTGAAGGTATGGGGTGCCATTGGTTACACTTCTCGGTCACCTCTTGTTCGCGTTGACGGCACTTTCAACAGTGGACGCTACATTTCAGATGTGTTACGACCCGTGGCACTACCCTATGTTCGATCACTGCGAAACCATATATTTCAGCAGGAGAATGCTCGACCGCATGTTGCAGGTCCTGTACGGGCCTTTCTGGATACAGAAAATGTTCGCTGCTGCCCTGGCCAGCACGTTCTCCAGATCTCTCACAAATTGAAAACATTTGGTCAATGGTGGCCGAGCAACTGGCTCGTCACAATACGCCAGTCACTACTGTGGTATCATGTTGAAGCTGCATGGGCAGCTGTACCTTTACACGCCATCCAAACTCTTTTTGACTCAATGCCCAGGCGTATCAAGGTCGTTATTGCGGCCAGAGGTGGTTGTTCTGGACACTGATTTCTCAGGATCTATGCACCCAAATTGTGTGAAAATGTAATCACATGTCAGTTCTAGTATAATATATTTGTCCAATGAAGAGTCGGAGCTCCCAAGAACCTCAAAGAAGATTAAAACCAAAAAGAATTACTTTTGAATACATTATGAGAGAGGTAGTGATCAATATCTAGTGATTCTCCAACAGAAAGGGGTTCCTACTCAACGGTCCGAAGATGACCACAGTAGTGGTCGAAACCGGTCACCTTGATAAATAAATCGTGATCAAGACTGTTTTTAATAGTAAAAACTAAAAAGATTTTCAGAATTGGAACCAGAAATGTACAGACCATGATTAAGACTGGTAAACTTAAACAGGTAATAGATGAGATGAAAGAGAGAAGCATTGGAATACTAGCGATGCAAGATACAAGATACACTGACGAAGACACAGTGGATTCATAAGGCTTCATTATACTGAAGGGGAAACCAGGAGCTATAGTGGGAAACGAAAAACATGCACGTAGATGCTTTGGTACAGTCTTCATAGTAGTACCCTGCACACCAGTGGAGAAACAAAAATGTAGAAAGACTAACTGAACTGTGTCGAGAACACAAAATGAGATTGATGACAACACACTTCAGGGCCAAACCGTGTTAGAAAAAGACATGGGCAAACCAATGCACCCGCCTTGGGGAATTCCAAATTGACCACATAGCAATCAGCTGGACAAATTCTAAAGAGATCATGAACACAAAGGTCAGGAAGAGCACAAGAATAGAATCGTATCAGTATCTTACAGAAGTTAAGTGCCTTTGGATTCCAAACAGGGACAGACTGTCACAGGCGAATGGAAGAACAGAAAACATAAAGGTAGACAGAGACATATTAAGACACAATCGATCCAGATATGAAGAAGGAATTGAATCATTCAATGAATAGGACGACATGAAGCGAAATATGGCGAAACAGGTTGAACTATGGGGAAAGGAAGAAAAGAAGTAGAAACATTGGTGGTGGAACAAGGAATGTGAGGAAGCGGTAGAGACTCGCAGGAAAGCCTGGAGAGACTGGAGCAGCAAGAAGGACCCAGAAAAATGGGAACTTTTCTTAGGAGCAAGAAAGGAAGCAGCCCGAACAGTAAGATGGACCAGAAGACAGAAGCAGGAACGGGACGAGATTGAGACCAACTTCAGGAAAAACAACAGCAGACACTTATTTGGGAAATTCAAAAAGAGTCTGATTAGATAGAAGGGTAGAGAACTGTTTATAAGAGATAAGAAAGGGGAGCTAACTGTCAGTGCGAAGGAGAACTGTCGGATTTTTGCAGAGCACTTTCACGACCTGCTGAACTGTGAATCACCTGAAGAAGAGCTGGAACTGGGGACTGACACAGAAGAGAGAGAGCCACGCCCTCCACCCAGGGATGAAGTTTCACGTGCCATAAGCGATCTGATGAATAATAAGGCAACTGGAGAAGATGGTATAGCAGCCGAGATAATAAAGTTGGGAGGCAACAAAGCAAAAGACAACATGACCAACATAATTCACCAGATCTGGAGAATAAAGAGGTTGCCAGAAGAATGGAAGAATGCAATTTTAGTACCAATACATAAGAAGGGGGACAAGAGAGATGCAAACAAATACAGAGGAATATCGCTACCAGAGGTCCGATACAAGGTGCAATCAAAACTGTTGCTCAAGAGAGTAAAAGAACAGGTAGAAAGTACAGATGGAGACTACCAAGCGGAATTCAGGAAGGAAAGTGGTTGTATAGAACAGATATTTATCCTGAAGCAACTGACAGAACATAGGGCCTTAAAAAACAGAAAGACAGTAATAACCTTCGTGGACTTCACAAAGGCATATGACTCCATCGACAGCCAGACTCTTATTAGGATCCTGCAGAACAGAGGACTAGATGGAACTACACAAGAACTCATAAAAGAAATTCTGACAGACACAAAAGCAAGGGTGACATTCAGAGGAGCACTGTCAGAAGAATTTGATATCAAGACTGATGTTACACAGGGAGATGGATTGTCACCATTGTTGTTCAATATAGCACTGGACGAAGTGATCAGTGGAGAGCAACAAACAAGGAAATAGGAATACCAAAGACCCATGTGGGGGACAAAAAGGACAACAGGGCTCACGTGGACTGCCTAGCCTTTGCAGATGACATAGCTATAGTAAGTGAGACGGAAGAAGACGCAAAGACACGACAACTTAAGTAAGGTAGCCAGAAAGGTGGGACTGAGGATCGCCTATAACAAGACAAAGACATTAAACACTACTGCAGACTGGGAAACACCGGAAGGCAGTGTACAAATGGTGGACAATTTTAAATACCTGGGAGAATTTATAATTGGAAGGAACAGGAGCAAGGAGGGAATAACAGAGGGGATAAAGAAGATAAGTTCAGCCTTCTGCATGACGAGAGAGATATACAATAAAAAGAATATATCCACAGAGGCAAAGATAAGCCACTACAAGGCAACAGTGAGGAATGCAGTATTGTATGCTGCTGAGACTATAACACTAGGAAGAAATGGGGCAGAATAACTAGAGAAAGAAGAGAGAAAAATATTAGGTCCCAAAAACGGTGGAGAGAGGTGGATGAGAAGACCAATGGAAGAATTGTACCGGACCATGAGAACAATATCCGGGGAAATCAGACTCAAAAGGGCAAGGTTTTCTGGGAATGTAGTTAGGATGAGTATGGACAGAATGCCGAAGAGAGTGTGGAAAACAACAGGTTGGACAAGGGGAAAGACAGGAACAAAGTGGGTTGTTGAACTTCGGAAGGACAGGTTGGAATTGCGGATCGAAGTCGAAGGAAAGGAAAATGGGGGGAACAGATATAGACCGACAAATATGCCGGAGATCAATGACAGAGAAGAATACAGGAAAAGATTAGAATGTCACCAGTGGAGCCGCCAGCAAAAACGGAAACTGAAGATCTCGGAAGAAGAGCGGGAGAGAAGAAGAGAAAGAATGAAGAGGTTCTAGGAGAAGAAGAGGAAAGTGCAGTCCACGAAGGGGCTACCCGTGGTCCTACATAGGCCGTAACGCAAGAAAAAGAAGAAGATACAAGGTAAGAACTTGCGTTTGTTGTGAGCCTGAAACTGTGACATGTGATTATGAGTGGATATTTTCTATGTTGTGAGGTTAAGTACATGCTGTGAATGATATGTAGAAGGATTTATGACAGTTATGTTTATACTTTACTTGATATTTTACTTGACGTTTCCTTGAATGCGTGACATTCTTCTTTGACAGAAACAAGTCTCTATGGAAGATATGGTGCAGGCAGGATCTGACATGTTGTGGAAATTTATATTCTTCAGAAGTTTCTATTATGATGAAGAAATGGTTCTGTCATAGTATGTTGAAAAGTGAGTTTTGATTTGCAATGCTTGTCTCTTTGTCTGTGTCAGATGAGTATACGATGCGAAAGATGCCTCGTTTGTTCGATATTTGAGCCACAGTCAGTACGTTGTGAGGTTGAAAGTGAATCTGATGTGCTGTGAGGTTACCACCTTAACGCTCAGTGGCTTATACTGACTGAGCATATGACGAGTGTAACAAGGTCAAGGTCACTCCCGCCGAGGCAGTACATCTTTTGTCTTCCATTTTCTGTGTTACTTCCTACTCTTGTTCTGTCCTATGTCTATGGGAATGTAGATTTATTACAATGGCTGGATAAGGTGTGAGAGCTGTTTAAAAAGGTTGGCCATGTGCGAGAAAATGTGTACCTCCACATGACACAAAAGTGAAATGATTGATTAGGGTTGCGTGAGACATGGCGGGTTGGGTCAAGGGAACTAATAACTGTGATTAAGGCCTCGATATGGAGTCTGTTTCACTGATGATTAATTATGTAAATTACAGTTTCTCCAGCTGACGTGGTGGTTAAGACTGTGTTGGTCCCAGTTCTCTATGGAACAAAGCAAGTAGTAGTCCGAGATTAACACTAGTATGATTTTTGTAGCAGTAGGTTTTTCGAGCTGCAGCAACCGATATTTGATGTCCGTCTGAGAACAGTGCCGAAACATAGTATACACTCGCCTACGTCAGCTACTAATCGTGGCCTTTTGCTGTTGACCCATCTTGTACCTCCATTTAGCATCTGAAACTCTTTGTTAATCTTCTGCATTCTTCTGAGGAACACAGCTTCTCTGTCGCCTCTTGCAACACCCTGTCCCCTCTAAAAACATTCCAGTTATAGTTCCTGAACTTTTCTCTTAGACTTAAATGTAATAACTTATTATGTGCTTCAAGAATTATAAATTGGGAAATTTACATCTTTGTCTAAGTAGATCATTTCAATCTTGCTATTAATAAGTACCAATTGCGTGGAAGTTTAATGTAGTGAAAAATGTGCAGCAGTTTTGATATTTCTCCTATTGTTTCCACCGATGGGATGCTACATGTTGGTTCTGAGTGAAGGTAGCGACACTGACCTGAATATACTGCACAACAGACTTGATAACATCCATTTTTGTACCTCTTGGCTGTGTTGTTCAATACTAATCAGGGGAAAATTTTGAAAAAATAAGGTCTCCTTATTTACAACACTACACACTTTTAATAACTACCTCAGATTCTGATAAAAATTCATGTAACAGGCATCTATTCTACAAGCTCTCACACACTGGTTGAGTTGGCGTAAGTCACTCCTCACAAGAAGAACGAGGCCCACATACCTGGCAACAGCGGTAAGTACAATACCACATGAGAACAGTGTTAACATGTATGTTCATTTCATTTCGTAACTCAGAAATTTCAACGTCACAGCAGCTACACATAGCGCGAGACAGTCTGCATACATCACTTTGCTGGAGGTCCTCACCGCCGCACTGGAGAAATGGCGCGACTCCAGGATACCACTGTGCCGATAAGACAAAAGACTGGGGATCCTCTGGTAGTTGTGGATGTTTCGAAACAAGTCTGCGGTGACCGCCGTCAGCGTGGTGGCATAAAATGTCATGATATAGGCAACCAACCACACAAAGGTGATGGAATCCTTTCTTTCTCGCGTGTATAGCTTGCAACCAGCTTACCACATGTGCTGTTACTGCCACGTTAATGACGAGAACAATAGCTGCGTACAGTGTACCAGCACGTGTCCTCCGTAGCTCACACTTCTCAGCGTCCACTGTGAACGGCGTCAACCCGAAAATCCTGCAGGTGGCGTGGTGTGGTGCTACTGATCTTAAGAGGTCTCTTCTACTCGCCATTTCTACATCGGCTAGAACTACAGGATACCTTCGTTACCTGTGATGAAAGAAAAAATTTCCCCACTTATAGTAAGCAAGACGCTTGCATTAGAAAGAGAATTAACCTGAAGACATCTGCATGTGACTGATTAACAGAGTACACTCAGCCTGAAGATGGCACTTCCACGTCAGATGAGTTTTCCTTGACTCATGGAGTAAACATACGCATGACCAAACAGCCCCTTCATAGCCTCTATTTTTCGACATCTGAAATCGACACAAAGATGCAACAATTATAACAAAACAGAACTTGACCATCCAGTACAGTTGCCGCACCTCTACAAGCCGAAAATAGTGAAAAATGAGAACTTGAATACTCATAATTCCTTGAGTATGATGTGTAGGGAAATTTTGGTTGTTTGATCGTATAAGTTCTTATGTTCATTTCAGAAAGTGAGCTATCTGTCCTTGCTGTAATACATTTATTAATTACTACAAGTATTATTATTGTTACGCAAAAGCCATCTATCAACCTCATTGCAAAATTTACTGTTACGAATATCTGTGAGAAGTCTTGCTTACATCTCAGACATAGCCAGAAAGGTTTAAAGATTCTGAGTGAAGTAACAAAATTAATGAAAATAAATAAGGCAGTAAACAAGAAAAGTTAAGACGGAATGTTGGATCGTAATCGGGACCGTTACAGACGGCGCACTAAATCACCTGGAGAGGGGAAGTGATGGTTGCCACTTGAAGGAGTAATGTCGACAATCATGTAGTTACGCCAAGCAAATCTAAATCATGTGGAAGAATGGAAATTCATATTCAGTTTCAATCATACACGAGATTAGTACCTCAGATTTTATCGGAAATTTTTTTGCCAATATGGGATGACAGTAAACTGAGCTTTTCCGTTATCAAGTTTCCTTCTTAAGGTAATGCTGTCTTTTATTTTATTTTACTTCCATTTGGGTATAAGTTTTTAATATAAGTTTTGTCGTGTAATGTGGGATAGTACCAATCGTTTCCTGCTATTTTTTGCTATGTAAGATAGACCTCAATATTTGTTTTATTGTGGTGTTCATGCTCGATTGTAAATACATTTTTGTGTGAATTCAAGGAATGGAATAACAATGTGGGAAGAACAGATTGTTATTCACCATATAGGGGACTGACTGAGCTTCATACATGCACAATGAAAAACCAGCCTAAATACTCAGCTTTAAGACAAAGTCCTCCTTCCAAAATAGAAATCACACACGTATTCAGACAAGCACAACTCCCGCAGACATGGCCATTTCCTCTGGACACTGGGAAAAAGAGAGAGGGGAACGACTAATTAGTTCCTGTAAATAACATTCATTTGTAATGGGTAACACATTATTTTAACCCAACAAAAGGAGACGTTACCCATGGATATCAAATTTGAATAGGGAAAGATATCAGTTGCACTGAGGTTTAGGAACTGTTTGAAGAATGCCAAAGCTTATCCAGCAGCGGATATAAATCCAGACCACAACCTAGTAGTGGGAGGAATACAAGTGAAGTTGAAAAAAATCTGGAGAGGTAAAGCAAAAGAAAGAATAAACATAGAAAGACTCAAAGAGGTAGGAAAGGCATCAGATTTGGAAAACAGACCGATGGTAAAATGGGAAAGAGGTACTGTTGATGAAAGTGTTAATGACAAATGGAAAACAATGAGGGAAGGACTCATGGACTCTGCCAAAGAATTAATAGGAATTAGAGTTTCCCAAAGTACCAGGAAATAATGGATAACAGAAAACATGTTGAAAAAGATGGAAGAGCGGAGAAAGTGCAAAAACGTAGAAACTGAAGAAGGCAAAAAGAGGTACAGGAAACTGAATAATGAATTAAGAAGAGAAACTGAAGAAGCAAGGTAAAAATCTATGAAATAGAGAAAAAGGAGAAAGAGGGAAAGTACGAAATGATGTACAGACTGGTTAGTGAGACAGTTTTTGAACGTAAAAGAAAGAGGAATAACATGGAAATAGAAAGAGCGAATGGTACAGCCACAGGAGCTTTTGAACAGACGGCAGGAATATATTGAATGTCTGTATAAGTGGGATGAAAAAAGAAGCGAAATTAATATTGAAGAGGAGCAATATGTGCCGGAAGATGGTAATGGATTCACCATGTTGGAAGCAACAGTAGAAAAGGCGCTGAAGGAGATGAAGAATAGAAAGGCATGTGGAATTAACGATATGCCAGCAGAACTGGAGAAGAGTCTGGGAAACAATGCAGGAAAAGAAATAATCTACCTCTGTAATGAGTTATATGACGGAGGGGAATGGCTTGAGGACTTCCTGGTAACATTTATGATACGAACAGAGAAAAAGAGAAACACTAAAAAATGTGAAGAGCATAGGACCATCAGTCTAATTTCTCATGCAGCTGAAGTTTTGCTGAGAGTGTTGAATAGAAGTCGATGTGGCAAGCTGGATAGAGGGATTGCAGAGGAGCAGTTCAGATTTAGAAGAGGATAAGGAACAAGAGATGCTATTGGCATGTTAAGAACTATAGGGGAAAGATGTATGGAAAAAGATAGAGAAATTTTAGCTGTTTTTACAGATTTAGAAAAGGCTTTTGACAGATTTCAGTGGAACGAGTTGATGGATATACTGAAGAGGAAAGGAGTAGATTGGAAAGAGAGACGACTGATACAGAATCTATACATACACCAGAAATTTAGGATAAGGATTGGAAATCAACTGTCAGAAGGAACCAGCATTGGACGTGGTGTTAGTCCTTACTGTTGTTTAATGAATACGTTGGTGAGATTATTGCGAAAAGCTTAGATGGGAAAAGGGGAATATGTATTGGTGGAAAGAGAATAGAATGTATACGATTTGCTGATAACATGGTACTAGTGCAGAAAGTGAGCGGACACTGAATAACATGCTGAAAGATCTGACTGAAGCTTGTGTGGAATATAGGATGCAAATAAACACAGCAAAAACGCAGAGTATGGTCATCAGTAGAAGAAGCAGACTGTCCAGTATTAAAATAGGACAAGTTACCATTAGCCAAGAAAGTGCATTTAAATATCTTCGAAGCACAACTGAAGACTTGAGATGTCACCAGGATGTGAAAACTCGAATTGCCATAACGAAGGAGGCAGTCAACAGAAAGAGGAGACTGTTATGTGGCAAATTAGATACAGGTCTAAGGAAAAGGCTTGGCAAATGTTTTGACTGGAGTATAGCACTATATGGGGCAGAAACATGCACGCTAAGACGAGAGGATGAAAAAAGGTTACAAGCATTTGAGATGTGGATGTGGAGGAGAATGGAGAGGATAAGCTGGATGGAAAGAGTAACGAAAGAGTATTGGAAAGGGTTCGTGAGAGAAGATGACTGCTGGAAGTCATAAGAGAAAAAGAGAAAGGAAAAAGAACTGGTTAGGACATTCACTGAGCAGGGACTGCTTGCTAGCCGATGCTTTGGAAGGAGTGAGAGGAAGATGGAGATATAAGATGATAGACGACATAAAGGGAAGATGAAATTATGCGGACCTGAAGAGGGTGACAGAAGACCAGACAGCCTGGAGAACTACCATGTGAAAACCTGCCTTTTGGCAGAACACTAATCATGATGACTGGGGCCTGAGTCATGCTAAGTTGTACTCCAGCGCCCAGAGACAGTGGCAATGTCTGTATGGGTTGTGCTTGTGTGAATGCGTGTGTGTTTCTTATTTTGTTGGACCTGATTACTCCACACCTGTCTGCACATTTGATTATAGTGCCTGCAATGCTCCCTCGCCAGTGAGTGGTGTCGTAAACCTGCTTCGCAGAACTGGTTGCTTAATAACAACATTGCCAATGCCTCGTACCTGACGTGTCCGTCGCTCCCGTAAGCTCAACATCACTAAACTTATTCCTGGTGCAACATTCCTCGTCCTTTCCGAGAAGATTAGTCCCGACTCTTTAGTAAATGGCTCCCACTAAACTACCTAAATACCAATTAGTTTCATGTTGAGAACATTCCCCCCCCCCCCAATTCACAGTGTAGTGTCCCCCACACTCAACACCTCCCCACCAATTTATTCCATCCTTAACTAACTGCCACGTAGCCCTATTATGACCTTACATACTAATTAAGTGCTTAAAACTAATTGCTTCCCCAGCCAAGGCTGGTCAACAATTCTTCAGGTAATTGGTGTGTTGGCGTGTCTTCAGAGTATGCCTTCTTGCGTATTTTCCAGGAATGCAGTACACAGAGGCCTGCTAGAAACCCGTCACAGACGTCAGTCGAAACGCTTACTACTAACACTTCATGCCTCTGTTGTTCTGGGAAATGGTGTAATACGCTGCCACATTTGCTCCATCAAAATTCTCCCATGCTGGGACTCTATTAATTTCTCTCACGATTGCATGAGTTGTGGAGTGAGTGAGTTATTTAAATACGTTAAATTTAGAATTGGGAGCTGTTTCTGTCTAGTTGCGATTGAATCTGAATCGCGTTCCCAGCTTCTGACTCACGATAAAGTTAGAAATTTCTATGCCTCTCGTGCTCCATTTCCTCTCTTAACGTGTGCATTCGCTGAGTTAAGGCAGCAACTGCTTTCGTATTAGCGGTAGCTCGTGTTTCCATCATTTTTTTTCTACCATAAGAAAACACACACATTCTCATTTAACCATCCCAGACACAAGAATCTAACCACAAATTAATTCTTCCAGCGAATCATCTACGATTTGCACTTAGTACAGTTACTATCGAGATGACAATTCGCTTACACTCAGAACAAGTAGCTTCTACAGCTGTGGTATATGGCTATTTGTGCCCAGAGAATTTACAAAATGGACACCCTAATGTTACTAAATTATCGTGCCCACCATTACCCCTAAAGAAATATGTAAATGGGTTTCTGTGGTTTCACGAAACGAATTCTAAACATGGTGTACCCTAGCTCACACAATATTCATAGTAAATTTCACTAATGTTATTCTACATGCTTCATGTTGAAATAACTTCCTTTCTCTAGATAATGTGTTAACATAGATAGCATTGCTTGGGATTGAAATTATGTAGTCTGTGATATAGCAAAGTTAATCATTATCTTTGTATGTAAAGCACACTGCCATTGAATATTACACAATAACCAAATCTAATTGCCTCAAGATTTCATATGTTACTGGCTAATGTCTCTGACAAGTGCTAATAAATCAGTGTATATATGTTGTGTGAAAAAACAGTTGTCATGTTAACTAATAAGAAACACTAGTCACTTGACATAAATATGTCTGGAAAGATAATTTGACTTCTCTAATGCCAGTAAGGCTAATGATGGGCATTTGCGCTTACTACTATCCCAGTAATTTGTAAACAAAGTAATTCTCTGTTATTCAGTTTATGTCAGTCAACGCCAGTACCAACAACCCTGATGCCATACACTTTTCATAACACAATACAAAACCTCCTACCCTGGTTGCGGTTTAATAATCACCGTGTCCCAATGCATAAAATAGTCCCAGAAACCTATGAGTATCCATATTTTAAACTTTAATGTAACACACTCATCACATCACAAGTGAAGCCTCAAAATTAATCTCTTCCTGCAGAACTGAAATATTACATAAATACCTCCCAGTTCTTCCACACTAAAAATTAGTTTCTTCTCTCATAAGTATGGAAAATCTTTTTTCTTCTATCTTTATTCCCAGTGCTGTATTGGTCATGATTCCTTATTTATAGCTACAAGCAGTCCCCAGTATCATCAACCTCATTCACTACATAAGTGACTGGAACAATTAGAAGAAAAAACGCAGGTGTACAAAATTTGAAGGCAATCACATCAAAGGTGAAGTCAAGACAAAATCATTCTGTTAGTATAACAGACGTTACGAATGAATCACCAAATAGTACTAACAAATCGGAAATGCTATAACGACCAATTGTAGCCTTCCAAGGCTTGTCACACAGGAAGAGGGAGGCAATTCACAAAACATGTTGCTAGTGGTCAGACAGGTGCCAGCGAGAAGACTGAAGACGATTAGGTAAAGAGTGTGTTGAGGATAAATCTGATAAAAAGATAATCCAAGCTGTAATTAAAGCTCATATATATGATATACCAGTTGATATAACTGTTCATACCGGTGCCACTATGTCCATGACTGATTGTAAGCTATAGAAACAATTGAATACGCTAAGATAGATTCCAATATTGCCTATTTAGAAATGTAATGTTACCAGCGCGTTTGGGGGGCAAATTCAATTAATTAAGTTCCAAATCATGGTCGATATTGAAGTCTAGAAGTATGAAGTACAGTGAAACTTCCTGGTCATGAAGAAATTATCAGTTCAGTGTATCTGGGGATCGGAATTCTTATATAAAATGAAATCGGTGACAGACCTATATTTAGGTAGATAATAGTGGTAACATGGTTACATTAAATCTGGTAAGCAATGTGGATCATCTTTTAAAGTATGGCATTGGCATAAATATAAGATATATCATGCCTAATAGTGTAGATTAGAGTGATGAAATGCACACTCAGTCCATTAATGCAATGAACACAAAGCTCAGCGATCATATTAATGAAAAAGTAGCTGAGTCTACTTATCCTACAGAACACCAACAGATATAGTTAAGTCATTTATTAACGTGGTATATTAGGATTTTTTTATAGTAAATCATGTGTGATAAAAGGTTGTGTTTGTCATCTAGAAAAATACCATAAAATATTTTGTATATCACCATATTCCATACATTTGTCTAAGAAAGAATCTGTATCCAAAGAAATTCGTAATATGTTTGAATGGAATATTGTAGAACCTTCAAATTCCCCCTACAGCCATCCTTTGTTAGCTATAGCAAACCTGACAGTAGCATTAGATTCATGATGGATGTTTGAGATATAAATAACATTATTATGCCTGTTATAACATGACTAGAGAACTTAGAAGAGTTGTTACAAAAGTTTTATAGTATAAAATGTTTAAGTTCCATAGAGTTATGACCTCGTTCTGCCAAATAAAGCTTCATGAAGAATTCAGAAAATGTACAGCTTTTATATTTTCTGGAAGAAGCTACCAGTATCAGGTAATGCCTTTCGTGCTCAACATAAGTGATGGAGTGTTCACAGCACTGATGGATACAGTACTAGAACCTGAGTTACTAAATACAATTACATCATATGTAGATGATATTCTACTCGCTGCTGAACCTTGGGAAGAACATATCGAAGGCTTAGAAAAGGTATTTAAGAAATTCAATGATTATGCTGTAACTCCTATTTTTAAAAAGTCTAAGATTGGGAAGAGTCAAATTAAATGTCTTGGTCACATTATATCACCTATGAGACTCAAACCCAATCAAAAAAAAAAAAAAAAAAAAAAAAAAACAGGATTCGTTAAGAAACATATCATATGCAACAAACAAATGGCAATTGAAATCATTTCTAGGTTTGGCCTCGTTTCTTAGAAAATTTGTACCCAATCATCTAGTGGGTAATGATAATTTATTAAATTTGTTTCTGAAAAATACTCCTTGGTACTGATCAACAAATTGTGCAGAAGTATACAAACAGATGAAAAATGTTTTGGCTAACCCTTGTATTTTGTACCACCCTAATATAACTGAAGACTTTTATTTATTCACTGATACAGCTTTAGCTGGGTTAGGCGCATCTTTATTCTGGGTTATAGGGGATGAAAAAGAAATTAGAATAATTGTTTATGTGAGTCAAGTTCTATCATCCAGTGAACATAATTATACTGTAACAGAGCTGGAGGTGTGGGCTGTAAAATGGGCATTGGAAAAGTGCAATTATTTCGTTTATAGAAGACACTTGAAAGTATATATACACCACCAGTCAGTATGCTTTCTATTGACCTGTAAATTACTTCATATTACACTTGCAAGATGGGCGTTAGTGCTTCAGAGTTATGATACAGATTTAATACACAATACCGGAAAAGATAATGTAGTGCCTGATCCTCTATTGTGACTGCCACAAGGCCTAAATGGTTTAAATGAAACTGTTGAGCAATCATCTGCTTTTAGAACACTGATAGTTAAGAATTCTCCATGTAAAAGTCAATATCTGTCTATGTGTAAAAATCTAGCGCTGTTACAAAAGGGAGACATGTACCAGAAACAAATAAGAGATTGAATGATAAATGAAGAGAAAACTGTTCTGTTAAATATAAGTTGTATACTGATACTTCATAAGAGGAACAACAACTTTAGGATATGGAAGGCACGTATTCCAGAAAATTACTTATTGCACATAATATTATCTGATAATCCTTCATATTTCATTAGAAATAAATGGAAACACTATATGACAGGGAATATCAAACACATGTTAATAAGTTGACTCCATCCAGAATCCAGTGGAGTTGAGAGAGTGTTTAGAGAGTTCAATCGATTTATTAGGTCATTGTGCTCCCAGACAACAATATAAGTGGATAGACTATGTATCTGTATTCGAAAATGTACTGAATAACCTACCACATTTATCTACCAATCATACACCTATTGAACTGATGCTTAATGAACCTGAAAAGAACGAGTGCATTACTCCCATACCTGTAGTTCCTGAAATGGCAAGACGCAAAGAAGACACTGTGCAAATAGTCTTAGAGGAGTTAAAATCTGCTGCTCTAAAAAGAAAGGCAAAATATAATACTGAAATGGGTAATCTTTTAGTATATAGTATTGCGATAAGATAATGTTAAAAAACGACCTGAAGTCATCTTTAATGAAGATACAGAATAAGAAATGTCAAGAAGTTTATTCTGGACCTTACAAAATAAGTAATATACTACATGAAGGTAGCTATATATTACAACACCCTGAAACTAGAAAGGTGAAGGGTTTATATCATCGTAAGGACCTGAAGAAGTTCTATGACTGATGCCTTATATTCAATAACAATATAGTAAATTTTTGTGTGAATATCTTTGTGTGTGGGGGCTTAATTCTTTGTGTATAATAAATATCTAAGTTTGTCTTCTTTTAATGTGTTCTCTGAGATGTAAGTTCGTTCTGTGAGAAGTAAGGTAATGCTTCGATTTCTTTATGTTCCACTGTAAGTTAAAGTTATAGTCTGGCAAGTTGTTATTCTCGCAATTGAAAAACTGGATTCGTAATATTTAACAAAAGGGCTGCAATACGCTGTTTGAAGTTAATCTTTTAATTTTTCTGATTAGAGTTCTTCCTTATAACGAGTTATTTCGTGACAGTTTAAGAATTTCAATTTTGAGTCATTATTATCACAATTAAAGATCTCTCTTACTCTTACCAATTCATAACGAAAATGCTGCAATATGCAGAATGTAACGAGATTTATTAAACAGTTGCAGTTAGAGTACTGGAATTTATCACTTTTATGTTGTTCTTTCAATTAGCTAGAAATTATAGTGTTATTAGGTATAGTATTAACTAAACGTGCACACATAAAGCCATTTGAGCATTAACACCAAATTCGCATATGTAGTTAACTCCTTTTTTTAAAAAAAGACAGAAAATCCTGTAAACTGACCCAATTACAAGTTGAAACCGTCTTATCCAAAAAAAGATGGTATATTTCAGCCTCTCGCGATTTCATCAGGAATAAACTTCCTTTTTAAAAACCGCGGTTAGTGGTTAACACATGGTTGAGGCAAGAGCCAGACGCAATTGTCAACAGCTAAGCTCTCACTAAATGCTTGTAATACCATTATTACTATGGGTACTCACCATATGATTATGTGAAAAGTATCCACTCACGTATATTTGATATCATGTCAAGGAAATCGTGATATGTAATGAACTGTAATTAATGCTTGAAGTGTGATTGTGTGATGGGACTCTGATGGTAAAATACCTGCACAAAAGACAATATTGGACTATTCTATTGACAGATATATACAAACTGTAATTACATTGATAGAGTGTCTATGAATAGTGAGTATAGTGATATACAACAATAAATAAATTCACGATACAAAACAGTTGTCATTAAACATGAATTTGACGAATCATAATAGTGAGAAGTGCACACCTGGTACGCAGAGCAATTAACAAACATCTACTTTGTGTTTCTAGGAACAATGTGTCAGTAAAAAGTGTCTTATATATGTTCTTTATATTGTTTCATGGAAAATTTCGAGACATTGTCCTACTACGTTTTGTGTTTTTCAACCCACCAGCTACAAACCTAGTAGGTCATGCCATGTGGCCATCAAAACATCTTCAACATGACAGCTACAGCAGTCGATCATGAAGCCAAACACAATAAAATTTGTCAAAAGATATGATGTAAGTTTTGTTATTTTATTAATTGAGCAATTATGTTAGGCTCAGAGCAATTACTTACACAAATTTCTTTAAAGTAATACATGAATAAATTTTTGAATTATATAAATGAGCCCTCCTGTTCAGCTCTTCACTAAAATATTTGACTAATTTTCTTTCAAAAAATAATTATTGGTATTAATTACTTAAAAGTTTATCTGTGGTTATAATTTCAAATTTTTTCAAAGAGCAGAATTTTTAGGGCCATATAGTTTAGAGCACTTAGCGATATTCATTTTCTTGTGCCTCTCTTGAACTAAGTTTGCTAATATAATTCGCAACATTTGCTTCAAGGGGGCTACTGAAGGCACTCTTTCATAGTAAAGTAATTGAAATACTCATATTTGTTTGAGTTATTATGTCAATTTTTGTTTGAAATTTATAAGATTATTAATATAATAAAATAATTTAGATTTTTCAAAGAAGCTAACGGCTTCAGAATAACAAGTAGGTGTTACGTTGTTCAGTGTTTTTATTTTGGTAGTATAAGAGTATTTTTAGACTGTAGCGATATCTTCTGTTAGCTCTCTCCCAGTTAGAATGTCGGTTACATTTATGTTTGTTGTTAAAAAAGGTTATTTGTGAAAGTTTCGTTACATATGAGTTACAAATAAAACAGAATCAAAAGTAATCTCTGGTTCAGCTTCGTCGTTTATGAATTTTAATATGTGCTCTTATTGAAGTTTTACGATTTTACATCTGAGGTTGTTTGGTTTAAAAATACTATACTTCACCTACAACAATTTTGAATTTATTCTCAATTCAACAGCAGTTAAACAAGCTTCAGCACAGAGCGATCGGTGACTGTCATTTGTTTGAAGCTAAGTTACGTCTGCTATTACTGTTTCAAGAGATTACAATGAAGTTTCTGACACATACTCCCAGTTTTAACCAAAAATAAACTGAACATGATCCTGGAGATCGAAGACATTGTGGGAGTAGCCAGACGAACATCTGTGAATGCACAATGAAATGCAGCACTATTCTGTGACGACGAGTACAATGACAATCTGCTTTATTCTTTGATTCTTACAAGTATTCTTTGTGTTGAGTTATGTTCTTTCAGTTGATTGGTGTTCGAGATTTGGCAAATAAAAAAAAATTTGTTTGACTGCTAAGATGTATCTCTTCAGCAGATAGACGAAAACATCGTCACCTCCAAACTCAATAAACTCAAATTTAGCACCCGCAAAGGACTAGAAAAATGAGGAGAAGCCACATTACCCGTTATTGAATATTGTTATCCATGGAAGCACTAACCTATTTCACAAGAACACGTAGTCCATTTGCCTCAGCAGTTATGGCTGAAAGTTCTTATTGCACTTTGCTTGGCATTCCTGATCACTAGAATAACATCTCGGAGGTGACAGATACGTAAATTGCGATTGTGAGAAACGATGCAGAATGTTTGGCCTGTCTCTCAGTTGTAGGTTCGTAATGAACAAGAGAAACATCGATTAAAACATAAAAAATGAAATGGTCTGAAATTGATGTAGCGTAGGATGGAAGTAACATTTTAAGGAAGTAATATTTTTAAGGTGGCTGTCAGTTCAACAGCCACTGCAGAAACAGTCGAATCAATACAGAATGACTAAAAACTACACAATTTTTTTTCTGCTCCATAATTTCTTTGTTTCCCTACTTCAATATTTCGTACTTTCTCAAACACTTTGGTGTCAATATTATACTTTACTATGCTTCGTACTATCGGAACTAACTATCCAAAAATTCTGTATCACCATGTAGGCTCATATTCATGTCATGAGAGAAACACACTCGGGCAGGGAACTAACAGGGAGTTTGCACTTTGAATGCCTCCAATGAGAACATGTCATTGGGTTACATAGCAGGAGCAACAATTGTTACGGCAGTTTTTTATCATTATTTATTTGTTGATTATTGTTAGTCAGTTATTTTAGCTCTAAGACACAACGTACATTGCACATGAAAATTCTCATAATATACACAAAAAACTGATTATGAATATTTAGTGTAATTATTGAGATATTTAAAATTCTGTCATAATATAGTCATTAAGGCATGTATGACTATTCTTACATTAAATGTTTAGCACAATATGGAAAATATTAACTCATTTGTAAAGTAATGATGAAGATATTTTACACATGGGAGATTCATTCTTTAACTAATCAGGGGTTGGGGTGGAGGAGGGGACAGTGGGACGTTAAATCTGTGAAGAAAAGTATTTAGAATCTAAGAGAAACAATTTGGATAAGGCAAATTACTTATTATGGAAAGAAATTAGTTTACTAACAATGGACTGTTCCTGTGACACTTATTCAGATGTAGGACCCAGAAAGCATCCTACTTGCTAGTATACTACAGTACTCTCCCTCATTGCTATACCACGGATTCCTAAATTTAGAAATTTGCGACACTAAATATCACTGTGGTAGTGAATAATTTAATATCTCGTTGAAGTGGACCTATTTTAAAGTCCAATTTTTTTATTGTTTCGTGGCAGGTTCAAAACAATTTTTACTTTTTTCTGTTATTATCAAAGCTCTTTACATTACAGAATAACATTACGAGTTTCAAAGTTCTGGCTGGGAATAATAATAATACTTACTCGTTATTTTTCTCTCTTGACCTTATAAATGTTTTGTACTAGTGCGTGAACGTTACTGGCACTGATGAGGCTTCGTCGAAATTTCGCGACGTGTTGACGAATGCCTATCCAATCATCTCCTGGCGAAATGTCGAGATTGCGTGGGTGTCCCACATACAGGGTCTAATGTGTATAATGCAGTGGTACCTCAAAAAGTACACTCATGTATGTGTTGGTTGTTTTTTCTCTCCATCGTACGGTCTTCTCTTCTAGTCTCATGACTAGATGTTTTCTGCACAATCCTAACAACACCACTAAGTCGACTACACATTTCGGGATAGACTAACGATTTTGCGTCCTCATGTCCACACTTCAACATCTGTGATTCTTCCCAAGGGAAAACAAGCATTAATGGCTTCCTCTTGTCACACATACTTGGAGAGGCTAACCAAATTACAAACAGATCACTTGTATTAGATACAATTATGTGGCTGACTCTCCCCGAGTGTGGCGTGTGTGGTGGGAGGGGCGGAGGGGGGGGGGGGGGACGGCGACCGCCGTTCAATCCTCGGCGCATTCAGTCTTGCCCACACTTGTGAAGCGTCAACTGCTGGGTGCGTTCTTGGTGTAATGTTGCCAGTAAAGGATTCCACACCGAACTTAGTTGATGGCGCTCGACTAATATCGAGACTGTTATGAAGCCTAATCTCACTAAATTCTTTGATGATGCTCTCCCAAAATTCACTAACTCGGCACAACTTATTTGCTCTCTCATATTCCAATGTATGTCCTATGTTGAGCCTGCTTTTAACCAGTGGTGATTTGTCTTTATGACACATGCGTACGCATCTAATGTGTTCCATCCACCGTTGCGAGATGCTGTGTTGCGTTTTCCGAATCTGTTGGCGGTGACACTCTCAAAGCATGAGTACAGTCTTGCAGCACAACATCGAAATACCAATCACGATGAATATAAAAAAAGAATTCACGAAGAAAAGTAACAAACTGTGTCAACCACTCAGACAAAGACGACTGTTGCACCAACCGGGAGAATGAAGTACACACTCTAGACTCTCTGGCAGACTTTTTTCGGAAGAGTATCAATCAGCCTTGAATCCCTACTCCATAACTCTGCACGTTCATTACAGTCAGGCGTTTACCTTGAAGCACTACTCAGGAACCCCTTGGAGCAGGGACTGATTTGTGCTCAGAGTTTTCCCACACCGTTGTTCATTCATTTATTTTCATTCACTCACCATGTTCCGTAGATCCCTACCCTTTCGAATCCGGTACACACAAGTGTGTGGGTGTGGGTTATTTGTGTTGTAGCATCATATTATTGCCCTATGTCATTGACTCCTGTGTTGGTATCATTTGGAGAACCGACGTGCAAGTAGATGATGAATGTAGCAACCACAGAAGAAAAAGCTGAAATGATCCTGATCTACGGAGAATATAGGAGAAATGATGAGGGTGCTGTTGCCTTGCATGGTGAGCGTTTTCCAGAGTAAGCTCGCTGTCGTTCGTTCTTTTAACAAGGTTGTGAATGCTTTTATGTCTGATGGCGACTTACGGACTGGCAAAAGGAAACGAAGCAAACGTGTTGAAGGAGAAGCTAATGAAATAGCTGTACTAGCAGCAGTGCAACGCAAGCCACTGATTGCTGGCTGGCTTAGTGATCAGAGCATCGATCTCGTAAACAGTAGACTTGGGTTCCAATCGCAGTGTGGTAAAATTTTTAACTTTTCCTATTGATTTTAAATCAATGCCCAATTGTAGCCAATGTCTGTAAGTTCTTTGTGTTTACCTGAGCGAGCTATGCAGTTATTCTTTGAGAGAAAACAGTCTTTTGTACTTTTTCACTAAGTGAAGTAAAGGTGTGGGGTACAAAATATACCCCCAGAGGGGAGCCCAACTCTCAGCCGCATGCAGAGATATTTCAGTGGGTACGCCGGAGTTAACATATTGTAATTAATTATTTAATGAAAGACCAATTCTCTTCACCATTTCAAACTGATTGCTTGCTGCTGTGCTTTTAATTTGTTCCAGGTGCAATGTGTAACTAATAAATTGATCAAGCAACTTAGAAATTTCTCTTAGGCCATTGTGAACAAGAAGATAGGTACATTTTCCAACTTTTGCGGCTGTTTTACTGCAAAAAGAGTGATTGATTGATAATGATGCGCCTGCGTCGTCCCGCACGCTCTACGTCGGCGTCACGGAGCTGAGAGGGACAGGGTAGTAGCCGGCGCGAGGAGGTGGCTGGCGCTGCGCTCGCGCCGGCTATCACGCCACCTCCTCGCGCCGGCTGCTTCCCTGGCTCTGGAAACAGCAGGAGGAATCTACGTGCTGCGGCGGCGCCACGCGCCCTCACCAAACAAAATTCTCCTCCATCCATCGTAAGGCCCCACGAAAAATTACAGAAAAAGTATGTAAATGAAACAGCTCAAACCCAGAGACTGAGTGAAAACTTTTATATAACCGAAGTACCTGACAGAAGTAACAGCTGGCGCTCTCGCATTAAGTGAAACCACCCAAGCTACTCGGTTCGCAGCAGATTACGGAATAAGTTGTCATATTTATGTATTTTTATTGTCAAAGTGCGTTAGTTTCTTTTTTATTTTTAGCGCTAGTAATGAGGAAAGTTTAGTATTAGATGAATCCAAAGTTGACGACTTCAGCGGTCTTCCGACAGCTGGCTGGAGCAGCCCTAATTTCTTCATCTTGTACTGTGAAAGTGATTAAGTGTTTCTGATGAAGACCCACCGAACAATCTATTCAAACCAATAACTACACCATGTAATCATAAGAAGCTACACAGTACGAGCACTGGCCTGCTGTTGATGATATGCACTCCACTCATTGCGATAAGCAATTTAATTGCTAGAAGAGGACAAGAACAAGATGTGTGAAACTTAAAATCTATCCTGTTAGTGAAAAAAAAAATATTTACTTTCACGAGTATCGCTGTAAGAATGGCACAATCGTGTGGGTCTTAAATTTTTGTGAAAATAAAATAAAAATTTCTCACCATTAATATACCATTCTATGAATATTATTGTCATAAAGAAACACTCATTCGAAATATCCGTTCAGAGTTCAACGCTGTGGTATCAAAGGGCTAAATACTCTGAAATGGGTCAAGGTATTCATTAACAAAAAACAGACAAATCGTAGTAACATAATCTGTATACTGTATTAGCGGTAATAAACTATCACTGCAGTGCTTAATGCTTTCCATGGTTGTACTAGCTACATTTAATCAACTAAATCAGGAAAAAAGTGCTACTTTGAAAAAGCTGCAGCCTCCTCAGTAATACTGAGCAGTTTCTGTTTGCCTACTATTGGTTCCTAAATATGTTCATCACACTGGTGTGAAAACAGTCATCTACATCTGTAAAGGGAGTCTTATTTACAGACGCCACTACTTGTCACACCACTGTACAACAAACGCTGCTACTTCCCATATAATTCATAGACAGTTTCCATCTATGAATCTACATAATTGGTGATCTGTAGAAACAGTGGCTCAGGAGGTATGTTTTTACTTTTCTCATAAACTGAGTGGGATTTCCAGTTTCCTTCCTTGTGTTAGATGGGAGCTTGTTGAATATTTTTGGACCAGAGTACCGAAGTGTAGACAAGGAGACAAAGTCTACATGAAAATTATTCTTTTGTCTTTTAGTGTAGGGCTGAAAACGATATAACTCAGGTGCGAAACCAATTAATGACTAAACGTATTGGGAAATAATTCTAAGCATTTCAAGCTCATTAAAAGGTTTGTTAAGATATACAGTTGCCTATTTCAGGCAATATATTTTTACTGGTCACATATTTACTTCAGGTACACTTCTCTGGAATATAATTCCATAAGACAACAGGGAGTCAAAATACACAAAATTATCGAGCATTCTTGTCCTTGGGGAAACACAATGAGACATAATGTAAACTAAAGGCAGTGGGGAGTGATAGCAAAGGAAAGGAACTGTTGACGTCAGCTGCATTGGGACTGTATGCGACTCAGTGGCAACGCGTTAAAACGTGTGCCTCATTTGGATTCGAACCCACGATCCACTGCTTATTAAACAGTTACGCACACCACTGCGCCACCTTCTTCTTTTTTTTCCCCCCCAAAAAATCTCATTTTGTTCGCTATTGTCCGTTGCATCAGCTCGGGGCGGACGTCGTAAGACATCCATTTATTTTCGCTGTTCATCGGTTGACTCAGTCTTTTTATTACAAAGAGCACATAACTCTCTGACCGAACACGCTGAACTACCGTACCGTCACACAGCATTTACAGCGGTTGCGTGAGCTATTTCTGTACGCCTCCCGGAGACCGGCATGTCCATGCCTCCATGCTCACTACTTTGTGATCCACTCAGGAGGACGAACGTAATTGTAAATCCGTCGCTGAAGATGGTGGATTCATTGCCCATCGACGTGAATCACTTGTATGTTTTCGTCCTGCGCATATTGTCGGCAGTAACCGGACTTGGCAATCTGACAACGCGGTAATCAAATGTGTACTAACTACCCTTTCAGCGTATCTTAGCAGTTCGGTGCAGGCGGTGGAGTGGCTAGCGTTTTGGGTTAACATGCAGGGGGTCAAGGGTTCGATTCTGGGTCGAGGCGTATATGTTTTTATTTGCTAAATGTAGTCTCCATGGTACGGTGTCTGGCGTGTTGATCGTCATACAGCTATTACAGTGGTTCTTCTACAAAACATTTACGCTTCATAATACGAACACAGAAGTAGGACGTACAACCGATTTCATTGGTAAGCCTATTACACCATCTGTTCGCGAATTGTTTCACACCACTGCATCTACTAGATTCCGAGTCTGTTTTCTGTGTACCCTACCAATATGGTCGCATCGAAAGTACCAACCATTATTCTTGCCACGTTCAAGTGCATCACATTTCGATAAGGCCTTACGTGACTAATAGGGCTAGCAACATGCTTAGCAAATAATTTCCAAACATGTGCTATGTAAATATCGGATACATGTGGCTCAAGAAACGGTCTATACTAACGGTATTGTATGGCAGAATGAAACAGGCAAATAAAATCAAATATGCCTCGACCCAGTGTCGAACCCTTGACTTGCAGCATGCCCACCTATCCGTTCTTTTGATCAAGTACTGCTTTAAAGCTCTCTTCCCGCCCATTCGATTGGTTATCTGATATATTCCTCATTCTTTTGCAACACTGCATTTAAAAAGCTTCTATTCTCTTCCCGCCTGCACTGTTTGCCGTTCATGTTTCCTCACAAACAAAGGCTACAGTCCCGACAAATACTTTCAGAAGACTCTTCGCAACGTTTAAGTTTAATTTCGAAGTTAACATACTTCTCTTTTTAAGAAAAACGTCTCTTTCTGTTGGAAGTCAGCATTTTATATCTCCTCTTTACTTCTGCCCTCCTTAGTTGCTATGGTTCCTAGATAGCAAAACTCTCCTACTGCTCTGACTGTCTCATTCGCTAAGCTAATTCGCTCAATATCATCAGCTTCATTTCAACTACACGCCATTAACCTTGTTTTACATTTCTTGATATTCGTCTTATAACTTGTTTTCATGATACTGTCATCCTTCCCGTTCATCAGATCTTCTAAGTCGTTTAATGAGGAAATGTCACCAACTTGACGTCGTATTTTAATGACAGATAGCACACTTGCATGATATCGATCCCAGCAATCGACACAGCGTGAAAATTTGGGGGGTAACTGTTAGAGTGCGCAGTTACGACCTTCCGAAAGGACAGGTTTGAAATTTCGCGCGCACAGGTAGTTTGTCATTCGTTCCGCCCCACATCAGCAGCCTAAGGCCCGGCCGCGATGTGCGGTACGTCGTGGTGACAACCACAGCATTCGTATTCGCATGATGCTGAAGACGAGGGAAGGGGAGGAGAAGGCTGGACTCATCTTCCCAGAGTGTTGTAAACTCTTGTCACTCTGTCCGAAACATAGCTAACAAGACGAGTTCATAATATGTCACCCACACGCACGTTCAGTATTAACAATATTCTAGTACTGAAATGCTCCGCTTACATATACGCCCCAAAATCAAAATGAATACTCTGGAGCGAGTGAAGATTATAAAATGAAGTTAGTGAATTTCGATTAATCACAGTTGAAGAAAGAGCATCTGGTACAAATATACTTCACTTTAACAGTGCTAGCTTCAAAATCCAAAGATAATAACGTACCACAGCGATGTCAATAATTAAACAGCGCTACACTACTTCCTTAATGATACACTCAGTTGTCTCATTAAATTGCACTGCATTTGTGAATCGCAACATAAAAATTTTCGAAGCAAAGACATCTGTGGCACCAGCTAGAGGTTGCAAATCGAGCTCTCTGACGCAGCTAAAAAGCAGCAGCAGTGGGGTGGCAACGAATAACAAAAAAATTGTGAGCGCGCAGGTTTAAAAGCTGTACTTCCAAAAGTAGAGCAAGGTATCCTGTCATTTCCTTTCCTGTATTACACGCAAATAGAGCGAGGAAAAAAAAACGAGTCTTTACACTGAAGAACCAAAGAAACGGAAACGGGCACATCTGGCTAATATCGTGCAGGACCCCCGCGAGCACACAGAAGTGCCGCAACAAGATGTGGCACGGACTCGACTACATCTACATCCACATCTACGTTTATACTCCGCAAGCCACCCAACGGTGTGTGACGGAGGGCACTTTACGTGCCACTGTCATTACCTCCCTTTTCTGTTCCAGTCGCGTATGGTTCGAGGGAAGAACGACTGCCGGAAAGACTCCGTGCGCGCTCGAATCTCTCTAATTTTACATTCGTGATCTCCTCGGGAGGTATAAGTAGGGGGAAGCAATATATTCGACACCTCATCCAGAAACGCACCCTCTCGAAACCTGGACAGCAAGCTACACCACTATGCAGAGCGCCTCTCTTGCAGAGTTTGCCACTTGAGTTTGCTGAACATCTCCTTAACGCTATCACGCTTACCAGATAACCCTGTGACGAAACGCTCCGCTCTTCTTTGGATCTTCTCTATCTCCTCCGTCAACCCGATCTGGTACGGATCCCACACCGATGAGCAACGCTCAAGTATAGGTCGAACGAGTGTTTTGTAAGCCACCACCTTTGCTGATGGACTACATTTTCTAAGGACTCTCCCAATGAATCTCAACTTGGCATCCGCCTTACCAACAATTAATTTTATATGATCATTCCACTTCAAATCGTTCCGCACGCATACTCCCAGATATTTTACAGAAGTAACTGCTACCAATGATTGTTCCTCTATCATATAATCATACAATAACGGACCCTTCTTTCTATGTATTCGCAATACATTACATTTGTCTATGTTAAGGGTCAGTTGCCACTCCCTGCACCAAGTGCCTATTCGCTGCAGATCTTCCTGCAATTCGCTACAATTTTCTAATGCTGCAACTTCTCTGTATACTACAGCATCATCCGCGAAAAGCCGCATGGAACTTCCGACACTACCTACTAGATCATTTATATATATTGGGAAAAGCAATGGTCCCATGACAATCCCCTGTGGCACGCCAGAGGTTATTTTAACGTCTGTAGACGTCTCTCCACTGATAACAACTTGCTGTGTTCTGTTTGCTAAAAACTCTTCAATCCAGCCACACAGCTGGTCTGACATTCCGTAGGCTCTTACTTTGTTTATCAGTCGACAGCGCGGAACTCTATCGAACGCCTTCCGGAAGTCAAGGAAAATAGCATCTACCTGGGAGCCTGTATCTAATATTTTCTGGGTCTCATGAAAAAATAAAGCGAGTTGGGTCTCACACGATCTCTGTTTCCGGAATCCATGTTGATTCCTACAGAGTAGATTCTGGGTTTCCAGAAACGACTGATACGCGAGCTAAAAACATGTTCTAAAATTGCAGAACAGATCGACGTCAGAGATATAGGTCTATAGTTTTGTGCATCTGTTCGACGACCCTTCTTGAAGACTGGGACTAGCTGTGCTCTTTTCCAATCATTTGGAACCTTCCGTTCCTCTAGAGACTTGCGGTACACGGCTGTTAGAAGGGGGGCAAGTTCTTTCGTACTCTGTGTAGAATCGAATTGGTATCCCGTCAGGTCCAGTGGACTTTCCTCTGTTGAGTGATTCCACTTGCTTTTCTATTCCATGAACACTTATTTCGATGTCAGCCATTTTTTCGTTTGTGCGAGAATTTACAGAAGGAACTGCAGTGCGGTCTTCCTCTGTGAAACAGCTTTGGAAAAAGGTGTTCAGTATTTCAGCTTTACGCGTGTCATGCTCTGTTTCAATGCCATCATCATCCCGGAGTGTCTGGATATGCTGTTTCGAGCCACTTACTGATTTAACGTAAGACCAGAACTTCCTAGGATTTTCTGTAAAGTCGGTACATAGAACTTCACTTTCGAATTCACTGAATGCTTAACGCATAGCCCTCTTTACGCTAACTTTGACATCGTTTAGCTTCTGTTTGTATGAGAGATTTTGGCTGCGTTTAAACTTGCGGTGAAGCTCTCTTTGCTTTCGCAGTAGTTTCCTAACGTTGTTGTTGAACCACGGTGGGTTTTTCCAATCCCTCACAGTTTTACTCGGCACGTAACTATCTAAAACGCAGTAGTGCTGGAGGGCACTGACGCCATGAATTCTCCAGCGCTGTCCATAAATCCGTAAGAGTACGAGGGGATGGAGATCTCTTCTGAACAGCAAGTTGCAAGGTATCCCAGATATGCTCAATAATGTTCACGTCTGGGGAGTCCGGTGGCCAGCGGAAGTGTTTAAAGTCAAAAGAACGCTCCTGGAGCGACTCTCTAGCAATTCTGAATGTGTGGGGTGTCGCATTGTCCTGCTGCAATTTTCCAAGTCCGTCGGAATGCACAAAGGACATGAATGAATGCAAGTGATCAGACATGATGCTTACATTCGTGTCACCTGTCAGAGTCTTGTCTAGACGTTTCAGGGGTCCCATACCATTCCAACTGCACACGCCCCACACCATTACAGGGCCTCCACCAGCTTGAACAGCGCCCTGCGTCATGCAGGATCCATGGATTCATGAGGTTGTCTCCATACCCGTACACGTCCATCCGCTCGATACAATTTGAAAAGAGACTCGTCCGACCAGGCAACATGTTTCCAGTCATCAACAGTCCAATATCGGTGCTGACGGTCCCAGGCGAGGCGTAAAGCTTTGTGATGTTCAGTCATCAAGGGTACACGAGTGAGCCTTCGGCTCCGAAAGCCCATATCGATGATAATTCGTTGAATTGTTGGCACGCTGACCCTTGTTGATGGCCCAGCATTGAAATCTGCAGCAGTTTGCGGAAGGGTTGCACTTCAGCCACGTTGAACGATTCTCTTCAGTAGTCGTTGGTTCCTTTCTTGCAGCATCTTTCTCCGACCGCAGCGATGTCAGAGATTACATGTTCTACCGAATTCCTGATTTTCACGGTACACTCGTGAAATGACCGTATGGGGAAATCCCCACTTCATCACTACCTCGGAGATGCTGTGTCCCATCGCTACATTCAATTTGACTTAATTCTCGATCACCTGCCATTGTAGCAGCAGTAACCGATCTAACAACTATGTCAGACACATTGCCGACTGCAGCGCCGTGTTCTGCCTGTTTTCATATCTCTGTATTTGAATACGCGTGCCTATATAAGTTTCTTTGGCGCTACAGTGTATATGCCTCCGTGTGAGCCCTAATTACTCGAGTCTTATCTTCGTGGTCGTTACGCGCAATGCATGTTGGCAACCGTTCGGCACTCAGTTTCAAATGCCGATTCTCTAAAGTTTCCCAATAGTGTTTCTCGAAGAAAACGTCGCCTTCCCTCCGGGGATTCCCATTTGAGTTCCCGAAGTATCTCCGTAACACTTACGTGTTGTTCAAACCTACCGGTATCAAATCTAGCAGCCTGCCTCGGAATTGCTTCGATGCCTTCCTTCATTCCGACTTGGTACGGATTCGAGGCACACGAGCAGTACTCAAGAACAGGTCGCACCAGCGCCCTATTTGTCGTTTACTTTACAAGTGAACCACTCTTTCCTAAAATTCTCCCAGTAAGCCGAAATCGACAGCTTTCCGTCCCTTCCACAGTTCTCACGTGCTCGTTCCAAGTCATATCGCTCTGCAACGTTACACCCAGATTTTTAAAGGACGTGACCGTATCAGGTAGGAAACTAGTACTACTGTGTCCGAATATTACAGGTTTGATCCTCCTACTCATCTGCATTAACTTACATTTCTCCACATTTAGGACTAGCTCCCATTTATCACACCAACTGGAGATCTTGTCTTAGTCGTCTCGTGTCTTCCTATAGTCACCCAACTTCGACACCTTACGACACACCACGGCACCATCAGCAAACAACCGCAAATTGATACCCACTCTGTCCGCCTAATAAGCTTATCACACTTCCTTGGGGCACTCCTGACGATACCCTTGTCTCTGATGGACACTCACCGCTGAGGACAGCTCACCGGGTTCCATTATTTAAGAAGTCTTCAAACCACACACATACCTGTGACCTTATTCCTTATGTTCGTACTTTCGTTAACAGCCTGCTGTGGGGCACACTGCCAAATACTTTCCGGAAATATAGAAATATGGAGTTTCCTGTTCCCCTTTATCAAAAAAATTCTCAGTATACCGTGTAAGAAAAAGGCAAACTGAGTTTCTCACGAGCGATGCTTTCTAAAACCATGCTCATTCGTGGACATAAGCTTCTCAGACCCAAGAAAGTTTTTTTATATTGGAACTGTGAATAATCAAGGATTCTGCAGCAAATAGAAGATAGGGATATTGGTGTGTAATTTTGCGGGTACCTTCTCTTACCCTTCTTATACACTGGAGGCACCTGCGCTGTTTTGCACTCGTTTGGGACTTTGTCCTGGGCGACAGATTCACGATCAATGCAAACTAGGTAAGGGGCCAATGCCACAGAGTACTCTTTGTAAAATCGAACTGGTATTCTATCCGGATCTGACGATTTACATGCTTTCAAATCTTTTAGTTGTTTCTCTACGCCGGGTATGCTTATTACTATGTCGTCCATATTGGAGTCCGTCCGATGGTCAAGTTCGATGTTCGATGCTCGTACGATCCTCCTGTGCGAATGGTTCCTTGAACGTGAAATTTAAAACTACGGCTTTCGTTTCGCTATCTTGAATCAAAATTATGGCCCAAATTTTCCCTCGGGTTCGATTGACCCGGCTGATATCTTGCAAAGGTGCTTTTTTTTCCTTAAAATATGAGGTCAAGTAAGTGATGTACCCTTGTAAGAAAAGTCGTAGGGTCAATTTTGCCTCACAAGTTCGCACATTTCCTCGAAATCTATACTGGTCCTCCCCGACGTTTGGTTCTCCTGGTCTCCATTCCTCCGTAACTAACTGGTCCCTGTATTTTGCAGCCGCGACTTACTAAACTGATGTTCCGGTAGTAGTCTCACCTTCCAGCATCTCCTTGGTACTCGTATAGGAATTGTAATGTTCTACTTCAAATGTGACGGCGTTTCTCATGTGCCTTGCATATGATGTGAAATACTTTTCTCATTGCCCGTTCTCCTAAAGATCTTAATAACTGTGAGGGAATCATGTCCACTAGAAGTACCTTGTTTCAACTGATGTCTTTCAATCATGTGACAAATTATTCTTGCAGTATCACATTACTCATATCATGTTCACTCACTTAGCCCTTCCCTTTCCATAATACTGTCTTCAATTTTATCACTCTTATATAACACTTCCAGACTGCCATTAGTACAGGCTTTATAAATGAAGTTTCGATGTTCTAACAGCTTCTGCTCTTTTCTCAAAAGATATTCTAAATTTTGCCATATGCGAAATTTACCTATCCCACAGTCTTAAGTACTAGCGCATAACTCCCGGTCTGAGGGTAAAGGTGCCCTTAAAACCACGCGAGGAAGGTCGACTGTTGGTTCTTTCTTAATAAGAACATTCTAGTATATCAGTCGAAATTTTCCACAAACTGTTACGATGCAATAGGCTACGAAGTTCTTGATTGCCTTCAACAGCTATAACCCTGTCCCGTTTGAATCTGCTTTTTGTTCGGAACTGTTGAACCGATGAGAGGACCAGAGGAAGTGATCGTACTGGCGTGGCTCGACGAAGGCGCCCGTCTGCCAGAAAACGTTTGGGATCATTTTCGAGTATGAAGAGATGCGTCGAGTGCAGTAGACATCAATTTAATAAAGCACAATCGACGCACTTGTCCTGCAAAATGGCTAAGTAGTCGTTCTATTTGAAGTATGGGCAAATCGGTGAAGATATTAGTGCCAGTGGGCCAGTTGCGGTGTTTGGATCCAGTTAATGAATAGCCATTTCCCGTTCCCTTCCTTCTCTCTCTCTCTCTCTCTCTCCGTCTCTCTTTTCCAATCTTTTGTTTCATTTCGTTACTATAGAAATAATTGATTTAGCACGTAATACCAAGCCACATAAACTTAAACAAACTTCACCATCCCTCTACACATTCCACCTGTCTCATGCATCTCCCCCTCCTCCCCTGTCCATTTGCTCTCCCGCTCAGTCTGTTCATCTGCTCCTCTACCCATCTCAAAGTATCCCCTGCCAAGCTCATTGTCACATGTAGCCACTGCAATACAGTTCAATAAAGGAGGCAGGTACTACTCCCACAATTTGCATACCACGGAGGGCAGGCAACATAACAGGTTCTTCAAAATCATTTATTTGCCCCTGACATACAGGTGCAAAGCCGGTCGATAAATCAGGCTGACACTACTCCCACAAAACGTTCCTGCTATGTAGGGCAGCCTATAAATCAGGGCCCAGAAAGCCAATTCTTGCCCCTGACTCGTAGGCTGCCTTGCAAGGCAAGTTGGTTCGACAGTATGACACTGTTCCCACACAACATACCTGTTGCATAAGGCAACCTATACACCAGAGGTGAGGAACAAAGGTATTTCCCATATCTCCACTCCCATTGGAGCTAGGAGGTTATAAACCTCACAGTGCTGATACGAAGCCTGTTGTTTCTGCGCCAAATTTGGCTGTAGTAGTCTCTATGGAAATTGATTATCGACATATTGGAAAACTATCCATGTATTGGGAGGTGGAGCACCATTGTACGTAAACCACATTCGTTGGCTGACTTCTAGAGATACATAATCAACTAAATGAAACAAATCATCTATGAGAAACAGCAGGTTCGTTTATCCAGTAACAAGTTGAGGAAAGACATAGAGGCCAGTTACATGATCATTAACGATTCCACAGCACACATTGTGGCTGAATCTCTGTTGATATCTGTCTTGTCGCAATTCGCGAAAGTTTTCATAAGCCCAGTCGCGATTGCTATGATAATTGAAGATCCCTATCCATGATCTTAAAAGCCAGCCTCATCAGTGGATCAGGTACATGCTAAGAAATGCAGAAACTCAGCACACTGCCGTAACATGCGACGCCTCACTTAATCCTTGCACCTGTTGAAGTCGATACGAGTACATAAGTTTCCACACTAATTGTTTCACGTCGACATGTCACTGAGGCCTTCCCTTCCGGTGTTCTCCTTGCACTATCTGCTCGAGCTCCATCCACAGGAAGAAGAACATATTCTTCAAGCTCACGCATTCGTACATCGGGTGGTCTTCATCTGAAATTTCCTTCTCAAATGAGCCTGCCTCTCACAAGCATTGACGGTGTCGTACAAACGTTCCTGCACAGGTAACTGCCTACCGGAGTTACGTTCAGCCACAAAGTTGACGTGATGAACTCGCATTCCCATCTGCTAGGCCGTAGATGTAGTGCATATGCGTTATTTCAGACACAGAATACACAATTATAATATGTTGGGATGGTAGTTACACTGAAACAGAACAAAAGCAAATCAGACAAAAAAAATTCCATGACCAACTGTAAACAATAATGTCAGCAAAAATGTACGTTTGAGGTAAATTTCACAACCAAGAGACACAACAGTGAATTCATTTCATACCTCTTTAACGAAACATTTTCTTACCCCTTTTCATCTTCTGTTTCTCCACTATGAGGTATATCAATTTGCGTCATTTTTATGGTTGTTTTTGTTGATATCCAACAGCATTTTCTCGATCAGTGTGATTTTTTCTGGTTTATCAATAAAAACTTCGATAGTGAATACTGTCTGGCTTCATTTAGCAACTAGCTGGATTTAATCACATGAAAATGTCATTTTAGATCGTAAAATGAAAATGGTAGCTCCATTTTCGCATTAAAAATGTAAAAACGTCTAGTTTGCCTATGCTAATGTAACGTGCTTTTAGGCGTCAAATCAATCTACCTTTGACAAATGCGACGTGTCGATAACAATCAATCCTCAACTATACAATAAAGTTTATGTACATTCTGTCACAAACTATTCTTGAGGTATGACACATTCTGAAGCTCACCGAACGGATTATACCAAAATAGGCAATTTTAAAATCTTGCTCCTTTTTGGCTAGATTTCGGCGGAGTCTGTGCTCACGACCGACCATGTGGTTCACCACCTTGCACAGGGAAAACTTGAGAGTACAGCTATTTTGAGACAGAGTCTGCGGTGCTACTGAGACGCTGCCTGTGTAGCCGGGTCGCCGACTAACGCTGCCGGAGGTACCACATGGAGCGGCGCATCTTCCAGCAGCTGCTGGAGCTCAAGAGGCTCCAGACCCGCGCGGGCCGCGCCAACGAGCAGGTGCTCGTCAAGAGGCTCGTCGACGACTACCGCCGCGCCAGCCTCATCGTCGGCCTCGAGGGCTTCCATGGACCCTTCACCTTCCGCGCCTTCGAGAAGTACCTCTACGGTAAGAAGGAGCAGCCTCCGAGCCTCGTTTGTGCGAAGGGCAGCGGTCTCATGCCACAGCTGACAGAAGAAATAGAGTTGCCGCATGGTTCATATAATCCACACGAAATGGAAACCACTGAGAGACTCAATTTTTTTTTTTTATTCGCAACTGTTAGGCACACCTTCCGCGTACCTCTCTAAATAGTCGCCGCTCAGACTTAGACATTTGTCGTGGCGTTGTACAAACTTTCCGCTGTCCTCGTCACAGAAAGCAGCCGCCTGTGCTTTCCGCCAATTCTCTACGCTGGTCTGCCTATCGCTGTTTGTGCCAAAATGTTGTCTTCGTAGCCAGCGGTTCATGTGAGCAGAGATGAACATGAGAGAGAGCCAATGAAGGTCTGTACTGTGGGTGATCAAGCACTTCCTATCGAAAATGCTGCAGGATAGTCTTCATTGCCCCTGCCAAATGCGGCTGAGAATTGTCTTGAAGAAAGAAATGCGAGACATTTTTGTTACGTGGGCTGCATAGCTTCAGACGAATCTCTCAGCAGGAATTTCTACGTGATCACTTTGCGCTCTTAACTGAAAAGAGCGATATGAAGCGATCCACAGGCACACTAAAGACACTGCCCGTTGTCCTGCTGTTAGTAGCGGCTGGGACTGTTGATATTTTGAAAATTAGAGGGAGTGCGATATGCTGATACTTAAAGGAATATCATCGGGCGCTCGATATATCGAAATAATTATTGATATGTCGGTATTTCTACGGAAAATATCGACGTACTGGCCAAAAATTATCGGCTGCACATTATAAAAATACTGCTCGTTTTAGGGACTTATATTTTAGTATCGATTCATTATTAGATATTCTGTACAACAGCATTCTAGCAGCCTGTTTATCCCCCTTAGAGCAACAACTGAAAGGAAAACGATGATCGTTGACGCTTGGAGATAACCACTTTGCTGACAATGGTAAATGATTGTAAGTGGCACAATAAAAGGTGTCCGATGGGTCCGTTGTTCGGTTTCGTTACATATCGGATTTGTCCGGAACACTTCACGTCGACATCCCCGTCTTTTCATTTCTGCAAATGTCAGCGATCTTGCAATTGTAGTGTCAGAACTGCTTGATGAAGTTAAACGTTGCAGTTTCTGTTGGTAGCGCCGAGCACCGATTACGTCATTTCCCTGACACGTCTCCACCCACTTGTCATTTAGATTTTTGTTCATCAGTTTCAGCAGTTGGTTTGGAAGAATGATGATCTGAAGAAATAACAGACTAGTGGCGCTAAAAATTGTTTTTTAACGCGACTGGTGCGCTATTTCTTCACGTCGGACTGCTCCCAGAAGGTTGTCGCTGATTCGTAGTCGACTACTTGTTGTCATCAAGCTATGCAATCCACAAACTGTGTTCCACATACCCCATACCTCTCTCCTAACACCCACTACAGCCAATAAAATCTGACTCCAATGGTCTAGTGACACTGTTAAAATTCGAGACATTGAGGCTGATGTGTCGGCAGCTGGGCCAACACCTTGTAGATCGAGATGGCTGAAAATGCACGCTAGACTAACGCAGTCGGGCGTGAAGTACTGGAACAGGCTACGTAATTAATGCTATGAAGAAAAGTGCGTAGCTGGATTAATACTTATCTTTAATCAATCATTGTGGTACATCTCTCTTGACTATACACAGGAGACTTTAATTACAATCACTGTAAGGCTAATGGCGCCTTGCTAGTTCGTAGCCATTAACTTAGCTGAAGGCTATTCTGTCTCTCGGCTAATGAGAGAGAAAGGCTTCGTACATCTAGTCGCTAGCTAGGTCGTCCGTACAACTGGGGCGAGTGCTTGTTCGTATCACGAGACCTGCCTTGTGGTGGCGCTAGGTCTGCGATCACACAGTGGCGACACGCGGGTCTGACATGTACTAAGTGGACCACGGCCGATTTAATTTAACACCTAGCAAGTGTGGTGTCTGGCGGTGACACCACATTCCTCCCCCGCAAATCGGCGAACGGTCGTGAGATAAGGCTTCCGCCCGCCGTGGGGAGGACCCCATGTTGACGTATGCGACGAGGTGGAGAGCCTAACAACAGGCGAGGCTGTGCCACCCGCACCCGGCCATTCGGTCCAAGGGGAGCTAGGAAACGCCTGAAAACCTAGTCCAGGGTGCACGTCAACATGCGGTGTATGCGCCCGTAAAGAAACAGGAGGGGTCGAAGGGTCGACCTCCATTGCGTCGGGGGTAGCCGACGCGCGATGACGTCATGTGGTCCGGAGCGGGAGGGAGTTCCATGGCGGAGGACAGCTGGTCACGGGAAGCGAACGGCGGCGCGTGACCCTGGGAGGCGCTTGGCGGCTGCAGCGAAGCGTCGAATGCGGGCGGCGCCGGCGGGAGAACAGGCGGCGGCGGCGGCGGCGGCGGCTGCGGCTGCGCGTCGCCATGGGGCAAAATGGAAGGCATCGTCGGTAACACCTGGGGATGAGGCGAGCCAGTATATGGGTCCCCAGGGCGCTGACCGGACGGCACCGTCGCTGAAAGCAGACGGGGAGCGGCAGAACCCGTGCGACGACAGAGGCGCAGCTGATTGAGATGCCGACGCACCTCACCAGAGGCCCCCAAAACCAAATACATCGCGCGGCCGAGGCAGCGAAGAATGCGCCCTGCGAGCCAACGCCGTGGACCGCGATAGTTGCGATAGAATACAACGTCGCCTGGAGCAAAAGCAGGAGTCTGCCGCTGCAAAGGAACCTGATGCGGCGGATGCAGCAAAGACATCAAGGTGCGATGAGGACGACCATGGAGCAACTCAGCCGGCGAGCGACCATCTCGGCGCAGAGAGCGATACGAAGACAAAAAGAGCAACAATGCGTCCTCCCGAGAATGCGACTCTTTCAATTTCAACATCTGTGACTTGAAAGTCCGGACCAATCGTTCAGCGGCACCGTTTGACTGAGGCGAAAACGGCGCGGATGTCAGATGTTGAATACCATTGGCCTGGCAGAATGACTGAAATTCTGCGGACAGGAATTGTGGGCCATTGTCGGAAACTATAGTCTGCGGAAGACCTTCAATGCAAAAGATAGCAGACAACGCTTGGATGGTGGCGGAGGACGTCGTGGAAGACATCCGGACAACAAAAGGAAAATTACTGAAGGCGTCGACCAGAACCAACCATCGAGCATTCCAGAATGGACCAGCAAAATCAATGTGCAACCGTTGCCAAGGGGAAGTGGCGTTTGGCCATGCAAAGACTTTCCGCGGCGGTGCGGATTGTTGTTCGGCACACGCCATGCAAGAAGAACACATATTCGTATTTGCAGCATCGATTCCGAACCAAGTACAGTGCTGACGAGCAAGTTGTTTCGTTCGCACTATACCCCAATGTCCTTGGTGAAGAAGCCGTAAAACAGAGGACTGTAACGAACGTGGGACCACGATTCTGGACTGATCATTATCAGAACGCAACAACAAAACACCACGTCGAACAAAAAGTCTCTCCCTGTGAGGAAAAAATCGGCGAACCAACGGATCCTCGATCCGACATTTTGACAAAGGCCATTGCGTAGCAACAAAACGCAAAACAGTAGCAAGGACAGGGTCAGCAGCTGTGGCTGTAGCTACACGACGAAACTCAATCGGAAACGATTCGACCACGTCATCGGTTTCCGAATCAATGAACATGCAAGCAAGTTCGGAAGAATCGAATGCTTTATCCTCAGCAACCGGCAAACGGGACAACGCATCGGCGTTTCCGTGCTTAGTAGTGGACCGATACAAGATATCGTAGCGGTACTGCGAGAGAAAAATAGACCAGCGGATGAATTTCTGCGCTGTACGCGGAGGTACAGGCTTGTTCGGATGAAAAAGCGATGTCAAAGGTTTGTGATCTGTGATGATGGTAAAATGACGACCATACAAGAAATCATGGAACTTAGTAACACCAAACACGAGAGCCAAAGCTTCTTTCTCTATCTGGGAATAATTTCTTTGCGCAGATGAGAGCAATTTTGACGCAAAGGCAATAGGGCGATCATGGGAGCCAACTTTGTGCGCAAGCACAGCACCCATCCAGAAATCCGATGCATCTACCATCAACAAAAGGGGTTTCTGGGGATCGAAAGGCGTGAGGCAAGTATTAGAAAGCAACGCCGATTTCAACTGGCGAACAGCGCGTTCGCAATCCGTCGTCCAGAGAAACGGAACACCTGCACGGCGTACGCGATGAAGCGGAGCTGAAAGAGAAGAGGCATTGCGCACATTCACTCACTCCTTGTGATTCTACATTGTTCAATGTTCTTGCGACCTCACGACGCAATGCGTGAGGAACATTGCGCGCTCTGAAAAATTTCGGTTGCGCGTTGACCTTCAGTTCCAAACGTGCTTCATAGTTTTTAGCGCAACCTAAGCCCGGTGCAAAAATGTCGGCAAATTCTTCACATATACTAGAAACACTGTCTGTAGGCACAGTTTGATTCACTGATAGGACCTGATTTACAATAGATATGTTAAACAACTGAAAGAAATCTAAACCAAACAAGTTCACTGCAGAAGAAGAACGAAGAACATAAAATGACACAAGTTTTGTTTGTTCCTTAAATGTTGCAAGAAGAGTGCACTGTCCTAACACAGGAATTTTCTGTCCTGAATAACTGTTTAACTGAACATTTGCGGCACGCAACGGAGGGGCGCCCAGTTGTTTGTACGTGTCGTGATTGAGCAATGAAACTGCAGCTCCGGTATCGAGCTGGAATGGTATCACTTTGCCTTCAAAGTCTAAGTCCACAAAAAGTTTATTGTCCTGCTGACGACAAGAGCGACTGTTGTGTGCAATTTGAATAGACACTGGTACAGAATCACTTGCTAATTGACGTGATTTCCGGCGACGTCGACGCACAGTTTTTGTGGGACGAACACAGTCACTGTTAGAGAAAGTGGCACTGGACGAATCGGAATTAACTACATGAATGTCCATGGGAGAAGGTCCACGATCCTGAGTGTCCTTGGTTCGATTCCGGCGCGAAGCAAAGGGCCTGGAATGATTGTGACTGTCTGATCGGACCTTTTTCTGGCAAACACTTTGAACATGTCCTTTCCTATTACAGAAAAAGCAAATAGCTTGGCATGACGGGCAATGTTCACGCGAATGTCTAGTAGCACACCGCGGGCATGATTTCACTGCATTTGTGGGCTGGCGCGGCACACCTGGTTTATAGCGCGGTGGCAGCTGCGTTTGTTTGCGCGAGGGCAGTTGACCGGGCCGCGCAGCTCGCCCGGCGGGCGGCTTAATGTTACACACTGCTGGCGAAGTTTCAAAAGATTCCTGAGCACAGTCAAGTGTGTCTTGTCTATCCAATATGTCTATCACTTGTTGAAGGGAGGGATTAACTAGTTTCAAAATTTGCTCCCATATGCGAACATCAGAAACGTTCTGTGCAATTGCATCACGTACCATTGTATCTGAATAAGAAAGACCACAGTCACAGTCAAAGGCACAGTCCCTAGTAAGTCCTTGCAATGTTGCTACCCACTCCCTATTAGTTTGACCGGCCGTACGATTTGTACGAAAAAACGTATACCGTTTTGCAACCACATTAACTGTTTCTTTGAAATAGGCATCTAAAGCAGACAAAATTTCCTCGTAGGACAGAGTTGCTACGTCACGTCGGGGAAACAATTTCACTATCACACGATAGGTGGACACACCGACACAAGAAAGCAAAAACGGCTGCCGCTCATTACCTTGAATTCTGTAGGCGGCGAGGTGGAAGGCAAACTGGCGGGACCATTCCTGCCAAGTCTCGTGGTTCGGGTCGTAGTGCCTAAAAGGCGGTGCAATTGCGAGTTGTGGCTGCGGTAGCGGTGAAGCGGTGGCGACCGCATCGGTTTGAATGGCACGTTGACCCTGGACGAGCTGTCCAAGGGCATCCAATAACGCCTGCGTCTGCTGATTCTGCAAGAGATAAAATTCGGACAGTACATCTGGAGACTGTGGCGAAGCCATGACACAAATAAATTAGGGCACAGTAAAACACAAGATCCTTTGTAGACTCGTTGCCATGTGATGTGTCGGCAGCTGGGCCAACACCTTGTAGATCGAGATGGCTGAAAATGGACGCTAGACTAACGCAGATGGGCGTGAAGTACTGGAACAGGCTACGTAATTAATGCTATGAAGAAAAGTACGTTGCTGGATTAATACTTATCTTTAATCAATCATTGTGGTACATCTCTCTTGACTATACACAGGAGACTTTAATTACAATCACTGTAAGGCTAATGGCGCCTTGCTAGTTCGTAGCCATTAACTTAGCTGAAGGCTATTTTGTCTCTCGGCTAATGAGAGAGAAAGGCTTCGTACATCTAGTCACTAGCTAGGTCGTCCGTACAACTGGGGCGAGTGCTTGTTCGTATCACGAGACCTGCCTTGTGGTGGCGCTAGGTCTGCGATCACACAGTGGCGACACGCGGGTCCGACATGTACTAAATGGACCGCGGCCGACTTAATCTACCACCTAGCAAGTGTGGTGTCTGGCGGTGACACCACAGAGGCATCCTGTTCCCAACCAGTAAGGCCACTTTTCTATGACCTAATCTTCGGGTATTTCAGTGTTCAGGTTTTCATCTAGATCTACCTACATACTCCAAAAGCCGCCATATGGTGCACGGCAGTGGCTAACTCACACCACTGCTAGTAATTTCCTTTCCTGTTCAGCGCGCAAGTAGGATGGAGAAACGAGTGTCTACATTCCTCCGTACGTGCCCCAATTTTCTTATCCTGTCTTTGCGACCCTTACGCGAAATGTATGTTGGCAGCAACAAAATCATTCTGCAGTCAGCAGCAAATGCCTTTTCTCTAAGTAATTTCAATAGTGTTTCGTGAAAATAATGTATTCCCTCCAGGGATTCTCATTCGTCTTTAGGAACCATCTCCCTAATACTCGTATGTTGGTCGAAGCTACCGAGAACATCTAATCAGTAAGAAACCTAGCAGTACATATTCCAATTTATTTGATGTCTTCCTTTAAACTGACATGGTCGGGATCTCAAACACTAGAGCATTACTGTACGAGGGTTGAATAAAAAGTAATGCCTCCACCTTCGTTAATTGGGTCTGGATGGGAATATTTTAATAAATCAAACGCAGAAATAATCCTTAGAATCCGATCTATAATTACCAATATTCATTTTCCCACATGATGCCTAGCTAATTGGATACATTCCTGCCAACGATGAACAAGTTTTCTGAAGCCATCGTGGAAGAAGTTTCCGCAGTCACAGCCTCACAGTTCTTTCAACGTCTTCATCAGAAGCATAATGATGTCCCATGATTGAATGGAGAAAGGCGTCACCTTCATTCTCGTAACCGAGAAGAGTTCCTGGCAAACTTCAAATCCGTGCGCTTTCATTTCAAACGCCAGCATCCGATGTACCCATCGTGCACAGATCTTTCGATAGCCAAGCAATGTAACAATGAGAAATGCCGATTGTGCTTGCAGTTTCTCTCTGAGTGATACGACGATCGTCCTGAATCAATCTGTCAACATTTTGGTTGTGAAACTCGGTGGTTGCTGTCACAGGACGTCCAACTCATTGTTTGTCACTCAGGGCAGATGTTCTCGCCTCGACATCTTTAAACTTACTCGCTCAAGACGCACAGTACTCACATCAACACAATCACCATAAACTGCTTTCATCCTCTGATGAGTCTCTTTTGGGGTGACACCTTGTGCTGTCAAGAACTGAATGACTGCACGTTGCTTAAATTGCATTAACCGATCGTCTGCGCAGGGTTCCATACTTTCCACAGTAACAACACAACCGTTCACTGCCAAAGCTTCCCGCCAATTGGAGCTGTAGAGAAGAGGCCACAAACAAGCCAGTGCCTGCCGCATACCAACGCTGCCAACTGTTGAAGAGTTACGAAGGCGGAGGCATTACTTTTCAGTCAACCCTCGTAGAATGAGCCATACTAGTGTTCTACAGATGAGCTAATTTTTCCTGAAGTTCCCCCAATAAACCACTGAAGTCGACCATTCACCACCTCTTCTGCCGTCCTTACCTGCTCTTTCCATTCTATATCGCTCTGCAGCGCTACGTCCGGACACTGACCCGACGTGACTGTCAAGCAGCATACCAGTGACACTATACATGAACTTCATAGAATTGCCTTTCCTACTAGCCTGCATTAGCTTACATTTTTCTACATTCAGAGGAAGCTCCCATTCATCTTAGATACTAGAAATTACCTCCGAGCCATTTTGGATCCTCCTACAGTCCTACAATGGCGGCTCCTTCCCGCACCCCACAGCGTCAGCAGCAGACTGCCGCAGGTTGCTGCTCACCCTGTCCGTTGGATCGTTTACGTAGTATACTGAGAAAGAGAGCCGGCCTGTCACACTTCATGGGACGTTCCTGACGGTACCCTTGCCTATAACCATACAGAACAACGTACCGGTTTCTATTAGTTAAGGAGTCTTCGAGCCACTCACATGTTTGGGAATCTATTCCGTACGTTTGTACGTTCCTTTACGCAGGCTTATCCCAACTAGGGCGTGGAATCCTACATATTTATACTCCTCGTATGTCAGGTTTTCTTTGGCCGGTTCTGGTAAAAAGTAGACGAAAACGGCAATCATTAAGAATGTTGCATTCACCTAAGCTATGTCGTCCTAAGGGGGAGCCAGTGACCAAGGTTGTTTCTGCTTCAAAACATCTCCTGCCAGTTCTACGAATATGAGAGCTTCGTTGCCGCGCGGGATTAGCCCAGCGGTCTGGGGCGCTGCAGTCATGGACTGTGCGGCTGGTCCCGGCGGGGATTCGAGTCCTCCCTCGGGCCTGGGTGTGTGTGTTTGTCCTTAGGATAATTTAAGTTAAGTAGTGTGTAAGCTTAGGGGCTGATGACCTTAGCAGTTAAGTCCCATAAGATTTCACACACATTTGAAAATTTTGAGAGCTTCGTTCAATTAATAAGTGACCACAAGACAGAAAAGTCACCTTTAAACAAAGACTTTCGCAGGGGTATAAGATATAGGACAAGCTACTATCAGCCCTCTGTGTTTTATTTAGCGAAAAATATCCTCAGACCAATTTCTTCCTCATAGAAATGTGAGGCATGGTACAGCTGTGAGCTACGAAGCGGTTGACGCTGGCATGGGTTAGACATGTTTACGCCGAGTAGATAAAATGTGGAACAAATTTTCGTGCTACAGTGGTTAATACAATTAGGAAAGTTAACGTGTTTAATGCAGTTCGCAGAAATGCTAGGTCACTCTGCACAACGTGTACGTGATTTTCTTTACGATGTCTAGAAAAACTTATTCGTAATCACAGCCTCACTTATACTTATTGTCCATACCTGTATGTGGTGATATATGGATCCAGAAGAAAGCCAGTTGGAGGAGAGGTGATGGTGTCGGCGAATCTGCTCAAAATATCGCTCTCAAACAGGAATTGATGTCGATTTTGAAGAATCAGTGGATATACTACTCGCTCACTCAGTCACTCACTGGTCATACCGGACTCGAGAGTCCATTACCGCAGCAACCTATTTTCGCCATCTGCCCCTGTCTTGGGCTGTTTCCTTCCATTCACCTTCAATACCTAGACTCTTCAAATCAGCCTTCATATTGTCCTCCCATCTACACCTCGGTCTCCCCACGGGACGTTTTCCCTCTAGGTGACGTACCAGTACTCTGCGCGCTGCCCTGCCCTCATCCATTCGAGCTACGTGACCCGCCCATCGCAGCCTACGTGATTTAATAATACTGGTTATGTCAGGCCTTGAATAGAGTCCGTGAACCTCTTCGTTACGCAGTTTTCGCCACTCTCCGCTAATGTCATCCCTTTTTGCTCCGAAAATTTTCCTCCAAATTTTGTTTTCAGGCACTCGAAACGGCTTTTCATTTTGCACAGTGAGAGACCAAGTCTCACACCCATACAGCACAACTGGTAGAATAATAGTTTTGTATATTCTAATCTTTAAATCCGTAGACAATATCCGTGATAAAAGTAATCTATTCAGTGAGAAGTTGCAAGCATTTCCCGCCGGAATCTCTTCTTCGGTTCGGATTCAATCTCATTTCTCGAAGTGATGTCCACGCCTAGATACTTAAATGTGTTCACTTTTTCAAACTGCATGTCTCCCACTCTTAGCATTTCCTGATCTACTGCTGTTGGCATTGTAGTAGTAACCAGGTATTTAGTTTTGTCTTCCCTTATCCTTAGGCCTACATCTTCACTAGCTTCGATTAACGCATTCGCATTTGCGGTTACAGATTCTTTCCATCGTTAATGATGTTTAGATCATCTGCGTACCCTAGTATCTTAATATTTCCATTTAACTCCACACCCTCTGAATTATCTTCTGCCTGCCGGCCGCGGTGGTCTCGCGGTTCTAGGCGCGCAGTCCGGAACCGTGCGACTGCTACGGTCGCAGGTTCGAATCCTGCCTCGGGCATGGATGTGTGTGATGTCCTTAGGTTAGTTAGGTTTAAGTAGTTCTAAGTTCTAGCGGACTAATAACCACAGCAGTTGAGTCCCATAGTGCTCAGAGCCATTTGAACAATTATCTTCTGCCATTCGTGCAATGTATTCTAGGACTAAATTACAAAGTAGTGGAGACAGGGCATCTCCCTGTTTAAGTCCGTTCTTTATTACAAATTCTTCTGACTCCAAGTTCCCCACGCGTACTCTACCTTTTGTGTTTTTCAAACTCGCTTCTATAAGTCTAACATACTTCTTTGGTATTCCAAGTTCCAAAAGAATTCTGTACAATTTTGATTGCAATACTGAATCATATACTTTTGTAAAATCTATGAAAAGATTAAGAACTGGTTTATTGTATTCCCATTTCTTTTCCAAAATTTAACGCAGGGTGAATATTTGATCTATAGTAGATCTGTTCCTCCGAAAGCCAGCTTGGTAATCCCCCACAATTTCATCTGTATATGGTGCAAGCCTGCTTAGCAGAATATTCGAGAAAATTTTGGAACATACTGCTATCAGCGATGTTGTTGTTGTTGTGGTCTTCAGTCCTGAGACTGGTTTGATGCAGCTCTCCATGCTACTCTATCCTGTGCAAGCTTCTTCATCTCCCAGTACCTACTGCAACCTACATCCTTCTGAATCTGCTTAGTGTATTGATCTCTTGGTCTCCCTATACGATTTTTACCCTCCACGCTGCCCTCCAATGCTAAATTTGTGATCCCTATTAGCGATATCCCTCTACAATAACTACAATCCATTTTGTCTCCCTTGGAGGCAGAATTTAGCAAAGCTTTGAAAGAACTGCGCACAAACGTGGCAGACCGGATACATATCATACCTAGGGAAATTCTTAAATCTTTGAGGTAAGTGGAAGCCAACAGATCTTCAGACAACGGGGTACATTCCATCAAACTGGAGATGTACCATCCAACTGCTAAAGACTATCATTCAGACAATCCCGAAGATACCAAATCTCGATATGCGACCATATAAGCATAATCTGCTTAACGACTAATACATTCAGGTTTATGACAAACATAAAATACAGAAGAATGGAAAACAAAAATGAGGATCTGCCAGATGAGGATCGCTTTGGCCTTAACAAACATAAAATCAATTCTGGCGTTGTGCTTCATAAAATAAGTAAGACTTAAGAAAAACCAAGACACATGTGTGGACTTGTCGACCAACGAAAAACCTTTCAACATAAAACGATGCAAGATGTTGGAAATTCTCAGAAAACTAGGCATAATCCTAAGCAGTAGGGAAAGAGGGGTAATACACTACATGTACAAAATTAAAGAGGAACAATCAGAATGAAGACCGATGAAAGAGTGCTTGGATAGAAAAGAGCATAAGGCAAGAATACAGTCTTTGAACCTATACATCTAGAATGCAATGACGGTAATAAGGAGTGAAAGCAATAAATTTGAGAGAAAAGGATATCAACGTAAGATTCGCTGATAATATTGGTATACTTAGTGAAAATGAGGGAAAATTACAATAGCTTTTGAATGAAACGAACGATGTAATGAGTAGAGTACATGGGCTGACAATGAGAGTAAATCGAAGAAAGACGAAAGTAATGAGTAAGTAAGAAAAAGAGATTAGCGACAAACTAACCATCAAAATTAGGAACCACGAAGTGGACAAAGTAAATGAATTCGGCTGCCTCGGAAGCGAAATAGTACAAGACGGACGCAAGAAGGGAATAAAAATCAGACTAACATAGCACAGACAAGGCGGTTGTTGTTGTGGTCTTCAGTCCAGAGACTGGTTTGATGCAACTCTCCATGCTACTCTATCCTACAAGCTTCTTCATCTCCCAGTACCTACTGCAACCTACATGCTTCTGAATGTGTTACAAACGCGGTATTCCTCTCTAAAAAGGCTTGATAGATCACACCGTGGACTTAATATGAGGAAGAAGATTCTGAGAGTGCCCTGCTTGAGACAGTATTGTATGGAAGTGAATTGTGGATGCGGGAAAACCGAAAACGGAAAAAATCGAAACGTTTAACACGTCGTGTAGCTGAAAATTAAGTAGACTGATAAAGTAAGAAATGAAGCGGTCGACCAGAGAGTGAAAAAAAAGTTGTGGAAAACAGAAACTTGAAAATGAGACGGTGTGATAGGACCACCAGGGAATAATATCCACGGTACAAGAGGAGAGCCGGCCGGGGTGGCCAAGCAGTTGTAGGTGCTATAGTCTGGAGCCGCGCGACCGCTACGGTCGCAGGTTCGAATCCTGCCTCGGGCATGGATGTGTGTGATGTCCTTAGGTTAGTTAGGTTTAAGTAGTTCTAAATTATAGGGGACTGATGACATCAGAAGTTAAGTCGCATAGTGCTCAGAGCCATTTGAACCAGAGGAAAACTGTGGTTAAATGCAGACGCCAGCACAGTCATAGTGGCCCACGTGAGACCAGCCTGAAGACTGCGGAAACGGAAACAAAACAATAATACTAATCCAAGACTACAGCATAGGAAACAAGAAATTTAGTTCCTAGGCTACACATGTTAAATTAATCTCATGTTTTTCGCCACATGATGGAGAATGCCAAAAGAATGACCTGCGTGGAAAGACCACACCTTACTACACAGGCTCGACAAAGTTGCTAGTATTACATTATTGAAGTGGACGTAACTATACACAGAGCAGACGAGCGAAGCTGTTCTATACATGGATTGACCGAGAGATTATGGCTAAACAACTAAGTTGACCATTCCTCACTGCTACATACCTTTAAGGTGATGTTATTTCAGAGTTGCGTATTTTATGGTTTTAATTCTGAAGAACCGATTCCGTGATGCGTTTTTCTTAATTTTCTGCTTTCATATTAAAACACGATTATCAGTTCTGATTACGTTCCATTTTTTTTTTTGTTTTTTTTTTTTTGCATCAGTTTCCAAATCCTGTCTGTGCATGTGGAACTGCAGAATAAAAGCCATTACATAAAACATAAATATATGCAAAGAAAACAGAATCCCGTGGCCGAGGGTCCCAGTGGCACTCGCTCCAGAAGAAGCCAGTTCGAACTCAGGTGGTTAGTAAAACTTTCGTTACCAATATTTGGCTAGCAAGGGCATCACGCTTTTCTTTACCTAGTTTGTACAAGCAATAAATAAATAGATTTGGCCTCTAATGAAGCTTGTTAATGTGAATTGTACTCGTACCAGCTGCAATAACGAGTTCATAGAATTACATGTAAGTGTTGAATTTGTTGTTTACAGTGAAAACAATATATTCAGAGACCCAGTCATCTATCCCTTCAAAACTAAATATCAGTTTTGAGTAGTTTCAGTAGGTATCCCTTGTTACACAGGAATTATGACGTGGTATTTCTGCAACTGTTGCTGCTCGAGCGCTCAGATTCTATACGAACTGTTTCAAAAGTGACCAAGTAGGCCTACTCACCATAGCTACAGACTAAATTACTACTACAAAGAGACTACTGTAGAATTTCTGTCATCCATTTTATATCAACAAATCCAATGGAAATCTTGTAGCCACAGAACAGTTGTGTTTCCCTGTGTGGGATGAGCACCATCTCAAGAGCAAAATTATCCTCCTATCACATCGGTGGCACGACAACATCAGAGTGCCTCCCGTGTCTATCGGAGATGTGGTGTGAGAATCGAACGCCTCGTCCTCACCGGACGGACCTGGAGTCATCTCATTTCTCCTGAAATGCCAGGGAGAACACCCTGTCGGACGCAAAACTCCCACCCTCTCAGTAACTCAAAAACATCCGTTTTCTATAACTGTTAGTCTCTGCTCTTCCGTTGGCACTTCACTGCTAGTATCGCCTGAGAGGCCATGTCTTCATCTTGGCATAACTCCTATTAATGTTTCTGCACCTTGCTGATGGGGACACTTGCATTGAGGCGTCTGAATGTCTAAAGGGTCGAAACCAGAGGAGGTACCGATGGGGTGTAAAGCTAAGTCAATACTCTAGCTCATTCCAAAGGCGTTCCATCGAGTTTGGGTTAGGACTCTGGGCAGGTCAGTCCATGACCCGAAACCAGAGAAGGTATTGATGTTAGACGCTAAGATTTGGAGCAAAATCGACGTTATAACTCATTCTATAGGTGTTCCATTGTGTTCGAGTCACGGCTCTGGGCAGGGCAGTCCATTTGAGGGATGTTATTGTCCACAAACAACTGCCCTGCAGATGCTGCTTTATGACAGGGTGCATTATAATGCAGATATCTGAACTGTTCCTCTGCTGTGTGCTGGGCACTTTTTTTTTTTGGTCAATAGTCTACTGACTGGTTTGATGCGGCCCATCACGAATTCCTTTCCTGTGCTAACCTCTTCATCTCAGAGTAGCACTGGCAACATACGTCCTTAATTATTTGCTTGACGTATTCCAACCTCTGTCTTCCTCTACAGTTTTTGTCCTTTACAGCTCCCTCTAGTACCATGGAAGTCATTCCCTCATGTCTTAGCAGATGTCCTATCATCCTGTCCCTTCTCCTTATCAGTGTCTTCGACATATTCCTTTCCTCTCCGATTCTGCATAGGACCTCCTCATTCCTTACCTTATCAGTCCACCTAATTCTCAACAATGCTGTAAATATGACCACATTCTTCAGCATATAGCGTTTTCTTAAGCGGAGTAGTGTGACCACACCCTAACCACGACGAGCAGCACATCATTGCAACATTACCTCCTCTGTGCTTCAATGTTGGCACTACACAAGCCCTTCCATCGGATTGCCACATTGTATAGCGTATTTCACAACTCCAAATGGCTCGTTTCCAGTCATCCACTGTCCAGTGTTGCACCACATCAAACGTCATCTAACACTGACTATAGAGATCTGTGGCTTATGAGGAACCTCTAGCTCGTTGTACCCCATTCCTCTTAACTCTCTCCGCATAGTCACTGTGCTAGTTGGCCTGCCGATAATATTTCTTTCACCGATTATTACAATCGCCATTGCAATGCTATCGTCCTCTGTCAGCCAGTGCGTTAAGTGTGTGTGGTCTTCGTTTAGCTGAAGTTGATCCATCGCGTTTCCGCTTAACAATGACACCAGCGACAGTCAGGCAGCTTTATAAGGGTTAGAATGGATTTGTCACTCGGGTGACATGCAGTGACTAGTCCACGACCACAGTCACTGAGCTCCCCTCACCACAACGTTCTGTTGTCACAGCTTCTGTACTGCCAACAAAGTACTGCTTGCCGCTTTTCATATTGGTCTCTCGTGACATCTGGTGGTCAGTTTCCACATTATGTAAACCTTCTGGATACTTTTGATCAGATAATGTATCGTCAAAAATACGCATTTTTCGTTTGGAATGATTTCTATAATTTAAATGGAGTACTTCATTGACATTTGGAAAAAAATTGTGTACTCGCTGTGTTGTGTTTCTAGCGCCTCGGTCACATTGTCATTCAGCAAACATTAATTTGACGTTCTTGTCAGTCATGTTCTTGGCAGTTAAGTCTTGTATGATCCCGAATTTATCTAATGTTACTGAAGTTTTCATCATATATTGTGTGAGATCTTTCTTGGTACGTTGGCTTGAAATGTAAATTGTAAAACTGTTGTAACGCCATAGGTATCACGTTTATTGCAGCGTGTACATTTGAAATATGCCAACTAGCTCTGCAGATTATGAAGAAATTTATGAGATATACGATGAGATAAAAGAATTTATTCAGTTAGTGAAGGGAGACGAAAATTTAATAGTCATGGGTGACTGGAATTCGAGAGTAGGAAAAGGGAGAGAAGGAAACATAGTAGGTGAATATGGATTGGGGGAGAGAAATGAAAGAGGAAGCCGCCAGGTAGAATTTTGTGCAGAGCATAACTTAATCATAGCTAACACTTGGTTCAAGAATCATGAAAGAAGGTTGTATACATGGAAGAACCCTGGAGATACTAAAAGGTATCAGATAGATTATATAATGGTAAGACAATTTAAAACCTGGTTCCTAAATATCTGTAAGACATTTCCAGGGGCAGATGTGGACTCTGACCACAATCTACTGTAGATTAAAACTGAAGAAACTACAAAAAGGTGGGAATTTAAGGAGATGAGACCTGGATAAACTGAAAAAAACAGAGATTGCACAGAGTTTCAGGGAGAGCATACGGGAACAATTGACAGGAATGGGGGAAACAAATGCTGTAGAAGAGGAATGGGTAGCTTTGAGGGATGAAATAGTGAACGCAGCGGAGGATCAAATAGGTAAAAAGAAGAGGCCTGGTAGGAACCCTTGGGTAACAGAAGAAATATTGAATTTAATTAATGAAAGGAGATAATATAAAAATGCAGTAAATGAAGCAGGCAAAAAGGAATACAAACGTCTCAAAAATGATATCGAGAGGAAGTGCTAAATGACTAAGCAGGCATGGCTAGAGAACAAATGTAAGGATGTAGAGGCTTATCTCACTAGGGGTAAGATAGATACTGCCTACAGGAAAATTAAAGATACCTTTGGAAAAAGGAGAACCACTTGGACGAATATCAAAAGCTCAGATGGAAACCCAGTTCTAAGCAAAGAAGGGAAAGCAGAAAGGTGGAAGGAGTATATAGAGGGTCTATACAAGGGCGATGTACTTGAGGACAATATTATGGAAATGGAAGAGGATGTAGATGAAGATGAAATAGGAGATATGATACTGCGTGAAGAGTTTGACAGAGCACTGAAAGACCTGAGTCGAAACAAGGCACCTGTAGTAGACAACATTCCATTAGAACTACTGACAGCCTTGGGAGAGCCAGTCCTGACAAAACTCTACTATCTGGTGGGCAAGTTGTATGAGACAGGCGAAATACCCTCAGAATTCAAGAAGAATATAATAAATCCAATCCCAAAGAAAGCAGGTGTTGACAGATATGAAAATTGCCGAACTATCAGTTTAATAAGTCACAGCTGCAAAATACTAACGCGAATTCTTTACAGACGAATGGAAAAACTGATGGAAGCCTACCTCGGGGAAGATCAATTTGGATTCCGTAGAAATGTTGGAACACGTGAGGGAATACTTGTGGTGTCACCGCCCGACACCACACTTGCTAGGTGGTAGCCTTTAAATAGGGCGCGGTCCGTCAGTATACGTCGGACCCGCGTGTCGCCACTATCAGTGATTGCAGACCGAGCGCCGCCACACGGCAGGTCTAAGGAGATTTCCTATCACTCGCCCCAGTTGTACAGCCGACTTGGCTAGCGATGGTTCACTGACAAAATACGCTCTCATTTGCCGAGACGATAGTTAGCATAGCCTTCAGCTACGTCATTTGCTACGACCTAGCAAGGCGCCATTATCAGTTGCTATTGATATTGTAAAGAATGTACAGACAAGAGCTACGTTCAACATTAACGGATTAAAGTTAAGTATTCTTCCAGTTACCTCCTTTTTTCTAAATTCTAATTACCTTGTCCTGTTCCAGACCTCACGCCAGCCTGCGTGAGCTTAAACGCGTGCCTTTCGGATCCCTCTCAATTTAGTGGGTTGGTCTCCTGTCAGTCCACAACAATACTGACCCTACGGCTTATCTTAGAAGAAAGATTAAGGAAAGTCAAACCTACGTTTCTAACATTTGTAGACTTAGAGAAAGCGTTTGACAATGTTGGCTGGAATACTCTCTTTCAAATTCTGAAGGTGGCAGGGGTAAAATACAGGGAGCGAAAGGCTATTTACAATTTGTACAGAAAGCACATGGCAGTTATAAGAGTCGAGGGGCATGAAAGGGAAGGAGTGGTTGGGAAGGGAGTGAGACAGGGTTGTAGCCTATCCCCAATGTTATTCAATCTGTATATTGAGCAAGCAATAAAGGAAACAAAAGAAAAGTTCGGAGTAGGTATTAAAATCCACGGAGAAGAAATAAAAACTTTGAGGTTCGTCGATGACATTGTAATTCTGTCAGAGGCAGCAAATGACTTGGAAGAGCATTTGAACGGAATGGACAGTGTCTTGAGAAGAGGGTATAAGATGAACATCAATAAAAGCAAAACTAGGATAATGGAATGTAGTCGAATTAAGTCGGGTAATGCTGAGGGAATTAGATTAGGAAATGAGACACTTAAAGTAGTAAAGGAGTTTCGCTATTTGGAGAGCAAAATAACTGATGATGGTCGAAGTAGACAGGATATGAAATGTAGACTGGCAATGGGAAGGTAAGCGTTTCTGAAGAAGAAAAATTTGTTAACGTCGAGTATAGATTTATATGTCAGGAAGTCGTTTCTGAAAGTATTTGTATGGAGTTTAGCCATGTATGGAAGTGAAACGTGGACGATAAATAGTTTATACAAGAATAGAATAGAAGCTTTCGTAATGTGATGCTACAGATGAATGCTGAAGATTAGATGGGTAGATCACATGACTGATGAGGAGGCATTGAATATAATTGGGGAGAAGAGGAGCTTGTGGTACAACTTGACTAGAAGAAGGGATCGGTTGGTAGGACATGTTCTGAGACACCGGGGGATCACCAACTTAGTATTGGAGGGCAGCGTGGAGGGTAAAAGTCGTAGAGGGAGACCAAGAGATGAATACACTAAACAGATTCAGAAGAATGTAGGTTGCAGTAGGTACTGGGAGATGAAGAAGCTTGCACAGGATAGAGTAGCTTGGAGAGCTGCATCAAACCAGTCTCAGGACTGAAGACCACAACAACGACAACGTGCAGATTGAAACGAGATTTATTAAACAGTTGCAGTTAGTTAGAGTACTGGAATTTTTCAATTCTACGTTGTTCTTTCAATTAGCTAGTAAATATAGTGTTATTAGTCTTAGTATTAACCAGATGTGCATACACAAAGTCATTTGTACATTAATACCAAATTCGCAATATAGTGACTTCGTTTTTTAAAAAAAGACAGAAAATCCTGTAAACTGACCCAATTACATCAAGATGAAAACAGAGGTTAGTAGTTATCGCATGGTTGAGGGAAGAGCCAGACGCAGTTATCAGTAACAGCCAAGCTCTCATTAAATACTTATAATACCGTTATTACTAATGGGTACTCACCATATGATTATGTGAAAAGTATCCACTGATGTATATTGGATATCATGTCAAGGAAATCGTGATATGTAATGAACTGTAATTAATGAAACTTCGTGACAGATATAAACTATGTGCCGGACCGAGACTTGATTTCGGCACCTTTGCCTTTCGCGGGCAAGTGCTCTACCAACTGAGCCACCCAAGCGCGACTCACGCCCCGTCCTCACACCCTTACTTCTGCCAGTTGGTAGGAGACGAGACACTGGCAGAAGTAAGGCTGTGAGGACGGGGCGTGGGTCGTGCTTGGGTAGCTCAGTTGGTAGAGCACTTGCCCGCGAAAGGCAAAGATCCCGAGTTTGAGTCTCGGTCCGGCACACAGTTTTATCTGCCAGGAAGTTTCCTATCAGCGCACACTCCGCTGCAGAGTGAGAATCTCATTCTGGGAACTGTAGTTAATGCTTGAAGCGTGAGTGTGTGATGGGACTCTGATGATAAAATATCCAAATATCTGCACAAAAGACAAAATTGGACTATTCTATTGACGGATATATACCAACTGTAATTACATGATACAGTGTCTGTGAATAGTGAGTATAGTGATATACAAAAATTAAATAAATTGACGATACACGATAATTGTCAAATAAACATGAATTTGACGAATCATAATAGTGAGAAGTGCACACCTGGAACACAGAGGAATTAACAAACATCTACTTTGCGTTTCCAGGAACAATGTGTCATTAATAGGTGTCTTATATATGTTCTTCGTATTGTTTCATGGCAAATCTTGAGACGTGGTCCTGCTAGGTTTCGAGTTTTTCAACACACCAGCTAAAAACCTAGTAGGTCATGCCATGTGGCCATCAAAACATCTTCAGCATGACAGCTACAGAAGTCGATCATGAAGACCACAAAAATAAATTTGTCAAAAAACGCGATGTAAATTTTGTTATTTCATTAACTGAACAATTATGTTAGGCTCAGAGCAATTACTTTCACAAATTTCTTTAAAATATTACGTGAATAATTTTTTGAATTATATAAATGAGCCCTCCTGTCAGCTCTTCACTAAACTATTTAACTAATTTTCTTTCAAGAAATAATTATTGACATTAATTACTTAAAAGTTTATCAGTCGTTATACTTTCAAATATTTTCAAAGAGCAGAATTTTTAGGGTCATATAGTTTAGAGCGCTTTAGAGATTGTGAGGAAAAACGACGCATAATGTTTGGGCTGTCTCTCAATTGTAAGTTCGTAATGAACGAGAAAAACATTGATTAAAACGTAAAAAATGAAATGGTCTGAAATTGATGTAGCGTAGGATGGTAGTAACATTTTAAGGAAGTAATATTTTTAAGGTGGCTGTCAGTTTAACAGCCACTGCAGGAACAGTCGAATCAATGATTCTTTCGTATAGTGTTCTTTAAAAATAACGATCATTCCACTTGGGACCTGTGGTGTGGTACATTAGCTTATTTGTTTGAGTTACAAATGTTTGCCATGTATCGTTGTTTTTCTGACATGTTCCACATCCTGGAGGATCTCCTAACTACGGATCATTTGGAATGAAATTAAATCTAATCTAATGTAATCCAACACAGAAGACTAAAACCCACACTCTTTTTCTGCTCCATTATTTCTTTGTTTCCCTACTTCAATATTTCGTATTTTCCCAAACCTTCGGTGTCAATATTATACTTTACTATGCTTCGTACTATTGTAATTAATTATCCAAAGATAATGTATCACCACGTAGGCTCATATTCATGTCATGAGAGAAACATACTTGGGCAGAGAACTAACAGGGCGTTAGCACTTTGAATGCCTGTAGTGAGAACCTGTTATTTGGTCACATAGCAGGAGCAACGATTGTTATGGCAGTTTTTTATCATTATTTATTTCTTGAATATTTTTAGTCAGTTATTTTAGGTCTAAGACACAAAGTACATTGCACGTGAAATTCTCATATTATACACAAAATGCTGATTACGAATATTTAGTATAATTATTGAAATATTTAAGTAACTTAAAATGCTGCCATAATATAGTCATTAAGGCATGTAGACTATTCTTACATTAAATGTGTAGCATAATATGGAAAATACTAACCCATTTGTAAAGTACTGATGAAGATGTTTTACACATGGGACATTCATTCTTTAACTAATCAGGGGTTGGGGTGGGAGAAGGGACAGTGGGACGTTAAATCTGTGAAGAAAAGTATTTAAATCTAAGAGAAACAATACGGATTAGATAAATTACTTATTACAGAAAGAAATTAGTTTACCAACTATGGACTGTTCCTGTGACAATTATTCAGATGTAGGACCCAGAAAGCATCCTACTTGCTAGTATACTACAATACCCTCCCTCATTGCTATACGACAGATTCCTAAATTTAGAATTTTGCAACACTAAATATCACTGTGGTAGTGAATAATTTAATATCTCGTTGAAGTAGATCTATTTTGAAGTCCAATTTTTTCTTGTTTCGTGGCACGTTCAAAACAATTTTTACTTTTTTCTGTATTTATCAAAGCTCTTTATATTACAGAATAACATTACGAGTTTCAAAGATCTGGCTGGGAATAATAATACTTACTCGTCATTTTTCTCTCTTGACCTTCTAAATGTTTCGTACTAGTGCGTGAACGTAACTGGCACTGATGAGCTTTCGTCGAAAATTCGCGACTTGTTGATAAATGCCAATCCTATCATGTCCTGGCGAAATGTCGAGATTGCGTGGGTGTCTCACATACAGGGTCTAATGCGTATAAGTTCAGTGGTACCTCAAAAATTACACTCATGTATGTGTTGGTTGTTTTTTCTCTCTGTCGTACAGTCTTCTCACAACGACGTCACAAACTTTATGACTTGATGTTTTCTGCCAAGTCCTAACAACACCACTAAGTCGACTGCACCTTTCGGGATAGACTAACGATTTTGCGTCCTCGTGTCCACACGTCATCATCTGTGTTACTTGCCAAGGGAAAATAAGCATTAATGGCTTCCTCTTGCCACACATACTTGGAGAGACTAACCAAACTACAAACATATCACTTGTGTTAGCTATAATTATAAGTTGCAAATTACCTGAATGCTGACATAATGTCGTTCAGTACACAGTCTTCAGGCAGTAATAGAAATGCCTGAAATTAAGCCGGTGCAACCTGTATACACCCGAGATGTGGCCGACTCTCTCCAGGTGTGGCGTGTGGGGGGTGGAGGTGGGGGGATAGTGGGAGACGCCGACCGCCGTTCGACCTTCGGCGCATTCAGTCTTGCCCACACTCTTGGCGTAAGGCTGTTAGTAAAGGATTCTACATTGAACTTAGTTAATGGCCCTCGACTAATATCGAGACTGTTATGAAGCCTAATCTCACTAAATTCTTTGCTGATGCTCTCCCAAAATTGACTAACTCGGCACAACTTATTTGCTTTCTCATATTCCAAAGTATGCCCTTCGTTGAGGCTGCGTTTAACCAATGCTGATATGTCTTTTCCACATGCGTACGCATCTAATGTGTTCCATCCACCGTTGCGAGATGCTGTGCTGCGTTTTCCGAATCTGTTGGCGGCAACACTCTCAAAGAATGCCCATGTATACCTGGTATTCACAAGTAAATTATATCATTTACCGAGCCAAACATATTTTTCGTTTTTTGTAGTGGTTGAAAGACTGCTGTTTTTTTTCCCCTCAGTTTCCCACCGTTTTGGCTTACATAGTCTCATCATAGGGGATAAAGGTATGTTCCTGTTTCTCTTACCTGCGGAAGGCTCAATCATTCGTTTTCTTCGATGTACGTGAATCCGCGCTTCACTATTTCTGGCAGCATACAGTGTAAGCTGTTGCAGAGCATCTCTGCGCCAGTGACGTTAGCTCGTTGCATGGAGGTACAGATCAGAGTGGGTCTTTTTTCCATAGACTAGGTCTGCTAGGAAGACTGTATTTATGTCCTCTTATTAGCATGTCTAAAATTGGAAGATATCTCTTATGTTCTAGCCCCATCGTCAGTTATATGTTTTCGTGAACGCTGTTTAGGCGGTCCAGTAGCTCAGCCAGAACCTTTCTGTCAGGTTCCCACAGGACGCAGGTGTCATCCACGTAGCTTGTGGCTCTTTATTTGGAAAAGTTTGCGATGAAAGTGAAATCAACCGTCGATCTTGTGTGTATGAAGTCATCGAGAGGAAACGGATCTGTTATCAGCTCGTTCACCATCGCTGATATGTGTGTCGCGCCATAGGTTGTCAGAGGACCAGTCCGCATTTGCTGTGCGTTATTACTATGTGTAGTATGGGCCGATGCAAAAATATTAGAGATTCCACCTGCTGGTTGTATCCTCTTAATTATTAGCTAGAAATGGAATTCTATGGTAGACTTTTTTTAATTTTTGTGATGTGATTGCTTTGTCACTATTGAGTGTTTTAGGATGTCTATTAGGGAGCTGTTATAACCATTTGCAATTGCTGTTTCTTTTATTATTTCAATTCATTTGTTACATTTCTAGGCAATATTTCATATCAGATTGCCAATGTCTTCAAACTAAAACGCTTGAACATACTCTTTAAAGTAGACAACAAGATTGGACAGAAGTTACCTCACAACAGCAACACGCGAAACCCAGTTCATCACACATGTGTGTACAAAATTGAATGTTTGGACTGTGGCTACTTCTACACACGCCAATTTGAGATTAGATTCAAAGTACACATGACAACACTAAAAAACAAAAAATACCACACATCAGCAGCAGTCATGTTAACAACACAAGAAGCAGCATCATACACGTCCAACCTAAATGCAAAAAGGTAGACATTCTTAAAACACTGTAATTATACAGGTACTAAACAAAATAACCGGAATCCAGCTTAGATGACAATATTTACAGGAGCATTTTCTGTTTTCAGAAACTGCATAGGTTATTACATTTGCAGTGCACACACACACACACACACACACACACACACACACACACACACTCCTTAAAATGTACCATAAATATTTAGTTATGTTACCATGACATCCCCCAAATACACAAAGGATTGAATTCATTTACAAATATACTATCACACCAACAGTTTGTTCCTCCTGTCAGCTTGACACTATATGTACATCAACTAACGGCATAAGTTATATATCGATTTGCACCTTGTAAAGCATTAACCAATGTATTAACACAACCTGTAGTCAGTTATTATATGTAACAGATATAATCTTAAGAAGTCCCTGCTTTGGAAAGTTTCCTCTCATCCTGTCACTCCTTCCACCCTCTCCCTTCCTCTCCCTCTTCCTCTGCTTCCAGCCTTCCATTGCCATCAGTGAATCCTAACCAAAATTGTCATTTATGGATAATTTTACAACTGTAGTCAACATAACTATTGCGCTCAAAGTTTGGAATGTGTTACCTGATTGTATAAACGAGAACGAATTTTAAGCTACATGAACTTGATAAATTCTGATTTATATACCACCTGAAATGTTTTTTTTTCCAACACATGTATTCAACACCTCAAAACAAATATCTCAAAAATCCTTTAAAATTTATTAGATAATAATGTTGTTATGATGTATATTCTTTGTAGTTTGTGATAATGTTTCTCTTTTGCTATATGATCCTTGCATCTAGTAGTTTCTTGACGCCATATATGTTTACAAAATATGATGGTATAAGTATGACGTGTTACGACAGTGAAAAGCACTCTATTTTACTTATTTTATTTTTAACCTTAGATATAAGTTAGTTTTTTGTCAAACGAAACCAAAACCTTGTTCTGAAATAGTCTCTTGTTTCTTCACTAGACAGTGCCATAAGTTCCTCCAAAAATCGTAATGCAAGACACACGTGTGTCATACAAATGTAAATCCACCTGATGATGGAGGTTTAAAACGTTGGCCAACCGCTGTGGCCGAGCGGTTCTAGGCGCTTCAGTCTGGAACCGCGCGACCGCTACGGTCGCGGGTTCGAATCCTGCCTCGGGCATGGATGTGTGTGATGTCCCTAGGTTAGTTAGGTTTAAGTAGTTCTAGGTTCTAGGGGACTCATGACCTCAGATGTTAAGTCCCATAGCGCTCAGAACCATTTTTTACACTTTCTAGAAGCTACTTCCTGCAGCGTCACAGGCGTGCCAGTTATTGTATAAACCTACTTTTTGGCGTGCCCCTGGCACCGGGCTGGCCTTTAGAAAATCGTTGCACTTTCTGTTTGGAGATGTCCTAATCTACTTCCTCCTGAGAATTATCTATCTACTAGGTCACTATCGGTGTGCAGTTGTCATGTTCGGGAGTTTGCGCACCTTCCCTCTGTTCCAGGACGTGGCGGATTCCTACCGTCACGGCGATTGGTCAATCCACGCCCTGACAGAACGGGATAGGTCGCATTGAGTCATGTCATGATCAATGGTTCATGTGTTTTCCCTACGATATTCTCGCAGGACTATTACCGAGAAATCGCTGGCAAGGCGGTTTATGATGTCAAATGTAGTCGGGTTTCTGATTAAGTGATAGGTATCATGGTTTGGTAGTTGGTTTCTTAGGTCGCTGGCTACGTCATCGAAGATAGAGCACTCGCAGATCACGTGATCGGGAGTACCAAGTTCGGCTCCGCAGTCACACGAGGGGGTAGCCCTTTTCCCGAACCGGCAAAGATATGCTGGGTACCGTCCATGACCTGTGAGGAAGTGCGGCGGTCCCTTACTTGGTTGTAAATGCGAGAGTTGGAGACGTTCTTTGATGTTCGGGAGCAGTTGGTAAATCCTTCTGCCTGTTACCTCTCTGTCCCATTCTTGCCATAGCTCTTCTCCTCTTCTTTTAATTGCAAACTTATCCCCCACCCACACCCCGCAAAATGCTCTCAGGTTTTTCTATTTCTCCCCTTTTTACCCAACACCAGGCCGCCTGTTCCCGAATTATAATATCCAGGGGACACACCCCCATGAGTATCAGTAGTGCCCTGCCCGGAGATGTTCTATATGTTCCAGTGGAATGTAGAAGCATGTTGCGCTGCACCCTCCTCACGGCCATAGCAGGCACGACCCTAGTGAGCCTGTACGCCCAGACTCCGGATCCGTAACCCACGATGGAAGCAAGAATGGTGTTGTGGTATAACTTTATGCGTTCTGGTGGAAGGTGAAATCCGCTTTGTCCTATCATGATGAGGTTGTTGAGAGCTTCTAAAGATCTTCCAGTTGCCGTTTCAATGTGCTTAGCAAAACTTCATCTTTTATCAGTTATCACTCCCAGTTACCGGGCCTCGCGACAACGAATTACTGGTGAGGTCTCGATCCTCACTGTTGGATTTCTGGCCAATTGGCCTTTCAGTAGTAGGTATGTCGACTTGTTACACGCTATAGTCATTTTCGTTTTGTGGCACCTCTGTGTAAGAATAGTTAATGCCCTATGAATCTTGGGTTCGAGATCTTCACGACTCTGGCCGCCAACCAGCAGAAGGAGGTCGTCCACATAGGCTATCGCCTCTAGCACATCCGCACTGTTCTCCAAGCTCTCCAGGAGAGGCTCCATGTTTATATCCCAGAAAAGCGGCGCCAGTACAGAGCCCTGTGGACACCCCTTCGTAATTTTCTTGCTAATTCGCACGCTAGGGGACGATAGCCAGACCTCTCTTTCCATACAATAGCTTCTAAGAACGCCGTATAGCGGCTGTGGACACTCCGTCTCCCGCAAGCAGGAGAAGAGCGAAGGGCACCACAGGTTGTCGAAGGCACCACTGATATCCACCATGATGCCAACAATGTACTTGTGCGGAGACGACCCACAGACCTCGGCCGCCACAGCAACTGCGTCAGACACAGATCGCCCCTGCCGAAAATCGAATTGCCTGCCGCTCATCCCGCACAGCACTCGGTGTGCCGTCAGTCTGTCACCTAGAAACCTCTCCAGCAAGTTGCCTAACAGGTCCAACAGACAAATTGGTCTATATGACTTTACTTCTTTCGGATCTTTGTCCTGCCCTTTTTTTATGAAAACTGCATTGGCCTGTTTCCAGATAGTGGGAAACGTTCCGAGGCGAAGGGGCTCATTGTAAATTTTTGCTAGAGATGTTACTAGTTGAGGAGCAAGGTTTTGCACCACCTCAGTGACGATGCCGTCTGGTCCTCAGGCCTCTCCTTTTTCTTTAATGTTTTTATGTGCGTCGCCACTTCCTCTTCTGAGAATGGGCAAACCATGGTATTAATCCTGTATTCTTCCTGCATAGCCTGCCTAATTAGGCATTGCTCTTCTGTGTCTTCTTCAGCTCTGTCTTCAGGGAGGAGGGAGTGGAGAAGGACCTCAGCAGTTTCCTGCCAAGACCCAGTCATCCGGTTTCCATCCCTGACTGTGAAGTGCACCATTGGCGACCAGATTTTCTCCCTTACTATCTTGTAAGGAGAGCCCCAGGGATCCATAGCCAAATGGCTATGCACATATTTTTGCCAGCTTTGCAGCCTGACTGCTCGTAGTTCCTTCTGAAACTGCTCTTTAGCTTCTCTGTTAGTTTGTAGCCATCTTTGTTTTTCCTCTCAGACGACACTTCGATGGTAATACCTCCTAGCCCTCCTGACAGACTGACGCATCTGCCCAAGTTCTGCAGACCATGGTGATGGAGAGGCCTCTACAGCTCTCCTCCTGGTTGGTACAGCAGCATTCACCGCCCTGCTGAGTGCGCCCACCAGCTCTTCGGCGTGTTTATTGACACCTTAGTCACCATCTGGCCACGCTGGGGCGCCATACTCTCTTGCAAGGTGCTCCCAGTTAGTCTTGTTGCAGTTTAGTTGTACTTCCCACCCTAAGTCCCACTGGAACACCCTATCTGAAATGGTGAAGGTAATTAGGTTATGATCGCTGGTTGTGTCTCTCTCTTCAGCTATCCAATTTTGTACACTGGCAGCGATATTGGCTGTCATCAACGCGATATCAATGTTGGTTCCCTCACCTTCCTTGCCCATATAGGTGGGGGTGGGGGGTTTCCTGGTGTATTGGCAATGAGAAGCTGTAGAGACAGTCTCTTCCAGCTTGCCGCCTTTCTCATCTCGAGTGCCATTGTACCACAGGGGGATTTGGCATTCACATCTGCCACCACAACAATCTTTCTCCCTCTAGGCACCTGCCACCTGCGTAAGTTGACCAAGGTACACTTCAATAACTATGCCGTACTGAAAGTATATATTTATTAGGTATATTATGCCAATTGGTGACTGAAGTTCTATGAAGTTACAGTGATCGTCCGAAATGTGTGAAAGCACTGCTAATCGTAGTGCCTTATTGGTTATTATGATGGTGTCTTTCGGGTCGTCTCCAAAACTTACTACTGGCAACTCATGGCAGCAAAAGCTATGTTCCCCGAAAGAGAGTATGGCTCATGCAAACGAAGCACATCAAGGCTCCTCCACCACTCTCCGAAGCTCCTGCATGACCAGCCTGCTAATGGGTGCATTTAGCTGCCATATCTGTATTTCTGTAGTCATGGGACGTATGTGTGTACATAAGATTCGGGAAAGGTCTTCGTCCAATCATAGGCTATTCTCCCATTGGATAGGACGGACTGATTGTATATTTCGTTTAGACTGAGCCATACGGGCTTAGCCGAGTGCTCTAGGGCGCTGCAGTCGTGGACTGTGTGGTTGGTCCTGGCAGAGGTTCGAGTCCTCCCTCGGGCATGGGTGTGTGTGTTTGTCCATAGGATAATTTAGGTTAAGTAGTGTGTAAGCTTAGGGACTGATGACCTTAGCAGTTAAGTCCCATAAGATTTCACACACATGTGAACATTTTGTTTACATTGAAGGTTTCATTTCTTCTTTGGAATACCTTGTTTACGAGGTCATGCAGGGCGCCGAAATCGGTGGGAAGACTCATAGTCTTTAGTTGTACCCTGTCAACAGCCTCCATGACCGAGAAGGTGACCTTACGCCCATATTAATGTCACACCCACACTAAGTGTCGCGGTGCCGTGGTCAGAACAGCCGGGATAGTTGCAAGGAATGTTCTACATTTGGATATATTCTGACCGGATCAACCGCTGTTCGTCCAGCTGTTGGTTGTCTCGAGTCAGTGCTAACATTTGTATTACTGATTGTATCTCCGTTTGAACTGCTAATTGTGTTGACCTGCACTGGCGGTTCCTGTACAGGGCTCCCTTGAACGAATGCTGGTCGGCCCACTTCTACAGACGCCTGTCTCGAATTGCCTGATTTCCTGGCGCTCGCGGTCCCCAGCAATAGGGAGAGGGGGCGGCCACTTGTTCCTGTGGGTTCGTTTGGAAGCACACAGCCTTAATTTCCCTTCTTCCATTTCTTCCTTCTGCAAGTGTTGCCAGGAACTGTTTGAACTGAGCCGCTCTCGCCACATCCCTTCGCCTCTAGCATGGGGATTTTCTTTTAGGCATCCTGGATGCCAGAGTGGACTCAGCTGTAGTCATTTCTTGATATTAATCTCTGTTCTAGCATCCAATACGATGAACAATTACGACCAGTGACATTGCATGTGTTTTTGCCCCTCCTTATACAGGGGATACATAGTGCAATTCTCTTTAACGTGATCTTCTGCTACACACCTGGAGCAAGCCGACTTCCTTTCGCAGTATTTGTGTATGTGGTCTAGGTCTCCGCAATTATGGCATCAAGGTACCACCAAAAAGTCCCGCACATTGATAGCATGGAAGCCAATGTAGATCTTACCCATTGGAGTTAATTTTTTCCACATTTGAAGGGAGGCTTCCGCCACATGATGCACTACGTCTCTGTCTCTTCTTCCTGTTTTAAATCTGAGTTTAAATTCATTTTTTAAATCATCCATACTTATGTCATCAAAATTCTGATTTCATACTTTCTCATAAAGCTCACTGTTGACAAATGTAACTGGAATGTCGTACAGGATTACTTGTGGATTCCTATTTTTGGGGGTTCGCATTTTACAGCCTTACACAGTTTTTGATTATTTGGTATCTTATTTTTATCGTTCTCTGTTGTTACATCGACAATTACCACGTTCTTTGTAGCATTAACTTTGTTCACTTCTATTTTGTCTTTGACAGTATTTATCATTGTTGTAAATATCTCTTGTACCTTTTTGGTGTCTTGACTGGGCAAGGGTCTGAGAAAGAGCCGTGTGCGGTCCTTGTGATACTTTGACTATAGTGTCTCTTGCTGTTTGGTTCTTAGGTGTAGTTTGAGATACTAAGGCACAGCATCATTTTGTTGGCTGCTTGCGCAGCCTTTCATTTTCCCTTTGGAGTTCTTCAACCCGCCCCTCAAGCTTCGCGTGAGTGATGGCTCAGGGGGCGAGTTCGTTTTTCAAAGTCAGGACCGCAGCCTGGCTTATCTTGCCGTTTTTGACACTAGCTTCCAGGTATTGTGTGATCTTGGCATGCCTCTCACTAATGCATTGCTTAGTCTGCCCTGAGCCCTCTTGTGGGGAGGGAACAGAAAGCAATGAAGCCCTCGAGGGGGACATGAATCGCTTGTCTCTGTATCAGCCATATTGTCGACAAGCGAGAAAGAATTGGGAGCCCATCTCTTGCCTTGGACCGGCTCCTCTGGCATGAGAGTGGGGGGGGGGGGGGGGACAAAGAACGCAGCTCGCCCACCGGCCTCGCCCCAAGGCCAAGGGCACTCTCGAGCTGCTGGGTTCAACGCGCCGTCGCCAGCGCACTGGTCCCCATCGGTCGCTCCGTCATCGACGATTTTACCCAATGGTCTGCGGCAAGTGCACCCTGCACTCTGGAGAGGCGGATGCACCTCTCGCCCTTCGCCGCTTACTAGCCCAAGCTTCCACCTCTCGGCCAAGGACCCACTATTACTCAGGTGGCGGGCCGGTCACCCAGTCTTTCGGCGGTCTGGACCCAGCTAACCTGGCCCAGGCGATGTCACCACCTCCTGGGTTTGTTAGAACGCGCCCCGATTACCCAGGGGCGCGGTGAAGCACCCTAGCCGACAAGCGCCGCGATCTCACGCCGACAAACGAGGTCTCCGGCATGCAGAGCACCTGCTGGTCTGTGCCCTGCGAAAAGGAGGAAGGACAGATCGTCGGTCCCCCGGACGCAGCTCCCCCTTCGCCACGCACCCTTCGCTTTCCCCTCTGTCGCAAGGCAGCGTTTGGGCGAACTCGAGAAATTCCGAGTTTAACGTCTGGCACCCCGGGAAGGCGGAAAGAGCCACTTGGGAAGGAGAGGCTATGAGAGATGCGTCACTTCCCCTTGTGATGACTGCCGCGGCACTCCCGACTAGAAGCGATACGCCCTAGTGCGAGCCTCCGTGCCTTACGGCGCGCCAGAAATGGACAGGGCCGCGCCGTCAAGCGTCTGACCTCATGCCAGACTAACCTTGTTTTTATTTAAGAAATCTAGATAACATCTATAATATTTATACAAAATGAACCCACCACATTAGTGATTAGTGGGTCGTAATATTACTACAATGTTATATATTTCAGCAGCTATTTTTATTGTTATTACAATGATACAATGTTTATTATTGTGAGCTACAGACAGGGTACAGTACAGGGTAATAGGCAGACTACAGTTATTGATCTACACTACTAGCTAATTGTTAGTTTTCTTACCTACTTGTAAATTCCTAACGGCCTGCAGCATTACAGGTGTGTCAGCCTAGATATAAACCTACTACTTTAGGCCCTGCTCATCGAGATAATCCCGATGAGCGTGCCCCTGACACTGGGCAGGCCAAGATTGTTTGTCGCTGCAGGTTCCTAACTTTACAGCTATATCTAATGCTACAACTACTGTACTAAGCTAAGTCAATTCCGGTGCTATTTTGGTCTAGATTAGTGTACCCTGGTCCCCCTAGTCCCCTGCATGTGGCGGACTGAAACTAAAAGTCGACCTGTCGACGCACAGGCGGTACAGGATCAGGGTAATTGGAGGCGTTCAGTATTTGTCTTTAGTCATGAAAGTCCCTCAAGTATGCTGTCAGTACTTTCCGTGATACCTCGTTTGCCAAACTATTTAGAGTTTCAAAAGTCTCTTCGTGTCTTAATAGGTCATATGTATTGTAATGTGGAAGTTGTTGTCTTAATGTCACTGCTACATCACCGAAAAGGGGGCACTCGTAAGCCACATGGTCAGGAGTGCCCTCCGAAGCGCCTCAGTCACACTCGGGTGTAGCCTTTTTCCCAAACCAACACAAGTATGTCGGGTAGGGCCCATGACCAGTGAGAAAGTGTATTAGACCCCGTGTTGGCTCGAAATACTTCATCCCTAACATTTCTTTAACATTTGGCAGGAACCTAAAGGTTCTTCTGCCAGTTTCATCCGTTTCCCAAGATTCCTGCCATAAGTCCTCACCCCTTCTGCGTATTTCTCCCTTGTCCCTCACCAGAGCTCCCAGGATATTCTCTATTTTCATGTTGTTCCCCTTCTTAACCCAATACCATGCTGCTTGTTCTCGTATTTTTATATCTAAAGGACAGAAACCCATTATTATTAATAGGGCACTTCCTGGGGATGTTCTGTACGCCCCTATAGATCTTAACAGCATGTTTCTCTGTACTCTTCTCACTGCCATGGCACGCACCACCCTTGTGAGACTGTGTGCCCAGACTCCCGATCCGTAACCCACTATTGAAGTTAGTATATACTATTGTGATATAGCTTGATTAGGTGTGGTGGAAGGTGGAATCGTTTGTGCCCTATGGAAATAAGGTTGTTAAGTACTTGTACTGCTTTTTGGGTTACAGACTCAATGTGCCTTCCTAAGTTCCACCTTTAATCGATGATGAAGCCCAAGTAGCGAGTCTCTTGTCGTCTTATAAGTGGTGAGCATCCAATTCTAACTGTAGGGTTCCTTACTGGCAGTCCCTTCAGCAATAAGTACGTTGATTTTGTTGGTGAGATCGTCATCTTAGTATTTGTACACCACAGTTGTAACTTGGTCATAGCTCTGTCTATTTTTGGCTCGATGTCTTCGCGGCTCCGGCCGCCGACCAGCAGAAGGAGGTCATCTGCGTAGGCTATCACCTCTGGCACTTCTTCACTCTGCTGCAAACTATCTAAAAGTGGTTCCATATGGATGTCCCAGAACAGGGGACCTAAGACGGAACCCTGGGGACATCCCTTAGTTATAGTTTTTCCAACTCTGCTGCTAGGGGATGATAGCCAGACCTCCCGCCCTTCACAATAGCTCCTCAGGCAACCATATAGCGACCCTGGACACTCCTTCTCTCGCTAGCAGGAGAAGAGCGAAGGTCACCACAGGTTGTCAAAGGTGCCACTGATGTCAACCATGATGCCAACAATGTACTTGTACGGGGTAGAGCCGCAGACCTCAGCCACCAGAGCGATCGCGTCGGTTGCCGATCGCCCCGGCCTGAAGCCGAACTGCCTGCCACTCATCCCGCACAGCACTTGGTGTGCAGTCAGTCTGTCAGCTAGCAATTTCTCGAGTAATTTCCCAAAGATGTCCAGTAGGCAGATTGGTCCTTCACGGGTCCCTTTTTGATGATCACAACATTTGCCAATTTCCAAATTTTTGGGAATTTTTCCTGTCTTAGGCATTCATTGTATAGATGGGTTAGTGGCGCCACCAGTTGGGGTGCCAGGAACTGCACCATCTCCGCCACAATGCCGTCAGGGCCAGGGGCTTTCCCTGTTTTTAATGCTTTGATGTGGCCAGCCACCTCCTCTTCAGAGAAGGGGTAGACTGCCCTATCGTTTGCTATTCTGTCTGGATCTTCATTTCGTAGCTGGGACTGGCCTTCGGTGTCACTAGCCTCATCGTCATCAGCAGCAGGGACCGGAGAAGGACCTCGGCAGTCTCCTGCCAGGAATCCGTCATCCCATCCCCGTGCCTGACCGTTGATAGCATCATTGTGGAACGGATCTTTTCCCTAACTAATTTGTAGGGTACTCCCCCTGGGTCCAAGGCCAACTGGTCCAGTACAAATCTTTCCCAACTTCGTATTCTAACTTCTTTTACTTCTTTTTGGAATTTCTCTTTTGCCTCCCAGTATTGCAGTAACCATCTTTGCATTTCCCACCAGACGACACTGCGCTGGTAGTGCCTCCTCAGCCTTCTGACAGACTGACGCATTTCCTCCAGTTTAGCTGAGCATGGTGACGGGGAGGCCGCCATGGCCAGCCTCCTGGTTGGAACAGCTGCCTTTACCGCTCTGGTAACTGCGCACACCAGTTCTTCAGCACACTTGTCAAAGTCCAGGTCCTGTTGTGCGTCACCTTCTGGCAATGGAGGAATGTTGCACTCTCTCGCTAGTCTCTCCCGGTCAGCTCTCTTGAAATTCAGTTGCAGCTCCCACCCCATGGCCCAGTGGCACCTTCTATTTGCTAGGCTAAAAGTAATAAGATTATGGTCACTTGTTGTAGCGTTCTCTTTTACTTCCCAGTTCTGGATGATGTTGGCAGTATTTGGTGTAACCAGCATTACGTCTATGTTGGTGCCAAGGCCCCCTCCCGCCGCATAGGTGGGAGGATTGCCAGGTCTATTTGCCACAACAAATTGAAACGCCATGATCATATCCTCCTCTTTTTCACCATTTTCATCTCTTGCCACTGTACCATATAGGGGATTTTGCATTTATGTCAGCTGTTATAACCAGTTTGCGTCCCCGCAACGCCGTGGCTACTCTTGTTAGGTGATCCAGATGTTGTTCTATATTGTCTCCATATTGGAAGCACATATTTATGAGGGTTATAATTCCCGCGGGAGCCTGTATCTCCACGACGTTGCAGTAACCGGTGGAAAATTGTGTGAGTGTTGTTACTCGTAGAGACTGGTTCGCAATGACAATTGCCGCTTTGGGGGCATCCCCACTACTAGCTATTTGCCATGTAGCGGCTGCAAATGAAAGTTTCCCAGATTGAGGGTATGGCTCCTGCAGGCAGAGTACGTCAAGCCTTCTCTCCTCCACCTCCCTTCGAAGCTCCTGCATCACAAGTCTGCTGTTATGCGTGTTTAGCTGTCCAACAGTTAGTTTAGTCATTATGGGAAGTAAGTCAGGCCAAGTCTTACTCCAGTCAAAGGCGATTCGACCGTGAGCTAGGACTGACTGGGTGTAGATGTCGTCTAAGTCAAATTTCTCCCCACGTCTTTGAAACAGTTTCTTGAGTAAGTCTCGCAGGGCTCCGAAGTCAGTGGGAAGGTTCACTGACTTTGGTTGTATTCTATCTACAGCCTCCATTACCGAGGAGGTGACCTTTCTTCCATTCTCATGTCCTACCCGGACCAAATGTCGTAAGGCAGTGGTCAGGATAGTCGGCTGCTCCAATCATGCCAATTGCATTGTATATTCAACGTTAGGATACACCCTAACCGGGTCTACAGGCGGTAGCCTGACTACTGGGGTATCTGCCACAGTTGGATGTGCACTGGTGCTAGTGACTATGCTTTTTTGGAGTGGCTGTCGTTCAGTATGTTTAGGTTCTTGGGTAGGGGCCAGGGAGGCCGCCGCCACCACCACAGGATGCTTTTGCAGCAGTTGATCTTTATTCGGCCTCATTCCCCGGTTTTGGGAAGGGGGAGCTGTGATCTTTTACGAGAAATCAGTTTGTATACATCTGTCCACCATCTGTTGGAATTTCTTTCTCTACTGTCATAACTTTTACGGTGCCCGAAAGCAACCTTAAAAATTCTCTAAATCTATTGGCCCTCACAGCATCCCTGCTCCTTTTACTCGGGGACTTGCGTTTAAGCATCCTGTTAACTGAGCCCTGCTCAGCCATAGTCAATTCTAGGAATGAGGCGTTGTTCTAGCATCGGGTAAGTGGGGCAGTTTCGTCCCGTGGCACCACAGGATATCTTTCCGCGACTTTTGCACGGAATGCAGATCCCTGTTGCTTTGCATTCTTTGCGGTTATGTCCACTCTCGCCGCATCTGGAGAAAGCCGACCCCCTGGTGCAGTGCCTCAGAATGTGGTCCAGGTCGCCACAGTTGTGGCAACGAGGTACCACGATGTAATCTCTGGTGTTAATGGCATGAAAGCCTACATATAGCCTGCCCATTGATCTGATTCTTTTCCACAATTGCGCAGAGGCCTCGGCCACGTGCTGTACCACATCACGATCTCGAGGCCCTGTTTTGAATTTTAACTTGAAAGAGATTTTAAATTCTTGTTCGACCAAATCATCGAAATTTTGTGTCCTAATCGTCTCGTGTAGCTCCTCATTCGTCATTACTGTTGGTACGTTATATAGTATTATTGGTGGGTGTCTTTTTCTGGGTGGTTCACATTTCACAACTGAGTTTAGTTTTTGGTTATTTAGTAGTTTCTCTTTGTCCTCCTCACTAGCGACATCCACAATTACAGAATTTCTACTGGGCTTAACTCTCTTAATCTTAATTTTGTCCTTAACTGGGTCAATTGTTGTTGTTAGAAGGTCCTGTATTCTTTTGACACTAGTACCTTGGCCAGGCAGGGTCCTCAGAAAGACTGCCGTGTCTGACTGTTTTACAACTCTTTCAATAGTGTATTTAGTTGTGATTTGTTTTGTTGGCGCCTGTGCAGCCACAGCAGCCCATGTCTTGGTAGGTTGCTTCCTTAGCCTATCGTTCTCTTTTTCTGACTCTATAACGTGGCCTTCAAGTCTTGCACGAGCTATGGCCCAAGCCGATAGCTCATTCTTGATTGTATTTAGAGCCGCTTGACTGATTTTTCCGTTTTTAACATGTTACCCTAAGAGCATGGTAATCCTAGCATGTTTCTGTACGACACTTTCATCCACAGCCTGTCCCATCCCGTCCTGTGGAGAGGGAGCAGACATCATAGATGCCCGTAAAGGCGCACTCGAATCACTCGTTTCGTTTTCAGCCATATTAGGTAACGAGTGATAAAAGGTGTGGGAGCCCGTCTCTTGCCCCGGACCGGCTCCTCTGGCATTGGGGGGGGGGGGGGGGGGGAATTGGTGCAGCTCGCCCACCGATCTCACCCCTAGGTCAAGGGCATTCCCGAGCTGCCAGGTTCAACGCGCCGTTGCCAGCGCACTGGTCCCCCTCGGTGGCCCCGTCATCGACGATTTCACGCGACGTTCCCCGGCAAGTGCACCCCGCACTCTGGAGAGGCGGATGCACCTCTCGCCCTTCGCCGCCTACTTGCCCGAGTTTCCATCTCTCGGCCGAGGACCCACTCCTACTCAGGTGGCAGGTCGCTCCCCCAGTCGTTCGGCGGTCTGGACCCATCTAACCTGGCCCAGGCGATGTCACCTCCTCCTGGGTTTGGCAGAACACGCCACGGTTACCCAGGGGCGCGGCGAAGCACCCTTGCCGACTCGCGCCGCGATCCCACGCCGACAAACGGAGTCGCCGGCATGCAGAGCACATGTTGGTCTGTGCCCTGCGAACAGAAAGGGACTGGTGTTCGGTCCCTCGACACAGCTCCCCCTGTGCCACGCACCCTTCGCTTTCGCGTCGGGTTGGGTCGCAGCTCTCCCTTTTGTCGCAAGGCAGAATGCCGAGCTTAACGTCTGGCACACCGGGAAGGCGGAAAGAGCCACTTGGGAAGGAGAGGCTGTGAGAGACTCATCACTTCCCCGTGTGAGGACTGCCGCGGCACGTCCGACTAGAAGCGATACGCCCCAGTGCGAGATTCCGTGCCTTACGGCGCGCCGGCAACGGGCAGTGCCGCGCCGAACGCGCCGTCAAGCGACCGACCTCACGCCAGACCCAGACTACCACTTGTTTGAAACGTTAAAACGCGTCGTGGATGTAAATAAACAGTGACTGGTAACAGTAAACTTGTTTCATTTGGTGTCAGTAACTGTCGCGGTAGAGCCTAACCTAAAATTTTCGCATTTAAAGATTTCAATTTTTCCACCGTTTCTTGTTACGCCATAATATTCTTAAATATAATGCTTTACTCCGTCAGGCGCCTTTGACCCATCACAAAATACATCTGGAGCCTATAATTTATGTCGAATGAATGAAGTACATTATCACTGTGTGTGAAAATGTCGTTCTGAGCATCTAAATCGTGAAGGAATCCTAACTGTGATTTTGAGAATATATTATTTGTTACCAAATGGTCCAGTAGCCAGTTGTATAGATCTTTAACGACAATGTTCCAGAGCGCTGGCAAAGGAAAACTGGGTAGAAATTGCAACATTTCCGTACCTCAAGTCCTACGCAAAACCTTAGCCTCAACCGAGCGAGGTGGCGCAGTGGTTAGCACACTGGACTCGCATTCGGGAGGACCACGGTTCAATCCCGTCTCCGGCCATCATGATTTAGGTTTTCCGTGATTTCCCTAAATCGTTTCAGGCAAATGCCGGGACGGTTCCTTTGAAAGGGCACGGCCGATTTCCTTCCGAATCCTTCCCTAACCCGAGCTTGCGCTCCGTCTCTAATGACCTCGTTGTCGACGAGACGTTAAACACTAACCACCACCACCACCACCTTAGCCTCAGCATATTTCAGCCGCTTAGGAAATGTTCAACTGATAAGACTGGCTACACAAATGACTGCATATGTTACTAAGCTCTAAAGAACACTCTTTAGATTAATCTGTTGATATTATATTATCACAACTAGAATTTTTTGATTTTGAAGCTTTTATGATGCATATTGCTTTTTATAGTGAGGTTACCATAGCATCGCTTAATTTTAATTCTATCTCGTCCTCTTCGTCTATGACTACACCTGTTTTCTCCTTCGCTATATCAAACATTTGCTTTATTATGTCACATGATGTACCTGTCTTTTCTCATAATGCATTTGCATAATAGTCTGTATTAGTGGCTGCGATATTACGCAACACCATTAATATTAGACCTGTTTCTGACTGATGCATACAGTTTTGTATTTATTGTACAGGATATCTTTAGTCTTTCAGAAATATACGGTTCCTTTATAGACTTCAAACAAATCTGGGATACTTTTGGAGGAAAATAACTTAAACATAAAGCAATGACTCGAGTAATAAAAGTATTGTGTTTTTCATTCATGACAAGACCGTTACATTCATCTTTTGTTCATGCCATTGAGGAGTTCCTAAAATAATCAGTTTTGTCTTACTGACTTTTGTGTCGACTTCTGTTGGGTCAGCACCGTCACAAACAAGGAAGGAGAGAAGTTGCGATGACCGGTGGCAGGAATCCAAAATGATCTGTACGTAACACTTTTAAATTAACAGAACTCTTTAGTTCCAAACAGGAAAGAATGAAAACTTAGCTTCCTGTTATGAGGTATCTTCGTGTGCCTGCCGTGCGTCATACATGGAGGTACATTTATACACTATTACTGCTGGCAGAATGCAGGCCAAGTAACGTCTTCCTAGACTCAGTAATGATGCTCTCGAAGTCTGTGACAGAACAGCGGCCGACCGACGACGGGCGGCTGGTTACGTCAGCGTTAACAGTGGACGCTGGAGGTGTGGCGTTGCCCGCTCTTTTCAGTGGCACCTCCATCGGTCCAGCTCCATCGGTGCCGGGGAGACACCCGGGGGCAGCCTAACCGTCCGCAAGTTCGCGGTAGGATGCGAATCTGGGAACAGAAAATCTGCACAAGAGTCTCGCAATCGACAAGCAAGAATCTGGTTTTGACGGCGGCGCAGCAATCCAGCAGACATTGAATTAAATACATGCAAGGGCCAAAAATTTCGAAGAATCGGCCCTCTCTTCCGTCGTCTGGTGCGACCAAAAACTCTGAAGAGATGAGAATCATTAGGCGCAAAGCGATACCTGAGGGGCGTGGTAGGCGCCGTGCGCTGTGGTGGGTGCAGCAGCTGGAGCGGCGTGCGGTGGCGACGGCCGTGTAGGAGCTCCGCCGACCCACGGATCGTCGCAGGGGTGGGAGCGGTGCGGTGCGAGGAAGAGCAGCAGCGCTTTGTCCCGTGTGTGGGAGGCACGAAGTTCGTTCGTCTGTTGCATGAACGTACGCAGAAATCATTCGGGTTCTCCGTTCGGCTGATGATGAAACGGAACACTGGTGAGTGATACCATGGACTTTAGAAAGCTATTCAAAGTTCTGAGCGGTAAACTACGGTACGCTGTCTGTAACCAACACTGCAGACAAACCTTCCACGTAAAAAATAGATGACAAAGGTTGAAAGGTACTAAGGGACGTAGTCGAGTTCCTGGGTCACAGCAGACATATACTTGGTAAAAGAATCCTCAAAAGTAAGTGTTCGGAAAGGGACGACCAAAGACAATATGCGCTCGATGCCAGGGCGATTGAGACGTAGGCCAAGTTGAAAACGTTTGCGGTGGGGCCGATAGTGTGCGAGGTGCCGGGGCTATCAATGTATTTAACACTAAATTCTTCTAGAACCCCCATATGGAAATGATGCTTGAAGCCCCTCCCCCCCCCTTTTCTTACTCCGACTTTTGCTGTTGCTCATGGATTAAATAGAAAAGCGAACTGACTGTAATTGACCCTGCAAGTGGAGTCGAAAAGAGTTTGGCACCTGCAATAACTTAATTTGATAGAAATTAATTAGATAAAGGAAAGTTTCATTAACGTAGTGAGAGATGAAAGGGTTGCTCTACCGATTAACAGAGTGAAAGTTCTGTCCAAAATAACAATTTGATTTATTATGACTAAACTCAAAATAATAAACAAAAAACATGAAACGTTTACAATACATCAAATTGGATACTCAAATAAATGCTGTGAAGGTGAAGTTGGCCATAAAATAGATTGTGACATTTATGACCAAGTGGTATGTGGAGCCAATTCCTTGCCACTCAAATCTTAAGAGAAACACCCAGCCAATCCAACATTAATTGCTGTCACAGTAGTGAGAACTCAGGCAATTAACACCCAAAACAGAACAAAGTTAGAAAAGACGAACAGGTGCGCTCTGCTGAGCTCTGATTATCACCTAGGAAAATTCCCTAGTCTGCCGGAGCTGCGGACATACATTACCAAGCTGTCTTCTTAACTGCAAGGACACGATCTTGCGTACCGGAGGCGATGGCTGGTTGCTTCGACGTCCCGTCATGGTGATGATATTGTCGCGATTATAGCCCGAAACAAATTGCCCTGGTCTGGCTGTTCCAGACTAAAGACTTCCTAGCAATGCAAATGCGCCTTTGAGGGAGACGAAGAAGGCCCGCCACACAATCACTGACGGCACAGTGATTGATTTTAACAAGCAAAGTCACACAGTAACTCTGATTCAGTCAACTTTAGCCAAAACTGCTCAAGACAGACAACATAGCCCGCTTCTACGCAGAACGCTCAATTGCCAACTGTACTCGGAAAGCTACGTTGAAGTCGAAACTTCAGCAATCCGTCAAACAATTACAATTAAATGAAAGTATATTAGACAGCCAACGGAAGGCAGGCTGTCCAGAGGAGCGAGAGCTCAGTCTTGTAACCTACTCTGACCGAAAGGCGAGAACCGACTCTCTTAAGAGCACCCGTACAAGACGAACACAGCACATTCCCACACCCACGACAGTGGTCCTGGTTAAACGTTCCAATCAGCAACTGAAAAACCGGTGGAAAATTCCACTCCATAGCCGACGCACTACTATTCTACCAATAGAGATACTTGGCGCCAATTTCTGCTCCGATTTTGCTACGTCACGGAGCTATCCCCTGAGCAAGCCAATCACAGTTATGATTTTGCAGAAAACGCGGGAATTTCCCCGCTAAGACTGCCTGGGAACACAAGTCATTCCCACGCCTCGCTGGTAGCCCGCCAGAAAGTGTTTTCACTAAGTTTCTGCGAAGTAACGGAATCTCTAGCCCAGCCGCTCCTTCAGGCCCCTGTGGGCGTGTCGCCCCCGCTCTTGCGACAATGTTGGCGTCTGGAAAGCATCCACTCGACTCCCTCACACCCGTCGGCTTTACCCTTTCAAGATCAGCAGTTCCCGCCTGTCCCTGGACCACCCGGGTGACGAGAGACGCTGCGTGGGAAGTCCATGTGGGAAAGAATAGCAACATTTCACCGCAAGCAATTAGAGAGGACAATCGAATTACTCTGAATAAGATAGAAATATGAGAGGGGTGTCATGCCACATCTAAAGTGTCTCAGCACAAGTGCGAGTCTGTGAGGCCACGTCTTCAATGTGGTCGTCCATGCCAGGCCACGTACATTGTCAACGCGCAAAGTGTTTCGTGCGTACAATCCCCCAACGCCCTTGGACGAGCAATCGCAACACATTTTCTTGTAACACTTCAGGAACAAGCACACCATTCCAGAGTCACCTTGCAATAAAGTCACTCCATGCTGAACGGAGAAGTTACGCGTACAAGGAAAATATCGGCGCACAAAAGAATTCGGAATATTTTTCACTGAACGAGCCCAAGTCATACAGATGTAGTGCAACAAGGGGTCAAAGTCACGGTCTGATTCTGTTTCCAGAGAAATTTTCCTATAGTGCAGTGGAAAAGTAGTTAAAAGTTCAATCTCAGGCGCATTTATCTGAAAACAAGATGCGATAGTAGCATCGAATTGAGAATCAGGACGAATAGGAAGCCGAGAAAGGCCATCAGCATTTGGATGCTTAGACGTGTGCCGGTACAATATTTCGTACTGATACGGTGAGAATAACAAAGCTCAACGTTGCAGCATCTGAGCTGTGCGCAGCGGAACATGTTTGGGCGGATTAAACAAAGAATGAAGTGGTTTAAGCTCCATCACTATGTAAAAATTTCGACAATGGTGAAATTTCTTCATGCCATAGATAATAACGAGCGCTTTCTTATACATTTGCGTATAATTACTCTGAGTTTTGGTCAATAACTTGGAAGCGAAAGCACTCGGCCTATCCTTTAAACCAAATCTGTGCGAGTGCACAGTTCCGATTCTCTAAGAAAATGTGTCCACCGCCAAAGTCACAGGCTCAGCGGGATCGAAGAAACAAGGCATCTGTCACTCAACAAGGCATTTTTAAGTTTCTGAAATGCATTCTGACACTATGGTCCAAACAAAAGGCAGATTCTCCTGGCGGAAACGATGTAACAGAGCCACGACCTGGGATGCGTTGGATAAAATTCGGATATAAAGTGTCATCTTCCTGAAAACTGACAGCAATTCCGTCACGTTCCGCAGAACAGAAGTCCTGGATGGCCAGAAAATGTAACTGAAAGGGATGAACACCTTGGATGTTAAGAACATGCCCTAAGTACTGAATTTCAGTCTGAGAAAGGCACGTTTCTCTAGGCGACACTTCAAACCTGTAGCTCAAAGTACTTGAAAAAGCGTGCGAAGGATTCTGGTATGTTCCTGCGTTATATGCCCTGGCACCAAAATATGGTCAAAGTAATTTGAACAGAATGTAACTCTTGCAGTAAGCTGTCCAAAGTACTGTTGCCATATGGCTGACGCGGAGGCGCTGCCAGAGGGTAAGCGCAAAACATTTGAATAGTCCTAAATGTGTGTTGACCACAAACACTTTCTGACACTCCTCACCTAACAGAATTTGCAAAGACGCATCGCGTGAGCCAGTTTTCGAAAAACAGCGGCCTGCAGCAGGCCTTTCCAGTAATTACTCAGAGTGAAGCAACGGATAAGTATCAAGTACTCTGCTGTTTAAGACTTTCGGGATGTAGTAGCTCCTTCACTGGATCACGGGCGTCGCGTTGGATAATGTTGTGGAAGCTGCACATTATTTCGACGAGACAACTGCGCGTCATGTTCAGGTGCTTACTGCTGTACTGCTACAAAGGCTCGCCAGTATATATGTGCTGACTCGCTAGAAAAACGCAGGCGCGAAGCGCTGAGGCTATGACGTCATGATAGACGTAGAGCACGGCGATACCCACTGCCCCCTGCCTTGCAAACGGGCCACGGGCTTCTCAAGCTCGACACGGGAAAAGCGCGGCAGCAAATAGCTGGCCAGCATGCGTGCAGGCTGAGTGTTGCCGCCCAGTTTAAGTGTGTCCACTCAGGTTCGTTCGTCCGCGGCCGACGATGCCTTAGTACCGCCAGGGCTGGTTCCCATCTTACTGAGTGGAAATCCCGTCTCTCTATTGACCAGGTCGCTACTTATGCAAATTTCGACTGATTCTTTAATGATGAAAAGTCCCAGTACGTGGAAGTGGACGAAAGGATATTTGTCTCTGCGTAGTTCATGCTGTGTCCTGTGTCAAGACAGTTTTCAGCCACAGCAGACTTCTCTCTCTCACCCTCGCACAGGTTTGGTGTTTCTGGAGGCGACGCTAACCAGCGCTTGGTACGTGCAGAGTGTCGGTAGACCCGTCCTTTAGGCGTTCTTGCAACAGGAAGGTCGTATATTGTTACAACAAGGTAATGCAAGACGTGCAGCAACTTCCCTGTACTGCACGATCTCCAACCGAGCACATTTGGGATGTGAGGGGACGAGGAGTGACTAGTGCGACTCGTTTCATTTATTCCTAAATTTCAGTTTTATAGACAAAGTCAAGAAGATTGTACATCCAAAAATGGGCCATACGATGAAGTCTGAACGTAATGGGTTGGGCATCCATGACCACAAACTTAACATTACCTTTGTAACCATAGTCAGGAATGCGATCTCTCCATCCCCTCTACCCAATAACGATAAAACAAAAATGCGTTACGCCAATGGATACACATCACATCATCATTTTCCTTTCAAGAATTAGGCTACTGCCCCTTCCAAACCCAACAAACAGAATCATTTCTATCTTTTCTGAAGCCCTCCAACAACTCTTTTCCCATTCGAATTGTAGTTCACGATCTTCTGTAGAACCTGGCATTCTCATGAGGTTTTGCGTCTATTTTTCAAGATACATTTGATTTTAATGTTGAAAATATTTAATTCCGTTCCTTCATTTCCAATCTCGTCTCTGTTCTTTCTTTTCATGGTCTCCAAGGTTTCATTTACATAGCGTAACAAAGTAATCACCATCATCCATCATCATTAATTTCCTTTGGGCCTTTGTCACACTTTAGCGTGGGGTCGGCCTTGTTACCATGGATCTGGCCATGTTAGGGTCAGAGGGGGGCCACATGCACTTCCTGCTGTATCCCGTACTCCCTGGTATGGAATTGGTGTACCCCAGTTGTATGTGTCTAGTGTAAGCCATAAAATAGTGCGAAAACTTTCAAATGTCTGCTAGTGGGATGTGGAAAACCGCCTAGAAACCACATCCAGGCTGACTGGCCCTCGTCGGTAATCTGCCCGGGGCGATTCGATTCAGGGCCGGCGCGCCTACCCGAGTCCAGGAAGCAGGGCATTAACGCCCTTGACTAATCTGGCAGCTCTAACGAAGTAATCACCATCACTTTATAAAATTTCGTACTGGTTTCTTTTTGTACTTTGGAACCAGTAACAGAAAAATGACCCCAAAGACAGTTCGAGTGTGCATTAATTTGAAAATAAAATTCTCAGTATCGTCGCCTAAGTACCAGGTTTGAAACACTGATTCTAAAAGTGAATTATGTAAAACAGTTTTTTGTCTCACTGGATATTTTCTTCGGAGTGCCATTATTTTTGTTATATAGCTAGAAACTTTCAGATTGCAAACTCATAGACAGCTCTGATATGGGATATGCATGTAAAACATACTTAAGCTGAACTGTAAATCTAAATTCAAGTTTCGAAACATATTCACCTTTTAGAAATAACACAAAATAGAAATAACCTGCAGTGGTGCATCGGAATCTACTACTAGACCCCCTGAAAGGATCAAAGCACAGACCGTTTGAAGCGTTGCTCCCCCTGGACACTAATCGTCATTCTGAATTTTGTATTCAATTCCGATGCAATTTCTGTGCGTCATGGTCAAAGTGAAGGTCCAATGGTTACAGCAAACATGCAGTGGTGCATTATTATCTAATACTGGTCTCCCAGGATAGAATCAAAGCACAGATTGTTTGAAGCGTGACGCCCCCATGGACAAAAGTCGTCATTGTGCCTTTTTTATCTAATCCCGATGGAGTTCCTGTGTCTCATTGTCAATGTGAAGATCCAAGTGTTACAGTAATCGTGAAGTGGTGCATCGCAATCTAAGACTTGTCTCCCAGGAATGTGTCCTAAACAGACTGTTTAAAGCGTTACTCCCCCTGAACAAAGTCGGCTTTATGCCTTTTGTATTCAATCACGATGGTATTCCTGTGATTCATCGTCAATGTGAAGTTGCGAGGGTTACAGTAAAGCTTCAGTGGTCCATCGGAATGTACTACAAGACGCCCAGGTAAGTTTCCAACACAGATTGTTTGAAGCGTTTATCACCCTGGACAGAAGTCGGCATTGTACCTTTTGTATTCACTCCCGATGCAATTTCTGTGTTTCATCGTCAATGTAAAGGTCCAGTGGTTACAGAAAACCTGCAGTGGTGCATCGGAAATTAATACTGGACTCCAAGGAAAGGTTCGAAAACAGAATGTTTGAGGCGTTGCTCCTCTTGTATTCAATCCCGATGCAATTTCTGTGTTTCATCGTCAATGTGAAAGTCCAAAGGTTACGGAAAACCAGCAGTGGTGCATCGTAATCTAGTATTGGACTCCCAGGAAAGTTTCGATGACTGCCTGTTTGAGGCGTTACTACCCCTGGACAGAAGTTGACATTGTACCTTTTGTATTCAATCCCGATGTAATTTCTGTGTTTCAACGTTAATGTATAGGTCCACGGGTTACAGAAAAACTGCAGTGGTACATCGGAATCTAATACTGGACTCCCAGGAAAGTTTCAATCACAGCATTGTTTGAGGCGTTACTACCCCTGGACAGAAGACGGCATTGTGGCTTTCGTATTCAATCCCGATGCAACTTCTGTGCTTCAATGTCAATGTGAATGTCCGGTGGTTGCTCTAAACCTGCAGTGGAGCATCGAAATCGACTCCAAGGAACGGTTCTAATCACTGACTCTTTGAATCATTACTCCCCCTGGTCATAAGTCGTCATTGTGCATATTTTATTCAATCCCATTGCAATTTCTGTATTTCATTCTCAATGTGAATGTCCAAGGCTTACAGTAAAGCTGCCGTGGAGCATCGGAATCTTCTATTGTTCTCCCAGGAAATGTTCCAACCACAGACGGATTGATGCTTTACTGTCCCGGGATAGAAGGCGGCACTGTGTAATTTGTATTCAATTCCGATGCAGTTTCTGTGTTTCATCGTCAATGAGAAGATCAAGTGTTACACTAAACCTGCAGTGGTGCATCGGAAACTAATACTGATCTCCGTGGAAGGGTTCAAACCACAGACCGTTTGAAGCGTTCCGCCCCTTGGACAGATTTTAGCATTGTACCATTTTTTTTTCAATCCCTATGCAATTTCTGTGTTTCACCGTCAATGTGAAAATCAAGGGATACAGTAAATCTGCTGTGGTACATCAGAATCTAATACTGGTCTCCCAGGTAACTTTCAAAGCACAGACAGTTTGAAGCGTTACTCCGTATGGACGTAAGTCGGCATTGTGCCTTTTCTATTCAATCCCTATGAAATTTCTGTGTTTCATCGTCATTGTGAAGGTCCAAGGGTTACAGTGAGCCTGTAGTGGTGTATTGGAATCTACTACTGGACTCCCAGGAATGGTTCCAAGCACAGACCGTTTGAAGCGTTACTCCATTGCCCACCCCATCTCGATAAAGTGTGCAGAACCACAATGGTTTTGAGGTATGCCCACGCAGCCACGCGCGCTGCTATCATTCATCTGTCTTCTGATTTTGAATAGACCTGGTCCGTCAGGTAATTTACCAATTCACTCTATGGGTTTAGAAATATTATTTTTGGTCTGTCTCTGATGTTAGAGAGGATTTCGTATGTTCTCATGCCTGGGCTCGAATGTCCCATTCATTTTGCCATAGTTGTAATATGCAATTTTTTATTACCTTTTTCGAATATGCCTTAGTTTCATGCACCCTTCGTACTTACATTTCACTGTCATTCTCTAACCAGTAAAATGCTCGCCTTTTCCTAATTTGCAAATCAAGTACGCATAGTCCTAGAATTGCTACCAAGGTATCACTCGGGGTAGCGCTGCAGGCGCACATTAATCTTACTAACACTCCTCGTTGAACTCCTCTTACTACAGAGGCTAGCTTCGCTATCTGCAATCTACGGGCCCAAACGCTTGCACCATATCCCACGACTGATGCTAATATATATATATTGGTGGTAAACTCTGATTGTTAAATAGCCTGTTTGCATTGGTTATAATTTTATTAATCAAGTTTGTACCTTTTATGTCTGCTTTCTCTTAACACGTAACTGAAAATGCTACCAGACCGCTTATGCTGCAGCTATCATGCTACTTTTGTAGTATAGGCTCCAGTGCTACATCCCAAAATTCTGGACCACACAGTGATCCCTGTGGACAATCTTTTCTTATTCTCTTCGCTATTGTCTTTCCTGGGCATGTTAAAGAAGCGCGTCAGAGGTGGCAATAATCTCTCAGGCAGTGGCACGATTCTCCAGGACACTCAATTCGAAGATCATTGCTAGATAGTACATAGAATGAGTATCTGTCGTTAGCGAAATCGCCTTATTAATTACGTCTTCAGTTGACGTGCCTCCTCTGAGCCCACACTCGTGACGGCTTATCCCATGTAGCAGCCAATAACCTTGTGACGATTTGAATAATAGTTTTCAGATGTCTTACGGAAAAAGTGCATTAGACAGATTGGTATGTAGGATTCGGGTATCCTTGTCTTGCCCTTTAGTAATTACTACCATTTCAGCATTCTTGCACAGTACACGGATTCTTCCTTCCAAGAGACATTCGTTGTATAATTCGCACAAGTAAACATCTAATTGGTCTCATACAGCTTGTATTACTTCAGCAGGGAGCTCTTCGGTCCTAGAGGTTTTCTTCTTATTTTTCAGCCTTAAAATTATTTTCCTAGTGTCTTCTTGTGCGAAGGGTTTCACTAATTTATTGTTTCTGTAGTCTTCCCATTTTATTTTTGTGAACTACGGTCATCTTCTGTCTCGCCGTCTTCTCCATCATCAGGAAGTAGTGTTTCATTTAGCAGGGTTGCTGACTGTTGCCAACTTCCCGTTACCGTCCATCATTTGTTTTGAGCGTGGGCAAAACTGCCAATGATAGTATTTTGTCGCAGATTATTTTATACGGTATACCCCAAGGATCGGTTTCTAAGTTGGCCTCCGCGAACTGCTTTTATCATTCCATTTTTCTTTCCTACATTTGTCTTCCGTAAAATGTTACTTAACGTATCTGTATCTATGCAACCATCGGATTCTTCCTCCTTGGGTCATGCTGTTCAAGTATAGCTTCCTGGCTCCTACTGCTTCACATCTTAATTTCTTCAGCACCTCAGTCCAGATGGGAGGCACTCCTTTAGAATGACCTGCGCTAGCAGGTATCGATGCCTCCATTGCTCTATGTATAGCCACTGTCAGTTCTTGCGTGATGAACTTCCCAGATACTGAAACACCCTTCTTAGTTCTTCCCAATGAGCCTTCATGATGTTGTATTTGGGCCTTGTGCTTCTTGGAATTCGCACCCAGTGGTAGTATAGTGGGTGGTATTGTAACTTGACGTCATTCCATTGTCAACCTTCCTGCCTTTCACACGGCGCGCCGCTACTGTATAAGCTAAAGTGATGTCGATATTTCATATTGCTCCGAGACTCCTTTGGTAGGCTGGCGGATTGTCAGGTGTATTCAGTGCCTGTAGGTTCAGTTCGAAGGCAAATAACCCATGAATGAGTGACGGGTAGTTATCGTATCTGACTATTTGAGTTGCATCCTTTACTTGTACTGGAATGTGAACAAACTCTATGGGCACACTATGCAACAATCTCTGCCAGTTAGCAGCTACCGATGGCTGTCGAGTGAAGAAATCGCCACACTGCTTAACTTCCAAAATGTGGTTGCGAATTCTAGCTATGGGTGTGCCATGGAAGGAGACGTGGCAGATCCTGCTGACCTGAGTGGCGAGCAGAACGACTGGTCGCTATACACCGAGCGCCTAGCGCCGCCCAGTGGCTCCACCCTGAAGCTGCAAGCAGCACTGGGTTAAAAACTGAGATAACACTGGACGACAGAAAACTCCTAGGCTTCTGGCACTTCTGAACAGTCCCACTGGTGGATGGAGTATATTAATGGAAATACCAACAAGAGAGCGATCACAGTGGGTGATTTCGAAAAGAGTGTTTTTAAATTAATGAATAGTCCAACTTCAGGGAAAATAATGGAAAATGTAAGACACCACCACAACATTACTCTAGTTAACCTCTGGGTTCGACGGTTTAGAGAAAGAGGTCGTATCGCCAAGTCAAGATTTTAGTGGGTCGCCACGTTCGTTAAAGGAAAGTCACTGTGGAGAGAGAGAGAGAGAGAGAGAGAGAGAGGGAGTGCATATTATTACCTTCACCTATTGCTTATAGTACCCATTCTCCATGCCCTGTATACACAGGATGTCCCAGGAGGTATGGTCAGGTCTCAGGGATATGACAGGACGGATCATTCGAATCAGAAATGCTTCATAAACGAGAGTAGTAAAATGTATATGTTAATAGCTATAAGCACTCACATGTGTTTGCTATTGTGAAACACATGTCTTCCATTGCACAACTGCTTATAGATATTAAGGTATGCATTTTAAAGACCATGTTTACTATACTTTTTTTTTTTTTGAATGATCATTCCTCTCACATTCCTTAATATTGACCATTCCTCATTGGACACCCTGTATTGTATAATACGTGTAGATGTGAAACTACATATATCAATGATCGTTGTAAACAAGAAATCAGGTAAAGTACAGTGGAAACTGTACATAGAATACAAACCTAATGGTATATAAAAACTGTTGTGTCGGTAGCTGGGCCGACACCGTGAAGTTGAGATTGCTGAAAATGAACTCTAGACTAACGCTGTAGCCGATAGTGCACGCACGGCTAAAGCAGACGGGCGTGAAGTCTGGAACATGAGAACTTATAAATGAATAAGAAGAAAAGTATGTAGATGCTTATTACTTATCTTTTTATTAGTCCTTGGAATACATCTCTCTTGAATACTCGTAAGCTATAGGCACTGATACAAATGGCGCCTTGCTAGTTCATAGCCATTAACTTAGCTGATGGCTATTCTGTCTCTCGGCTAATGAGAGAGAAAGGCTTCGTACAACTGGGCGATAGCTAGGTTCTCGTACAACTGGTCGGTAGCTAGGTTCTCGTACAACTGGGCGGTAGCTAGGTTCTCGTACAACTGGGGCGAGTGCTCTCTCGTATCACGAGACCTGCCTTGGTGGTGGCGCTAGGTCTGCGATTACACAGTGGCGACACGCGGGTCCGACATGTACTAAATGGACCGCGGCCGATTTAAGCTACCACCTAGCAAGTGTGGTGTCTGGCAGTGACACCACATTCCTCCCCCGCAAATCGGCGAACGGTCGTGAGATAAGGCTTCCGCCCGCCGTGGGGAGGACCACATGTTGACGTATGCGATGAGGTGGGGAGCCTAACAACAGGCGAGGCTGTGCCACCCGCACCCGGCCATTCGGTCCGAGGGGAGCTAGGAAACGCCTGCAAAACTAGTCCAGGGTGCACGTCAACATGCGGTGTATGCGCCCGTAAAGAGACAGGAGGGACCGAAGGATCAATTTCCATTGCGTCGGGGTAGCCGACGCGCGATGACGTCATGTGGTCCGGAGCGGGCGGGAGTTCCATGGCGGAGGACAGCTGGTCACGGGAAGCGATCGGCGGCGCGTGACCCTGGGAGGCGCTTGGCTGCTGCAACGAAGCGTCGAATGCGGGCGGCGCCGGCGGCGGCTGCTGCTGCTGCTGCGGCGGCGGCGGCGCGTCGCCATGGGGCAAAATGGAAGGCATCGTCGGTAACACCTGGGGATGAGGCGAGCCAGTAGATGGGTCCCCAGGGCGCTGACCGGACGGCACCGTCGCTGAAAGCAGACGGGGAGCGGCAGAACCCGAGCGACGACAGAGGCGCAGCTGATTGAGATGCCGACGCACCTCACCAGAGGCCCCCAAAACCAAATACATCGCGCGGCCGAGGCAGCGAAGAATGCGCCCTGCGAGCCAACGCCGTGAACCTCGATAGTTGCGATAAAATACAACGTCGCCTGGAGCAAAAGCAGGAGTCTGCCGCTGCACAGGAACCTGATGCGGCGGATGCAGCAAAGACATCAAGGTGCGATGAGGACGACCGTGTAGCAACTCAGCCGGCGAGTGACCATCTCGGGGCTGAGAGCGATACGAAGACAAAAAGAGCAACAATGCGTCCTCCCGAGAATGCGACTCTTTCAATTTCAACATCTGTGACTTGAAAGTCCGGACCAATCTTTCAACTGCACCGTTGGACTGAGGCGAAAACGGCGCAGATGTCAGATGTTGAATACCATTGGCCTGGCAGAATGACTGAAATTCTGCGGACATGAATTGTGGGCCATTGTCGGAAACAATAGTCTGCGGAAGACCTTCAATGCAAAAGATAGCAGACAACGCTTGGATGGTGGCGGAGGACGTCGTGGAAGACATCCGGACAACAAAAGGAAAATTACTGAAGGCGTCGACCAGAACCAACCATCGAGCATTCCAGAATGGACCAGCAAAATCAATGTGCAAGCGTTGCCAAGGGGAAGTGGCTTTTGGCCACGCAAAGACTTTCCGCGGCGTTGCGGACTGTTGTTCGGCACACGCCGGGCACGAAGAACACATATTCGTAATCGCAGCATCGATTCCGAACCAAGTACAGTGCTGACGAGCAAGTTGTTTCGTCCGCACTATACCCCAATGTCCTTGGTGAAGAAGCCGTAAAACAGAGGACTGTAACGAACGTGGGACCACGACTCTGGACTGATCATTATCAGAACGCAACAACAAAACACCACGACGAACAAAAAGTCTCTCCTTGTGAGCAAAAAATCGGCGAACCAACGGATCCTCGATCCGAGACTTTGACAAAGGCCATTGCGTAGCAACAAAACGTAAAACAGTAGCAAGGACAGGGTCAGCAGCTGTGGCTGTAGCGACACGACGAAAATCAATCGGAAACGATTCGACCACTTCATCGGTTTCCGAATCAATGAACATGCAAGCAAGTTCGGAAGAATCGAATGCTTTATCCTCAGCAACAGGCAAACGGGACAACGCATCGGCGTTTCCGTGCTTAGCAGTGGACCGATACAAGATATCGTAGCGTTACTGCGAGAGGAAAATAGACCAGCGAATGAATTTCTGCGCTGTACGTGGAGGTACAGGCTTGGTCGGATGAAAAAGCGATGTCAAAGGTTTGTGGTCTGTGATGATGGTAAAGTGACGACCATACAAGAAATCATGGAACTTAGTAACACCAAACACGAGAGCCAAAGCTTCTTTCTCTATCTGTGAATAATTTCTTTGCGCAGACGAGAGCAATTTGGACGCAAAGGCAATAGGGCGATCATGGGAGCCAACTTTGTGCGCAAGCACAGCACCGATCCCGAAATCCGATGCATCTACCATCAACAACAGGGGTTTCTGGGGATCGAATGGCGTAAGGCAAGTATTAGAAAGCAACGCCGATTTCAACTGGCAAAATGCGCGTTCACATTCCGTCGTCCAGACGAACGGAACACCTTTACGGCGTAAGCGATGAAGCGGAGCTGAAATGGAAGAGGCATTGCGCACATATTTATGATAATAGTTAATTTTACCCAACACACTCTGTAGCTGTTTCAGATTTTGAGGGGAAGGCAAATCTTGTATGGCACGGAGGTGCTCTGGACTTGGATGTATGCCTTGGGCATTAATGACATGTCCCAGGTATGGTAAGTCACGAGCAAAAAACACACATTTGTCCTTCCTCAAGCGAAGACCATTTTGCCGCAAGACCTGAAATAATGTTCGTAAATTCGCAAGATGATCTTCTTCTGTCTGTCCGGAGATCACTATATCGTCCAGATAGTTTGCTGCAGTAGGGACCGACGCACAAATAGTTTGTAAATATTGCTGAAACAAGGCAGGGGCGGATGCACACCCGAATGGCAGTCTTTTGAAGCGGTACAATCCAAGATGCGTGTTAACCACCAATACGCGCTGGGATTCGTCGTCCACCGGTATTTGCAAGTACGCATCGGCTAGGTCCAACTTTGAAAAATATTTTCCCGGGCACAGTTTAGCAAAAAGATCTTCCGGGCGGGGCAAAGGAAAAGTAGCAGTCACTAGCTGTGGATTCACTGTGGCCTTAAAGTCCATGCAAAGTCTCAATTTTCCGGAAGGTTTTGGCAAAATTACTAAGGGTGAGGCCCAGAGAGAAGCTTGCACACGTTCAATTACACCCTGTGATTCGAGATCGTGTAACGTTCTTGCGACCTCATCACGCAATGCGTGGGGAACATTGCGCGCCCTGAAAAATTTCGGTTGCGCGGTTACCTTCAGTTCTAAATGTGCTTCATAGTTTTTAGCGCAACCTAAGCCCAGTGCAAAAATGTCTGCAAATTCGTCACACAGCCGAGAAACACTGTCTGGAGGCACAGTCTGATTCACTGATAGGACCTGATTTACAATAGACATGTTAAACAACTGAAATAAATCGAGACCAAACAAGTTCACTGCAGAAGAAGAACGAAGAACGTAAAATGACACAAGTTTTGTTTGTCCCTTGTATGTTGCAAGAAGGCTGCACTGTCCTAACACAGGAATTTTCTGTCCGGAATACGTAGTTAGCTTAACATTTGCGGAACGCAACGGAGGTTTGCCCAGTTGTTTGTACGTGTCGTGATTGAGCAATGAAACTGCAGCTCCGGTATCGAGCTGGAACGGTATCACTTTGCCTTCAAAGTCTAAGTCCACAAAAAGTTTATTGTTCTGCTGACGACAAGAGCGACTGTTTTGTGCAATTGGAACAGACACTGGTACAGAATCACTTGCTAATTGACGTGATTTCCGGCGACGTCGACGCACAGTTTTTGTGGGACGAACACAGTTACTGTTAGAGAAAGTGGCACAGGACGAAGCGGAATTAACGACATGAATGTCCATAGGCGAAGGTCCACGAGCCTGAGTGTCCTTGGTTCGATTCCGGCGCGAAGCAAAGGGCCTGGAATGATTGCGATTGTCTGATCTGAGCTTTTTCTGGCAAACACTCTGAACATGTCCTTTCTTATTGCAGAAAAAGCAAATAGCTTGGCGTGACGGGCAATGTTCACGCGAATGTCTAGTAGCACACCGCGGGCACGATTTCACTGCATTTGTGGGCTGGCGCGGCACACCTGGCTTAGCACGCGGCGGTCGCTGTGTCGACGTGCGCAAGGCCCGGTTACCGGGCCGCGCAGCGCGTCCAGCGGGCCGGTTAATGTTACACACGGCTGGCGAAGTTTCAAAAGATTCCTGAGCACAGTCAAGTGTGTCCTGTCTATCCAATATGTCTATCACTTGTTGAAGGGAGGGATTAACTAGTTTCAAAATTTGCTCCCGTATGCGAACATCAGAAACGTTCTGTGCAATTGCATCACGCACCATTGTATCTGAATAAGAAAGACCACAGTCACATTCAAAGGCACAGTCCCTAGTAAGTCCTTGCAATGTTGCTACCCACTCCCTATTAGTTTGACCGGCCGTACGTTTTGTACGAAAGAACGTATACCGTTTTGCAACCACATTAACTGTTTCTTTGAAATAGGCATCTAATGCAGACAAAATTTCCTCGTAGGACAAAGTTGCTACGTCTCGTCGGGGATACAATTTCACTATCACACGGTATGTGGACACACCGACACAAGAAAGCAAAAACGGCTGCCGCTCATTACCTTGAATTCTGTAGGCAGCAAGGTGGAAGTTGAACTGGCGAGACCACTCGTGCCAGGTCACATCGGCTGCCACGTATGGTCGAAAGGGAGGTGCAACAGCGTTTAGTGGCAGCGGTAGCGAAGAAGCGGCGGCGGCCGCATCGGTTTGAATGGTACGTTGACCCTGGACGAGCTGTCCAAGGGCATCCAGTAACGCCTGCGTCTGCTGATTCTGCAAGCGATAAAATTCGGACAGTACATCTGGAGAATGTGGCGAAGCCATGACACAATTAAATGTAAGCAATCAGAACACTTTAAATCGTCGCCAATGTTGCAAACGAATTAATACAAACTCTTTTGCTCGTCGCCAATAAATGTTGTGTCGGTAGCTGGGCCGACACCGTGAAGTTGAGATTGCTGAAAATGAACTCTAGACTAACGCTGTAGCCGATAGTGCACGCACGGCTAAAGCAGACGGGCGTGAAGTCTGGAACATGAGAACTTATAAATGAATAAGAAGAAAAGTATGTAGATGCTTATTACTTATCTTTTTATTAGTCCTTGGAATACATCTCTCTTGAATACTCGTAAGCTATAGGCACTGATACAAATGGCGCCTTGCTAGTTCATAGCCATTAACTTAGCTGATGGCTATTCTGTCTCTCGGCTAATGAGAGAGAAAGGCTTCGTACAACTGGGCGATAGCTAGGTTCTCGTACAACTGGTCGGTAGCTAGGTTCTCGTACAACTGGGCGGTAGCTAGGTTCTCGTACAACTGGGGCGAGTGCTCTCTCGTATCACGAGACCTGCCTTGGTGGTGGCGCTAGGTCTGCGATTACACAGTGGCGACACGCGGGTCCGACATGTACTAAATGGACCGCGGCCGATTTAAGCTACCACCTAGCAAGTGTGGTGTCTGGCAGTGACACCACAAAAACCAATCAGAAAGTAATGATTAAATGGAAAACATACTACATAGCAACTTCTTCTTCTTCTTCTTCTTCTTTACTAGAGTTGGTGTAAATAGTATCTCCCTATATATATGTGGATCTCTGTACCTGATAGTATAATTTGTAGTGAGTTTCAATGTACGAAATGTAATTTAAAATAAAATACCTTTGAAAATAATTGTAAGTAAACCATATACTAAAAAATTTTAAACACAAAACTATTATCAATAAATAAATAACTGGAAGCGAACACGTTTTGAAAAAAGGCAAAAGATGTAAATAAACTATAAGTTAATTTGTTTTACCAGTGTTATTCTTTACTGCAGATCACAGAGCTCTCGAGAGAGAAAATTACAAGAATGTTGTTAATAACCCAGAAATTAATTTGTAACAGTTATTTATAACAAATACCTAAACAGTTCAGATCCTCTAACTTCGGTAAGCAGACATCAAATGAGAAGGCTCATGGTGTTGATGGAGATAGAAAATGATAAAGCGGAAGGGATTTCCTCTGTTATGATGTGTTACCACTAGCTAAGAGAGAAAGGGAGTGGGGAGTGTGACCCTTATTTTCTCAGAGATTTTTTGTCACGCAGTTGGCCAAGATACAAGGGCAGGATATCTGGTTATATCCTAACTTTGAATTTACCACCTAAGGTCCATGGGTAAGGTGGGAGGAATCCCAGAGAAAGAGAAGTTGGGGATGGATGACCATGGTGATGACATTCCCAACAGCCACTAATTTATCACGATAACCCTTATCTGATCAGTGGAACTCTTGCCGTATCACTGACCTCTAATTTGGTCCAAGAATTGCTACTACACAATGACAAAGTGAAATGACACATTGATGATTATGCTCTGTAGAGTTAATAAAGTGCTGGGAAGATAATTCGTACTTTCAATGCGCTGTTCTAAAGAGTCCCAGACATTTTGTGTGGCATTAACATGAGGGAATTAAGCAGACAAGTCATTGTGCTACAGGATGCCTGAGTATTTGTAAAACGAGTATTGTATGCCTTCTGGCCCATGAACGGAGCTGCTCCAGTCTTGGAAGACGGAAGTATCCGCGGAAGATAATGTGACAGAAATCAGAACACACGGTCGCCGATTGTGTGTACATAAATATACTCGCTCATGTTGGTAATAAACTTTAAAGGTAGCTGAATGTTAACTAATTCTCACCATTCTAACATTAGCCCTCAAATGAAAGACTGGAAGCATCTGCGTGGGCACATCGTTGTTTCTCCGATGTTTGGACGTCATTGTGAAGATATTCATCTCATTTCATTCCAAAACTCTGTTTCACTTCTCTGAAGTCACGTGATGTGTCCACTCATTCAGAGAAAGGAAAGCATATGGTTTTGTGTGTGAGAGAGAACTGATGCCGCATCTTGAAGGACGATAGATTACCTGCTCCTTTCGTCAAGCTAACCCCCCCTCCCCCCCCCCCCCCGCCCAAAAACATCTGGAGTCTAATACTGCTGACTACACTGTGTGGTCCAAAATCTGGTATAAGATCTGTTGAACGCCCATCAGCGTTTTTCTTGTTCATACAAATGGAAACAAGGACTAGATAGGATTTCTCCAGAGTTATTCAGTCAGTAGATACACCTGCCAAAGAAGCTGCTTAGGGAGTAAAACTAAACAGTCAAGTTAGCAATATACGTTTTATTGCTGAAATATATTTCATTTTCTCTTTCTCTTTCCTTATTTTAGCTTACTTCCTTTTCTAAATCACCTACTAGGAACATTCTGTTCAAACCACGGTTTTATGGTGTTTTACTTTTCTTTTTATAGATACGTATTTCTTGTTGTAAATGTTCTTTGTAATATCATATGCGTCCTCCAATATGCCAACCCTTAGATCTACTGCTAATTTTTCCAGTCCATTCTGTTGTATAGTTGCTATATTTTAATTTACTTACACCCTCTGTTTTACCTATTACTGTTTCTATGAATTGTGGATAATTTTTCACGCTTCTCACGAGTTTTTTTCTGTTCTATTTGCTATTGCTTCCAGAAGATTTATTTGAAAAAGATTTTCTGAAAGTTGTGCAACATTGTCTGCAGAAGCCAGACAGTTTATCTTAATTCCATTTATGTTCCTATCCAGATTAATTGGTTGAATTTTATGATTCATTAGCTCCAAAGACCTGATCCTTAGGGTTTTTTTCCAAAACGCAGATAAACAAACCAGGGGATGGTTTATTACGTTTACTAACATCAGGTTTTATTTCGCGTGGGTGAGATAATTCTCCCATCAGTGTAACTGTAAATAGCGTCTTTGTTAGTGTTTTATGAATTACATTTACTTATTTTGCTTTAACTGCATATTCGCTAATGATATTCGCTATTGTGTCCTAAACTTCTGTATTGAATTATTTATATGTGGTTAAATATTTGTTCTGAGTACGATCTTCCATTTCCAAAAGCTTGGGAGCCTTCAAGACTTGTTATGTTGTTCTTGAGTGATTTGATGACTTCCATAATTTCTTGCTGTGTTGGTGCGAAATATTCATTCAGATTTTGTGGTAATGCTGGAAATTCCAGTTTTACTGTTGGGACTGGAGGGTTTTAAAGTCTGACAAAAAATTGCTGGAATTTTGCAATTTTCTTTGTCATTTTATATTATTTTGCTATTTTCATGTTTGAAACCATTGAAGTACATCTTTAAAAGTTTAGTAAAAATTTCTACTGCTATTTTTAGTTATTTTTTTTGTGTTTCTATAAGCTAAGTTTTTTCAAATATTCTTTAGATTTATCAGACTGTTTTTATGTTTATTTTCTTTGTTATTCACTGCTGCTCTAGTAATTTGTCTTATATCCACAGATTAACACCCATGTGCGAACAAAATTTGTTATTAGGTGGAGCAAGGCCACCACTTTATCTTTTTGTAAAATTAACTTTCTTCGAAAATAAAAGGCTTCTTCTCCTACCACAATTTTATAACAAGCCAAAGAATGTGCCACCTTACTGAACTGAAATATTAGCAACTGAACTGAATTTACGTTTCATTGTCGGGTTTTCTCTCGACGCTTTCCGGCCGATACCGAGGAAGTAGACGGGCGCAGAGTCCGGGGTCGATGGCCGGCGTAGCGAAGACGTGGCACCTGGACATTGCGGCTGCGGCGAAATATCTTCCGGGCGGCAATCCGCGGCTGGTCGAAAGACGCCTGTTTCGCTTTCTTCCGGCTATTTAACACGGCGGCTCCAGTCTTCCTACGCTGATGCCGGTGTGACGATTGGCGGCCGTTGGCGATACCTGATTGGTGGATGGTGGTATGATAGTGTGACCATCCGCACCGGAAAAAGGCTCGTGCGCGTACGTAGTTCGCGACTGATCGAATGTTTGGCGGGAACGCCTGTAGTGCCGCCTGGCGGATAGCGAAAGCACTATGATGCAGGCGGCGCGTAACTCTGCCGCGGTAGCCGACCGTTGCGTTTGTGTAGCTGTGCGCGCCACGACAGTTTGTATCAGCAGTTCATGCCAATCACCTTGGTTTGTTGTTTGTAATATTGGTAGTAGTGCACTTTATCTGATTACTTTCTTGGTTGTACTATCGTTTTTAAAGGGGAGAAATCGTATTTTAATTATAGTGAGCTAATGGCATCAATAAAATTCCCCACATCTGATTGCTTTAACGTCCATCATTACCATGAAACGCCTGTTAGATGTGGCTATGTGATCTAGTTGATATTCTCCTACTTTTGGATTTGGAGATATCTAAGTTTTGGCTTTTCTTGGTAGTTTGCGAAAATGTGCAGGCGTCAGTTTTAAGTGCAACATCTTACGCACATTATCTGTCATTCACCATTTTTGTTTGTTCTTAAGTGTGCTGGATATTCGCCTACAATATTCTTAAACTTCCTTTCCTTCCCAGCTTGGACGTTGAAGTCGCCGAGAAGTATTTTAACGTTGGTTTAGGTATATTGGTGATTTCAGAATTTTAAAGACCCCAAAACTAATTTAATTCCTGCAAATTTCTTCTGTTGTCATCATTTATAGGTGCATGGAAATTGGTAACACTATAGCTTTTATTCTTGCGCTTTGCTGTTAGCATGCATATTTTTCTGATGTAGACGTAAATTCGGTTAAACTACCAACAATTTTTTGCTTACATAAAATGGTGTTTCAAACACTGGCATGTTTTCCACTATTCTTATTGTTGGGTTACCTTCCTAAATTCTAATGTTGTCTATCAATCACATTCTTACCTAAAAATTTTGTTTCCTCTACTGCCAACTTTTATATATGAGTCTTCTGTAGAAATAATTGCAATTTTTCTTTTTCCCAATTTTCAGAACAGAATTTATCTTTAATGTTCCAAAGTAGTACTTCTTGTTGAACTTGAACTTAGAAGGTTTTGCATTGTACTCCATCCATCTCTTTGTCACAGCAGAACCTTAAATCCTAATGCATTACAAGATGTAATTGTGAATTCCTCATCAAAGTTATATCCTGGAGTAGTGCAGCCATTGTCCAAACTTTTCATTTTATGTGAAAAATGTTATGTCGTTTTATTGTAGAACTGTCTGATATTTTTTAGTCCTCATGTCAATTTGAATTTGCTAAACTTGTATATTTATCGTTGTTATGAGTTAATTATTGTTTACTGAAGTATGGAAAGACAAACGAAAACAAAATTTTTAATGTAACTTTTATTTTACTTATGTTTGTGCTTGTTGTTCTTGTATTAATGTAGACTGCGTTTTTCTTTTATTGTGGCCGCAACCTGGTAGCGAATGTACAAATAAATTCTTCTCCTGTGACTCTGAAAAGTATTTCATTGTATTGCGTCAAATGGAATACGATAGTAGCGAGTATAACAGCATACTGGTTATATCAAATTCCTTTAGAAGGAAACTTTCTTTCATCAGTTAACGGGTAAACCTTATATTTAATGTCACGTGAAGTAATGTGTACGCAGTGTTCTTTCATTTCTTGTCTTATGACAAATTTCATAATGACAGTTTGTTAAAACACGTTATCAATTTGAAGAAACGAAGTGCGAGCTAGACTGATATTTTTGTATCAATGCATCATGATCGTAGACCTCTACAAAGACTTTATAAAATTACGATCTTGGAAATATGGAGATGAAGTTTAGTAGACTGCAACGATTATATGTGAAGGTATTGTCTAGGAACCAGTTATAATGTAAGACAAAACAAAATAGAAGTAAGAGTTAAGGAGACAATTTTAGACAGGTTGTGTACTGAACACTTAAATGGGCTTTCGATCGTTCCTGGCTTTTTGCCAATGAAACAATTATAATGAACTGAGTACCTGGTAATGCTCACATATGTGTTTATCCCAATCTTGTAAGCGTTCATCTCCACCTTCACCTCTCTCTGTCCATCTCCTCCTTACCCCTCTCTCTGTCCGTCACCTTCTCTCCCCCCCCCCCCAACCCCCATCTATCTCCTCCTTCCCTTGACTCTGCTCCCTATCCACTTCCTCCATTCCCAGGTGAGTGCTCCACAAACCAAACCTCATCGTCAGCCTTATCCTCCATCCCCCAGTCTCTGCCTATTTCTTCCTCCCCGTTCTCTCTGCACAGCTCCTCCTTCCCCTGTTTGTGTCAGTCTACTCCTCCCCCGTTCACACTCTTAATAACTGCCAGCCTCCTAGTGGAGTGGGGTTGGTAACTTAACTCTATAGTATTTCTCTCCAGATCGTAAATGATATTTGTACCAGTTGTGGTTGAAATCGGGACAGTGATTTAGGAACTGCTGTGGAACATACATACATGCATACATACATACATACATACACATAGGATGTCCGTAATTAAATTTTCAGTTTCAAAACGCCGTAGAAAGAGAACCAATGCTCAGATTGACGCGGGATTTGAAAAACATATTATTGACACAGGGGAAACATCATGGAGACGAATATTCCCACAAGATGGCGCTGTGAGGGTCTTAACATAACTGGAATCGGCTATCGTCGACAGATGAATCGCCGCTGTAGGAGGGCCGTGTGCTGTGCGTATATTGGTGTGCAGATTCTGACTCTTACAGCGCCATCTATTGGTCAAATTTTCGTTAACTGTTTTTTAACACATGATATTTCCCCGCTGCATCAATAATATGTTACTCAAATTTGATGTTATTCTGAGCAGTGATTCTCTCCAGTTTCCTGATTGTTAATATATGATCGTATAAAGCTGTATAATCTGTACATGAAAAACGGAAGAAAGGACATGTTTCCACAAGAAGTTTGGAATTTAGAACCTGTAGATCATTATCTGAGAGCTTATGATATTTCTCTTTATTTTAAGCGAGTTACTCAACAAAGGAGGTACTGATATAAATCCCGCTAATTTCGTAACACATTATCCTTCTTATGTGATCAACATGACACTTGGACAAAATAATTACAAGTCAAAAGACACCAATGACTTTGGTGGTTACGTTTAATGATAAGGTATCAAAAGACACACTTCTCTATATACTCGTGTATAGTCAGTAAATACTTAGATGGGAGTCTCAACACAGAATACCTACTGAAAATATTTAAACAGAAAAACTGCATATCTATGGTACCCAATTTTATTCATCGCTATTTTTCTGAATATCCATTTTCATGTAGATTATACTACAATTTTGAATTTTTAAATTGGTTAGTATTTGGCTGAAAAATCAAAGAAAATCGATCAATTCAGCAGGCTGGCTGGTGTGAAACACAGCGTAGCTCCTGCCTCCTGAGTGACCTGTGTCTCACTCACATTCTGATCGCCATCCGGAGCGGCGGGGAGGCCGCGCCGTGCTGTCCAGCCACAGCTTCCTGGACAGCCTTAGCAGCTGGAGCTGGACCAGGAAACCGCCAACAGATCTCTCATTTTTGTTCTTCAATCAGCTTTGTTCTCAAATACTAACCGTATATACAACTTGTAAACGTTATTTCCTCGCCCTGTGGGGACAGCTGAATAGCTGTATGTTTTATTTGCCTGGCCGATACTATTGTTATTTGTTGAGCACATCGAGAAGAAAATGAGGACATCTGTTACTAGCAACTGAACCATCTGCTGAAATTGTTGCCAAGAGGCTGCCAGAAGAAGAAGAAGAAGAAGATGGGTGAGGCGCAGTCCAAAAGCGATATTGACTAAAAAAAATAATCATTGGGCTGAAATGAAATAAAGAGAGTACCACCACAAAAAAAAAACTGTTAAGTTTCCTATGAAAAGGTTTTGCTGTAAATTTGTCGACTGAATATAAAAGAATATTTAATGGTTTTGAACATCATTTTTTTTTAATTCTAGTTCGCTCAGGATGGCCAAAATTTACAAATAACTTTTTTTTATTTCCATATGGATTCTAATTAGTGTGTTCAAAAATGGCATTGATTTTTGTATTTAGGAATAAGGGGGTATGGAGCACATTAGGTGTGATTTTAATGCACAAATACTTCTTACAAATTAATTACATTAATAATATTACATTATGCAAATTAAATTCATTGTATTATATTACATTTACAAATTTCAATATAATCCAGTATAATGAATAGGTTTAATTAACGTAATACAGTATAATTAATTTAACTCATTCATAAATGAAAGCTGGCTAGTGCACTGAATGTACCCACTTGCTACACCTTTTATTAATTCTTTAATTCGCTAGATATAAACTGCACTCCAATGTTAGATGTAACCTCTCAGGGTTCCCAACTTTAGATATGGAATCCCTATGGAAAATCCTTGTAACAGCTTCGCCAGTGGCAGCTTTGACAGGATGTAATTCAAGGAACTTAGACCACAAGTCTACTGTAACTATAATTTAAGATATACAACCTATTCCGCCAGCCTGTGTGGCCGAGCTGTTCTAGGCGCTTCAGTCTGGAACCGCGAGAGTGCTACGGTCGCAGGTCCGAATCCTGCCTCGGGCATGGATGTATGTGATGTCCTTAGGTTAGTTAGGTTTAAGTAGTTCTAAGTTCTAGGGGACTCATGCCCTCAGCTGTTAAGTCCCATAGTGCTCAGAGCCATTTTGAACCATCTACTCCTCTCGGTAACTGCCAAAACCTGTCAGCTGAAGAAATGTCAGCGAACTTCCTAGGAATAAATGGAAAATGAGTACCAGCCTAGTGACTAGTGCCTAATGTATACTTGCTTTGTTGGCATAGCTTGCATGTACTTAATTTCTTTCTCACCATTCGATTAATGCTTTTACAATAATGATATCTACTTAACTGAGCTATACATTTCTTAATACCAAAATTGCCATAAGTCCAGTAGATATACCAAATGAGTTCACATCTTTAATCCAAAGGAATACACACTCTCCATCGTTCTAAACCGTATCTGCATGTATTAAACAAGATACCTTTGTGTAGAACCCACTGGTCTTTCCATCTATTTACATTATCACCGTTACACAATTTCTTTACCATTCAGCCACCTGTCGCAAATTCCTCTGCAGATGAACTAATTCTCGTTCTCTTTCTAAATTCGTCTGCAGCTGACCACCACAGAAGCCATTCATGATAGAAACAGAACAGCAGGGAGCAACGGTTTGGGGTAAGGCCCGACACCCACGTCGTGGGAGGAGAGACAATGACACTAACTCTGTTTATTTTTGTCATCAAGAGGGAGTTTCCAGGAAGGACTGAGAGACGGCAATGAAGAACTGAAATTTTCACTCATTGTGAAAGTCTCTGATGCGGATGAGGAAAGATAAAAGGGACAATAACTTGCAAGAATATGAGGCGCAGGTAGATAAATGAGGTTTCTGGAGCTGCTAGAATAGACAAATGCCATTATAATCTACCGTAGTCAATGGTGCTTAACCGACTAGCTGGAAATATTACAAAGTTTAAATTCAGTCGATCAAGAAAGCTAGGACCGTTCTTTAAACTACAAAGAGCGGATCCACAGTTCTTAGCATTCCACATGGACTATAAATCAACTACACTTAGTTCCAATACGATAAGCGTAGAGGCATCGTGGTCCATGACTAATCTGGCTGCAAATCGCGCTCTGGAGTAGCTTGAGCCGAGTAAGCGCGTAAGACCCGTCGTGGTTTAACAACAACATTCAGAAAATGCTCAGGAAGCAGAGATTGTGAGCCTCTAGATTAGAAAGAGATCGCGAAAATATCGACAGGGAAAATTAGCAATTAGTGCATGTAGAAAAATGTCGAGCCACGAAGCATACAACAGTTTGTATCGTCACATAGTAACCAGTAAGCAAGTCGACGATTTCATTCCAGACTGAAATTTTAATTTTCGTTTAAAAAAAATCATTCATTCAGGAGAATCGTATAGGCATACCATCGTTTGAGCGTCGCACAGACTCCCGTGTGGAGGCTAGTGGAACATACGTCCTGAAAGAGTTGAAAACAAGCCGCCTGGACCGAGTAGAAATACAATTTAATTTTATAGCAAGGACTGTTCGGCATTTGACTTTGCTTAGCTTGGATTTATTGCGAAACCCTCCCTTATCTGGGATCAAAGCTCGAATGGCTCGTGTGTACAAAGTGAGTAAATCAATGGAGCCGCAAAATTACTGGTCAATACCCTTAATATCAGTTTCCTGCAGAATTCTTGAGGATAGTCGCAGTTCGAATATAATAAATTTCTTTGAGGTAGAAAAGCTACTTTCCGCAAACCAGCACCGATTTAGGAAGCAACGCTCGTGCAGAACACGGCTTACTGGTTTCTCACATGATTTGCTGCAAACCACGGGTGAAGGGAAACACACAGAATCCATATTCACAGATTTTCGGGAACCGTTTGGTACAGTGTCCACTGCAGAATGATATAGTCCGAGCATACGAATTATATTCTCACATACGTGAGTGGCTCAAGGACATCCTTAGTAACAGAACACAGGGAGTTGTCCTCAACGGCAGGTATTCGTCAGAGGGAGGGTGTGGTCAGGAGTGCGACCTAGAAGTGTGACAGGAGCGCCCTCAGTCTCTATACATGTAAATGATCTGGCGGAGAGGGTGGGCAGAGATCTGCGGCTGTTTGCTTGTGACGCTGTGGTGTACACGAAGGTGTCATCGTTAGGCGACTATAGGTGTATACAAAATGAACTGAACAGATCTTCACGTCGGTGTGCCGAATGGCAGCATGTTCTAAAAGTTGAAAAATGTAAGTTAATGCGGATGAGAAGGAAAAACAATCCTGTGACGTTCGAATACAGCATGAGTGGTGTGTACGTCGTTAAAATATGTAGCGGTGACGTCACATATCTATTTGAAATGAAACGAGCACGTAAGGGCCGTGGTAGCGAAGGCGAATGGACGACTCCGAGTTACTGGGAGAATTTCAAGAAAATTTAACTCATTTTTCAAGGAATACATCAGTACTGCTCAACGGTGTGCGGTCCCCAACAGGTTCGATTAAAGGAAGAAGAAAAAAAAACCTTTGTGACGTGTGCCGCTTAGACGTGTTTTCGATAGCTGAGATCATCTTGCAGGTATTACGAAGTTGCTTTGGAAACACAAATGGGAATACTTTGAAGGGAGACGACTTTCTTTGTCACAAAGCACCACTGAGAAGTTTTAAAGAACCGGAATTTGAAGCTGACTGCAGAACGATTCTACTACCACCACATACATTACGATTACGGTCACAATGGCAAGATAAGAGAAACCAGTGGCCCCACGGATGCATATAGACAGTCGTTTCTTCCTCGTTCCATTTACGAGTGGAAAAAGGAAGGAAATTACGACTAGTAGTAGTACAGTGTACCCTCCACTGTGCGCCATACAGTGACTTGTGGCCGTAGCTGGAGATGTAGACATACTGTTAGTTCTATCTTTACACTTTACTACCGAACATGCAACGAACACTTTGCAGAGCGTTGACTGAAATGTCGCGAGAAGTTGACTTTGAGCTGCCAGATACTGAAAATTTACAGTTCAAGAGACGAAAAATACAAATATATACATTTCCATGCAATTAATACACACACACAGAGAGAGAGGGAAGTATTTTATAAACAACAATTTATCTACAACACCATACGTTTTATTGTCAAAAGTAGTCCTCCTAGTCTCTTCAAATTATAAGTTATTACTACAACATTGCGTTATTTGCCTATTTTCAAAAAAACACTACCCCTCACGAAACTTTGTCAGTGAAAGCCATTTTAAACACATCTGAAATGTGTTATCCTCACATTAAATATACGGAATTCAGTTCAGAGATTTCACATAAAAAGTGTGCACTCATTACTTTTCAGCAAATGCTAGAAATTCTGAAATGAAAACTGAAAATATGACAGACAACTTCCAGGTTTCGGTACATTGTTCTAGGGCACAACAGTTTTGTCCTCAGCATTACATTGCTCCACTCACATTATCAAAACTGGTTCGGCATAAACAAGGAAAAACTCATAAGGCAATGTATTTATCTTGCTTGTTAACTTTTGAGATTTCACCAGCACCTTTGTTACAGTGTGAATTATGTTAGTGGTCTCTTTAACTCATTTCTTTCTAGGATTTTAGTAACAGTGGAATCAAGTCAGTTATAGCACTCATCTGATTAAACATCCATGATTTAACTCCTCAGGAACTGTAACGCTCTGTGATGCATGGGTACCTTGCTCGCCTAACCGAACAGATAAAAACGAAATTGACAAATCCTCATGTAACCATAAATGTTCCAGTTCAATAACTGTATAGTAACATTGACATTTTGTGAGTACTCAGCTCTCAGAAACAATAGTTAGAAGTCGATGGTGTTGTGTGTCATCTAACTCTTCAAAGAGCTTTAGACTAAGACCAGTTCTACAACTGTTCAAGGAAACAGAAAGATCCTTACTCAAATCAATTGGGTTAAGAGAGAAGCCTCATAATAAACGTGTTTAACACTACAGTCAGTTTGCACCTGGGCATCCCAAGTACGTGGGGAATTTTTACCATTTTGTCCACAAACAAATGGAGTAGTCAAAACATTTAAGTTCATAAAACGTTTATAATCTGGCAAAACAGAAACTGACAGATCACAATAGAAAAACCAAATATGTCCAAAATGTAACGAACATTCTGATGTGGGAAGATACAGAAGCCCCACATGCTATAATCTGTTTTCTCTGTGTTACCGTGCACCCTACAGTTTTCAAACACGCTTGCAAATCTAACACATCAATATGCATGTACCACCTATTTTCTGCTTTCAAGATATCAAGAAGATACGTTCTTACACTCTGTCTTAAATCAGATGGAAAAATAATACTGAAACATCTAATGGAAGTAGCCGAACTTATGGCAGGTCCAAGCGGCAGTTTGTGAAGGTAATGAGAAGAGGCATAACACAAAGATGACGTATATCTTGGACATGACGGAAGCAACCGTTTCCGCCAATACCATTATCTCAAATCAGTGGACGATAGAACTCTGACTCTTTTCTTTGGGATAATTAACGGATTATTGTAAGACCTAAGCGTTGGTTCAATGACACGCTGCTGTATTATCTTTTCTACTTCTGCCTCTATCCTGTCTATATAAGCCTATGGTGTAGGTTAGGGCCTCACAATGAACTTACTATGCTCCTGTCATATAAACTGATAAGAGGAATATGTAATCACATCAGGATACTTTGAAAATATTAATTAATGACGCTGCAGCGCGTTAAATAAATATCTTTTGCCCCTTTCTGTGCTTGCTTGACACAATGACCTCGGTTCTGTATTTCTTGCAATGTACGAACATGAATTTGTTAATACAACAAAAGTATTTCATTAGCACAACTCTCACTTCAAGTGGCTTCCGATCAAGTGACATCTCACATCTGGTGAGAAATGTGGCAGTATTAATACCAACTAATTTTCATAACACGCTTTGCCAAGGGCGTCGGGTTTGACGTACTTAATGTCCGCCCTAAAATAGAATCGAAATAATTATTAAAATTCATTATTTATTTTTGAGCTGTATCAGCAACATAGTTTTTAAAGACATACTGATGTCAAATAGGCTCCACAACCTGTAAATATCTCTTAGCACACTTAACGATAACAACACACCTTCAGTAACGTGTACTACAAACGGGATGTGTGGGTACTTTATGCTCACTTAAATACTTTTTCTAAGAAACGCAAATTTGAAATTTACTCACAACTTAGTATTTAAAGAGGTACAGATGCGTAAGTGATGTCCTGAACTTGAAGAAACATCAGGGAAATGACTTCCACAATTATAGCTTAAATTTTTGGGTTAATTTTAACTCAAAAAATTTTAAAAATTATAGTCTGGTAGGACAATTAATTAAAAACGATGCCCTTGTCAAACAATCATACGTCTGTGTAGTACGTGCAGAACTCTGTTGAATGCACTCAGTAGCTTGAACGAGTCAGACCTGTGGATTTTCTGTTACATAAATAACCACGGTCATTAAACAGCTGTTCTCACCGTCAAATGCTTTCCGCTGCAGAAGATGTAGCACCTCACATTCCTCGAATGACATGCCGAGCATTTGTACTGAAATGAAATTGTTGGAACGTTGGAGAGAAAAGCCGTCTATAGCCGTGTTACTGCCTTGTGGACTCGAAGTACTCTGGGTAATTGGATAGCACGAAGAGACGATGCTAGCTGGAACAGGGAAACCGCTACTGCTAGTGTGGATCAGGGAGAGCAGTGGTCTGCCCCTGTTTGCTGAGGACGCTCCGGTGCAGGGGAAGTGCCGTGGTGAAGGGACTGACGGAGGCGTGGATGACTTGGACAGACATACTACTTGATGTCATGTCTGACCGCTTGCTCTGCACACGGAAACGTGTAAGTGAACGCAGATGAGCAGGAATAAAAGTCCTGTACATTTCGAATACAGTATTACTGTTGCGTTGCTAGTCACAATGACGTCGATTAAATATCTATGCATAATATTGCGAGGTGACATGAAACGGAACTTGTAAGTGAGATCGGCAACAGGAAAGGCGAATGGTCGACTTCCGTTTATTCAGAGAAATGTAGCACTGTTTAGATGATCTATATGTGACACCGCAATCACAGCACTTCTGCGATACACTCTTGAGCTCTACTCGAACGTCTAAGATCCCAACCATGCCTTAGAGATACTGTAGATTGGTCACTGGCACAGTCTTAAAGAGGCGAGTGTTGGAGACATGGTCCATCAACAGAAACGGGAATCACTGTAGGGAAAAAGAAAGACTACTGTCGCGAAACGATGTTGCGAAACTTTAGGCAAAAAGCCAAATATTGCTCGTCGCAGTGTTAGGAGAATAACCGAAGGGAGATTTGGGCACAAAATGAAATATCTGGATACGTTATATTGTCAACTGTGCAGTGTGCGGTCTGGCGGTACCCTGCAGTAGAAGCACAGTATTGAGTCTCCTTGGTCACTCTTCATAGATTGTGACCGGATAGTGTTTCAGTTTCTTACAGCCGGAGATTAAATATTAGAAACATATGTTGGGCAAATCTGGGCTCATGCCAAGAACTTGGACGCTATAGATAAACTGACTGGCCCCAAAATCTTGAAAATGTTTGAGATCATTACTGCAGATAAAGATGATCGTCCCAAGGCACCTCATTCCAGTGCAATCAAATAATATTCTATCCACGCACCCCGACAGCAGGATCAGATTCTTTTCAGTTTGATGACACTGCAAGCCATATCTCAGGCACCTTTGCTATTACATCGCATTAAGCAGTTCACGCCACACGAAATTATCTCCTACTTCCTCAGCGACTACACTGCACAATAAGTTTGAATGATCACTATTTCGAAACCTCGTAAATCTCTCCCATTGCAATGCCAAAGTTTCAAATTTGGATACAAACTTGCTCAGTGATGGTGCAAAAGCGCGTCGTCCTGTGACGTCTTCCTGTGGCTCGGGGGTGCTTCAAACAACAAAGTGCTGACACATGCAGGAAGAAGGACGCGGCTGACAAGTTCCAGTGAGCTGTCAGTTGGATTAATGATGTCGCATTGGCACCATATTTCGCCACAATTCTGCACAATTCTACAGTGAGGAAAGCGACGCAACCTCTCTCACCCACAAATATCCGCTCACAAATGTTCTCCTATTGGCGAGTCTGCGACGGAGTCAGAACCGCGACACCCAGAGCTGAAATCCCCCCCGTTTCCTAAAGAGTGGCTGGCAAAATATTTCAGACACACCGACACTCAGAATCCCCACAAATAGGCCCCAGTGGCTGGCATAAAGGCGTCAATGAAACCACCCCTTTGTTTTGTGACTTACCGGGGTGAATTGCCGTGATGAGGGGCAACATTACAACCCCCTGCCTGACAGTATTGGGGATCAGTTACGTCTCAGTGAAGAACTGCCAGGACAGTTACATCCTCGGCAGCAACGTTACGATCGACGAGAAACTGTAGAGTTTCCGTGGGCGATGCTCTTTCATTCAATACATTCCGACAAAGCCGGCCACTAACGGCAACAAGACCTTCGCCATGCGCGACTCCGAGGCGCTCTACACTTCTTGCATGGAGGTGTACGCTGGAAAGCAACCTGACGGAGCTTTCGACAGGACCCACTCCCCTTCTGATCTGATTGCATGCCTCATAGCCAAGTTATCTGGATCGGGAAGAAACCTGACGACGGACAATTGGTACATTAGCGTTCCACTGGCCACTGCGTTCCTATACAAGCACGAGATGACCCTGATTGGGACGGTTAGGGAAAACAAAACAGGAATCCCTCAGGCATTTACTGGGACCACTGCCCGCCCAGTCTCCAGCAGCATGACCGGGTTCAGTGCCCAGACCACATTGGCGTTCTGCACTCCAAAAATGTGATTCTTCTCTTCACCTTTCTCCTTGACGACCATATAGACGAATCGACTGTGGACAAGAAGAAGCCTTAGGTGATTACCAGCGACAATTAGGCCAAAGCGGTGACGACACAGTCGTTCAGTTGTGCGGAACTTGAGACGCACGTGCAGAAGATGGCCACTCACGGTCTTCTTCTCACTACTTAACGTTCCTGGACTCAATGGGCAAGTGGTCCACTTCCGCAACTAGCATCAGGAAACCCTTACACGACGACAACCCCTGAAAATCCTCGACCTCGCCCTTTTTCATTGTAAAATGTTATTAAGATACTAAATTTTTTCATTGTAAATTGTTTTAAAGCTGTAATAACGGGTGAACAAGGAACTAAACATAAACCAAAAATGTAAAAGAGGTCTTACACGGAAAATCAGTCAGGCACGACAGTTGTAGGCATCTACGTGTACTGCGCCCTTCCTTTCTGTTTTTGTTTTAGGATGCACCTTTCTATCGGAGGGTACAATAACCGAATTATTGATCTGTGCTTCTTGTTTTCCTAACCCCATAACCTAGTTAGTTGTATATTACAAAATTCCCTTGTGGGTATAATTCACCTTTTCTGTACAATCACAGTTCTCACGCCAACGTGTACTTATCATTTAATATCTTACTTCCGATTCACACAATCATTCAGATTAATAAACAAATTAACAATAATTAATGACATTCATAATCAGCATAACAACTGTGGTGTCACCGCCAGACACCACACTTGCTAGGTGGTAGCCTTTAAATCGGCCGCGGTCCATTAGTATACGTCAGACCCGCGTGTCGCCACTGTCAGTAATTACAGACCGAGCGCCACCACACGGCAGGTCTAGAGAGACGTCCCGGCACTCGCCCCAGTTGTACAGCAGACTTTGCTAGCGAAGCCACACTGACAAATACGCTCTCATTTGCCGAGACGATAGTTAGCACAGCCCTCAGCTAAGTCATTGGCCACGACCTAGCAAGGCGCCATAGCTTTGATAATTAATATTTTGAAGCATGTATCATCAAGAGTGATGTTCCACAAATGTGGATTAAAGTTAAGTATTAAAGCAACTGCGTCCATTCTCTAAGTTCGCATTTCCTTTTAACTGTTCCAGACCTCACGCCAATCTGCGTGAGCTTAACGCGTGCCTTCCGGCTTCCTCTCTATGTGACTTGGCTGTCTTGCTAAGTCACAACAACAACTACAGTTTTGTTTCCAAATTGTTTTTAAACTACTTGCTAATTGCGTAGTCCATAAGAAGCTGACGCCTTTCGGCGACAGCCGTAATCATTTGCATCTAGCTACTGCATCAGAGTGTATCTGTCATGCGGTAACCGTGACTCATGGTCTGAAGCTGTCTTCTCGCTACCGTCACGTACTTAACAAGGGTGCGGTACAAAGCACTAAGTCTCATGGTCATTAAAGTTTTCTTTTTTAATTTTTTTTAAATAGAACTACTCTTACAGAGTATGATGATTCAGGTAATTGCGCAACTGGCGAAAATAACAACAGGATACAGGTAGCGACACCTTCAATGTAAATGATGACGTTCCTAGAGAATTCATACAAAAAGTTACCCTGATGGCTTCAGCGTATAGTAAAATATTGGCATCAGAATGAAAAAGTAACTGAGTGAAGCCAGTTTAATTTCATTACACCAGTATTGCATAATCACGATACATCTATTCATAAATTACTGAAAGACATTAATTGGTAGAATGTAAGCGACATCTTGGTAGTGTATGAAAGCTATTAATCATGCGGACAAATACACAGGATGCACATTCAGTAACAAAAAGCGTCTGGCCAATAATACTATCAACGTTGTAGTTCAGCTGTAATTTAAGTGAATCATATCAACAAGAGGTGGCGCTGTACAAGTACCAACACTTTTCTGTATTCTAATCTGCTACGAAACTTGTGGGAAGATTACCACATAAATTTTCGTACATAATTTTTCGTAACTTGGCACAGCAGTGCTCTTTAGAAACTTCTACTTGCCTGGGACGACATGAAACATCAATCTTTATATACCTTCTACTTGTTCTCCTGCAGGACGACAGCAGAAATTGTTATGAAAATTTTGCACTTGATGTTTTGCCCATCAACTACAGTACAGAATTTTACCGTTAAGTAGTCAAAAGACAATACAGTGACTTGTATCGACTCTCTTATGCGTTTGTTACGAGCATTTAGCTTTATATTTCCGAAATACAAATTCTAATGGGAATAGCTGTAATTAACGCTATCTTCATTTCCAGTCGTCGTTTGTGAAATGATTAGTATAAATTTTGACGTACGGTACGTTTCTTACATGAAAGGAAAATTGGAATTATAGTTGCTTTTAATCAGAAATTGCAATATATTTAAAATGTATGTGTGACTGATTGCTTTCTGATCACATAAAGTTGTTGTTGTTGTTGTTGTTGTTGTTGTGGTCTTCAGTCCTGAGACTGGTTTGATGCAGCTCTCCATGCTACTCTATCCTGTGCAAGCTTTTTCATCTCCCAGTACCTACTGCAACCTACATCCTTCTGAATCTGCTTAGTGTATTCATCTCTTGGTCTCCCTCTACGATTTTTACCCTCCACGCTGCCCTCCAATGCTAAATTTGTGATCCCTTGATGCCTCAAAACATGTCCTACCAACCGATCCCTTCTTCTAGTCAAGTTGTGCCACAAACTTCTCTTCTCCCCAATCCTATTCAATACTTCCTCATTAGTTATGTGATCTACCCATCTAATCTTCAGCATTCTTCTGTAGCACCACATTTCGAAAGCTTCCATTCTCTTCTTGTCCAAACTATTTATCGTCCATGTTTCACTTCCATACATGGCTACACTCCATACGAATACTTTCAGAAATGACTTCCTGACACTTAAATCTATACTGGATGTTAACAAATTTCTCTTCTTCAGAAACGCTTTCCTTGCCATTGCCAGCCTACATTTTATATCCTCTCTACTTCGACCATCATCAGTTATTTTGCTCCCCAAATAGCAAAACTCCTTTACTACTTTAAGTGCCTCATTTCCTAATCTAATTCCCTCAGCATCACCCGACTTAATTAGACTACATTCCATTATCCTTGTTTTGCTTTTGTTGATGTTCATCTTACATCCTCCTTTCAAGACACTGTCCATTCCATTCAACTGCTCTTCCAAGTCCTTTGCTGTCTCTGACAGAATTACAATGTCATCGGCGAACCTCAAAGTTTGTATTTCTTCTCCATGAATTTTAATACCTACTCCGAATTTTTCTTTTGTTTCCTTTACTGCTTGCTCAATATACAGATTGAACAACATCGGGGAGAGGCTACAACCCTGTCTCACTCCCTTCCCAACCACTGCTTCCCTTTCATGTCCCTCGACTCTTATAACTGCCATCTGGTTTCTGTACAAATTGTAAATAGCCTTTCGCTCCCTGTATTTTACCCCTGCCACCTTTAGAATTTGAAAGAGAGTATTCCAGTCAACATTGTCAAAAGCTTTCTCTAAATCTACAAATGCTAGAAACGTAGGTTTGCCTTTCCTTAAACTTTCTTCTAAGATAAGTCGTAAGGTCAGTATTGCCTCACGTGTTCCAGTGTTTCTACGGAATCCAAACTGATCTTCCCCGAGGTTGGCTTCTACTAGTTTTTCCATTCGTCTGTAAAGAATTCGTGTTAGTATTTTGCAGCTGTGACTTATTAAGCTGATAGTTCGGTAATTTTCACATCTGTCAACACCTGCTTTCTTTGGGATTGGAATTATTATATTCTTCTTGAAGTCACATAAAGTTCTGAACAAAAATATTAAGTTTGATGACTGTACCTCACACTATTCCTAAGCCGTGACGTCAGCTCCTAGGTGGTGATGTAGGCATATAACATTCCCAAAGGAAGCACTTCAGGTAAGCGAGATGAAACACGTGGTTACCACACAAAAACGAATCAACAGCTTCTGATATCCAGTGCCTACTCGATTACATGTAAAGATCGAATAGAAAGTCATTTACATTGCAGAAGCCACGGCACACGCAACAATGAAAGACAGTTGACGATCGCTAAGTTCATATCCGCGGAAACGCATCCCTTCGGTCGCTTTAAGATGACGGAAGTGATCCTGTCGCTGTGCCCGAGGTAAAGAGGAAGCCGTAGTACGTGCCGTGATTCGAGTACGGAAAGGTAAGTGATGTGTTGCACACGCTTTCAGTAAGATACGTAGGAGTGGAAAGCGCACAGTTTAGAAGCTACAGAATTCGGATGCGCTGTCCACCGCTCCGCTTTCATAAAAATGGCTCTGAGCACTATTGGACTTCACTTCTGAGGTCATCAGTCCCCTAGAACTTAGAACTACCTAAACCTAACTAACCTAAGGACTTCACACACACCAATACCCGAGGCAGGATTCGAACCTGCGACCGTAGTGGTCGCGCGGTTCCTGACTGTAGCGCCTAGAACCACTCGGCCACCTCGGCCGGCTCCGCTTTCATAAAAAACGACTTTAATATTGACTCAACGACTTTGGAACTTACATTCAACGATATTACTTATAATGAGAGACATGCAAACATGCTGAAACACTGTGTAGTTATTATTTCTTTGCTGGAAATGAGGATCGATATTGTGTGGTTTTGTGTGCTACGCAGTTCGTAAATAGATGAAATGAAAAAGACGTGACTTGTCATTATCAAAATTCCTTCATGACTGATTGACATTTCGAAGTGCAACGGTTTAATCACTGTAGCTACCATTTTTTATCTATATTGCGTTTCATTAAGAATCTGTTGCGCTGACGTGGCCTTAAAGCGTGTGCGATTCACCCGTTGGATGTTCCTGTTGGTAATTCGTTGCCGTACGTCGTAGCAAGCCTATGTAATGTTGGTATTTTCCGACAATATCTTAATTTCTGTATTTTGCATTAAAAAATTGCCGCGAGTGGAAGAAAATACCCGCCAACTTCATTTATGAAGCACAGAAAGTTAGGAAAAAGGAATGTGGTTCTTTATCCACATACGATTAATTATTCGCCGTGTCCACTTCCTATCATTCATCATGGGAACCCTTACCAATAAAAAGACCTTGGACAGAGTAAGTGCACCTTTACCTACTGTTGTGCATCTCTCACGTCACACTACCGTTGCTTATGTGCTTGACTTGTAATCTTCGTTTATGTTTATGTCAGCAAACCCTGGTGGCATGCAATATCATTTGCCTAACATCAGTAATATTACAATGTTCACAGAAAATATGAGCTAGAAAATAGTGAAACCCTAAAAAATATGTCTCAACCTCAGATTTATAGTTGAAGTCAAGAACGCGATACTTCCAAAATTGCGCAATACTATAAAATCTGAATGTAATGGGTATCCATAACCACACACTTAACCATTCGAATTGTAGGTCACGATTTGCTGGAAAATTGTACGATCTGGCATTTTGATTAGGCTTTTTGTCGATTTTTCACATAACCTGCTTTAAATGTTGAAAATATTTAATTCTGTTCCATTATCTTCATTTCCAATCAAACGTCAGTTGCTTTTTTTTTTTCGTGCTAACCGAAATTTCACTTCCAAAAAGTAACAAAGTAGCCATCATCACTTTGTAAAAATTAGTGGTGGTTTCGTTTTTCAATTTAGGGGCCAATGTTCTATTAGAGACGTTTCGAACATTTATTTTATTTTCAACATCATTTTTGATATCGTCACATAAGTAAAAGATGCACTTCATTAGGTGTTTATAGCAGTTGTATATTACTCTGATGTGTATGGGATGTTGCATTTTGTGTAGTTTGTGGGAAATTTCCTATATGGAGAGAATTAAGTAATTACATGCAGTCGAGAGGACAGTATATTATCAATTGAAATTTATTTCCTTTTTAACCCTATCTTCTTTTATCAAACACATGGCACATATTATTTTTCTGCACTTCGCAGAATTAGTGTACATACAAACAGGTGGTGAACATATTCCCCTGATTTCGGCTCTTGTCCAGAAGTTTTATCATCATTCTTATCTCTCTTACAGTTATGCAATTATAGTGTGAATTGGGCTAGGAAACTATGCTATTCAATGGAATTACATCGTCATTCGCGTAGTCAACGTAATTAATAACTACTTTTCTGTGCATTTCGAGTGTCTAATGTAAGACTTATTGCCCGTTTTCGTGACAATTATTTTGCATAATACAGAGCATAATGTTATGGGATAACCGGTCTTAAACATATGTAGTACTGAAACACTCCTCAGTGTTGCGGGCATCTTTGATTCATATCCCCAAACTTGTACGTCAGTCTCAGGACATGTCATGCTATGAAGGAGAGCTCAACAATTTCAAAAACTAGTAACGTGGAAGAACTAGAAAACGTGCAGAAACAGTAATACTGCAGGTGCTTATGAGTTGCCGCTGAAACTAGTTTGGAAGTAGTAAGCGAATACGTATGCATTCAGGTAGATCCACAAATCATTAACCGAGTTTAAAGTGACGTCAACGCGTTTGTCGACTATCGGCAATAGTTTCGTACCACATAGTACCAATTTTTAGGATCTTTCATCTGTTGTATAATAATGACTGTTAAGGCTTGAGTCAACATGTTAAAGCGAGCAGTGGTACTCAACATCAACTAAGATAAGTTACAAAATTACAAAGCAAACTTTCTATAGATTATGCGGACTAAGGTGACAGTGTGAATACATTTTAGTTTCCTGTCAGCAGTGATTTGAATTATGTCTGTAAAAGGTGAAGTAGTTAAGAAAGGAGACTCAAAATATTTATGAGTATTCCAGAATAAGTGTTTCGTGATCACCAGCCGTTCGTTGTAGAATAATAATGTAATGATGATTTTTTCAACTTTTTACAACATTTACCTACGTTTCTTTCAAAGCATCTTCACAACAGTAAATAATCGTGTGATACTTTCAATCAAAAGAAGATCCGAAACACAACAGTGTTTCGCAAAAACCCTGAGACGGCGCCAGAGTACAGTCACTTGTTCCCTGTGGCTGAGGGAACAGTCAGCACGGAGTCTTTTTGACACAGGGTTGGTGTAAAATTAATTGATAACCTAAAGCAAATAAAAATATCATTTTGGAGTATTTTGCACCATAAGAAGAATAGAGGCAGACATTGAATAACTTTTTTTTATATCACTGATCTAAGAAATCATAGCAAACTGTAACAACAGAAACTGAGTAAGAATATTGGAAGGAAATAGTGGTCTGGCACTACTTATACGTGAGTGTAACGCGAAATTTTCATTAGCAGAGTTACAGACCTTCTCTATAGACTAACATGCTGTGAGCTAGTTGGGGAGACTGGGAGGTTAACCAGACACGAATGTAGTGAAAATATTGGACTCACGACTACTGGTCAGGTTCATCAGCCAGGCTGAGTGTGCCTTTTATGCTGTTTTTAACGCTTGTTTAGGCCAATGCTGAGCTGATCGGCAATCTCCACCTCATAAAATAATACGATTCACAAACAGCTGCAAAACGAAGGTATACAGATCAGCGTTTGCTGGATTCGCAGACAGGTGACGAACACAGCTTTCCTCCATTACGTTTAACTTGTGACTGCAGCCACAGAAAGGGTAACCAACCGGAAAGTAAAAAAATAAAAACAAAAAATGCCGGGTCACGAGAACTGTGGAATTCGACCAAAGTTAGGAGAGAGAGGTTATACGTAGCAATTGACATGAGGATCGGAGGAATTTATTGTGTACACCTGGAAAATTAGACATTACTTACGCTGGTTTAGGATTTAAGCCCCTTAGCGTTAGTTCGTTACTCTTCGCGTTTTTAATGGTAACCGCTGAAATCGTATAGTATGTGATTTAACTGTTCATTAGGAGAAAGTGTTTAAGTAAGAAAACCGAAAGTTGTCAAACATACAGCTTATAAAGTCGTGATGGTGCGAAGTATATGAAAATATAGGTCTTATATTCCAGGGTGTGGACTGAGAGCATTAAGTATACACACTAGATAAGAATTTATGTAAAATGTCTAACTTGCAGTATATCACAGTACTTCAGAGGGTGCTCACAGGTATCCAAATACTCTAATTTTTTCTGCCACATTTTTCTCAAAATTCACTTAAATCATAATTTGCGTATGTGCGAACATTGTATGAACCCACAAATTTATTAATTTCCAAATCTCAATTATTGTCACATTTCTGAAGTAGAGCAGAAAAGCTATGGCAATAATAAACAGATGACTACGCATTTTACAAGCCTCAGCTAGTCTGAGGATTTCTATCAAGTTGACGATATAAAATATGCTTAGAGATTTCGAGAGTAGTGACCCGCTGCTGAAGTACTTTCCTTATACCTTCAACTATCACATCCAGTCAGCACAACATGAAATGCAAGCAACTTCACGAGACACACATAGGCACTACGACTTTTAGTGCACTTGCCAACAAGAGTAAACAACGTTTTCTCCATGTCAAATCTCCTCTGATACCAAATGCAGTCAAACATTATAATGAACTCCTAAAACAAATTAATCTCCGTATCTGTGATGCTTCCATGTATCACAATATTTTCTCCACATATAAAATTCTTCAAGAAACACAGCAGAAATACAAAAAGTGCAGTGTTGGCATTGTGTATCAAAATGTTTATATTAATTAAACACTGTCATTATCTTCACGTATTTGCCATATGGGTTGCCAAATCTTTACTGTGAACTATGAAGTATACTGTATCCATGTCAAAACAAATGCCGTTTATGAAAAGTAACAGACATTTCAAATTACACATTGGGCCTACAACATCAAAACTGTCCTAACCGAGATAATGTTCTAGGTGTGCACACAAACAAGTATAAATTTGGAATGTATAACTGAGCCTACTCATTGAGAAACACCCTTTATTTCAGCATCAATTTAAGAAAGGTGAAGATAATGCATCATATAGCAGATTGCAATATTATATATTATTGGGCCTAGTCAAGATGATGTCTCAGATACACACATTTACACATGGCATTTCCTATAATCATCACAAACATGTAATAAAAGCACCATACATTCACACAACATGCCCAAACACTGATTTAGGAAGGAAGGAAGGAAGGAATAAGGTGGTTCACTGTAATATATTATTGATAGTTTATCGCGTAGTAAAGCACACACACACACACACACACACACACACACACACACACACACACACATATGGAGGCTTCCAGAATAAGATTTTCACTCTGCACCGGAGTGTGCGCTGATATGAAACTTCCTGGCAGATTAAAACTATGTGCCGTACTGAGACTCGAAATCGGGACCTTTGCCTTTCGCCGGCAAGTGCTCTACCAACTGAGCTACCCAAGCAAGACATGTCTCCATAGTATCCTTTCTTTCAGGAGTGTTAGTTCTGCAGGTTCTCAGGAGAGCTTCTGTAAAGTTTGGAAGGTAGGAGATGAGATACTGGCAGAAGTAAAGCTGTGAGGACGGGGCATGAGTCGCACTTGGGTTGCTCAGTTGGTAGAGCACATGTCTGCGAAGGGCAATGGTCCTGAGTTTGAGTCTCGGTCTGGCGCATGGATTTAATCTGCCAGGAAGTTTCACATGGAGGCTGTTTATCGTAAAATTGTAACTACAGATCCCTATGACAACTACATCAAAATTAAAATGCATTATTATTCAAAATATGGAAGATATCATACACTTTGCAAGAACAATGGATATTCAAATTAAACATTTAACGACTACATTACTTACCCTTTGAGAGAGCCTCAGTCACTCCTACAAACGTGTTATAGAGCCATAATTCCGATTGCTGAAGTTTGTTCCATACCTAGCCCGGACTACATCCAGTCATGTGCAATAACTGCCATCGATTTACGTTTCTTAAGATAGATTATCTTTGCCTCTCCTGAAATGGTGCTGGGAAACAGCGTGTTACAACAAGAGTAAGTCCAAAATACCTATTTGTTTCTCTACATATCTAGAATTGTATGCTCGATGCCTTAGTTTACGTCTTTTACTCATAACTTACAATGTCTACAGCGTTATTTTTCTTAAATCACTTGCGATTTCGTATCGAAATAGTATAGTCTACCGTTCACTGTTATTTTTTAGGCACCAGTATGATAAATATGTGTGGAAAATAACAGAGTAATATTTGACTTAAACATTATTATACTCAACAAAAACACTGCCATTTTTGTATAGCTAGCAAGTCTTTTGCAGATGTGTTAAATGTGGAAACAATATTTTGATACTTGACGAAAATCTGGACATTAATTAGTTTGAGGGGGTTTACTGCACTGTTAGAGTGAGTTTGATATGAGACGAGATATAACTTAGAAATAACATTGTTTACTCTCTTCAGCAGCAGAATACTCACAAGGGAACATTCCAAGATGTAAAGAAAGATTTTGACGAAACTTGACAGATACATAGAGGAGTGCAAATAATGCTATAATTATTATCACGTTTTTGGCCACTTTCAATTTTATGGGATATAAACACATCCAAAAAGGTAAAGAGTCATTTTAGGATTAGAGGGAATATCCTCAAAAGCTCAAAACATGTAAAAAATGTCTTCATATAATTGTTAAAATGTAATTAACATTTTACATGCCAGTATAATCAATTTTTTTTATAATCTGAAGTTTTGCAAATTATCTTACAACATTTATTTAATGTTTGAAAATGAAGGCTTACATTACAAAATCAACTACACGAAATCAACTACAAAAAATTTCACACCACCTCCACGCACACGTATTGAAGCTTATCTCTGAAATGCCATTTCATGGAAATAAGTTTTAAAGAATTCACTGTTGAAGTATTTTCGCAATACCTAATTGAAAAACAAAAATAACCATTCTAAGTCTATTTATCTGTTTTATTAGTTATTGTTATTAGATTTTTTTGGGTAGTCACTGCCTGTCCTCAGTATGAGATTCAATACGGTGCTTTCACAGACTGTTCACTTGGTAACCCCAAAAGTCTCGACAGAACTGATTCACCTACAGCACGATTATGATGATAGGCTGTACTTGAGAAGCAATATAATCTAGCTGCAGTAGCCAGTACATAATCTTTTCCTTTCACCAAGGTTTTCTAGTCTACTGAAATATGCATGATGCACAGGAGGATGTTGTTAGGATCACTCGCAACTGTTTCAGAATTTTTCCGCATTTTGTTTTATATTGTGTTGTTCTTGGTATGCATTATGTAGAGAAATTTCTTTCATGGTGTACAAGAAGTGTGCCAAGCTTTTCTTTATAGATTATCATTACTGTAAAGATTTCACATTATCAGAAAGAATTACCTATTATTTTTAATTAACATCCTGCACATATATGTAATGGTAAACAAAGACCATAAAATATGAATTTAAAAGGTAAATTAACAATTGATAACACAAAGCAAGGCTAAATAAGGCAGAGAATTATATGCATATTGAACATTCTTGTATTTCAGTTAGAGATGTTGAAACTATTCCAACAGCACGTTTTGTGCAATACATTTAATAAAAATGGCGTTTGAGGAGTCAGCTTTATTACATATGGATGGATATGGAAAGAGAGTGTCTCTAATTTATCTTGTAACAGACGTTTTAATTTCTCAAAATTTATTGGTAGGTGTGGGATAATTTGCAGAAAAATTCAGTTTACACTGGAGCGAAGTTAATACAGTTCTACTTCTATGTGTAACACACTTTTTTGTTCACCATGCACAAAATTACATTTGGGTTGTGTTTTTACCCGTAAGTGAAAATGGGCAAAAACGGGAAAAATGTGTATTGCATTATTTGGACCAGTTTACATACCCACCATATATCATCAGCCCATTTACTTACATTTGGAAAGTTCTCTTGTTGGTCAGCGACTCAATATTTTCGCAATCTTTAAGCATGTTATGCATTTTTGTCCAGTCGACAGAATATGTGCGCTCACCTCACACGAACTAAGAGGATTGTAAAATGCAGAGTCCCGCTGGTTTGCTGTCCACGTTGTGACGCCTGACAGCAATTAGATGCGGGAAGCAATTAATTTGAGCGTTGTTTCGATCTCTGCACGTACAGAAATGCTGATTTACGTAATATTTTTGATAAATATGGTGCTGGGTGTTTCTTATTTTTGAATCCAACTTTAAAATACTACACAGCAAGTTCCAGTCTTTATGTAATTTTTGGATAACTTCGAGTGTGCATGTGTGTGTGTGTATGCGTGTGTGTGTGTGTGTGTGTGTGTGTGTGTGTGTGTGTGTGTGTGTGTGTGTAAGAGAGAGAGAGAGAGAGAGAGAGAGAGAGAGAGAGAGTTTACAAAACGAAATAAATCTTTCTCCACAAAAGTAGGTGCCTACTTTGTAAAAGAGATACCACATACAAGGACTACATTTTAAATATACTTTCCTTATTTATTGAAACTACGAGTACTTTCTGACTAGTTGCATCATTTTCATATTACATAGTAAATGGCTAGAGAGAATGGAGGAGAGGAACTTGGAAAATGAAGGAAGAAGACATGAGGAGCATACGAAGTTAATCTTTATATTTTTCCATAGATTTACTCGGAAGTATTTATACACTTAACCTAATGAATCTTCTGCACTGCTACATGAGGGTAACCACCATAGGTTAGTGTGTTCCTTCTCTGTAATCAACAACTGATTACATGTTGGTAACTACACCTGCATTCGACAAGGTTCTGATTCCCAGCAATAATATAGAAAATCATATGCCATTCTCTCAAGTTTGCACCAAAACAAATAGTTTGTTGGTAGCCACTAGACCTCACCAAGTCCACTGCCTTTGTTGAACACCACCACCAGCTATCATATTACTCTGTGCTCTTCTGTGTGGGAGCTTGCAACCAAGCAACTAAACGCTCATAGAATCCCAACACATGACTAGATCATTGAAAAATGATGAAACAGAATTTCTCAGCTCCACACAGTAAACATACGTGTTAATCCTTATACTACTCTGCAGGAACATAAACTATAAGTCAGCACGTGACACATTTGAAAGGAATTAAACAGAATTTCTCAGCTCCACACAGTAAACATACGTGTTAATCCTTATACTACTCTGCAGGAACATAAACTATAAGTCAGCACGTGACACATTTGAAAGGAATGAAACAGAATTTATCAGCTCCACACAGTAAACATACGTGTTAATCCTTATAGTTTATGTTCCTGCAGAGTAGAATAAGTCAGCACGTGAAATATTTTAAAGGAGTGTCAAGAATCGGTGTGTATGATTTTAATTTCTATTTCCTTCCCCTTCTCTACACATATGTTTCAGCGAAACTGTCCTACTATAACAAAAAAAAGTATCATGAGAGTAATGTCACCCACATCGTTGAACAGGTCACTCGTTAATGGCAGTTAAGCCGAAACAAATGCATAGTGAAATGGAAAAAATAATAATTATTATCATACAGCAGCAAGCCTGGACATTGCTTATAAAAATAATTCTCACAGGCATTCTGTCTCATAAAAGTAACCCCATTGACCACGACCCAACGTGATGTACAGAAAACTCGCAGACTTACCTCTCCACATCAGGACCTCCTACACCTTAGCAAGTTCCTAGAAGTTTTACGAAGATGTTTAAGCTTTCAGCCAGTTAATCACAACTAACAGCGGTCTTCAGCAAAATGAAGCTCCCTTATAGGAGTTCTCAAACTGTCTTGTAAAAGATTTGCTGTGACAGTAAATACATTAGCCATTAGTACACTATGGTAGCTCCGACTCCCCGACTACAATCCCTTTCGAAGGATTATGGGTATAAAAGCCCATCATCCCCAGTCAGCACAAATGCACCCTCCCCAGACATCATAAATTGGATCCTGCCTTCATAGTATGCATTCAGATACACACCGTAGAGTCCTCATCTCTTGGTGACAGAAAACACTGGGCTGAAAAACCCACATAACATGTTAGAGGAAAGCCTTCCATAACTGCAAGTTTGAATTAACGAAGTGACAAAATATTATGATGGCGCACTTTAATGAAAAGCTCAATTAAATTCCCAGGAATTTTCAATGTATAACATGATGATACTGTAAAATATAGATAAAGAAAGATACCTCCGGTAGCATTAAAGTCCAAGATATCATTGATTGAAATATCCAGATAATCAGGGAAATAAAATATTCATAACTCTCAACACCTTTAATATCATTAAAGAAAGCCTGTAAATATGTGGAGATGAGTTAGCTAAATCAGAATGAATTACAGATCTTACTTACAACAAACAAATTACCATCTCAAATTTTTAATGAAACAAACAAACAATCCCACAATCTGGGCCTAACAATACGAAAGCAGGCTCTGCCTGTCGACCACAAAAGTGCAAGCATATCTTGGGATCTGAACGACAAATGTGAAATCATTGCGAAAATTTGGTGAACACTAAGGATTGACAATTTGTTGGACTACCAAAACATCACAATCCTTGTGTTCAGAATACACATTATCAGGACGAATGTGTTACGAACAATGTGGGGTATAGGATCTATGAAAAAAGGGAATCCGTGCATATGAGCAAGAATATATCAATGTTTGGAACAGATTTTATTGTAAATAAGATGTTTATCAATCATGTTGTGAATTTTTCTTGCGTATCAATACTGTCAATACTCACTCTTTGCTGTGGGGCAAAGGCTTCACCCTGATCAAAGTACATGCGGCCATCTCAAATGTGAGAACAGCAGCCATAGCCCAGAGAAAACTGAACAATTTTGGGACCTTCTAGAGAAGGAGAAGATGAAAATAACTACAAAGAATATTAAGATTTTCGTCGACGACTGTACGCTGACGAGGAATAGAAGTAAATTATGAACCGGTACAGGGAAACATCCTGTGCACAGAAGGATCAAGACATTTTGAATTTTGTTATGTCGAACTGTGTCGAACGTTTAGTCTTCAGTTAATATCAAAGTAAAGAGCAGACAGGTCCTCCACTTGGGAACTCGAACGATGAGAAATCGGTTACATGCCCCATTTTAGGACTGCGATGAAGGAAATTAAGAGTATTAAAGTTCAGAGAGGTACCAAGTATCATTTAGATAATTACCTCTCCACGATTAAAATTAATTTCATTCCTTACAGAAAGGCTCCAACAGCTGGAAAGAACGAATGCAGAAATGATGTGGCAGAATTGTAAATCAATTAACAAGTATTGAGAGTGTGCCATCAGCAACTAACATTTCAGTCTTAAGAGCTGGACAGAGAGTACAATACAACAGACAAGAAGCAGCTAATGTGTAAACCTTGAAATTTCGTAAAACGGAAACGTAGATGGTGGAACGAGAACTCGGACCAAAATTACGCCTATAGAACACAGTCGTTGAAAAAATTAAACTCGCCAAATGAACACGAACATTTGAACTCCTTTTGTATGAGTCGGAAGCACGCAAACCCTGTGATCGGACTTGTAAGGCCATTGTTTAGTAACAACAGATGGACCGTATTGATCAGGATATTCTAAAGAACAATCTCAGGGATTTCAATCAAATTTTTCAGTCTAATCTGTAAGTGTAACAACCTCCAACCATGTGCTTCAGGGGAAAAAAATGGAATGCTGGGCATGAACAAAAAGTATAATACCCTAATCTTGGCAGCGTGCTTAAAAAACCGGCGAAAATAGAATGAACCGAAAGGGAATTACCCGTATGACAAGCTACTCGAATTGCGACAAAAGCACATCCACTCATCTAAGACAGAAATTAAACAGATCATGGACGCCCTAAGGGATAATATAGCAGCTTGAAAGGAATCAATTGTCGCAGATTCCTTGAAGCTGGTAAATGAAGACATTCAGAACATACCAGCTGAACTCTTTGAGGAGATACAGAGAACTGGTCGCGTATCCTCTGAGTGGCTATCGATGCTAGTCCACCAACTCCATAAAAATGGTGGCTCAAAACGTTATCAACAGTTGAACGGATATTATATTAGTTGATGGTGTTAGGACAGCAACCAGCTGGGGGCCATTAGTCCCCCTCTCACATCTAACCAGGCTATTCGCTTATTTTACACAACATATATCTCAATAATCATGTAATACTACATTACTAATTTGGCAACTACAATACTGAACATAAAAAAGGATACAGGCACAAAGTTTATTTCTCTCCTTACAGTGCACTTGGAAAGAGGTCGTTGCAGAGTTCATCGTGCCTCGGATGACACTAACTTAATAATACTTTTAACAGCGACTGTTGAAGTCAGGGAAGGAGTTGAAGCTTGTTTGGTTGGTGATGATACGGGCTTACTTGTCTTGTTGGCTGTCAACCCACTATCAGAGAACTACACTCCTGGAAATTGAAATAAGAACACCGTGAATTCATTGTCCCAGGAAGGGGAAACATTATTGACACATTCCTGGGGTCAGATACATCACATGATCACACTGACAGAACCACAGGCACATAGACACAGGCAACAGAGCATGCACAATGTCGGCACTAGTACAGTGTATATCCACCTTTCGCAGCAATGCAGGCTGCTATTCTCCCATGGAGACGATCGTAGAGATGCTGGATGTAGTCCTGTGGAACGGCTTGCCATGCCATTTCCACCTGGCGCCTCAGTTGGACCAGCGTTCGTGCTGGACGTGCAGACCGCGTGAGACGACGCTTCATCCAGTCCCAAACATGCTCAATGGGGGACAGATCCGGAGATCTTGCTGGCCAGGGTAGTTGACTTACACCTTCTAGAGCACGTTGGGTGGCACGGGATACATGCGGACGTGCATTGTCCTGTTGGAACAGCAAGTTCCCTTGCCGGTCTAGGAATGGTAGAACGATGGGTTCGATGACGGTTTGGATGTACCGTGCACTATTCAGTGTCCCCTCGACGATCACCAGTGGTGTACGGCCAGTGTAGGAGATCGCTCCCCACACCATGATGCCGGGTGTTGGCCCTGTGTGCCTCGGTCGTATGCAGTCCTGATTGTGGCGCTCACCTGCACGGCGCCAAACACGCATACGACCATCATTGGCACCAAGGCAGAAGCGACTCTCATCGCTGAAGACGACACGTCTCCATTCGTCCCTCCATTCACGCCTGTCGCCACACCACTGGAGGCGGGCTGCACGATGTTGGGGCGTGAGCGGAAGACGGCCTAACGGTGTGCGGGACCGTAGCCCAGCTTCATGGAGACGGTTGCGAATGGTCCTCGCCGATACCCCAGGAGCAACAGTGTCCCTAATTTGCTGGGAAGTGGCGGTGCGGTCCCCTACGGCACTGCGTAGGATCCTACGGTCTTGGCGTGCATCCGTGCGTCGCTGCGGTCCGGTCCCAGGTCGACGGGCACGTGCACCTTCCGCCGACCACTGGCGACAACATCGATGTACTGTGGAGACCTCACGCCCCACGTGTTGAGCAATTCGGCGGTACGTCCACCCGGCCTCCCGCATGCCCACTATACGCCCTCGCTCAAAGTCCGTCAACTGCACATACGGTTCACGTCCACGCTGTCGCGGCATGCTACCAGTGTTAAAGACTGCAATGGAGCTCCGTATGCCACGGCAAACTGGCTGACACTGACGGCGGCGGTGCACAAATGCTGCGCAGCTAGCGCCATTCGACGGCCAACACCGCGGTTCCTGGGGATTTGAAAGATGTACTCTTAGCAATGTACTCCTTCACAGGATGTGACACTGTATCAGGTATCTACAAGAAGGGGAATTTTACGTCGTACAGGAAAGTGCAACCTAACAACGCTCTTCAGACGAAACTTTTAGACTTCAACGACCCCAAAGCTGACCCCAGGGCAGTTTCTGACATTGAAAAGGATTGCCTTCGTGCGGTAATTGGAGCCAAGAACACTAAAGATCTAGGTTGTTTTGGCTACCAATGTTACTTGCAGGCTACTGCAAGCAGCCTATACATTAACAGTTCAGGTTGGCTGCAGTTCCCCACCTCAGCAGCTTCCAGGCAGCATTCATTTAGAACATACCAACCCACCAAGCGCAGCAGTGGCTGAACGAGAAGAACAATACGCTCGAGTGCGGGTGGAAGAATATTGGCGATCACCTGACGCCAATTACAACAGTTCGTCCTGTACGTCCCTGGCAACTACTGTCCCTCGTAGAGTGTGCTGAGAAAGACGTATCCGTACGTAACTGTGAGTGCAGAAAGAAGGGTCTAAACTGCTGAAGCATATGCGGTAATTGTTCAATCCTAGGATGTGTTAACAGGGACACAAATATCATACATGAAGATCTAGATGAGTACTGAATACTGTTGCATACATTAATTAAAAGTCGCATTTAACAGTCTACAATTTTATTCAATATCACTGCTGAACTCAGTTTATGAACTTCAAAAATCTGAATAAAATATGGTGCAATATACAGCCAAATGCGTCTTATTTTCTAAAAAATGCCTCCAAAAGCTGCAGTTTTAAAAATATTATGATTCAAAATGGTATAATTATGTATCATAATTATTATACAGAAAATATTTTTATAATTAAAAATCATTTATGTTGCAAAGGTATTAATTTTTAATGCGGCATTGTCCAGAGAACGTTCAAAATGGGTTTCTCCGTACCACAGGTTTATATGGCCTAGGCCTGTGGAAGCCTTTTATGCCTTAAAAAGTGGCCCGCCCTTGAGGAGTTCGTGAGGTTGTCGTTCCTTCAAGGACTTATCACTAGCATACCACCGGCCAGTGAAATCGCAATTTGCTTTTACAAACAGAATCCTGTATAAAAGAATAGTTTCCTTTCTGATAATGACATATTTATTCCAAAATTCAAAAAACAAAATACGAATAATTTATACTTTTACCCCCTTTTGAACGGTTCGCTTTAGCAAGATTATGCACTTAACCATTTTTGTTCGCAATTTAATGTAAATTATTTTTGTAATTGGTACTTTTCACGCTAAACCGTATAGTTTTCGAAATATTTAATAAAATCAGAAAGAAACTACTAATTTAACAAAATCTCCATCCCCCTTTCACCCCAAACCCGACGCTTAAAATGATGTAAAGTTTTACCAAACAATATGTGGATTGTACAGAACAATTTGGAGCTGGAGGGAAGCTTTTACTTTAGATGTTGAGGTTTGGATGTAATTGCACCATACTTTTAGCGCGTACATTCGTGGGTCTCTGATAGGCCTACTACGAACATCTACATGCTGTAAATGCTCCTCAACACACGATATCGAGAGTGGCGAAGGCTACCTTTTATACCATTACTTGCCATTTCCTTTCCCGTTCCATTCGCAAATATGGGGAGCGATAAAAGGCACTCCATCGTATGCATATGTACAAGCTCTCCGTGATCTTGTCTTTATAGGCATTACGCGAAATGTACGTTGCCGGCAGTAGAATCGATCTGCAGTCAGTTAGAAAATTCGTTTCCCTAAATTTTATCGGTCGGTTTCCCATTTGAGTTCAAGAAGCACTTCAGTGAATCGAACCTACCAGTAACAAACCTAGCAGCTCGCCTCGAAAATGCTTCGATGTTTTCCTCTAATCCGACCTGTTGGCGAATTTCAAACACTTGAACAATGCTGAAGAACGGGTGGCACTAGTGTTCTGAACGCGGTCCCATTTACAAATGAACTACTGTTTTCTAAAATCCTCCCAACAAACCTATTTCGACCTTTTGCCTTCCCAGCTATTGTCTTTCCGTCCATTTCAGATTTGCAGTGTTACTTCTAGATATTTAATCGTCGCGACTAAGTCAGGCAGTCCACTAATAATACTTTAGTCGAACATTACGGGATTGTTTTCCTAGTCATATGGATTTCCTTACATTTTTCTATAATTAGAGCAAGCTGCCATTCATGGTATCAACTGGAAATTTGGTCTAAGTCGTCTCGTATCTTCGTACAGTCACTAAACGACGACAGCTTACCGTACAACACAGCATCATCGGCAAACAACCGGAGATCGCAGCCCACCCTGTCCGCCAAATCATTTATGTGTACAGATAACAACAGCGGTCCATCCACGCTTTCCTCGAGCACTCCAAACGGTGCCCTGGTCTGTGCTGAGCACTCGCCGTCGAGGACAACATACTGAGCTCTGTTATTTAAGAAGTCTTCGAGCCATTCTCGCATTCTCTGTATCTTCGAACCTTCTTAAACAGTTTGCAGTGGGGCACTGTGTCAAACAGTTTCCGGATATCTAGGAATATGGAATCTGTCGGTCGCTCCCCATCCGTGGCTTGCTATATATCGTGTGAGAACAGGGCAATATGAGCTTCGCAATTGCGATGGTTTCTAAATTCTTGCAGATTGTGAACAGAAGACGCTGCGTTTCAAGTAATTTTATTATATTCGACTCAGAATACGTTCAAGAATCCTGCAGCAAACTGATGTTAAGGATATTGGTTTGTAATTTTATGGGTCCATTCTTCCACCGTTCTTATATAAAGGAGTCACCTCCGTTTGTTTCCAGTCGCTTCGGACTTTGCGCAGGGTGAGAAATTAGAGATAAATGCATGTTAAGTAAGGGGAAAATGCCGTAGGAGCTAGCTGTAAAATCGAACTTTGACTCCTTTCGGACCTTGTGACTTCTTTGTTTTCAACCCTTTTAGTTGCTTCTGTGCTTCAGTGAAGCCCGTTAATCTGTCCTCTATACGGTAACTTCTGCGACGGTCCTACGACGATATGTTTGAACGATCATCCTGGGTGAATGATTTCTTAAAAGCTAGGTTCGAAACTTCGGCTTTCCTTTCGTTGACTTACGTGGCAACGTTGCCACTCTAGACAAAGTTAATGGGTAGATGTCTTAGCCCCGTCGATATATTTTATGTGGGACTAGAATTTTCTCGGGTTCTCGGAAAGATCTTTAACTAGGTGATGGTGTTAGTTGTATGTTTCGCGCATCGGTCTTCTTACAGATGCATGATTTTCTGTCTGCCATCATTTGTGCGTTCTGTTTTGAAGCGAGAGTGCAACAGCCTCTGTTTTATCAACAATTTTAGAACTAAACCGTGCCCCGTTTCTTCTGCCCTTAATCAACTCGGCAGGTACTTGCCATGGCGCGATTTATAATCAGTTTAAGCTTTGCCCATAATTCCTCTAAGTCTTGATACACGTCACAGTCTATTAAATACAGCCACGAGACTCTCTGGTGCGAAAGTTATTAACGTTTCACGGCTGCCGCGACAGTAACGCTCCAAGCGGCGAGAAAGCAGTCAGTCAGGTGCGTCTTGAGGATAATGTTGGTTTTTAATTATTTTCTACTCGATTAAAGAAACGGTTGTTATAACTGTGCTTTCCTTGCGTTAGTAAATTACCTGAAGACATGAATTATCGTGAAACTCGTCTGAAGCCAACCGAATTACGTTAATTCAGTAACATAAGCTACCATGTATTTGTGAAGATATGCAAATAGATACGTACTTGAAAGTATATTTACTCCGCTAAAAGCAAGGGAATATAAACGTGCATTTCAAGGTTGTGACGCCCATATTTCTAATGCTGTCAGTTGTTATTATCATAAACACTTTCCTTGACAAACAGTTTTATGGAGTCAAACGATTCGCCTATTCTTAAACTTCACTCGTCTCTCTAACAAACGAATAATTTAGTAAATTTAGTTACTTCTGCTTGAGAAACGAACGTGTTGATGTTCCTTTCCGTTTGTTGCTCAAATTTAGCAATATGTGTGGAACTGGTTCCTTCTGTATTGGGAAACAGTTTTGTTGCTTTGGATGACTTTTTATCACGTCAGTGTCATGTTATCTCAAGGTACAGCTGTGATGGTGTATGTCGTACATTAAGTAATGTAAGTGAAATCATGTTCCAAATTAACTGATTTGGCCTGAAGTGTAGTGGACAAAATTCGACTTTGTATGTCTACCCTACAATGTCTTTATGCAAAGGGTTAAATCTTCTGGCCTTTGGTTATAATCTTTTGTTAACAAAGAAAAACATTATTCGGTAAATATCTGTACGGTACAACAGAATCGTAAATAAACAGTTTCGTGATGTACCGTTTCATACCTTCCAGGGTCTTTAGGAAACTAAAGAATGACGAATGTGGTGTGATTTTGTAGTTATTGTCGGTTTTTATGATAGTTAAGGTACCCAAGTTGGGGGTAATTACCCCTGAGGGACAAAATGAAATTTTCTGAGGGATGAAAACAAAAAGGGTTCCATTGTGTTGGTCACGAATTTAAATTATTTGTAAAATATTATTTCTGTTATTACCTCTGAATTGTTTATGACTCTTTGCCGTACCTGTTGTACTGTGTGCGAGTCGATTGAGGTTCTGCAGTGGTTTCGTTTTCGAAACTGCCTGCCACCCACGTGAACTCAACACGCAAATGACGAAACAAGCGTTATTCCCAAAATAAAATTTAATTCGGTTCGTATAATTAGAAAGTATCCAGCTAACATTCCAAATTGAAAGAAAATAAGGTGTAGTGGCACCTCTATTATATCGGAAACACCGTCATAATGAGACTGCACTTCAGTGGGCTAGAGTCCTCTGACGATATTTATTTTTTATTAAAACGGTCGCTTCATAAGAACTTGGTGGGATAAGCTGATAGAGTGAGGAAAAGTCATCTTAAAAATAATTAATTTATTTTCTCCCAATCAATATTTTTCAAGTTGAAGTTGGATTGAATTACAATTACTTTCATTAAAAAATTTAAACCGCAATATGTGTAGAAGGTTAATATTTTTCTGAATCACTAGCGTAATAACGTGCAAATCGCGGCCCAAAGGCTGCTCAACTCACAAAAGCGACATACTAGATATTTTCGAATTCTGATCCCAGTGTGAGACAGAACTAACGATAAGAATCAGTCGCAAAGTCACGAAAGAGACTCGAAAGTCTCACTCAAAAACAGCGAAAGGAGCGTGACGCTGCAGCAGTGCGTCGCACAGCGACTCTCGAAGGACGACACACGAACCGACGCCGTGTACTCGCCCCAAAATACTGCTCTGACGTACTTCTCCAAATTACCGCAAGAGGGGAGAAAATTACAGGGTTGCTGCTGTGACAACTGAAAATCTCCCTCTTTGTTATTGCAAGTATCGAGAGCTTGCAGAATTTTCTTCCCCAAAACTTGTTGCGTTTTCTGTCAACAAACTGAAAGTAGCCAGTGCCCTGGCTCTCACCTTACGATTGGCGGCATGATGTTTGGGCGTGTAAACGCAGTTCACTTCCCATACCGTTCACAGAAGCATAGCGGTGTTCTCTTCTCTGCTTCCGCTTTTAGAAGATCCTGTGACCTTATCTTGAAACTCTCTGACGATCTCCTATGACTTGCACTGCTTTAAAAGGCTCTTTTGAAGTACTCTGGATTACGAGGTACTCACAGTGGCTCACTTACACGACCACTGTCCATGGGAACTTCTGGTGGTAAACCTCTCGGAGTTCTGCCATTGTCTTCCCAACAGGTAAAACTTGCAGGTGGCACATCTCGCGACATTCCAACAGCTGGAAGAAACAGGAGCTAAAATGGTAGAATTCACAGGCCCTGCTCTTCTATTTATATACATAATGTCAGTTTGTGACTAGACAAACTAGTACTGCGACACTATTTAAATAGATTGCAATACAAATTACATAGTTTTTCACGTACTAGCATTGGACCTTGACTCAATATGGTGAGGGCTACGCCTTTTGAAAGGAATTTATCAATTTCATTGTCCTCAGCTAGTCCCTCCACTAGACACATACTTCGCGTTTTATCCCATGCAGCTATGAGAGTAAAATTGGGATATATACGTAAAATGTGCTTAAATATCGCATGAGAAGCCTCTGAGTAGTAGATAGTTTCACAATAAACTATAAAAGGCTTCATCATTCACTTGGCAGCAGCTAAACGAACTAATTGACAACGCAACAATAACTACGGATATGGACATTATATTGCTGTAAGGCCTACACTGTGCTGTTATTATTATTATTATTATTATTATTATTATTATTATTATTTTATTATTATTATTATTTCTTTCTTTTCTCAGACGTTATGTCTGGTTAAAAATGGAAAGTGACACGGATCTTGATCAAGCGTGACATCCTTTTAACAGTACGGTATATGTTACATTGCATTTAGGAACTTTCTGGTAATAGAACAAGTATCAATATTTACAGATTTCTGTAGTTGTATATATACGTTTGGATGTAGCTGTATTGCGTTGATGTACTGGTGGATATTGTGTGTTATGACTCCTGTAGTTGACAATATAATCGATACAACGTCAACTTTATCCTGATGCCACATGTCCTTGACTTCCTCAGCCAGTTGTATGTATTTTTCAATTTTTTCTCCTGTTTTCTTCTGTACATTAGTTGTATTGGGTATGGATATTTCGATTAGTTTTGTTAATTTCTTATTTTATTGGTGAGTATGATGTCAGGTTTGTTATGTGGTGTTGTTTTATCTGTTATAATGGTTCTGTTCCAGTATAATTTGTATTCATCATTCTCCAGTACATTTTGTGGTGCATACTTGTATGTGGGAACGTGTTGTCTTACTAGTTTATGTTGTATGGCAGGTTGTTGATGTATTATTTTTGCTAAATTGCCATGTCTTCTGGGGTATACTGTATTTGCTAGTACTGTACATCCGATTGTGATGTGACCTACTGTTTCTATTTGTTGTTTGCAAAGTCTGCATTTATCTTTTGTGGTATTGGGATCTTTAATAATATGCCTGCTATAATATCTGGTGTTTATTGTTTGATCCTGTATTGCAATCATGAATCCTTCCTTCTCACTGTATATATTGCCTTTTCTTAGCCATGTGTTTGATGCGTCGTGATCGATGTGTGGCTGTGTTAGATGATACGGGTGCTTGCCATGTAGTGTTTTCTTTTTCCAATTTACTTTCTTCGTATCTGTTGATGTTATGTATTCTAAAGGGTTGTAGAAGTGGTTATGAAATTGCAATGGTGTAGCCGATGTATTTATATGAGTGATTGCTTTGTGTATTTTGCTAGTTTCAGGTCGTTCTAGAAAGAATTTTCTTAAATTGTCTACCTGTCCGTAATGTAGGTTTTTATGTCGATAAATCCCCTTCCTCCTTCCTTTCAGCTTAATGTGAATCTTTCTGTTGCTGAATGTACGTGATGTATTCTATATTTGTGGCCTTGTGATCGTGGAAGTGTATTGAGTGCTTCTGGTTCTGTGTTACTCCATTTCACTACGCCAAATGAATATGTCAATATTGGTATAGCGTAAGTATTTATAGCTTTTGTCTTGTTTCTTGCTGTCCAATCTGTTTTCAGTATATTTGTTAGTCTTTGTCTACACTCCTGGAAATGGAAAAAAGAACACGTTGACACCGGTGTGTCAGACCCACCATACTTGCTCCAGACACTGCGAGAGGGCTGTACAAGCAATGATCACACGCACGGCACAGCGGACACACCAGGAACCGCGGTGTTGGCCGTCGAATGGCGCTAGCTGCGCAGCATTTGTGCACCGCCGCCGTCAGTGTCAGCCAGTTTGCCGTGGCATACGGAGCTCCATCGCAGTCTTTAACACTGGTAGCATGCCGCGACAGCGTGGACGTGAACTGTATGTGCAGTTGACGGACTTTGAGCGAGGGCGTATAGTGGGCATGCGGGAGGCCGGGTTGACGTACCGCCGAATTGCTCAACACGTGGGGCGTGAGGTCTCCACAGTACATCGATGTTGTCGCCAGTGGTCGGCGGAAGGTGCACGTGCCCATTGATCTGGGACCGGACCGCAGCGACGCACGGGTGCACGGCAAGACCGTAGGATCCTACGCAGTGCCGTAGGGGACCGCACCACCACTTCCCAGCAAATTAGGGACACTGTTGCTCCTGGGGTATCGGCGAGGACCATTCGCAACCGTCTCCATGAAGCTGGGCTACGGTCCCGCACACCGTTAGGCCGTCTTCCGCTCACGCCCCAACATCGTGCAGCCCGCCTCCGGTGGTGTCGCGACAGGCGTGAATGGAGGGACGAATGGAGACGTGTCGTCTTCAGCGATGAGAGTCGCTTCTGCCTTGGTGCCAATGATGGGCGTATGCGTGTTTGGCGCCGTGCAGGTGAGCGCCACAATCAGGACTGCATACGACCGAGGCACACAGGGCCAACACCCGGCATCATGGTGTGGGGAGCGATCTCCTACACCGGCCGTACACAACTGGTGATCGTCGAGGGGACACTGAATAGTGCACGGTACATCCAAATCGTCATCGAACCCATCGTTCTACCATTCCTAGACCGGCAAGGGAACTTGCTGTTCCAACAGGACAATGCACGTCCGCATGTATCCCGTGCCACCCAACGTGCTGTAGAAGGTGTAAGTCAACTACCCTGGCCAGCAAGATCTCCGGATCTGGGACCGGACCGCAGCGACGCACGGATGCACGGCAAGACCGTAGGATCCTACGCAGTGCCGTAGGGGACCGCACCGCCACTTCCCAGCAAATTAGGGACACTGTTGCTCCTGGGGTATCGGCGAGGACCATTCGCAACCGTCTCCATGAAGCTGGGCTACGGTCCCGCACACCGTTAGGCCGTCTTCCGCTCACGCTCCAACATTGTGCAGCCCGCCTCCAGTGGTGTCGCGACAGGCGTGAATGGAGGGACGAATGGAGACGTGTCGTCTTCAGCGTTGAGAGTCGCTTCTGCCTTGGTGCCAATGATGGGCGTATGCGTGTTTGGCGCCGTGCAGGTGAGCGCCACAATCAGGACTGCATACGACCGAGGCACACAGGGCCAACACCCGGCATCATGGTGTGGGGAGCGATCTCCTACACCGGCCGTACACCACTGGTGATCGTCGAGGGGACACTGAATAGTGCACGGTACATCCAAATCGTCATCGAACCCATCGTTCTACCATTCCTAGACCGGCAAGGGAACTTGCTGTTCCAACAGGACAATGCACGTCCGCATGTAACCCGTGCCACCCAACGTGCTCTAGAAGGTGTAAGTCAACTACCCTGGCCAGCAAGATCTCCGGATCTGTCCTCCATTGAGCATGTTTGGGACTGGATGAAGCGTCGTCCGACGCGGTCTGCACGTCCAGCACGAACGCTGGTCCAACTGAGGCGCCAGGCGGAAATGGCATGGCAAGCCGTTCCACAGGACTACATCCAGCATCTCTACGATCGTCTCCATGGGAGAATAGCAGCCTGCATTGCTGCGAAAGGTGGATATACACTGTACTAGTGCCGACATTGTGCATGCTCTGTTGCCTGTGTCTATGTGCCTGTGGTTCTGTCAGTGTGATCATGTGATGTATCTGACGCCAGGAATGTGTCAATAAAGTTTCCCCTTCCTGGGACAATGAATTCACGGTGTTGTTATTTCAATTTCCAGGAGTGTATATTTTCTTTAAGTTCTTCTTTAATATTTGTATTATCTATTCCTATTTTTTGTCTGTATCCTAGATATTTATAGGCATCTGTTTTTTCCATCGCTTCTATGCAGTCGCTGTGGTTATCCAATATGTAATCTTCTTGTTTAGTGTGTTTCCCCTCGACTATGCTATTTTTCTTACGTTTGTCTGTTCCAAAAGCCATATTTATATCATTGCTGAATACTTCTGTTGTCTATAGTAATTGGTTGAGTTGATTTGATTTGTTGCTGCCAGTAGTTTTAGATCATCCATGTATAGCAAATGTGTGATTTTGTGTTGGTATGTTCCAGTAATATTGTATCCATAATTTGTATTATTTAGCATGTTGGATAGTGAGTTCAGAGCAAGGCAGAACCAGAATGGACTTAAATAGTCTCCTTGGTGTATTCCACGCTTAATCTGTATTGGCTGTAATGTGATATTATTTGAATTTGTTTGGATATTAAGTGTGGTTTTCCAATTTTTCATTACTATGTTTAGGAACTGTATCCATTTAGGATCTACTTTGTATATTTCCAATATTTGTACTAACCATGAGTGGGGTACACCATCAAATGCTTTTTGATAATCAATTTATGCGTAGTGTAGCGACCTTTGTTTAGTTTTAGCTTGGTATGTCACCTCTGCATCTATTATCTGTTGCTCTTTACATCCTCGTGCTCCTTTGCACAGTCTTTTTGTTCTTCATTTATAATTTTGTTCTGTGTTGTATGTGTCATTAATTTCTGTGTAACGACTGAAGTTAATATTTTGTATATTGTTGGTAGGCATGTTATGGGGCGATATTTAGTGTATGGGTCTGCAATGTAACTGTTAAAAAATTTAGTTAGATGTGAATGTGTTGAGGTGAACTTCTTTAGTCAGAAATTTGCTATTTTACCTTTTCCAGGGGCTTTCCAATTGTCAGTAGAATTAATTGCTTGGGTGACTTCATGTTGCAAAATTATCACTTCAGGCATTTGTGGTATCATCGTGTATGTGTCTCTTTCTGCTTGTATCCACCGTGCATGCCTGTTATGCTGTACCGGGTTTGCCCATATGTTGCTCCAGAAGTGTTCCGTGTCTGTTATGTTTGGTGAATTGTCTATTTTAATGTGTGTGTTATCTATTGTCTGGTAAAATTTCTTTTGCTTTTTGTTGAATGTTTGGTTTTGTTTCCTTCTATTTTCACTTTTTTTGTATCTTCTAAGTCGTTTGGCCAATGCTTGTAATTTCTGCTTCTTCTCATCTAACTGCTGTATTGCTTCTTGTTGTGAGATTTTACCTAACCTTTTTCGTTTTTTGTCTGGTATTTCATTTCTTATAAATTGTGTTAACTGTCCAATGTCTTTTCTCAGTTTTTCTATTCTGATCTGTAACCTTTGTTGCCATGCTGGTTTTGCGGGTTTGTTCTGTGTCTTGGTTGGTTCTAATCCCTGCCTAGTGTGTATATTTAGTGTAGTGAGTGCTCCTATATAAATCAGTAGTTGTAACTCTTCCATAGTTGTATTTTCATTTATTTTGTTGTGTATGATTGTGTTGATAGTTGTCATTGTTATTGTTGTTTCGACTTGTGCGTTAAATGGCTCTGGCTCTGAGCACTATGGGACTTAACATCTATGGTCATCAGTCCCCTAGAACTTAGAACTACTTAAACCTAACTAACCTAAGGACAGCACACAACACCCAGTCATCACGAGGCAGAGAAAATCCCTGACACCGCCGGGAATCGAACCCGGGAACCCGGGCGCCGGAAGCGAGAACGCCTCTCTATCTAACACGTGTGTCACTTAATGTTCTATTTGTGCTTCTTCTGGTGGCTGTCTTAAGATTTCGTTTTCCTCTGATTGTTTAATTGATGCGTGTTGTTCTTTGTTTGCTCTGAGATGTTTGAGTCCATTACTGTATTTTCTTCTTCTTCTGATTGCACATTATTTTGTTCCAGTACTTGTTGTACTTGTTGTTTGACGTTTTCTAATTCTGACTGGGGTATCCTGATGTTTTTGATTATTACACGGATCTGCTCAGCTAGTCGTTGTTCTGTTAAAAATTTTAATTCTGGGTATCTGGTAATAAATGTTGTGTATATTTGTGATCTGTATCCAGTTGTGTTGGTTCCTAAGTTTGTTGCTTGGTAATAACAGCACATGAGGTGTCGGTTACCTTCATCTGACTATCTCATCCTCTGTCTTTGTTTTCCTTCTAGAGTGATTGCAGGAAGTATATCCTGCAAAACACCTCTATTTGGATTTAAATCATTTTCCGTGTGGCTGGCACTGTCGTTACCATTGTGGACGGGCATAGGGTTCAAGCGTCGTCCCCGACCATGACGGCGCTTGTCCGAGGCTTCTTTAGTTCTGTCCTGAACCAACTAATCACACTAAAAGGGGGGTTATCCCTATTAGTGGTTTGTTCTTTTTGTCGCCTTTTACGACTGGCAGAACATACCAGAGCCATATTCTTTTCCCGGGCCTCCACGAGGTTTATTATTATAATTATTATTATTATTACTGTTATTTTATAATTAATATTATTGTTATTTATTATTATTATTATTATTATTGATGCAAAACACTGTCAGCCTGAATTCTGCTTATCGCTTTCATTTCTGAAGTAAAGAGTTCAGCAATGAAGTGATTTACAAACTATGTATAGTTCATTTTAAATGGGGGTGCAGTACGTGAGTGAAGCCATCTGCTGCTAGGAGAGGATTGGTGCAGAGAAACCATGTCTTGTAACAAGTGACTACCCTCAATGCGAGTAGTTAGCTTTCTTCTCTGAGAAGGACTTTGGGTAGCACTCGTGACGCTCTGGCAGCTTCTCCACCATTCTATTAAAAAATGTTCTAGCAGTTATCTCATTGACGCAATAGTTAGTGGTTTAATGGAACACCTACAAAATCTAAATATTGTTTGCTTTTTATCATTTTATAAATAAAATTGTTCGAAGGAAATTTTATTACATTCTAAAATTTGGTCAGTTGCAAAAAGCTGATGGGTACTAGCAAATATGTGATTGCTCTAGTGTAAAAACTGTGCTGCAGGTCAGTATAAACGTTAGTATCCTCACTCATCCGATGTCATATTCAGAGTGTCACTTGCTGGCCGCTTGGTACGCTGCTGTCGGTATGGGTCACGAAAACGAGACGGAGTTTGTTCCGGCAATGCACTTGTGGGCCGTTGGTATGAATATTTGGGTGCCTTGCTGACCGTTCCTGCTGGCTCTAAATTAATTATACGTTTTCCTGATAGTGCCCTGTACGTAGCCTACACCGAACTTACAATTACGCGGTGCTCAGAGAGTGAGGTTCAAATGTGAGTCAGTTCCTTTAAAAGGACAGAAGTAAATATTTATCTCACTTTCATTGGTCTGGAGCATTTATCAGTGGTTGAATTAACCATGCCATGCAAGAGTAAATTGCAGTTAATTACGTAATATCTTTCAATCAAGTGTCATTTAATTTAATATCATCCGAAAGAGTTAATCATGCTTGGCGCCAAGTTTATTTCGACCACCACTGATTCAATACAACCGTTAGCTGGCCGACCGCTGTATCGTTTAGGCGGACTGCAGTCCACGAGGACCTGCTGTCTTGTGCGTTCTGGCGGCTTTCCTAGCTTCTCGTGTGCTCTCGTGTCCGCCATAAGGGCCGCGGTAGCTGTGCTGGGCCCACTGACGCTTGTGTGCGATCCGTTCCCGGGCTTGTTGATGGCCGCTCTGTGTCTTAAAACATCTCATGTGATAACAAATTACGCAGACACAACCCATGTAAGAACAGGTTATGTTACCTTTGCAGTCACTGGTCGTTCACGCAGAGCCTTAGTGTTTTGTAGATCTACCTTTCCACCTTTCTGGCCTTTCCAACCGCGGGTGCAGTCAAGGCGCCTCGTCGTGCAGTCAAAGCATTTGGCAACACCTTGGGGGTAGTTGCTCGGTTAGTCTACTGCCGTATTGTAAAGTTGGCTGTTGTTTTTTGGAATGAATGGCTAAAATTTTCTCTCATTAATTACTGTAGATCAAATGAGTTTTTTGTCTTACTATTATCGACATTTGAGCGTAACATTTTATAGCTCTCAAGGTTAACTATTTAGGCTTTGATAAATGATTTTTAATGCTCGAGTTATATAATATTTGTTCTGTATTTTAGTATATACTACTTTAAGAGAGATTTTCTTGTCTTTTTATTAACCCTATTTGTGCACATGATTTTAATCGCTGGCAACGTTAGTTTCCGTAACGGAAGTAGATTTCAAATTTTGTAATTAAATTTACAGAGTGAGCGAAGGTTTATTATCATTACTATTAACGACACTTTGGGAGCAAGATGTTAATTGAAACTTTTTGGCAGATTAAAACTATGCCGGACCGAGACTCGAAATCGGGACCTTTGCCTTTCCCGGGCAAGTGCTGTACCACCACATGGAAGAATGTAGTGCGCAGCACTTGGAGGTAGTTTCAGAGCAGGACTATCATAGGCTGCAAGTATTTTACAACAGTCTCTTGAAGTGAATATTGGTGTGACACTGACTAAATGAGCATTTTGGAAATAGAATTACAGACCTTTCAGTAGTTGTGCTTCTACGTTTCCATGCCTGATACTCGGTTGGGCGTGGCGCCCCTGCTTTCAGTGACTTACGTGGCACATCGGTGTTTAGTTGTCAACATTCACGTTAGTTGGTTGATTTCGAGGTCATCGATACCATTGGATAAGTGGAGGATAGGAAGAAAATCGGTAGTGCCCTTTCAAAGGAACCATCCCGGCATTTGCCTGAAGCGATTTAGGGAAACGACGGAAGACCTAAATCAGGATGGCCAGACGCGGATTTGAACCGTGATACTCCCGAATGCGAGTGCAGTGCTGTAACCACTGCGCCCCCTCGCTGGATCATCCACGTTTATCACAACATGTAGGTATAACAGTATCAGTATCACAAACCAAAAAGATGTCCCAAAAATGTCGGCCCTGCTATATTTAATTTTGGGCACGGCATTACTCGGATATTGTTCATGTGTTTATTATTGTGACTTTCAAATCAAGTGTTCAAAGTGTGACTTTAAACAGCAATATATGCTTTAAAGAGACTCGGGCAGACAATGCTGCTCGTTTAATTGCATCTGGACCTTTCGCAGCATAGGTCCATATTACATGACTTTTCAAGTCCTTGAAGTCGTCAGTTTTTCCTTGTATACGTATTAATTTATTTTTTTCCTTGGATAAAGTCTACAAGTGTTAAATCTGATGATCATGCAGGTAATTTGTGCTTGTCAAACGACCAATCCAACAATCTCTAAATATTTGCCCACAGCCTGAAAACTGTGGTCCATCTACAAAACGAAGTCTCCCGTAAAAACGTTGCATCACTTTGTAGTTTTCGTGCATACTGTTTCTGAAATTGTAACAGATTTTCAAAGTTATAGCCATGAAAGTGTCAACGAAGCGAATTGAGAAAAGGAAGAAAGGTACTTATAAGCAGTATTAGCAGAACACTCCTTCGGCAGATGGCACTTGCACATTCAGGTTGCCTCACAGTGACATGTGGACGCTGGGCCGTTGCTGCGAAAAGTTTGGTTGTTTTCCACTCACCAACTGTTGTTCTTTCTGGTTTGGCGTGTTCCATTCTCCACATTTCGTAGTTCACAGCCACAGCTCAGTTCAAGTGAGCGTGGCTCTATCAGCATGGCTTTGAGAGTACAACAGCGCCACTTCTGCAACAGTTTGGAGACATTCTTCAGAAACGAGATTTATATCCGCTTTTCCGACTATTGTATACCCTGTGAAGGTATGGGTAGCTTCACGACAGGATGACCGATCCGCACAGACTGATGGGGCTCAAGCGCACAGGCGAAGATACGAACTGTATGTAAGTTACATGTTTCCTTACATTTGGTACAGGTTGGAAGACATTTCTACCAGCCCTTCTCCTAACAGAGGAGCAATAGTTTGAAGCTGTGTTGCCTTGTTACTATTTGATCAAAGACAAGTTCCACTGACACAGGAAACAACAATGAGGGCATAAAATAAGTACACCATTCGGCAGTTATAAACGTTAAAAATAACTTGTACAAACCAAAAATTAGCCACATTGTCACCATAACATAGAAAAAAACGAGAAAACCTCAATATGTTGTGACATCGCTTTGGCGCCATTCGTTTCAGCAGCTGTGACTTCAGTACGCTGTAAGGTGTCGGGATTTTGAACATCTTACGTGTCGGGTGCCTCAGTTTTACGTGTCGTTTATAGTGTTGCAAGACACTGGTTTTACAACATGGGCCGGCTCTTTGTGTGTATATTTCACTTGTTTGAGATTCAATATACGTGGCATCGAGAGTGACGAGAATAACTCCCTTATGTAAATTTGCATGTTTAAAAAATGTTCAAATGTGTCTGAAATCTTATAGGACTTAACTGCTAACGTCATCAGTCCCTAAGCTTGCACACTACTTAACCTAAATTATCCTAAGGACAAACGCACACACACCCATGCCCGAGGGAGGTCTCGAACCTACGCCGGGACCAGCCGCTCAGTCTATGACTGTAGCGCCTCAGACCGTGCGGCAAATCCCACGCGGCTCGCATGTTTAAGTTAGGTAGACAGAGCGTGGAATCATCACAGGAGGAGGCCAGTTTTAGTCAGCCACACTGTGACACAATGGCCTGCAGAGCCGCAGCCTAGTAAAGGTCAAGAGCAGGTAATGGGCACGGCAGAGAACTGGAGGAAGAACAGTATACAAAGTGAGCGGCGCGTGAGGACGTAACTTACCACTCTTGTGGATGATGGAGTGTTAATAAAGGGTAACAGACGTGGCTCTTCATTTGGAAGCCAGCCAAATACACAACACTTTACTTATTAAGCCATTTGGTGATTGGGCAACCGTGGCTACTAGAAATGAAAGAGCGACTGCCATTGGCTGTTCCACCCAGTATCCAACACGACTGTAGAGGGAGAGGAAGCGAGGCTGAGGAGACGCGCAACTGCCCGGTGGAACAGGCACTTTCCCTTGAGACGTCGCCGAGTGTGGTCGGAGGACATCCCTCTCTAACATGACGACAGGGAAAGGACTGGTGTCAACACTTTGTTCACCCAGCTCCTAAATTAAGTCAAGAGCTGGCTCAATTATTTTCGTAAATCGCCTGAGAGGGGAACGAAGACAGTCAATTTAGCTAAATTCTTGCGAGAACAGCGAGGGCAGAGTAACACACGGCGCATCAACCTTGCGCGTGTGCTTAGCCATTAAAATGAGACTAGGGTGAAGTTAGCATTTTTCGGTTCGCGAAAACGTAGGGCAATTATGCTGATACAGAACCAGCCAGGCTCAGTGTATGATTTTGATAGATTTACAGATCCTATGACACGCGACAGCAGCCAATCCGACGACGCTGTGCAACACAAGGTTAGAACGCAGCACGCAATTAAATGTAAATGTCGTGTCACAAGCCAATTTTTACTCCAGTGAAACTAACCTCAAAGTAGGAAGACCTGTCCTCCTTGTGGTATTTCGAGAGATTAACGTATGTTCTTCGTGAGCTCGACGGCCGCGTTTGGTTAACATTTGTGGGGAAAGAATAAAATTTGTTAGAACTGATTTCAATGTTCGGCTGGACGTTAGGATAGTCTTCCACCAGAGCGTCTTCCTCTCAGTTTAAATAATTAACTATCGTGAATTTTGTGGTAGTATTGATCTTTTATATTTTATGTTATTTTAGAAATTTGATACGAGGATCCCCTTGTCTGAACAGGAGACTCCTGAGATTGCTCTTTTGAATTGTAATGACCAAACATGTTCACAAGTGATTCCAGTAAATACAATTACAGGGAATAGTTGTTGTCTATTCTAAGATAGAGATCTCCTTTCCATTCCACTGGAATATTTTAGGAAGATTTAGGGCAGTTATTGTTTTGAAGTCTAAACCTTTGGTGAGTAATGGCACATTTCATTACAGGTGGGGTTCAAACTGCGTCATGCGCGCTAAGTGGAGTCTTGCACGCAGTGCATACATATCATTCATTTTTTACCGAACAGAGGCAAGTTTAGAACGTTGACACCAATCTAAGAGGTGATTCTGACACATCTGTACGAAGAGGGATGCTTCTCGCAACAAACAGTGTCAGGTACGCATGCACAGACGTATTGGAACTACTGAATTAAGTTCAAATGTCTGTGTCCAAAAGTTTGATTTAATCAGTAGCAGAGATACGTTACTTCCATGTAATTCTTGTAGAAATAGTCCTAGCCTGTGGCCACGTCCTGTTTAGAGATTAACCTCAAATTGGTGAATACAACTGTGTTCTTCCCGACACACACACTGCTCCGCGGCGCCGTTTTGCGTTGTCGTGGCATACATACTGATTTGTTTGGCAAACAAGTCGAGGCTCCTCAGCAGGTGAGCTGCTATGGAACTGCTTGTTCAGACGTGGAATGCGCAGTCGTGTGAAACCGTGCACTGGTGGTCCCTGATGTGCAGCACGGTTCTTTTCATACTGGCGACATCTGCTGCAGGCTGCCCGAACAGCTGGCAGTCTCACTGCGATTAGCGTGTAGGCTGCCCCGCTCAACTCGCGTTGGTAGAGGGAAGGCTAAACCTGCATGGGGTTGCGATCACGCGACTGGGAATCACAACACTGGATATATTTGGAGTGGCCTGATTCATTTGGCCCATTTTGCACGTACAATAATGAAAACGGTGATTCGGTACAGATATCCTCGTCGATGCACCGTCATAGTGCGTGATCAGAGTTTTCTTGGCTATTATGTATGCCGGGAGTAAAATCAAGAAAGGTGTAAGGCAGGGCTGCTCATTATCAGCGGTGATATTTAATTTATATTCAGAAGAGACAATAAGGGATGTAAAGGAGTATCGTAGTGTGGGAACTCCTTGTGATGGATGGCAAATTGGCGTGATGTGTGTCGCTAATCAAATAACCTTAGTCGCCTAAAGAGGACATCAATGAAGCCAGGTGCTCAATGAAATGAAACGTGTGCTACTTGATTACTGCGATATGCACAAAAATAATGAAGGCAGTAGTGAGTGCGACGTGTGGCCCAGCAGAATAACTTGGTTCAGAGTCTTGAAGATGATGAATTTCGCTACACAGGGTATAGAAAATTGTGTCACGAAATTTTAAACCTGGATATCTGATGCCAGTAGGAAACAAAATTACTGATGTTGTGTAGGTCAACAATGCAAAATTCTTAAACTACGGAAACTTGTCGCCACGCGTTCTGATTGGCCACGGAATTGTCCTCCTCCCGGATGCTCTGGACAACGCATGGCAGTGAATGCTTTGCCTGCCGGAGATCGCGACGTATCCGTGGTAGCGCACCAGCCCTCCACTCCGGGGGCCTTGGGTCGAATCCGCCAGGGTTTCGACACATCCATTGTATTTTTATGGTGAGACGTGCAGGGAACAAACCGGTCAACAGTTATTAGTTCACGTACAGAAAGTCTTTTACAAATTGTGTTAGTCCTGATAAGAGCCTTCTTTGTAGCTGGAACATTGTTTACATAAATCAGGTGCTCGAACTGGCGACCCTCTGACACGACACAAGCTTGGAAACGCCGAACGGTGTTTTGCCGAACTCTTTCAAAGATTCCTGGCATTGCCCTGATGTGATTGGGGGCATGTTGAAAGCGATCCATTAATTCCTCCTCGTTTCAAGGTGTTTCGCATTCTGGTGGGTGAACTACAACCTTGAAGTATCCTCACAGGAAAAAGTCCGGTGACGTTAGGTCTGGTGATCGCGGAGACCAAGTCCTATGTTTTGCGGCGGCGTTCGTAGAGACAAATAATTCGCTGTAGAAACGGCTTACGAAGTCACCGCCACACTTTTAATAGCGGGCCGACCGGTCCGCTGGAACAGTGAACAGAAAGATGAAAACCCAAACACTCTGATTAAATAAAAGTCGGTACTTATCTTTATTAACGAAGATACAGAAACACAGTAGTGAACTCCGTGTCTACAGAAATCTGTCTAGTTCGAGTCGGAGCGGCTAGGTCAGCGTCGGCTGACGACAAACAACAACTCTGCTGCGATGAACACACAACTGACTAGCAAGTACACAATTCGGTGGCGAGTATACAACTGAGCGGCGAATACAAAACTGTATTAGCGCTCGCGACTCCAGCGCTTAAGAAGCCAGAAGCCAGCGGTGGCGCGCGCAGACTTGCGGCGATTTCCTGTCTCGCTGGCGCTGCTTATGCGGACGGCGTCCGGACTTTGATGCTGCCAACCTTTTGGCAGCGGGCTCGGGTGGCATTACTGGCTAGGATATAACACTATGAGCATCTCCGCCAATTACACGGCCGTTAAACAGTTCATTTAAATACCTGAGCACAGCACGACTGTTATGTGCGGGCGCTCCATCATGCTGCAACCACATGCGTAGCCGTATAAACAGGGGAACATCTTCCAGGAGGCCGGGTAGAGTTTCTTGGAAAAACTGAAGGTAATTTTTCCCGGTATGTCTAGGAGGTAGACGGACCAGCCCAATCAGATGGTTACACGCAATGCCTGCCCAAATGTTGAGCGAAAATCGTTCCTGGTGTCCGTGGACGTACGTGACGTGAGGATTTCCCCTTGCCCAGCATTGAACGTTGCGAGCGATGTAATGGCCATCCCAATGGAAGGTGCCCCCGTCGGTAAACAACACCATGGCAGCGAAGTTGGAATCTCGTGGAACATGTCGCAGAAACCACCGGTAAAACCCTAGCCTGTGTTCATAGTCAGCCACAGGACTTAGGTCTTGGAGAGGGTGGAAACTAGATGGATGCTCGCCGTAATCCCTCAAAACATCCCAGATTAATCGATGAGTGAACCTCACGTCGTGTCCAAGCGCTCGAGTACTTGTCATAGGTGATTCCTCGATGCTCTTGGAAACAGTCTCTTCAAATGCAGCATAGCACCCTGTTCGAGGTCTTACAGCATCACCATTATATGCCGCCAACGAGCTGTTTCGCGAAGTCGCCGGTGAATTGCTGTAAACGTTTGCTTGTGTGGGTGGCGTCTTGCTGGGTACCATTCCTCGTACAACCGTCGGGCTTCATGCGCATTAACGTCGGCTAGTCAGTAAGCAAAAACCGTATCTCGTTGCTCTTCAAAGGAATACTGTACCGCCATGCTTACTGTATGATTAAATCGCACGTGACGTGTGTGCTCTGAAGCGAAGCTTACATGTGAATGATTCTGATGTGAGGTGGAGACAAACAGCAAGACCTATTCGACACGTGTGCTTATTACGTTGGGGCAGTGACGGGGCGAGGGACGTTTGTATGTGTGAACCGACAACAATAGCGGTGCCCATCAACTGACGAACGGCAACAGGGCAATCCCATGGCCAAACAGAGCACGTGGCGCCAAGTTTCCGTAGTTTAAAAATGGTTCGTTGTCGACCTACACAACACTAGTAATTGTGGATCCTACTGGCATCGGCTATCCAGAGTTAAAATTTCGTGACACAATTTTTCGCACCCTTTATAAAGAAAAGACTAGACAAATAGAGAAGATGCAAAAGGACATAGCCGAAAGTATTGCAGGAGCAGTATTAATTTTCTATTGGAAGTACAAATGCAAACATTGAATAATGTAAATCTTGAGAACAGAAAACATTAATGAAAAGCAGTGTGTTTGAGCTCACCTCGCTGGCTGCGAAACGTGGTCAGTGGTGTGAAGGCATGGTTATGGTTTCACGAAGCAGTTCTAATGTAAATGTGAACACGCAGGTGTCACTAGTCATGAATATGGACAACGGGAAATCTATAAAGCAATGAATTTACGTATGACAACACCATTATAATGATCGAAACAGTTATAGAGAATGGTTAATCCCTCACGGTGGAATAGAATAAACAGTCAGTGATATACACCGATATGCGAAGTTCCCAATTTACATAATCATAATATTACAGAAATGTTTACTATTCTTTTACGAGACAGAGGTGGAATATCGCAAGTCATTTGTGTCCACGGATGTATGAGTTATCACTGAGTACTGGCCTCATCGTGCTCAGGCGAAATAGAACGAACCAAAAATAAATACTCATTTCCCTCGGATAACACAATGAACACGCAAAACGAGAAGTTAGTTTGATTGAGCATAGCTTTAAAGAATACGTTAAATTCCTGTAGCGCATGTGAAACTTGAATGGACGGAGCAGTTAATGATCTCATCAAGTTCATCGAAAAAGCATGCTGAAAGCAGCTATCTCAGCCCTCACAAAGCAAGCATCTAGTTTACATTCAGTCAAATATGAAGCAGGAGTAAGCGTGAGGCGTTGTTCCACAACATGCCGCCCTGCAATTTGGTTTTGCTGGCCGGTGTTCTGATTCTGTTTAGACCATCCGCCCTTACTACTCGGTTATGCTGAAATATTGTCCGTGATCGCGTTAGCCTGATCGCATCGGAGAACGTTAGGGCAATTGTCTCGAAACTGAATAACTGATGACTGAGGAGAAGTATGTCATAAGCTATTTAGAAAATAGCTTTCTCCATTCTTGGCTTACGTCAATTTAGAATAATGTATACAAGCCGGTGCAATCACACACTGTAAAGAACGGAACGAAGACACGGCAGCACGAAATTCTGAATAACTGGCGGCAAAATTAAATGAAGTAATTTCTAAATTTAAACGCCCGTCAGTCCAAAAGGAAAATGCCTGCTTGTTACCTGATCGACAATAACCGGAAGAGCAAGAAGGAAAGGTTTTTTCAGACTAACATGCGCTATGAGAAGGTTGTCACACATGTATCCAACACCACAACACCACACAAAATAAAACTGAAAAAATATTAGTAACTGTCTTAAACAAAAAAAAAGGCAGTCAAAAGTTATGATTCGGAATGTTAAGTACGTCATCGTTACTGAAACGACTGACTGATTAAGATATTTTATTATATGAAATACTGCATTTCCTCACCCTAACCTATAAGTACATGTACGAAACTCATGAAATTCACAAAGAAGGTCATTGAAATATCTTAAACAACTGAGAAATTACTTGAGTGAATGAATTACAGCAATAATTCAACGCCAGAATACGAACCAATAAAATCAAAACAATTTAACACTCTGATGAAATAGCATTAAATTAAATTGGGCCAGTGCTTACATTTAATTTTAGTCTGCCAATAGTTCTTTAATTAAATGTACTATACTTCTCATTTAAACCATTAAACTTCGTCTCTGTTATGCTGGAATTGAAAAGCTAACACACTGTGGTGTCATTACTCATACATAGTTTAACAGAAAAAATTGGCGGTATTAGCCTACTTAATATTATTCATTTCGTTTTCTATGAGTGAACGACACTCTATGTTTGAATGTAGTAGGAAAGGTAACAATGACAGAGATGAAAGATGAAATCGATGCGCTAGCATTGTAATATATCGCTATTATTACTTGAAATAAAATTAACTCAAAGTCAATATGAACCAAAATTGAAATGTTTCACAATCAATTGGAGATACTGAAAGGATGATTTCTAATTCAGTGACAATGCTCATTTCAATCAATTTATTTCGGGCACACTCTGATTAGAAAATCTACATCTACATCTGCATACATACTCTGCAATCCACCATACGGCGCGTGGCAGAGTGTACCTAGTACCACCACTAGCATCTTGTCTCCCTGTTCCACTCCCAAACAGAACGAGGGAAAAATGATTGCCTATATGCCTCTGTACGAGCCCTAATCTCTCTTATCTTATCATTGTGCTCTTTCCGCGAAATATAAGTTGGCGGCAGTAAAATTGTACTGCAGTCAGCCACAAATGTTGGTTATCTAAATTTCCTCAGTAGCGATTCACGAAAAGAACGCCTCCTTTCCTCCAGAGAAAGCGCTGGAACAGTACAGTAGGTCGTATTAGTGTTTTATAAGCGGTCTCCTTTACAGATGACCCACATCTTCCCAAATTTCTACTAATGAACGGAAGACGACTATCCGCCTTCCCCACAACTGCCATTACATGCTTGTCCCACTTCATATCGCTCTGCAATGTTACGCACAAATATCCAATCGACGTGACTGTGTCAAGCGCTACACTACTAATGGAGTATTCAAACGTTACTGGATTCTTTTTCCTATTCATCTGCATTAATATACATTTATCTATATTTAGTTGCCATTCTTTAGACCAAACTCAAATCCTGTCCAGGTCATCTTGTATCCTCCTACAGTCACTCAACGACGACACCTTCCCGTACACCACAGCATCATCAGCAAACAGCCGCACATTGCTATCCACCCTATCAAAAATATCATTTATGTAGATAGAAAACAACAGAGGACCTACCACGCTTCCCTATGGCACTCCAGATGATACCCTCACCTCATATGAACACTCACCATTGAGGAGAGCCACTCACATATTTGGGAACCAATCCCATATTGTCGTACCGTATTTAGGAGTCTGCAGTATGGCACCGAGTCAAACGCCGTCTGATACCCTTCATCCATGGTTCGCAAGGTGATATGTGAAAAAAGGGCGAGTTGCGTTTCGCAGGAGCGATGCTTTCTAAAGTCGTGCTGATGCATGGTCAGAAACTTCTCTGTCTCAAGGAAATTCATTATATTCGAACTGAGAATATGTTCGAGAATCCTACAACAAACCGATGTTAAGGATATTGGTCTGTAATTTTTAGGATCCGTCCTACCCTTCTCGTATACAGGCGTCACTTGCGCTTCTCTCCAGTAGCTCGGGACTTTATGTTGGGCAAGAGATTCGCGATAAATGCAAGCTAAGTAAGGAGCCAATGCAGTAGACTACTCTCTGTAAAACCGAATTGGAATCCCATCAGGACCTGGCGATTTACTTATTTTCAACCCATTCAGCTGCTTCACAACCCCAGGGATGTCTATTACTATGTCCTCCATACGGGAATCTGTACGAGACTCAAACGGCTTTATGTTTGTACGATCCTCCTGCGTGAAAGGTTTCTCAAATGCTAAATTTAAAATGTCAGCTTTCGCTTTGTTGTCTTCCGTTGCTAGGCCAGACGAATCAATGAGTGACTGGATGGAAGCCTTCGACCCGCTTACCGATTTTACGTAAGACTAGAATTTCCTTGGGTTTTCAGCACGATCTTTTGCTAAGGTATGACGGTGGTAGTGGTTGTATGCTTCGCGCATCGCTGTTTTTACAGCAGCACGAATCTCTACTAACTTTTGCCTGTCCACATTCTCCCGATCTTTCTCGTACACACTTCCTATTAAGAAAAAACCAATAATGTGGGAGCATCTTGATATTCTTAAAGCCTCCCACATCTGACGGCACTTCTCACGCCCTGTGATGCTGTTATTACGTGGTGGGAGACTGTAGGTACTGTATTTAGGTATATCAGTTTCTTGTGTAAGAATAAAACTGTGTGACATATAAGTATGATATGTGTATGTTTTAAGACTCGATGCGATAAAAACATTTCTCAAGAGTGAGTACTATTTAACGCTTTCACACGTTTCCTTACACTACATTACAAACGTTAATGTGTTTTGGGCCTGACAGGTTCACCACAAGCCAAAGATCGAGTAATCTCGGCTTGCGGTATTCTTTTGAAATAACGAAATCAGTAAACTCTGCGTGGCCTGTAGAAAGACTATCGTACTTCTTTCTTGTAATTTGGAAAAGATACAGACCCCATTTTACAGATACGTTTGACTCACTTATTGTTGCGGATCCGACCAAAAATTTCTGTTATAATAGCTTCAGTTATTACAATGCTGAAGGAAATATATTGTGACTCACGATACGTAAATAATAGACTCAACTCTAAGTAATACTGTTCTTGGAAATTATACTTCATCTTGATTGCACTTGCATGAATCAACAACGAGCAATAAGAATAGCAGTCTCAGTAGCAGTTGGTGGAGGCGAAGTGGAAGTGAATGATTTTACATTGTTTTGTCAGGTTTATAGTTCTACAAGAGAAACAGTTTAGGTACGTAATGCTGTATTTTACATCATGTCTCTGGTTAACTTATAGTTGTTAGCTCTGGTAATTTATTATCTTAAGCACGTTGCGTATTTATTAATTACAGTTTACTACTTGTAGGAAAAGAAACATGAATAAAAATATGAAAAATACCTAAAATCAGGGAAAAGAGGCGCCATACAGCCCCGTGAATGATGAAAAAGCGTTCACATTTCAAACCAAAGTGAATTCTGCACTGTGTCTTTGAATAGTACTGATAAATAAGTCTTTAAAATTGTATGACTGAAGTTTCTTTATAAGTTCCATCATTTTTTCCTTGGCATAAATATTATTTTTGTTTTGTAGTCTTTTGCTACATAATTCTTTTGTTTCTTTAATCAGACGATATTTCCTATTGTATGGACGATATTTCTTGACACCCATCAAGAATATTATTTACACTGTTGTGAATCAGCTTCGTCCGTAGTAACCTCTGCGAAATTTCTGTCTACAGCTTCACTTCATTAGTCGTTCATTTTATAACACAGTTCGATGGTTTCTCCGAGTCTTTACTCTTTATGGCATATATGAAGGGCATGTTTCAATAGTGGTAAAAGTCAAATTTTGTTCATTTTGAGATACAGAATCCTAAAGTTAAATGAGCGCTGAAACTTCTGCAGTTGAGGTATCAGAATAATTCAAACATATGGCTTCTTGCTAGAGATGAACCTTTCTTTGATTGTTTGGATCATTAATTTCAGAAGCTTTATAGACAGAAAAGTGGAGGTAATCGACTTGTACCACACAAGAAAAAAAATGTTGAAATGTGTGTGAAACATTATGGAACTTAAGTTCGAAGTTCATCAGTCCCTAAGCTTACATACTACCTAACCTAAATTATACACACATACACACACACACACACACACACACACACACACACACACACACACACACACACACACACACACCCCCATGGCCGAGGGAGGACTCGAACCTTCGCCGGGAGCAGCCGCACAGTCCATGACTGCAGCGCCTTTAGCGCCCTTTTTTTATCGAACGCCGTTATCCAGAGGCAGCAACACTAGTCACTTTTTTTAACAGGATCGAACCCTCGCCCTCCTGCAGACTAACTCAAAACTCCATTTTTTTTAATGAATATATGTACCACGAAACAGAGAAAATTTATAATAAAGTGAAAAAAGAGAAATAATATTGGCACCAGAGAGGGTTTTTTTATTATATTTTATTTTATTTAATTTTTTTATGAACCAGCCAACCATGAATTGCAATAATTTATCAATCTATCACGCTGCCGATTCCGCTTTTTTCTTTTCTTTTTTTTCACACACAGGAAACATACCGTAATATACACTCAACTGGCAGTATATTCCTTCAAAAAACGAAAATATTATCGTTTCCTCCAAAACAGTTATTGAAGGCAATCAATTAAAATAAAACAAAAGAAGCCATTTCGACAAATACAAAAGGGTGAAATCAGAAAAACGTATAGGAAGGAATGGGCGTAAATCTTAACGTTCCCACACATTCTTTCTTCCGCCACTTCTACATTGTGGAACATCTAAATACATAGAAGTGTCCACAAAAAATAAAAAAAATTAAAAAGGGGGCCATTGCAACTCATCCAACGCCTTGGCGATGAAAAACAAGATACAAAATATTAGAAAAAAATTCACGATTATGCGGCATCCATAGCCACGTCCAATGTGCGGTTGCCATATAGTGGGAAAAGGCACACGGATCTGCGTCATATTCACCATCACGTAGTGGACATGATGGTCAACAAGCCACATGACGGTATTGTTCTTCGATCGAGGAAAGAGAGTGGAATCGGGATAACCACCTCCGACGTCCTGAGGAGAAAAGACAGTTGTCGGCGAAGCCATCTCCAATGGTCATGACCGCAGGAAATCAACCGATGAGATAATGTATCAGTTTCATGGCAACGATTGCAGCGATCCGTTACACTGGGGCCAATACGAAAAAGTCGCACTTTGGTAGGTACAATATCATGAACAACTTGGTACCGCGAGGACGCCACTTCCATCGGCAAAGTCGGGAGGCTGATGTTAGACCAAACAATCTTCCAGTTCGTTTCTGGCGACAGGGCTTCCACAGAGGGAAGACTATAAGGAGCTGGCCAGCGGCTTAACAGCATTTTTAGGGAGAGATTCGCTTGGGAAAGGATATTTACTCCTAAACAACTGACCTCAAGAAAAAATTCCCTGACGTGCCGTAATTTATAACTAATCGTACCAATATCTACTGGAGGTGTTAAACTCTCCGGTCGGATGCAGTCATATAGGCGAGCTTTAAGTGACTGGGGGGGGGGGGGGGGGCGTTGACACTTTAACACGGTGCGACGGATGAATGAGGCAGACGCCTTAACCCGAATGTCAGGTGTTGTGAATTGGCAGGAGCCAATTCACTGGGTTTGGAGGAAGCCGAAAGGCACGCGTTTAACTTACGCAGGCTGGCGTGAGGTCTGGAACAAAAGTAATTATACTATCAAGAAAAGTACGTAGCTGCTGGAAAACTTAACTTTAATCCATAATTGGTGAACATCGGTCTGACGGTACATGCATCACAAGATTAATAGCTAATGATAATGGCGCCTTACTAGGTCGTAGCAAATGACGTAGCTGAAGGCTATGCTAACTATTGTCTCGGCAAATGAGAGCGTAATTTGTCAGTGAACCATCTCTAGCAAAGTCGGCTGTACAACTGGGGCGAGTGCTAGGAAGTCTCTCTAGAACTGCCGTGTGGCGGCGCTCGGTCTGCAATCACTGATAGTGGCGACACGCGCGTCCGACGTATACTAGCGGACCGCGGCCGATTTAAAGGCTACCACCTAGCAAGTGTGGTGGCTGGCGCTGACACCACATCAGGGATGACCAAACCTCCCTGCAGACGGGGCCGCGACATGGCCCCATAACGCACGCGAAATACAGAGTGGCGCCAGATAAACCTGCCAGTTAAACTTTGTAACTTGCGGGACACCATCGCAGGAAGTGGAAATATTTGTGCAATAAACATACCTTTCCATGACCCGAACCTTATGAAGAAGTGAGAGGGAGCGACGCTCGTGTTCAATGATTGCACCCTGAATCTTATCCGTGACAGACTTGCAGTTTATCGTAGCCATCTTTAGCGGACAGCTGTCAATTATAACACCCAACGATCGATATGGGGTGACCTTCGAAGCCCATGGAATTTCAACAGCGTTAAATCCTCGCTAACTGAGTAAACGACATTTCTGGTCATTAACCCGCGCTCCCGTAAGACGACAGAAGGCATCCAAAACTTCCTTCGGCGGTGGTATATCATCATGGGTACGGAGAAGAACCATAACGTCATCAGCATATGCACGAACGGTAAACCTTTCTCCCAGCAGCGACCATCCACTCAAACGAGCAGCTATAGTTCGCAATAATGGTTCCAGATACAGCACGTAGAGCGACATTGATAATGGACTCCCTTGAAGGACGCCCTGACACACTGCGATGGTGGAAATATGACGGCCATTTACGTCAATGGATGCGCGAATACCAGTGATTAGAGAGTTAAACAGCCGTCGTGCAGCATTGTTAAAACCAACAGTCGTCAATACTCGCATAATGAATCCATGATTCACGCGGTCTAACGCGTGAAAATCTATGAAAATCAATGAAAAGCAAAGCGCTTGGCACAGGACTGGTGGAAGCAATCGAAATTAAGTCTCGACATTCAGCAACGGGAGTCAAGAGACTACGACCCGGAAGACAACTTTGATGACTCGCGATGATGGTAGTCAACAATACAGATAATCGGCTATTGACCGTTCGCGCCACTATTTTATAATCATAGTTGAAGAGGATTATTGGGCGGACCTGATCCACACGCGAACGTCCCGGCTTTTTGGGAATCAGGACGATTTTAGCAACCTTAAAGCTGGGCGGGAGAAGGCCTCCCTGAAACACTTCATTCTGCATGGAAGTTATCGTATTTCCTATTAAGGGCCAAAATCGAATAAGATATTCTTTGGGAAGGCCATCGGGGCCTGGTGATTTGTGGGATGGAGAACGAGCCACAATATCAATTATATCATCGAGATGGAAAACAGAGAAAAACTCTTCCAGGAGAGCTGGTGTAACAACACGATCAAGGAGGGAGGTGAAATCAGCGGACGCTGGACCATCTGAATCCACTTCAGCATAAAGCTCGGAATAGTACTGGTAAAGTTCACGCATGATATCAGATTGGGAGGACCTCTCACGCCCATCTGGAGAACAAATGGTAGAAAGACACGTCCTTTGAGATCGCTTGTGAAGCCGGAGAAGATGATAGAGAGAGGTCAACTCATCCTGTACGATTGAGCGAGACTGGGAACGCAGTCGCACCCCGTCCACTTGCCTGCGTTTGAGTTGGAGAAGTTTTGCCTTCACACGGTGGACGTCGACGACTCTCAAGGAGGCATCACGAGCATTATCGTAAAGATCACGAAGGACTGCATAATAAAATACCCTAGTGCGCCTTATTTCAGCCGCCTTTCCAGCGCTAAAATACTTGAGTGTATTTCGATTCCGGGGTTTAGCAAAGGTAACCCACCATTCGAGAAGTGAGGAATAACGCGTCTTGGACTGGGTTGTCCACTGCCATAAGTCTGCGATGATGCCTTCCAGTAGTAGTAGAGGTAGAGGTTTTTTTTGGGCGCACGACAGCAAGGTCTTCAGCGCCCTTTCAGTAAAATAGAGAGACGGGTGTCAAGAAAAATCCCAGAACAGGAATATAATACGGAACATAAAACACGGGTAACAATCGTTGAAAAATATGTGCTCATCCACACCGAAGCGTGGGATGAAGCAAGGTGTCAACAGTAAAACATGGACAACACAGGAAGAAAATGGTAGAGGGACCTAAAACAATGTTGCAGATGGAAGTGGCTGGCTGACCGCAAGGAAAAAAGAGAGGAGTCAGCCACTCTGCAACACACTAAAACCTCCAGCCTAAAAGTTTAGGCCAGAGTCCAGACACATTACAAAACTTAAAAACCCTAGACACACACATCTCATCGTTAGCTAAAACACAAGGCAGATCCCATTCAACTTGTGCTTCCGGCCTTGCGTCACGGAATAAAATGCTGTCTGTTAAAATGTGCCGGACAGAGATGTGCACACCACAAGCATCACAAAACGGAGGATCCTCCCGCCGTAATAAATAGCTGTGCGTCAGAGGACAGTGCCCAATCCGAAGACGTGTGAGGGCCACCTCTTTCCGCCTGAGCAACCGGCAGGAGGAACGCCACGGCCGAGTGGTTGACTAGACCGACCGCAGTTTATTGGCCGTCACCGCCAGCCATTCGTCCTCCCACAACTCCATGCACTTCCTGTGGAGTGCAGCGATGACTGACTGCAAGGGGATATGACACTGGACCACATCCTGCTCCCTGCAGGCCTCCTTGGCAGCCCGATCAGCCCGTTCATTGCCCCATATGCCGACATGACCAGGCACCTAGCAGAAGGATATCTCTTTACCCCGCTGTTGGAGCAAGTACAGTTGGTCATGTGTCAGCTGGACCACCTCCTCAGTCGGGTATAGGTTCTGCAGTGATTGTAAGGCACTAAGAGAATCGGAGCAGAGAAGAAATCGATCGTCCCGAACACGATGCATCTGCTCCAGTGCCTTCAGGATCGCGTGGAACTCCGCTGCGAAAACGGTATATTCAGCAGGGAGGCGAATCCGGGTAACATGATCAGGGAACACCACAGAACAGCCAAGGAAAGTCTCCTGCTTGGAGCCATCAGTATAAACGACAGTGAAACCGTGATGAACATCTAAAATGTTAAAAAAAAAAGATTGGAACGTAAAATATGGTGTGCCATCTTTCTGAAAATTAGTCAAATCTAAAATAAGTTTGGGTCTACGGAGGAGCCAAGGTGGAGATCTGCTCCAACCGCGACGTAAAACACGAAGACCAGCCATAGACATCGCACCGAGGCAATCCTGTGCGCGAATCCCATAGGGCTGCGTCGCACGTTGCCGGTTATGAAACAATCGTGCCAGAGGAGGCTCAGCAACAGAATAGTATGCAGGGGTGTATGGTGTGGACAAAGTTTTATACGCCAGGCGCACCGTAAGTAGCCGTCGCCGCATATGAAGTGGCGGTTCACCAGCCTCTGCACAGAGGCTTGGTATGGGGCTAGTTCGGAATGCCCCAGTGGCCAACCGAAGCCCTTCATGGTGGACAACGTCCAACATCTTTAAGTAAGAAGGCCTCGCAGACCCATACACCGTGCACCCATAATCGAGCCGAGATCGCACAAACGCCCTGTAAAACTGGAGCAGACAAGTCCTGTCAGCTCCCCATGTACTGTGGCTAAGACATTTTAAAATACTTAAAGCCTGAAGCGACCGCCGTTTCAGGTCTTTAAGATGAGGTAACCACGTGAGCCTCGAGTCAAAAATGAGCCCCAGAAATCTCACCGTGTCTTTAAAAGTAAGAATAGTGTCCCTCAACCGCAACTCAGGAAAGGTTAAAATCGAACGAGAATGGTTAAAAAGAACACATACAGATTTCTCGGTGGAATACTTAAAACCACTCTTCCGCGCCCATTCATCCAAACGCCTAATCGTAAGTTGCAACTGACGAGTTGTCGTTGCAAGGCTTGAAGAGGAGCAGAACAAAGAGAAATCATCCACAAACAAAGAACACTGGTCGGAAATTTTCACTATGGACGTAATGCTATTAATAGCGATGGCAAAGATAGTCACACATAAAACGCTACCCTGAGTGACACCATTCTCCTGCTCAAAGCGATCAGACAGGACGTCACCAATTCGGTATCGAAAATATCGTGGCGAGAGGAAAGACTGAATAAAAAGAGGAAGACAACCACGAAAACCCCATTCGTGAAGCTGCTCCTGGATGAGACACCTCCAAGTGGTATCGTAGGCCTTCTCGATGTCGAAAAATACACCTAGAAGGTGATGACGGCAGAGGAAAGCTTGTTGTATAGCCGCCTCCAGGAGGGCAAGGTTATCGAAAGTGGAAAGTAACCTCCTGAACCCACACTGAAAGCAACTAAGGAGTTGCCGGGATTCTAACATCCAGACAAGGCGGCGGTTGACCATCCGCTCCAAGGTCTTCTCTATGCTACTAGTGAGGGCAATACTACGGTAGCTACTTATGCTCGTGCGGTCTTTCCCAGGTTTCAAAAAAGGGATTAAAACTGCCTCACGCCACGCGTCAGGAAAGAGACCCGACGCCCAAATGGCATTAAAAAGTGCGAGGAGGAGTTCTCTGTTGCGCATTGTGAGGCGCCATAGCATACTGTAATGGATCGTGTCGGGACCAGGGGATGTGTCACGAGCTCCAGACAATGCAGAATCCAGCTCCCACATAGAGGATGGGCAGTTGTAAACTTCATGAGAGGTGGACTGGAAGTTCAGACTACATCTCTCAGCAACCGCTCTATGGCGCTGGAAACCTGGATCCTGACTGGTTGTTGCAGTAACTGTGGCAAAATACGCTGCCATAGTCTGGGCAATGTCTCGCGGATCCGTGTGGAGAGTGCGGTTAGTCATTACAGCAGCTATGGGGCACCTCCCTCCTCTGCCAGAAATTCTCCTGATGGTCTCCCACACAATGGAACTTTTGGTGGAACGATTAATGGTGTTCAGGAACGTTTGCCACGACCTCTTCTTGCTCTCACGAATGATGCGGCGACATCTTGCCCTCGCCACCCGAAAGGCTGCAAGATTCTCAGCAGCCGGCCGACACTTGAACCGACGCAGAGCTGCACGCCTGGTCCTGATTGCAGAGCGGCATTCGGCACTCCACCAAGGCACAGGTGGCCTCTTCCGGTGGCCTGTGGACTGTGGAATGGATGCTGCAGCGGCGTGGTGGACCGTTTTGGTAATATGATCCACCCACACCACAACATTCGCACAGTGTTCGAATCGGGCCAACTGGCTATAAAGTGTCCAGTCAGCTCCTCTGAGCACCCATCGTGGTGGTCTCCTTTCGGGCCCCACGCCATCTGGCAGGTGAATCCAGATTGGGAAATGATCACTGCCGTGCAAGTCAGCAACCACATCCCAGTGAGCACTGGCGGCAAGAGCTGGAGAGCAAAGCGAGAGATCAGTGGCAGAGAACGACCCAGTCGCCGTGCAGAAATGAGTACTCTGTCCTCCATTGAGCAAGTAGGCACAGGATGACAGGAGAAGCCTCTCAATCGCTCTACCCCTGGGGCAGGTAATTGCAGAGCCCCAAAGCACATTGTGGGCATTAAAATCACCACAAATAATGAATGGCTGGGGGAGCTGTGTAAGAAGGTCAGTGAGGGCCGCTTCATCAAGAGCATCATGTGGGGGCAAGTAAAGTGAACAGACAGTCAATGGATGACACACGTGCACGGACACAGCGACGGCCTGTAAAGTCGTCGTAAGTGAGAGAGGCGAGGAGTGGTAGTCCGTCCTGACGAAAATACCTACGCCTCCTCTAGCTCTCTCTCCACGCAGGTCGTCCTTTTTGTGGAATGTATAGCCTCGTATCTCAGGGGAATATGATGGATGGAAATACGTCTCCTGGAGACAGAGACACAGTGGTCTACCCTGAGAGAGTAGACGAAGTTCCTGCACATGCGTCCTGAACCCTTGCTAGTTCCACTAGAGTATGGGAGCCATCTATGATGGGGGTAGCACCTTCATCCTGTCTCTCCGACGGGGCGGGGAGACTGCAGCAGGAGGAGGGGCAGGCGTGGGGCGAGATGATTGCCCCACACATACATCGGAGTCTATCAACTCTGGGGAAGAGTCAGAGGAAGCCTCACGGAAAATCACATCTGCATGGTCAGACGGTTTACTACGGGATTTGACCTGCTGTTGCTGCTGTACGGGAGCTTTCTGCGATTTGGTGGGCTTTGTGGGAGCTGATGTGGGAGTGGTAATGGCTGTACTGGCCTTCGGAACATCCTCAGCTGTTGGAGGCGTCAGGGGCTGGCCCAAGTTCGCCACTGTACCTTTGTCTGCCATTCGAATAGGGGCTACTGGCTCTGAAACACTGGCTGCGTTGCAAGTGTACTGACAGCTGCATGTATTAGTGCCAACACTCACCACCTCTGTCTGCGAGGAGGCATCGACTTTTGGAGTAGGCTTCTGAACCAGGGAGGCAAAAGATGTAGCAAATGTGGGAGGTTGCATCGACTGAAAGATCTTCTTGGCCTCACCATAGGGGATACGCTTAGTTGTTTTGATTTCCTGGACTTTGCGTTCCTCTAAAAATATTCGGCATTCCCTACTCCAAACAGGGTGGTTCCCAGAGCAATTGATACATTTGGATGGAGAGGAGCAACCAACTCCGTCATGAGCAGCTTTACCACAGTTGCCACAAGTCGCGTCGCCTTTGATCCTAAGGTGATGTTCCCAAAACGCTGGAATTTGAAACAGCGCATTGGGGTCGGGAAGTAAGGCCTCACACTAAGGCGAAGAATGCCAGCTTTCACATGTTCAGGAAGTTTCGTGCTACTGAAGGTTAGAATAAAGGAGTCGGATTTGACAAGATTGCCATCAACCCTCCTCATGATATGTTGAACATCAACAATACCTGCCGGAGCCCACTCACGTTGCAGTTCTTCCTTGGGAATGTCAATTAGATCATGGCACGTCACAACACCTTTGCTGTAGTTCAAGGTGCTGTGCAGTTCAGTGCCTATGGCATACTCTACAAGGCATTTGGCAGACTGAAGTTTAGTCGCTTGCTGGGAAGTGGAAGTTTCCACTAGCAAGGTCCCATTACGTAAGCGATTCACCGATTTTAAGGAGCCACAGATTCCCTCCAATCCCTTTTGTATATAGAAGGGCGAAACCTTCTCGAAACTACCCTCCTTCCGTTTCACAATGAGAAACACGTTCGGATCACCAGAATGCATTCTGTTACCTAAGACTGGTCTTGTCAAAGAAGTGCTGGAGTCACGGGGACTGACTGCACGAGCCCTCTTAAGAGACTGGGTGTTAGAACCTTCCAGCGGCCCACCCTTTCCGCTGGGAGGAAGAAAAGAGGATTTCGAAGGATCCATCTCGGTCCCACGAGCAGCTAGGGAACTACAAGTCCACCTAGACAGAGCCCTGCGTGCCTAGGTAAGCCTTATACAACTGAGGTGCGGCAGGTTCCCCAGAGGTTAGCCGCTAACGACTGTTCCACCTCAACAGCCATGCATCTCATCAGCGCGCAGCACACCTTGAGATTGAGGGGTTGTTTATAGAGGTTTATTCCATCCTCGCGATCCGGGCGGTTAAGCCAAGATCCCCACTCCCTGAGACAGACAACATTCCACCGCCGCGCCGCACGGTGGTCGTTGAAGTATGCGCAGAGCTTACGGTGACACAGGACAGGCGGCGCTTACCAGTCCCCAGCTCAGGAACCCCGGGCTCGCCAAGCCCGTACCCAGCAAATGACTGCTGAGCCCCTGGGGGCGATGCCTTCCAGAGAGAGGTCCGTGAGATGTAGAGTGTTTAGCTTCCATAAAGGGCGAGAGAGATGGACCCGCTGCGGGACTTGGTTAAAAGTCATTTAAACAGCACGGTGATCAGTGAAACTGGCAGGAATTACATCAATCCATAGCAGCTGACCACATATGGGGGCAGATAAATAAAAACGGTCCAATCGGCTACGTGAAGTAGCTGTAAGAAATGTAAACCGCACCAGTGTAGGATATCTGCAAACCCAAGCATCCTGGGGATGCAAGGACGTCACCATATCATTACTTTCACGACAAAATGTATAATTGGGGGTCTGATCAACACGGCGTAAGACGCAGTTAAAATCTTGCGCAGGTTCCGTCGGAGTAAATAAACAACTTCTTCATTATAGAACCGCGTGCGATCGGATGAAAGACCAGATCCAGACAGAGCGTAAAGAAAAATTAAGGCGAGGTCATAAAAACTACAGCCTATACCTTGACCATCGTCTAGCGTTTCGAAGTCCGTCAGCGGGATTCCATCTCAATAAAGTAAAGCCATAAAAACATAGAATATCCAGGAAGACAAAACACATCAAATAATACCTCTTGTAAACACTCGATATCAGCTTGGGAATCGTAAATAAACTGGCGTAACGCAGCAAGCCGTAATTGGGAACGTAACCTATTAACATTGAGAATTAAAAATTTATACGCCTGCATCCGTTAACACATGCAAGGTCAATAAAACAACATTAAGGAAAAAGCACTATCACGTCCATCTCTCCCCAACGTCCGGAGGCGGGGCAAAGAAGATATAATCATAGTCCTCCCCACCTGACGCCGAGGAATCCTCGCTTTTCTTTTTACGACGCTCCGCGGCACGGGCAGCTTGAAAACGCTGTTTCACACCACTCGGTGAAAATATACACTCTTTATGTGGAGTGGTTGGGGGCACGTCAAGCTCCGATTTGACAGAGGAGCCATCGTCACCGCACTTATCGGAAGTCGGGAAACACAACTCAGAACGACCAACAGCAACATCAGGTACAGAAGAGACAGGTAATGTAGTGCCGGTGTCGGGTGGCATCTCCTGAACATCAGGAAGTGAACCCGTAGAATCTTGCTGCTCGACCGTCTCAGCGTGGAGGAGGGGTGGTACTGCACTAGAACACTGTAAAGGCTGGCCAGCAGGCGACGTCTCTGCGGGAACAACGGAACCCACGAGAACCGTCACGTCGACGGATGAAGTGGGGGAAGCAGATTGAACGCTCATTTCAACATCAACAGAAGCAGCTACATCCTCTTTGGTAATAATGGAACCACAATTAACATCAGTAGACAACGCATTACCGCCAGAAGGTGCACCCTCTGTCAACGCCGTATCAGAAGAACGAGACTGGAGTGGGGCGTCCTCGAAATCTGTACAGTCCTCAGTCCATCGGCGGTTGACGTGCTCTGCAGGAGCCGTCGTCCCCTCGTGGACAGAAGCCGCACTGGTACGCGTCGGTAACGGTGGAAATTCGCGAGGAGTAGGGGATAATGTTGCCCCTACATCGCTTAAAGCTGGAAACTGACTGACAGCTGACTGCGAAGTTACTATGTCTGCTAACGCCAAAGGAAAACGTTTTTGATAAGACGACGTCAGAACAGTAGCAGTTAGATCTGAGCTGACCACTTTCGTTACAGACAAAACAAGTTCCTTCTTGCCCTGTATACGTAACATGGACGCGGTAATCACAAACAGTTAAGTGGGAAGGAATAATTTTTAACGCATATTTCCACAGTGCGGATACCATTACAACACTGGAAGCGATGTTGTGCTGACCAGCGTTCCATCGAATATGCCGTATGATTCCAAACGGAGGCAACGCTGTTTTAAGAAATGAATCGTCCACTGCAGGAGGAAGGTTATAAATTCTAACCGGAGTATACTCGAGTGCCGCATTTTCAAGGATAACGTGACTAACAGAACCATCGCGATGTGTAAACAACACTTTAGAACCAACTTTTTCTCTACTTCAACGGCATCATAAAACTTGACAGAGAATGCATACATATCAGAATCCAAGTAATCATTATCTACCTGATCAGGTGTAACACGGATAATATCAGCCAACCAATCGTGACTTTTTAAGGAGCCAGGTTGAACACGACGCGTACTCTTGCCAAAACTGAAACGAACAGTAGCTCGACGAGGAGCAGATTTAGGAGACTCGACAGACACCATGGTGCTGGCAGAAAACACCGCCGCCAAGAGGAAAACGACAACAAACTGCGCTACGCAACTACGATGTGACTCCGGCCGACACACCAACAAGACTGAGTAGCCTCGACACAAGCGGCGCTGCGACACAGGCGGAAGTTAAGGACAACCTGCTCGCTCGACGTGCAAGGCGACACTGCGCCTAGACCGCTCGGCTAATCCCTCGCGGCCCACTGTTGAAATAAGCCCTTCATATACTACGTGGCTTGAAGTACAGAGCCAAAAAAAATATTTTTACCGCTCAGGAAAATCGATCGAAAACAAACTCCCCCATATGTTCAACGTCCGTCCCAAAACCTGACCTGAAGACCTGAGCGGAGCTTCAGGAACTTACGCTTTGCATTTTCTTCACAATCCTTCGTGCCACATATGATCAGTTATTGATTGATATAAATTATTTTCAGAATATTTCTGTCTTTCGCGCTGCCAACTTTGTTTACTTTGGCGAAGAATTTGTGGTGAACGCTATGAGGGAGTTTCGTCTATAATCTCTACCTCTCATACGGATTATGCACTTGTGTCTGAACATAGCAGCTCTGTGGAAAGATAAGCGACACCTTTAGTCCTGTATACCTTTCTACAGAGCTACATGTCGCCCATTTCGATGAAAATTGTCTGCACTCATAAGAGCGTATGTCGATCATCACAATAGACATAAAGCACTGACACCCTTTTTTAGAAGCTTCGTGTCAATATCTACACACACTCTGTTTCAATGAATACTGTTGTGTTGGCAGAAGATCCAACACCGTGTTACTAGTGGAGGCCGAAATGCACGCATTTTAGCTCACGCAGGCTGGTGTGAGGAGGGAAGAACTATACTCACGTGAGGTCTGGAACATGACAAGGAATTAGAATTCAGAAAGCGGACGTAATTAGTTTGATACTTAACTTTAATCCGGTAATGATGAACGTCGCTCTTGACGGTACATGATTCACAATATTATCTGTTCAGAATACATTCATAGTAACTGAATATGGCGCCTTGCTAGGTCGTAGCAAATGACGTAGCTGAAGGCTATGCCAAACTGTCGTCTCTGCAAATGAGAGCGTATGTAGATCGTGAACCATCCCTAGCAAAGTGGGCTGTACAACTGGAGCGAGTGCTAGGGAGTCTCTAGACTAGACCTACCGCGTGGAGGCGCTCGGTCTGTAATCACTGATAGTGGCGACACGCGGGCCCGACGTATACTCACGGACCGCAACCATTTAAATGCTACCACCTAGCAAGTGTGGTGTCTGGCGGTGACACCACAAATACTCAATATTTCACACGTAATAAATTTATGTTGCCCCATATAGATAGCGATTGCAATAAGTATTTGTCTTAATTGCAACCTCAGTACAAAATTAAGTACTCACGTAAGGCTGCTTTGAAATCACAGCATGTGTCCATATGTACAAGTGAACTTTGGCGTGAATTAAATACCTTCTCACAAACAGTACTTGTTTTGTAATGTGAGTTTCGTTTTGTGAAATACGGAGGACATCAATGCTGAGGTCTCTGACTGTGAGAAAAAATCTCCCAGAAACAGATGGAATTGCACGCAGGGAAAACTTTGCAGTAAAGCGGGACGTACGACGTGAAACCAACAGTACCCAATTAAATGGCATTTCCGAAAAAAATGCTGAAATCCAGATGAACCATGGTTCAAGATAATGTTTGCTGACTGCCTATGGAACTGTCTACAACCAGGGATTTGTAAAGTCTTAGACATAAAACCTGTCCAGCTGCCACAAAGGCAGTCAGAATCGTTCACCCAAGATGGCCACCATAATCAGTTGGCCATAAGCATTCTATGTCTGCCCATGTGCACTACCTGGCAACACTGTAGGATGCAAACGTGCATGGAGTAAGTGCTGTCACCCTCCACGAGCTGTCGCAGTGCTGTATCTACTCAGGGGCTAGTGTTAAGCACCGTCCAATGTAAGTATAAAGTTTCGAGTTCTAGTCCACTCCATTCCCTTTATTTTTAAATGACATTTAGATTGACAGAAATATAGTACGCTTCACATTCTAAGCCAGTTGTAATAACCAAACCATCCACAAACTATTCTTCAAAACAGCTCGCGGCTGCGTCAAGATAAGAACAGTTTATGCTTGAGAGGTTCCTCGCCTTCAGTGGCCACTGGCTACCAGCCATATTCCAAATGCCATCTAACGCTGGGTGCCGGTAGCTGGATGAATGTGGCACAGGGCTTTGAGTGAATTAACGAGATGTGTCAGGAAAGCAACAAGACTGATTTTCCCATCTACCAATGTTTTTATTGCTTTCAAACAACGATATTTTCCTCTTCAGAGTACTTCCCTTCGTCAGCTACTCACCAGTGGAGTCGTTGTTCTAGTCTTGGTAGTGGCGCTGAAAGACATTTAACGTGCCGGGCACATTCTTGACAGTGTTCTCCATAGTCCCAAAATACCAAAATAACGTCCTTTTTTAGGCATTTTCCAGTTTAGGTTGAATAAAAAAGTCGCAGCATCCAGTTGTCTGCAGTGTCTGGTCTCCCTCGTGTCACCCTTTCCCTGAGTCTTTCAAAGACAGCTTAATACAACTCTTGGTTGTCAGTTCGTCCAGGAGGAGCAGTCTCACAGGAGCACACACATTTACCTTGTTTTCGTTGGTTTATGAAACTGTTCTCCCTCAGCGAGATTCATCTTCAACGCGTTCTCGATTTCCAAAAATGAATTGTGCCAGCAGAAATCTAGGGCTTTATATTAGAAATGTTCCCCAAAGGCCTGTTTCAACTTGTCAAAGGTCACACACGTGGTTTTCCCAAGTTCGACACAAAACGTAATGACATAACATTGCTCTAAATTCCACTGTTCCATTTTCATAACACACAACAAGGATATTACTACACTGATGGCGCTCTCTAACATCCCCTGATAGCTGTAAGGAGCTGAAACTCGGATGAGCATTTGGAAGGGATGAACACATAGGTCTGCATAAGTAGAACGACACAGCGTTGCCAGCTCGGTTCGCAGTGTTGTCAGTCTCATTGCTTTTCTGAATGAGATTTTCACTCTGCAGCAAAGTGTGCGCAACCATGCGAGTGATCTGGTAATGCTGTGTTGTTGTTCTTGTGTGGAGCAATGCTTTCATCCCTCCCTGATACTCAGAGTATCACCTCTGTATATACATTATGTGATTCCTGAGAGTGCCATGAGTGGTGTTGCGTTTTTATTGTCTGTTACGAAAATGGAACAGGGGAATTTAGAGCAGCGTTATGCCATCAAGGTTGATGTTGAATTGGGGAATCCGCGAGTTTGACCTTAGATAACTAGAAACCGGTCCTTAGGAAACAATTCTATAAAGAGCGCAAGTTTCTCACTGTCGCTAATAGATTTAGGAAGACCTAGAACACGTTGAAGAAGAACTGTGCCCAGAGAGAGCCTTCAAAATCCGACCAAAAGATCGAATGTGTGTGGGCTCTTGTGAGATTCTTCATCCACGACAAACCGTCAAGCAAGAGTTTCACAAAGGCGTCCTTTAAAAGCCAGGAAAAGTGTGAATCGAGTGAGGCTGGACAATACAGCAGGTGGATGCTGCTGGACTATGACAACACTCCACTTCGAGTGGTCACATCCATCACAGATTTTTTGACCTCAAACGGCATTTCTGTTGTTCCATAACCCTCAGTATTCACATGATTTGAGTCTCTGCCACTTTTTCTTTTCCCAAAACTGAATGTTGTTCAGAGTTCTCAAATTACGTCCATTTAAATTATTTTTCAAAGGATTGTGACAACCATGTTAAATGACCTAACAATTGAAGCCCTTCAGTTCTTATACCAAGACTGGAGTGACTCTACGAGAGTGCACATCATGAAGGGAACTAATTAGGAGTGGACAATATTCTTGATGAAAAAATTAAAACTATGGTAGAAAAGTAATGACAGTGATGTTTTTTCTTACACATCTTGTATATGACATACACATACTGGGGCCAAACTGCTGGTACGAGGGTTGTATTCTCCTAAACTGTACTTGTACAATACGTCTTCTTTGTATGCGATTTCTACTTTTTGCGAGAATGCATTGAATGAAGTGTACAAGGATTTAATGCTTTACATTTTTCCTTTTCTTGGTTTAATACCATAACGTTGCATCGGTGTCAAAGCTAAAATTTATTCTGAACTTCTTTAGTCACAGAACTTTCCATCAAAAACAAGAGTGATATTTTTTCCTGATGCAGTAGGTTAGCTTGTGTCATGAGGAAGCAAGACAACTCAGTCGCAAAAACAGCGCTCCACATCAACCCAGGAGGAACAAGACTAAGAGGAAGACCGGCAAAGAGATGGACTGACAACGTCAGGGGAGACAAGCACGTTGTTGGCTTAACACCAGAAGATGTCAACGACAGGGAGAAATGAAGGACATGTAGCAAAACAGCAGACACCGCAAGTCGGGATTAACGCTTGGTAAGAAAGAGAGAGTAGGTCAGCTTGTATTATTTTTCCTGTCTGACGTTATGGATCTCAAGTGTGATGGTATACTTTGAAGCTATTACTGTGATAACCTTATTACTATTTACTTTTGTCCGTCTGTTTACTTTCCTTCATTTCCGTTTTAAACTACATAATCTCCTTACATTCGAGCGCTCACACACTTCCAACAATGAAATGTATGCCTCACCCCTCCTTTCTGTTGGTGTTATAGGATCCACCTTTCTAACGGAGGGTTAAACAACAGAATTATCGAAATGTATTTCTTGTTTTCCCAATTCCATAACTTGCATTGTTGTACATTACAAAATATCTTGGAGATTATGATTTACTTTTTCTGTACCATCACAGTCCTCACGCTTATGTGTACTTTGACAATAGGCATAATAATAATCATTTAATATCTTACTTCCCATTCACTCCATCATTCCGCGACTACATCTACATGGATACTCTGCAAATCACATTTAAGTGCCTGGCAGTGGTTTCACCGAACCACCTTCACAATTCTCTATTATTCCAATCTCGTATAGCGCGCGGAAAGAATGAACACCAATATCTTTCCGTACGAGCTCTGATTTCCCTTATTTTATCTTGATAATCGTTTCTCCCTATGTAGGTCGGCGTCAACAAAATATTTTCGCATTCGAAGCAGAAAGTTGGTGATTGGGCTGGACATCATTAAAAGAAAGGCGTTTTTAGTTGCGACGCAAACTTCTTACGAAATTCCAAATCCTGCATCATTTCTGTGGCACTCTCTCCCACATTTCACGATAATAGAAAACGTGCTGCACTTCTTTGAACTTTTTCGATGTACTCCGTCAGTCTTATCTGGTACGTCTTCCATACTGCGCAGCAGTATTCTAAATGAAGTACATGTGTTACATTTTCCAAGTGTCCTGCCAACAAAACGCAGTCTTCGGTTAGCCTTCCCCACGTTTTCTATCTGTTCCTTCCAGTTTCAGTTGCCAATTTTCGCACCATACAGATATATTTTCTAAATCGGTTTGCAATTTGTTTTGATCTTCTGATGACTTTATTAGTCGATAAACTACAGCGTCATCTGCAAACAACCTAAGATTACTGCTCAGATTGTCTCCCAAATCGTTTATATAGATAAGGAAAAGCAAAGGGGCTATAACACTACCTTGGGGAACCCAGAAATCACTCCTATTTTACTCGATGACTCTCCGTCAATTACTACGAACTGTGACCACGCTGACAGGAAATCGCAAATCCAGTCACATAACTGAGTCGATGTTCCATAAGCACGCAATTTCACTACGAGCCGCTTTTGTAGTACCGTGTCAAAAGCCTTCCAAAAATTCCAGAAATACGGAATAGGTCTGAAATCCCTTGGCGCGACCATTACGGTCGCAGGTTCGAATCCTGCCTCTGGCATCGATGTGTGTGATGTCCTTAGGTTAGTTAGGTTTAAGTAGTTCTAAGTTCTAGGGGACTGTTGACCTCAGATGTTAAGTCCCTAAGTGCTCAGAGCCATTTGAACCGTTTTTCCTTTTTTTTTTTGAAATCCCTAGTCAACAGCACTCAACACTTCACGTGAATAAAGAGCTTGTTGTATTTCACAGAAACGATGTTTTCTAAACCCATGTTGACTGTGTCTCAATAGACCGTTTCCTTCGAGGTAACTCATAATGTTAGAACACAATATATGTTCCAAAATCCTGCTGCATATCGACGTTAACGATATGGGCCTGTAATTTAGTGGATTACTCCTACTTCTTGAATATTAGTGTGACCTGTGCAACTTTCCAGTGTATGGGTACGGATCTTTGTCGAGCGAACGGTTGTATATGATTGTTAAGTATGGAGCTAATGCATCAGCAAACTCCGAAAGGAACCTAATTGGTATACAGTCTGGACCAGAAGACTTGATTTTATTAAGTGACCTAAGTTGCTTCACTAATCCGAGGATATTTACTTCTACGTTACTCATGTTGGCAGCCATTCTCGATTCGAATTCTGGAGTATTTACTTCGTCTTCTTTTGTGAAGGCATTTCGGAAAGCTGTGTTTACGAACTCTGCTTTGGCAGCACTGGCTTCGCTAGTACCTCCATTGCAATCGCGCAGAGAATGCACTGATTGTTTCTTGCGCTAACATACTACACTTACGACCAGATTCTACACTCCTGGAAATTGAAATAAGAACACCGTGAATTCATAGTCCCAGGAAGGGGATACTTTATTGACACATTCCTGGGGTCAGATACATCACATGGTCACACTGACAGAACCACAGGCACATAGACACAGGCAACAGAGCATGCTCAATGTCGGCACTAGTACAGTGTATATCCACTTTTCGCAGCAATGCAGGCTGCTATTCTCCCATTGAGACGATCGTAGAGATGCTGGATGTAGTCCTGTGGAACGGCTTGCCATGCCATTTCCACCTGGCGCCTCAGTTGGACCAGCGTTCGTGCTGGACGTGCAGACCGCGTGAGACGACGCTTCATCCAGTCCCAAACATGCTCAATGGGGGACAGATCCGGAGATCTTGCTGGCCAGGGTAGTTGACTTACACCTTCTAGAGCACGTTGGGTGGCACGGGATACATGCGGACGTGCATTGCCCTGTTGGAACAGCAAGTTCCCTTGCCGGTCTAGGAATGGTAGAACGATGGGTTCGATGACGGTTTGGATGTACCGTGCACTATTCAGTGTCCCCTCGACGATCACCAGTGGTGTACGGCCAGTGTAGGAGATCGCTCCCCACACCATGACGCCGGGTGTTGGCCCTGTGTGCCTCGGTCGTATGCAGTCCTGATTGTGGCGCTCACCTGCACGGCGCCAAACACGCATACGACCATCATTGGCACCAAGGCAGAAGCGACTCTCATCGCTGAAGACGACATGTCTCCATTCGTCCCTCCATTCACGCCTGTCGCGACACCACTGGAGGCGGGCTGCACGATGTTGGGGAGTGAGCGGAAGACGGCCTAACGGTGTGCGGGACCGTAGCCCAGCTTCATGGAGACGGTTGCGAATGGTCCTCGCCGATACCCCAGGAGCAACAGTGTCCCTAATTTGCTGGGAAGTGGCGGTGCGGTCCCCAACGGCACTGCGTAGGATCCTACGGTCTTGGCGTGCATCTGTGCGTCGCTGCGGTCCGGTCCCAGGTCGACGGGCACGTGCACCTTCTGCCGACCACTGGCGACAACATCGATGTACTGTGGAGACCTCACGCCCCACGTGTTGAGCAATTCGGCGGTACGTCCACCCGGCCTCGCGCATGCCCACTATACGCCCTCGCTCAAAGTCCGTCAACTGCACATACGGTTCACGTCCACGCTGTCGCGGCATGCTACCAGTGTTAAAGACTGCGATGGAGCTCCGTATGCCACGGCAAACTGGCTGACACTGACGGCGGCGGTGCACAAATGCTGCGCAGCTAGCGCCATTCGACGGCCAACACCGCGGTTCCTGGTGTGTCCGCTGTGCCGTGCGTGTGATCATTGCTTGTACAGCCCTCTCGCAGTGTCCGGAGCAAGTATGGTGGGTCTGACACACCGGTGTCAATGTGTTCTTTTTTCCACTTCCAGGAGTGTATTTGGATTTTCTGCCAGGTTTCGAGACAAAGTTTCGTTGTGGAAACTGACCATCTTTTACAGAAGCTCGAAACTTAGCGTGGACTTCAATGCGTGATGCTTATAACAATCTTGGGGATTTTGAGTCTTTTTAAATTTGGCATGTTTGTTTCGTTGTTTCTGCAACAATGTTCTAACCCGTTTGTTTACCAAGGAGGATCAGCTTCGTCGTTTGCTAATTTATTTGGTCTAAATCTCTCAATTGCCGCCGATACTGTTTCTTTGAATTCAACCCACATCTGGTTTACACTTATATTATTAACTTGGAATGAGTGGAGATTGTCTCTCAGGAAGGCGTCAAGTGAATTTTTATCGGCTTTTTTTAATAGATATATTATTGGTTTATTTTTGGACTATTAGGGGGTTACAGTATTCAATCTCGCGACGGGAACCCTATCTTCACTAATCCCTGTATCCGTTTTGATGCTCGTTATTAACACAGGATTATTTGTTGCTAAGATGTCAAGTGTGTTTTCACAAACGGATACGATTCACGTGGGCCTATGAACTAACTACTCGAAATAATTTTCAGAGAATGCATTTAGCACAATTTCGGCTGATATTTTATGCGTACCTCCGGAATTAAACATGTATTTTCGCCAACATATCGAGGGTACCACCAACTGTTACCGTATGAGGCTGGTACGAGTTTGAAATCAAACTCAAGTTTTCTTTGGACCTTTCAGCAACTGCATCATCTAAATTGGGAGGTCGGTAAAAGGATCCTATTGTTATTTTATTCCGGTTGCCAACAATGACCTCTGCCCATATTAATTCACAGGAAGTATTTACTTCAGTTTCGCGACAAGTTAAACTACTTCTAACAGAAACAAACACACCACCGCCAACAGTGTGTAGCATATCCATTCAGAACACCGTTAGGCTCTTCGCAAAAATTTCGGCTGAGCGTATATCCGGCTTTTGCCAGCTTTCAGTGCCTATAACGGTTTGAGCATCAGTGCTTTCTATTAGCGCTTGGAGCTCTGGTACTTTCTCAACACAGCTACGACAGTTTACAACTGTTATACCAATGGTTCCTCCATCTACGTTGTTCCTGTGTTCGGCCTGCCCCTTTGTGCCTTAAGCCCTTCTTGTTATTTCCCGAGATCCTCTAACCTTAAAAACAGCCCAGCCCACGCCATACAGTCGCTGCTACCCGTGTAGCAGCCTCCTGCGTATAGTGGACACCTGACCAAGACAGCGGAACCCGAAACCCAACCACACTTTGGCACATGTCGAGGGATCTGCAGCCTCCACGGTCGCAGAACCGTCTGAGCTTCTGATTCAGACCCTCCACTCGGCTCTGTACCTCAGGTTCGCAAGTGGTCCTGTCGATTATGCTGCAAATGGTCAGCTCCGCATTGCTCTTTCCAGCAAGACTGGCCGCGTTTAACACTTCTGTTAGCCGCTCGAAATCAGAGAGAATCTCTTGTGATCCGTAGTGACACACATCATTGGTACCGACACCCACCTGCAGTTGGCTGCATCCTTTGCTCTTCATGGCATCCGGGAGGACCCTTTCCACATCTGGAATGACTCCACTCGGTATGCACTCGGATTGCACATTGGTTTTCTTTCCCTTCTTGGCAGCCAAGTCCCTAAGGGGCCCCATAACGCGCATAAAGTTGGAGCTCCGAACTACCGATAATCCCACCCTCTGTGATTGCCCGGATTTGCAGGCTGAGTGGTTTCAATTATAAACAAATTAGCAATAATTAATTACAGTCGTAATAAGCATAATGACCACAGTTTTGTTTCGAAATTATGTTTTAACCACCAGATAATTTCATAATCCATAAGAAGCTGATGCCTCTCGACCACAGACGTAACGATAACCATGGTTCACTGCTGAAAGCTGCTGCCCGCTGCGGGTTTCTTACATAACATGGGCGCGTAATGAAGCGCTGTGCCACAGGGTCATTCTTATTTTTTTACTTTATTTTTATGTTTTTCATAGAATTGCTCTTACAAAAAACGGCTCTTAGCACTATTGGACTTAACATCTGAGATCATAAATCCCATAGAACTTAGAACTTCTTAAACCTAAGTAACCTAAGAACATCACATACATCCATGCCCGAGGCAAGATTCGAACGTGTAACCCTAACGGTCGCGCGGTTCCAAACTGAAGCGCCAGGAACCGCTCGGTCACTGCGGCCTGCAATTGCTCTTACAGTGCATGGTGATTCAGTTAATTGTGCAACTGGCGAAGATGATAACAGAAAACACGTAGCGACACATTCAATGTAAATGATTAAGTTCCTAGAGATTTCATATATATATAGTTATCCTGCACTGCTTCAGCGTTTACTAAGGAATTGGCATCGGAATGAAAAACAGTTTGAGTCACTCCAGTTTATCTTCCTTTCCCAGTATTGTATAATCATGATAGATCTAACGATAAATATGTGATACACGAGAATTGGTAGAATGTAAGACATATCTTGGTAGTGTATGAAATTTGCTAATGGTTTGGACAAATGCACAGGCTGCGCATTTAGTAACAGAAAGTGACTGTCCGACAGTATTATCACAGCTACAGTCCACCTGTAATGTAAATGAGTCGTGTGAACAAGGACCGACGCTGTAAATTTACCAATACTTTTCTGGATTCTAATATGGTACGAAACTTGTGGGAAGGTTACTGCTTAAACAAGACAATTTTCCGTAACTCGGCACACGCAGTACTCTAAAAACTTTTACACGTGTGGTGCGACACTATACTCCAATCACAAAAGATTACCGTTTCATTCGTATTTCCACTTCTTCTGCTGCAGGGCGACAGTACAATTTGTTATGAAAATTTTGCACTTACGTCTTTTTACTATACAGCGGAAAAACACTGCATTTGGCAGTCAAAACACCGTCTTTAACAACACAACCACCTTTAACCAAGTCTGTTGTGCGTTACAACCATTCAGCTTAATATTTCCCAATAGGAAATTCTAACGTGAATAGCTGTAATTAAAACTATCTTCACTTCTAGGTCGTCATTTGTAGAATGATTAGTATTAATTTTAGAGTACGGTACGTTTCCTGTGTGAAAGAAAAAATGGAATTATTGTTACTTTTTACTCAGAACTTGCATTGTATATAAATTTTATTTACCACCTACTTAGTTTCATGGCTTTACCTCAGACTTTTCCTAAGCCGTGACGTCTATTTGTAGGTGATGATGTCGACATATAGCATTCTCAAAGGGAAAACATTAAATAAATGAGATGAAACACGTGGTCACCACACACACACACACACACACACACACACACACATACACACACATACACACAATGAACAGCTTCAATTATCCTGAAACTATATTCATTAAATGTAAAGATCGAATAGAAAGCCATTTACATATATGATTCTATTAAATATTACATGCTTTTTAACTCGTCGGCAAAAAGCCAAATAATAATTTCTCGGAGAGTGGTAACAATTTTAGATCGATCCTATTTACGGCAAAGTTAAATTCAGTTTTCGACACACATATTATAGTTGAATGTCAATTAAGCTCGAAGCTCACATTTTGCTAACGGGTGTGGTCAGTTATTCACATAAACAACTGAGACGAACAGTGTAAAAGAAGCCTCAAATACTTCCTGCGCGGCTGCATGCGGGTTTCGCATGTCACTTGCGAGAATCTCCACTCGGGTTTAACACTCTGAAATGATTACAATTGCTCTTCTAGGTCACGGAGTCAATGTGACGGCTTGACTTTCATCCCCCAAAGCTATAACATTGAAGCCACGGCACACGCAACAATAAATGACAGTTGACGATCGCTGAAGTCATATCCGCGGAAACGCATCCCTTCAGTCGAAGCGCGTCGAGAAGGGTTCCTGTCGCTGTGCCCGAGGCGAAGAGGAAGCCGTACTACGTGCCGTGGCACGAGTACGGAAAGATAAGTGATGTGTTGCGCACGGTATCAGGTAAGAGACGTAGCAGTGGAAAGCGCATTGATTAGAAGTTGCAGAATTGGGATGCTGTGTTTACCGCCCCACTTTCATGACAGGCCTTTAATATGGACTCAGCAGCTTTGCAAGTTTCATTCAACGATATTACTTATTATGAGAGACAAAGATACTGAAGCACAGTGTAGTCGTTATTTCTTTGCTTGAAATGCGAGGCGGTTTGCGTGGTTTTGTTTGCTATGCTGTTCGTAAATACACGAAATGTAAAAGACATTATATATGACTATCAAAATTCCCTTAGTGTTGATACACATTTCGAAGTGCTAGAGTTTAATCACTGTAGCTTCCATTTTGTATCTATTTTGCGTTTCATTAATAATTTGCTGAACTGACGTGAACCTATAGCGCGTGCTACTCAACCGTTGTACGTTCCTGTTGGTAATTCGTTGTCGTACGTCGTAGCCAGTCTGATTTTCAATTGCTACTGTGTACTATCACCAGTCGCTTTGGTTTTTTTCCGACTATATCTCCATTTACGAAATTGGGGCTAAAAATTGCTCCGAGTGAAAGAAAATATAAGTCAACTTCGTGTATGAAACACAGAAAGTTACGAAGAAGCAGTGTTGTTCTTTATCCACATCCGATTAATTATTCACCGTGTTCACTTCCTACCATTTTTCACGGGAACTCTAGCAATAAAAAGGTCATACGCATGGTAAGTGAACCTTTACCTTTTCTTATGCAACGGTAGTTTGACGTGTGAGATGCACATGTGGTTGACTTGTAATCTTTGTTCATATTTATATCAGCAGATACTGGTTGTAATATCATTTGCCTAACATCAGTAATATTACAATGTTCGCAGCAAATATGAGTAAGAAATACTTTTTGTGTTTCATTTATTCCTAAATTTCAGTTTTATAGATAAAGTCAAGAAAGTTGTACATCCAAAAATGGGCCATACGATCAAGTCTGAACGTAATGGGTTGGGTATCCATGACCACAAACTTAACATTAACTTTATAACCATAGTCAGCTTAACATTAACTTTATAACCATAGTCAGGAATGCGATCTCTCCATCCCCTCTACCCAATAGCGATTAAACAAAAATGCGTTACACAAATGGATACACCTCACATCATCATTTTCCTTTCAAGAATTAGGCTATTGCCCCTTCCAAACCTAACAAACAGAATCATTTCTATCTTTTCTGAAGTCCTCCAACAACACTTTTCCCATTGCAATTGTAGTTCACGATTTTCTGTAGAACCTGGCATTCTCATGAGGTTTTGTAGCTATTTTTCAAGATCCATTTGATTTTCATGTTGAAAATATTTAATTCTGTTCCATGATTTCCAATCACGTCACTGTTTTCTTTCTTTTCATGGTCTCCAAAGTTTCATTTACATAGTGTAACAAAGTAATCACCATCATCCAGCATCATTAATATCCTTAGATCTTTGTCACACTTTAACAAAGTAATCACCATCATCCATCATCATTAATATCCTTTGGGCCTTTGTCACACTTTAGCGTGGGGTCGGCCTTGATACCATTGATTTGGCGATGTTAGGGTTAGTGGGTGGCTGGATGCACTTCCTCCTGTACCCCGTACTCCCCCTGATGGAATTGGTGTACCTCAGCTGTATGTGTCTAGTGTTAGCCATGAAATAGTGCGAACGTTTTGAAATGTCTGCGAGTAGTGTATCTGAAACGTATGGGGGGGGGGGGGGGGAAGAGCCCAGTATCCACCTGGTGGGATGTGGAAAACCGCCTAGAAACCACATCCAGGCTGACTGGCCGTCGTCGGTAATCTGCCGGGGGGTTACGATCCATAGCCGGGGCGCCTATGCGAGTCCAGGGAGCAGCGCATTAACGCCCTTGACTAATCTGGCAGGTCTAACGAAGTAATCACCATCACTTTATGAAATTTCGTACTGGTTTATTTTTGCACTTTTAGGGGTCACTTTTCTGTTACTGGTTCCAAACACAGTTCGAAGGTGCATTAATTTGAAAACAAAATTTTCAGTATCTTCGCCTAAGTAAGAGGTTTGAAACACTGGTTCTAAAAGCGAATTATCTAAGACACTTTCTGTTGCACTGGATATTTTCTTCGGAATGTCATTATTTTTGTTTTATAGCTAGAAACTTTTATATTGCAAACTTATAGACAGCTGTGATACGGGATATGCATGTAAATCATACTTAAGCTGAACTGCAAATCTAAAGTCTAGTGGCGGAACATATTCACCTTTTAAAAATATCATAACATGGAAATAAACTGCAGTGGTGCATCGGAATCTACTACTAGACCCCGTTAAAGGTTCAAAGCACACACCGTTTGAAACGTTACTCCCCCTGGACAGATGTCGGCATTGTGAATTTTGTGTGAAGGTACAAGGCTCACAGCAAACTTGCAGTAGTGCATCAAAATCTAATACTGGTCTCCCAGGAAAGGTTCAAAGCACAAACTGTTTGAAGCGTTACTGCCCCTGGACAGAAGTCGGCATTGTGCATTTTATATTCAACCCTGATGAAATTTCTGTGTCTCATCGTCAATGTGATGGTCCAAGGGTTACAGTAATCCAGCAGTGGTGCATCGGAATTTAATTCCGGTCTCAAAGGAAAGGTTCAAAGCACATATTGTTTGAGGCGTTACGACCCCTGAACAGAACTCGGAATTTGTATTCAATCCCGATGCAATTTCTGTGTTTCATCATCAATGTGAAGGTCCAAGGGTTACTGTAAACGTGCAGTGGTGCATCGTAATCTACTACTGCTCTCACAGGTAAGGTTCCAGCACGGACTGCTTGAAGAGTCTCTCGCCCTGGACCGAGGTCGTCATTGTGCCCTTTGTGCGATTTTTGTGTTTCATCGTTAATGCAAATGTCCAAGAGTTACAGTAAACCTCCAGTTGTGCTCCGTAGTCTACTGGTGGTGTCACGGGGAGGGTTCCAAAACAGACTGTTTGAGGCGTTTCTTCCCCTGGACACAAGTCGGCACTGTGCCTTTTATTTCATTCCGATGCAATTTCTGTAATTCATTATCAGTGTGATGCACCAATGTTTACAGTAACCTGCCGTGGTTCATCAGATTCCAATACTAGTCTCACAAGAAACGTGTAGCGGCTTGGAAAGACAGCCTAGCCACTAGGAGGTAGCCGAAAGGCACGCGTTTAAGCTCATGCAGGCTGACGTGAGGTCTGGAAAAGGTAAAGTAATTATGCTATCAAGAAAGGTATGTAGCTACTGGAATACTTAACTTAAATCCATAATTAGTGAACATGGGTCTGACGGTACCGGCATCACAAGATTAACAACAAATGATAATGGCGCCTTGCTAGGTCGTAGCAAATGACGTAGCTGAAGGCTTTGGAGTAGGGTTCAAAAGTAAAAGAACCGAAACGCATGTGTTAATCAAACAATGAGCCTTTTATTTATTGAAGGAATGGACTTTATACAACAAGAGCATAGTAATAGTCAAGTTAGCGACGGAAGAACGACAGAAAACGATAACTTCCATTAGCACTGCTTAGCACCTAGCAGCTGCAAACAGTATCACTATCTACATTAACGCAATTTACGCTCTGTATATTACATCCCATTTTACGTTCCGCCGTAAAAATTCGTGCAGATTTTGAGGGGGTACCATGTAGCCTGGAAACCGTAGATGTTACAGCCAGTACTTACATAAAAGCTGCATATTTAACCTTTGAATCGAGCGTGTTCCCCTCAGGCACAGCTAACTCGCACGATCACTTAGAGCCCGAAGGCATTTTAACTGACCCTCGCTCATCCACAGGCTATGCACAATTGACAGCCCCCAAACTCTCCAGTGCTGTGTTTTCAGACACCAGGTGCACGAGGACTGCAAATTAGAGCGTAATTTGTCAGTGAACCATCGCTAGCAAAGTCGGCTGTACAACTGGGACGAGTGCTAGGAAGTCTCTCTAGACCTGCCGTGTGGCGGCGCTCGGTCTGCAATCACTGACAGTGGCGACAGGCGGGTCCGACGGATACTAACGGACCGCGACCGATTTAAAGGCTACCACCTAGCTAGTGTGGTGTCTGGCGGTGACACCACAAAATGTTCCATCACAGATTGTTTGAGGCGTTACCCCCCTGGACAGAAGTCGGCATTGTGCCTTTTTTATTCAATCCCGATACGATTTCTGTTTTTCATCGGCAATGTAAAGGTCCAAGGGATACAGTTAATCCTCCATGGTGTATCGGAATCTAATACTGGTCTCACAGGAATGATTCGAACACAGAATTTTAGAGGCGTGACTCCCCCTGGCAGAAGTCGCCATTGTGCCTTTTTTATTCAATCCGGATGGAAATTCTGTGTTTCATCGTCAATGCGAAGGACCAAGGGTTACAGTAATCCTGCAGTGGTGCATCGGAATTTAATACTGGTTTCAAAGTAAAGGTTCAAAGCACAGATTTTTAGGGGTGTTTCTTCCACCTTAACAGAACTCGGCATTGTGCCTTTTGTATTCAATCCCAATGCAATATCATTGTCTCATCGTCAATGTAGATGCCGAAGGATTACAGTAAACTAGCAGTGGTGCATCGTAATCTGGTGCTAGACTCCGAGGAAAAGTTCCAGCACAGACCATTTGAGGCGTTTCTCCCCCTGGACCGAAGTCAGCATTGGGCATTCGTATTCAATCCCGATGCAATAGCTGTATTTCATCATCATGTACTATACCTGCCGAGATGCATCGGAATCTTAAAATATACTCCCAGGGAAGGTTCAAATCACAGTTTGTTTGAAGCGTTACTCCCCCTGTACAGTAGTCGGCATTGTGCCTTCTTTATTTAATGCAGATGCAATTTCTGTGTTTCAATGTCAATGTGAATGTCCAAGATTTTCAATAAACGTGCAGTGGTGCATCGGAATCTACTACTGGATTATCAAGAAAGGTACATAGCACAGACTGATTGAAACATTACTCCCCACTGGACAGAAATTGGCATTGTGACTTTAGTATTCAATCCCGATGCAATTCCTATGTTTCATCATCAATGTTATGGTCGAAGGGTTACAGAAATCCTGTAGTGGTGCATCGGAATCTAATACTGGTCTCCCAGGAAAGATTCGAACACAGACTGTTTGAGGCGATACCCCCCATGGACAAAAGTTGGCGTTGTGCCCTTTTTATTCAATCCCGAAGCAAATTCTGTGTTTCACCATCAATGTGAAGGTCAAAGGGTTAGAGTAAACCTGCAGTGGTAAATCGGAATCTACTACTGGACTCCCAGGAAGTGTTCAAAGCACAGACTGTATGAAGCGTTACTCCCACTGGGCAGAAGTCGTCATTGTGCCCTTTGTATTCAGTCCGATGCAATATCTGTGATTCAATGTCAGTGTGACGCACCAATGTTTATAGTAACCTACTGTGGTTCATCAGATTCTAATACAAGTCTCCCAGGAAATGTTCCATGTCAGATTGTTACAGGCGTTACACTCCCTGGACATACGTTGGCATTGTGCTTTTTGTATTCAATTCCTATGCAATTTCTGTGTTTCATCTTCAATGTGAAACTCTAAGGGTTACAGTAAACCTTCTTTTTTTTGTGGTTTCAGGGCGCACAACTACAATGGTCACTAGCGCCCTGACTAAGTTATGAATGCACTGCGAGGCAGATGGTTAAAACAGCAAATAGAAAGGACAAATCTATAAAAGGCAAAATATTGAAAGAAAACAGTTTCATCAAATGTCCTTAGACAGGTCTATCAGGTGGATAAAACTAAGAACGCGAGCAGATGCTCCTGGGTCATCCGCTAAAATGACATCCAGAGTACATGGCAATGTGGCGTACAGTCAGCAAGTGCTCACACGGGCAGAACCGCGCCGGCGCAGCCGTCAGCAGATGGCGATGGCTGAACCGGCAGTGTTGCATCGGAATCTATTACTGGACTCCCAGGAATGGTTCCGAAGCACAGAACTTTAGAGACGTTATTATCTTTGGAAAGAAGCCGAAATTTTGCCTTTTGTTTCAATCCCGATGCAATTTCTGTGTTTCATAGTCAATGTGAAAGTCCAAGGGTTACATTAAACCCGCAGTGGAGATTCCCAATTTAATACTTGTCTCCCAGAAAAGTAGCCAATACAGACTGTTTGAAGCGTTACTCGCCATAGACAGAAATCGGCGTTGTGTCTTTCTTATTTAATCCCTATGCAATTTTAGCGTTTCATCGTCAATTTAATGGTCCAAGGGTTACAGTAAATCTATAGCGGTGCATTGCAACCTACCATTGGACTCCCAGGAATGGTTCAAACACAGACTGTTTGAGGCATTTCTCCACCTGGACAGAGGTCGGCATTATGCCCTTTGTATTTAATCCCGATGCAATTTCTGTGTTTCATCGTCAATGTGAAGGTCCAAGGGTTAGAGAATACCGGCTGTGGTGTATTGGAATCTGAAATTGGTCTCCCAGGAAAGTTTCCAACACAGTCTGTTTGATACTCTATTCCCCCTGGACATAAGTTGGCATTTTGACATTTGTATTCAATCCCATTACAATTTCTTGTTTCTTCGTCAATGTGATGGTCCAAGGATTACAGTAAACCAGCCGTGGTCCATCGGTATGTAATACTGGTCTCCCAGGAAAGGTTCAAGGAACAGACTGTTTGAAGCGTTACTAGCCAATCACAGAATTTGGCAATGTGCATTTTGTATTCAATCCCGATGCCATTTCTGTGTGTCACCGTCTATGTGTCGCCCAAGGATTACAGTAAACGTGCCGCAGTGCATCGGAATTAATCACCAGATCCCCAGGAAAGTTCAAAGCATAGACTGCTTAAGACGTTACTCTCCCTGAATAGAATTCGGCATTGTGCCTTTTTTATTCAATACCGATGCAATTTTGCGTTTCATTGTCAATGCGAACGTCCAAAGGTTACAGTAAACCTGCCGTGGAGGTTTTAAATCTAATACTGGTGTTCCAGGAAAGTTTCCAACACAACCTGTTGTAAACGATACCCCACCTGGACAGAAGTCGGCATTACGACTTTTGTATTCAATCCCGATGCAATTTCTGTGTTTCATCGACAATGTATAGGTCCAAGGCATACAGAAAACCTGCATTGGTGCATCGGAATCTAATACTGGACTCCCAGGAAAGTTTCAATAACAGACTGTTTGAGGTTTTAACCCCCTGGACAGAAGTCGGCATTGTGCCTTTTGTATTCAGTTACGATGCAATTTCTCTGTTTCATTATCAATGTGTAGATTCAAGTGTTACAGTGAGCCAGCAATCGTCTATCGGAATCTATTACTAGATTCCCATGAGAGGTTCTAACCACAAACTGTTTGAAATCTTACGCCTCTTGACAGGAGTTGGCATTGTTACTCTTGTATTCAATCCCGTTGCAATTTCTGTGTTTCATCGTCAATGTAAAGGTCCAAGGGTTAAAGAAAACCAGCAGTGGTGCATCGGAATCTAACACTGGACTCCCAGGAATATTTCAATCACAGACTGTTTGAGCCCTTACTCCCCTGGACAGAAGTCGAAAATGTGCATTTTGTATTGAATACCGATGCAATTTCTGTGTTTCATCGTGTATGTAAAGGGCCATGTTTTACAGGAAACCCGCAATGGTGCATCGGAAACTAATACTGTAATCCCATGAGAGTTTCAATCACAGACTGTTTGGGGCGCTACTCCCCCTGGACAGAAGTCGGCATTGTGCCTTTTGTATTTAATCTCGTAGCAAGTTTCATCGTCAATATAAGGGTCGAAGGGTTACAGTGAGCCTCCAGTCTTGTATCGGAATCCATAACTGGATTCCCGTGAAAAGTTCATACCACAGACTGTTTGAAGCCGTACTCCACGTGGACACAAGTTGTCATTGTTCCTCTTGTATTCAATCACGATGCAATTTCTGTCTTTCGTCGTCAATGTAAAGGTCCAAGGGTAACAGAAACCTTGCAGTGATGGATCAGAATCCACTACTGGAGTCTCAGAAAAGTTTCAATCCCATGCTGTTTGAGGCGTTGCTCCCCCTGGACAGAAGTCGGCATTGAGATTTTTGTATTCAATCACGATGCAATCTCTGTGTTTCATCATCAATGTAAAGGTAAAAGGGTTACAGTAAACCTGCACTAGTGAATCGGAAACTAATACTGGACTCCCAGGAAAGTTTGAATCACAGACATTTGGGGAGTTACTCCCCCCGGATAGAAGTCGTACTTTTTCCACTTGTATTCAATTCTGATGCAATTTCTGTGTTTCATACACAATGTAAAGGTCCATGGCATACAGAAAATGTGCATTGGTACATCGGAATCTAATACTGGACTCCCAGGAAAGTTTCAATCACAGACTGTTTGAGGCGTTACTCCCCCTGGAAAGAAGACGGCATTGTGCCTTTTGTATTTAATCCCAATGGAATCTCTGTGTTTCATCGTCAATGTAAAATGTCCAAGATTTACAGTGCTCTTCCATTCATTTATCGGAATCTATTATTGGATTCCCATGAAACATTCAAATCGAAGACTGTTTGAAGCCATGCTCCACCTGGACAAAAGTTGTCATTGTTCCTCTTGTATTCAATCACGAGGCAATTTCTGTGTTTCATCGTCAATGTATTGGGCCAAGGGTTACAGAAAACCTGCAGTGGTGCATTGGAATCTAATACTGCACACCCACGAAAGTTTCAATTACAGACTGTTTGAGGCGTTACTCCCCCTGGACCAAAGCCGGCATTGTGCCTTTTCTATTTAATCCCGATGTAATTTCTGTGCTTCATCGACCGTATAAACGTACAAGCGTTACAGAATACCTGCAGTGGTGGATCGGAATCTAATACTTGATTCCCAGGAAAGTTTCAATCACAGAATGTTTGAGTCGTTACTCCCCCTGGACAGATGTCGGAAATGTGCCTTTTGTATTCAATCCCGTTGCAATTTCTGTGTTTCATCGTGTATATAGAGGGCCACGTTTTCCAGGAAACATGCAGTGGTGCATTGGAAACTAAAACTGGACTCCCATGAATGTTTCAATTACTGACTGTTTGAGGCGCTACTCCCCCTTGACAGAGGTCGGCATTGCGCCTTTTGTATTCAATCCCGATGAAATCTCTGAGTTTCATCGACAATGTAAAGGTCCAAGGGTTACAAAAAACCTGTAGTGGTGCACCGGTAAAGTACTACTGTGCTCCCAGGAAAGTTTTAATCACAGACTGTTTCAGGCGTTACTCCCCCTGGACAGAAGTCGGCAGTGTGCATTTTGTAGTCATCCCGACGCAATTTCTGCGTTTCATCGTGAATGTAAAGGTAAACCTGCATTGGTGCATCGGAAACTAATGATGGACTCCCGGAAAGTTTCAATCACAGACTGTTTGAGGCGTTACACCCCCTGGATAGAAGTCAGTATTGTTCCGCTTGTATTCAATCCTGATGCAATTTCTGTGCTTCATCGTCAATGTGAAGGTCCAACGCATAACAGAAAACCTGCAGAGGTGCACCGGAATCTATTAGAGGATTCCCAGGAATGTTTCAATCACAGACTGTTTGAGGCGTTACTCCCCCTGGACAGAAGTCAGCATTGTTCCTCTCGTATTCAATTCCGATACAAATTTTGTGGTTCATCGTCAATGTTAAGGTCCAAGGGTTACAGAAAAACTGCAGTGGTGCATCGGAAACTAATACTGGACTCAAAGGAATGTTTCAGTCACAGACTGTACCAGGCATAACTCCCCCCGGACAGAAGGGGGCATTGTGAATTTTATATTCAATCACGATGCAATCTCTGTGTTTCATCGTCAATGTAAAGGTCCAAGGATTACAATAAAAGAGCAGTGGTGCAAAGGAAACTAACACAGAATTCCCACGAAAGTTTCAATCAGAGACTGTTTGAGGCGTTACTCCACTTGACGGGAAACGGCAATATTCCTCTTGCAATCAATCACGATGCAATATAGGGTTACAGTAAACCTGCACTAGTGAATTGGAAACTAATACTGGACTCCCAGGAAAGTTTCAATCTTGGAATTTTGGGGCGATACTCCCACCGGACAGAAGTCGTCATTGTTTCTCTTGTATTCAACTTCGATGCGATTGCTGTGATTCATATACAATATAAAGGTCCAAGGCATACAGAAAATCTGCACTGGTGCATCGGAATCTAATACTGGACTCCCAGGAAAGATTAAATCACAGACTGAATGTGGCCTTACTCCCCATTGTTCTTCCTGTATTCAGCCCCCAACAATTTCTTTGTTTCAACCTCAACGTGAAAGCCCAAGGGTTGCAGAATACCTGCAATTGTGCCTCGGAATCTAATATTGAACTTCCAGGAAAGTTTCAATCACAGACTGTTTGAGGCGTTATTCCCCCTGAACGGAAGGCGGCATAGTTCCAATTGTATTCAATCCCGATGCAAAATCTGTGTTTCATCGTTAATGTAGATGTCCAAGGCTTACAGAAAACCTTCAGTGGTTCAACGGGATCTAATACTGGACTGAAAGGAATGTTTCAATCACAGTCTGTTAGAGGTTTTACTCCCCCTGCACAGAAGTCTTCATTGTGCCTTTTCTATTCAATCCCGATTCAATCTCTGTGTTTCATTGTCAATGTAAAGTTTCAAGCGTTACAGAAAACTGGCAGTGTTGCATCGGAAACAAAAACTGGATTCCCAGGAAAGTTTCAATCACAGACTGTTTGAGGCGATACTCCCCTGGCCAGATATCGGCAATGAGCCTTTTGTATTCAATCCCGATGCAACTAATGAGTTGCATCATAAATGTATAAGTCCAGGGGTTACAGAAAACCGGCAGTGCTGCAATGGAATCTAATACTGGACTCCCAGTGAAGTTTCAATCACAGACTGTTTGAGGCGTTACTCCCCCTGGAAAGCAGTCGACATTGTTCCACTTGTATTCAATCCCGATTATATTTCTGTGTTTCATCGTCTATGTTAAGGTCCAAGGGATACAGAAGACCTGCAGTGGCGCATCGGAATCAAACGCAAGACTCCCAGGAAAGTTCCACCCACAGACTATTTGATGCATTACTCCCCCTTGACAGAAGAGGGCATTGTGCCTTTTGTACTCAATCCCGATGCAATCTCTGTGTTTCATTGTCAATGTAAAGGTCCAAGGGTTACAGAAAACCTGCAGTGGTGCATCAGAATCTAATACTAGACCCAAAGGAATGATTCAATCACAGACTGTAGAGACGTTAATCCCCCTGGACAGAAGTTGGCATGGTGCCTTTTGTATTCAGCCCAAATGCAATTTCTGTGTTTCATCGTCAATGTAAAGGTCCAAGAGTTACAGAAAGCATGAAGTTGTGCATCGAAATCAAACACTGGACTCCCAGGAATGTTTCAATCAGAGACTGTTTGAGGCGATACTGCCCCTAGTCAGATGTCGACAATGTGCATTTTGTATTGAATCCCGATGCAATTTCTGTGTTTTATCGTGTATGGAATGGGCCACGTTTTACGGGAAACTAGCAGTGGTGCATCGTAAACCGGAAACTGATGCTGGACTCCAAAGAATGTCTCAATCACACACTGTTTGAGGCGTTACGGCCCCCCCCCCCCCGCCCGCCCCCCTGGACAGAAGTTGGCTTTGTTCCCTCTGTACGCAATCTCGATGACATTTCTGTGTTTCATCGCCAATGTAAACGTCACACGGTTACAGCAAACCTGCAGTGGTGCATCGAAATCTAATACAGGACTCCCAGGGAAGTTTCACTCACAGACTCTTTGAGGCGTTGCTCCCCCTGGACAGAAGTCGATAATGTGCATTTTGTATTGAATCCCGATGCAATTTGTGTAATTCATCGTGTATGTAAACGGCCAAGTTTTACAGAAAACCTGCAGTGGTGCTTTGTAAACTAATACTGGACTCACAGTATTTTTCAGATTGTTTGAACCCTTACTCCTTCTGGACAGAAGTCGTCATTGCTTCTCTTCTAATCAATCCCAATGCAGTTTCTGTGTTTCATCGTCATTGTGAAGGTCCAAGCGTTTAAGAAAACCTGCAGTGGTGCATCTGAAAGTAATACTGGACTGCCAGGAACGTTTGTCACAAACTGTTTGGGGCGTTAATCCCCCTGGACAGAAGACGGCATTGCTCCTCCTCTATTCAGTCCCGATGCAATCTCTGTGTTTCATCGTCAATGTAAATGTACGACGGTTACAAAAATCCTGAAGTATCGCATCGGAAACTAATACTGGACTCCTAGGAAAGTTTCAATCACAGACAGATTGAGATGTTACTCCAACAGGGCAGATGTCGGCATTGTTCCTCTTGTATTCTTTCCCGTATCAATTTGTGTGTTTCATCGTCAATTTGAATGCCCAAGGGTTACAGGAAACCGGAACTGGTGCATCGGAATCTAATATTGGACTCCCAGGAATGCTACAAAATCAGACTGTTTGAGGCATTACTCCCACTGGACAGAATTCGGTAGTATGCCTTTTGTATTCAATCCCGATGCAATCTCTGTGTTTCATCGTTAATGTAAATGTCCGAGGGTTACAGTGAACCTCTAGTTGTGCATCGAAATCTATTATTGGATTCCCATGAAAGGTTCAAACCACAGACTGTTTGAAGCCTTACTCCCCCTCGAAAGAAGTCGTCACTGTTCCTCTTGTATTCAATCCCAATGCAATTTCTATGTTTCATCGGCAAAGTATAGGTCCAAAGGTTACAGTGAGCGTCCAGTCGTGTATCGAAATCTATTACTGGGTTCCCATGAAAGGTTCAAACCACAGACTGTTTGAAGCCTTACTCCCCCTCGACAGAAGTCGTCATTGTTCCTCTTGTATTCAATCCCGATGCAATTTCTGTGTTTCATCGTCAATGGGAAGGTCCAAGGGTTACAGAAAGCCTCAGTGTTGCATCAGAATGTAATACTGGAGTACCAGGAAAGTTTCAATGCAGATAGTTTGAAGCATTAGTCCCCCTTGACAGAGGTCGCCATTGTTCCTCTTGTATTGTATCCCGATTCAATTTCTGTATTTCATTGTCAATGTGACAGTCCAAGGGTTACAGGAAGCCTGCAGTGGTGCATCGGAAACTAATACCGGACAGCCAGCAAAGTTTCAGTCACAGACTGTTTGAGGCGTTACTCCCACCTGGACAAAAGTCGGCATTATTTCTCTTGAATTCAATCCCTATGCAATTACTGTGTTTCATCGTCAATGTGAATGTCCAAGAGTTACAGAAAACATGCAGTGGTGCAGCGGAAACTAACACTGGACTCCCAGGAAAGTTTCAGTCACAGACTGTTTGAGGCGTTACTCCCCTGGACAAAAGTCGTCATTGTTCCTCGTGTATACCATCCCGATGCAAGATCCGTGTTTCATAATCATTGTTAAGGTCGAAGGGTTACAGAAAACTTGCAGTGGTGCATCGGAAACGAATATTGGACTCCCAAGAAAGTTTCAATCACAGGCTGTTTGAGGCGTTACTCCCCCTGGGCAGAAGTTGACATTGTTCCTCTTGTATTCAATCCCGATCCAATTTCTATGTTTCATCGGCAGTGTAAACGTCCAAGTGTTACAATGAGCATCCAGTCGTATATCGGAATCTAGTAATGGATTCACATCAAAGGTATTTCTATGTTTCATCGTCAATGTAAAGATCCAAGAATTACAGTTAGCCTCCACCCGTGGATTGGTAAATGTTACTGGATTCCCAAGAAAGGTCCAAACCACAGACTGAAGCCTTACTACCCTGGACAGAAGTCGTCATTGTTCCTCTTGTAGTCAATCCCGATGGAATTTCTGTGTTTCATCCTCAATGTGAAAGTCCATGAGTTACAGAAATCCTGCAGATTTGCATCGGAAACAAATACTGTACTCCCACGACAGGTTCAATCACAAACTCTTTGAGGCGTTACGCCCCCTCTACAGAAGTCGTCATTTTTCCTCTTGTTTTCAATCCCGAAGCAATTTTTGTAATTCACCGTCAATGTGAGGGTCCAAGGTTTACAGAAAACCTGTAGTGATGCATCGGAAGCCACTACTGGACTCCCAGGAAAGTTACAATTACAGATTGTTTGAGTCGTTACAGTCAGTCGTTACAGTGAGTCTCGAGACGTGTATCGGAATATGCTACTGGATTTCCATGAAAGTATATATACGAAGATAGTAACTTGTTCTCGAAAGAAGAGTTACTGTTGAGGACCGTGCTGCTTTTCCCTGGAATAAATGATGACTAACTGAAAACCTCAGCTACCGACAGGTGTTGTTGATATACCTCGATGTGGACAGCTGAAAATGTGTGCCCCGATCGGGACTCGAACTCGGGATCTCCTGCCTACAGGGAAGACGCTCTACCCATCTGAGCCACCGATGTCACAGATGAAAAGCGCGACTGCAGGGCCTTGTCCCTTGCAAGCTTTCCGTGAGACTCACATTCCCAACTGTCCACAATACTACATATGTATTGTACCTAATAGACATTTGCCCACCCACTCATTACTCGCCCACGCTGTAGCGATTCCCGTAAGAGTTTGGCCAATCTGTGCGCATTGTTCCTCTTGTATTCAATCCCGATGCAATTTCTGTGTTTCATCGTCAATATAAAGATCCAAGGGTTCCAGTGTGGTTCCAGTCGTGTATCGGAATTTATTACAGGATTCCCATGAAAGGTTCAAACCATAGACTGTCTGAAGCTTTACTCCCCCTGGATAGAAGTCATAATTGTTCCTGTTGTATTCAACCCGACGGAATTTCTGTGTTTCATTGTCAATGTGGAGGTCCGAGGGATACAGAAAACCTGCAGTGGTGCATCGGAAACAAATACTGGACTCCCAGGTGAGTTTCAATAACAAACTGTTTGAGGCGTTACGCCCCCTGGACAGAAGTCGTCATTGTTCCTCTTGTTTTCAATCCCGAAGCAAATTCTGTGTTTCATCGTCAATGTGAAGGTCCAAGAAAGGTTCAGAAGCACAGTCTGTTCGAAGCATTCCCCCTTAAGAACAGAAGTGGGCCTTGTGCATTTTGTGTTCAATCCTGATGCAATTTCTGTACTTCATCGTCATTGTGAAGGTCCAAGAGTTACAGTGAGCTAGTATTGGTACATCGGAATCTACTACTGGACTCCCAGGAATGGTTCCAAGCACAGACCGTTTGAAGCGTTACTCCTTCTGGACAGAAGTCGGCAATGTGTCTTTTGTATTCAATTCCGATGCAATTTCTGTGTTTCATCGTCAGTGTGAAGGACCAAGGGTTACAGTAAACCTGCAGTGGTGCATCGAAATCTAGTACTGGACTGGCAGGAAATGTTCAAAAGCAGAGAATCTTTGAAGCGTTACGTCCCCTGGACAGAAGTCGGCATTGTGCCTTTTGTATTCAATAACAATGCAGTTCGTGTGTTTCATCGTCAATGTGAAGGTCCAAGGGTTGCAGAAAACCTGCAGTGGTGTATCGGAAGCTGATGCTGGATTACCAGGAAAGTTTCAGTCAAAGACTGTTTGAGGCGATACACCCTCTGAACAGAAGTCGTCATTGTTCCTCTTGTATTCAATCCCGATGCAATATCTGTGTTTCGTCATCAATGTTAAGGTCGCAGGGGTACAGAAAAACAGCAGTGGTGCATTGTAAACTAATAGTGGACTTCCAGGAATCTTTTAACCCAGATAACCCTGACGTCCTTCTGGAAGGACGGCGTTACTCACTGTTGAAATTATTTATTTTTGCGAATAACGCATTATGGCAACGGACTGTGACGCATTGTTATATGAAGTAGGCAGAGCCAGTTGCGCGCTGCGACAGTCAGTTTGACGGTGTCGTTAATAGTGAGTGAGAAACTGTGTCTTGAAAATAGGGCCGATTTTACCATGGACGAACTGACTGAACTCGTCATCGATGGGTATGTATATTTTCTTTCACATTGCGTCAATAATTCTGAAACTTGTCATATAATATCTTAAAGAATTAACCTATATTATTTATGGGCTTATATTACGATTGAAAGTTTTCGTCAGTTGTAATTCAATTATGTTTCCAACCGTCCTTCCAGAAGGACGTCAGGATAATATGTTGTCATTTTGTATTCACAGACAACGAAGTACACTGATGGAACTTTTGGACATGTTAGACTCAAAAAATGAAGAAATAGCTAACACTGGTGTGAATGTAACATTACACCCTCCTCTAAATTTAACTGATGACGTAACAGATGAAGATTCTGGTGCTGAAGAAAATCCAAGTGTAGATAAATTACCAGCAAGTCAGCTCAATGCTACTGCGCTTTGTGATTTGGAAATATTTACCAAAGGTAATGCTGTGAATGCAAAAAGGAAACAATCCTTCACCTCTGATGTTGTTCCAGGACCCTCCAGCAGTACAAAAACAGCAACAATAATAACAACAACCACAAACAAACCAGCAAGGCTATCGAAGAATAAAGTTCTAAACCTCAAGAAATATAACTGGAAAAGTGGTGAAATTGTTAATCCAACACCTGTATGGCCTCTAATGTTCACAGTTGGAATGAAGAAAGGGCGAACACAACTTGAATATTTCCAACAGTTTTTTGATAACGAAGTGCTTCTAATGATGGTCACATGCACAAATCCGTAAGCAGCCAAGAGAAATAGACTAGGTGATTGTTCAGAAGATGAGATGTTGGTGTTTATTGCAATATTTCTGCTAAGTGGATATGTAACAGTGTCACGCAGAAAGATGTACTGACAATCAGATAAAGACAGTCACAACGACCTCGTAACAAATGCCATGTCCAGAGATCGATTTGACTTCATCTTTTCCAATTTGCATGTATGCAACAATGACAATTTAGATAAATCAGACCGCTTTGGGAAAATCCGCCCATTACTGTGTATGCTGAATGATAGGTTCAAACAATTTGCCTCACGTGCGGCATCATTCTGTCGATTAATCGATGGTCCCACACTTCGGAAATCGCGGGAGCAAACAATTCATAAAAAGGAAATCAATCCGACACGGATTCAAATTTTGGTGTGGAGGCACAAGTGGTGGCTCGAACCCTACCAAGGAGCTGGCACGTGTAGTAAGGATTATGAAAGGAAAGGAATGGGGTACGGTGTGGTAATGACTTTTGTTGACCAGTTACTTCCACGTGCTCCATATCGAATATACCTTGATAACCTCTTCACCAGCGTTGAACTTCTACATGACCTAAATGAGAGGGGCGTGGAAGTAACAGGAACAATAAGAGGAAACAGAGTTAAGAATTGTACTCTATCACCTGTAGAAAAAATGATAAAAGAAAATAGAGGATCATATGAAGTTTGTTCTGACTCAGCATCCGGGATTTCCATTGTATGTTGGAATGATAACAATGTTGTTACTGTAGCCACCAACTTTGACAGAGTGCAACCACTACGCTCTGTAGCAAGACTTTCCAGGGACCAAAAGAAAAAGATTAGCGTGCATCAACCTAACTTATTACACTCCTACAATACTCATATGGGAGGCATAGATCGAGCTGACCACAATGTATCCCTATATAGATGCTCTATGAGAGAGAAAAAGTGGTATATCCCGATCATGGCACATTTTATAGACATTGCAGAGCAAAATGCCTTGGATCTTTACAAGCACAACGAAGAACCCATAGATCATCTGACATTTCGTCGTTGAATTGTCACTGCAATTCTTGAAAGTCACAAAAGAGTCACTACCAGCAGAGGACGTCCTAGTAAGAGGGCAAAATTACATTATAGATTTGATGGAAGAGAACATTATGTTGCTGCAATACCAACGGATGAGGTAACAAAAAAGAAGAAGCAGCTGAAATGTCGAAGTTGATACTAAAAAACTACTACTATGTGCATAAAATGTGATGAACCACTTCATGTTTGTTGCTTTTTGTCTTATCATACTAGTGCATAAAATATGTGTATAGGATATTTTCTTTGTTTTTTACATTTGTTAGTTGTTTTAGCTTCTAATTCAAATTTATTTATGTTTATTTGAAAGTATAAAACCCGAAACAAGTTAATTGCGCAATGTCATATACTTTAAAAACTTGTTCCCTTATTGTCCTGACATCCTTCTGGACGGACGCCCATTTTTGGAAATACTAAATAAAAATAAATACTCAAAATTCTTTTTACTTTCTCCCTGACAACCCTCTGAATGAATGTAGATTAGATATAACTCAATTTTGAAAATAAAAAATCAGGTCTATCTATCTTAAGTCTGCATTTAATTCCGATGCAATTTCTGTGTTTCATCGTCAATGGGAAGGTCCAAGGGATACAGTAAACCTGAAGTGTAGCATCGGAATCTAAAACTGGTCTCACAGGAAAGGCTCAAACATAGACGGTAAGAAGACTGAGTGTTCTTGTAACAAAGTGGGCATTGTGACTTTTGTATTTAATTCGGAAGCAATTTCACTGTTTGATCGTCAATGTGAAGGTCCAAGGGATACAGTAAACCTGCAATTGTGCGTCGGAATCTAAAACTGGTGACACAGGAAAGGCACAAATCATAGACACTAAGAAAAGTCAGTCTTCTTGTACTTAAGTCGGTATTGTGCATTTTGTAATTATTTCCGATGCAATTTCTATGTTTCATCGTCAATGTGAAGGTCCAAGGGATACAGGAAACCGGAAGTGTAACATCGGAATCTAAAACTGGTCTCACAGGAAAGGGTCAAACATAGATGGTAAGAAGACTGAGTCTTCTTGTAACAAAGTGGGCATTGTGCCTTTTGTATTTCATTCCGATGCAATCTTTCTGTTTCATCGTCAAAGTGTAGGTACAAGTTATACAGTAAACCTGCAGTTGTGCGTCGGAATCTAAATCTGGTGGCTCAGGAAAGGCTCAGATCTAAGACACTAATAAAAGACAGTCTTCTTGTACTTAAGTCGGCATTGTGCCTTTTGTATTTAATTCCTATGCAACTTTTGTGTTTCATCGTCCAAATGTAGGTCCAAGGGATACAGCAAACCTGCAGTTGTGCTTCGAAACCTAATACTGGTGACATAGGAAAGGCTCAAATCATAGACACTAAGAAGAGGCAGTCTTCTTGTTCTTAAGTCGGCATTGTGCTTTTTGTATTTAAATCCGATGCAATTTATGGGTTTCGTCGTCAAAGTGTAGATCCAAAGGATACAGTAAACCTGCAGTTGTGCATCGGAATCTAAAACTGGTGACACAGGATAGGCTCAAAATATTGACACTAAGAAAAGTCAGTCTTCTTGTTCTTAAGTCGGCATTGTGCCTTTTGTATTAAATTCCGATGCAATTTTTGTGTTTCATCGTCAAAGTGTAGGTCCAAAGGATACAGAAAACCTGAAGTGAGGCATCGGATCTATAACCGGTGACACAGGAAAGGCTCAAAACGTAGACACTAAGAAAAGTCAGCCTTCTTGTACGTAAGTCGGCATTGTGCCTTTAGTATTACATTCCGATGCAATTTTTGTATTTCATCGTCAAAGTGTAGGTCCAAGGGATACAGTAAACTGGCAGTTGTGCATCGGAACCTAAAACTGGTGACACAGGAAATAATCAGAACTTAGACACTAAGAAAAGACAGTGTTCTTGTACTTAATTCGGCATTGTGCTTTTGCATTTTAATTCCCATGCAACTTTTGTGTTTTATCGTCAAAGTGTAGGTCCAAGGGACACAGTAAACCTGCAGTTGAGCATCGGAATCTACAACTGCAGACAAAGGAAAAGCTCAAAACTTAGACACTGTGTAAAGTCAGTCGTCTTGTACTTAAGTCGGCATTCTGACTTTTGAATTTAATTCCGATGTAATTTATGAGTTTCATCGTCAAAGTGTTGGTCCAACGGAAACAGGAAACCTGAAGTGCAGCATCGGAACTATAACTGGTGACACAGGAAAGGCTCAAATCATAGACACTAAGAAAAGTCAGTCTTCTTGTACATAAGTCGGCATTGTGACTTTAGTATTTAATTCCGAAGCAATTTTTGCGTTACATCGTCAAAATGAAGGTCCAAGAGATACACTAAACCTGCAGTTGTGCATCGGAATCTAAAACTAGTGCCTCAGAAACGGCTATAATCATAGACAGTAGGAAGACTCACTCATCTTGTACTTAAGCCTGCATTGTGCCTTTTGTATTTACTTCCGATGCAATTTCTGTGTTTCATCGTCAATGTGAAGGTCCGAGGGATACAAAATAACTGCACTCGTGCATCGGAATCTAAAACTGGTGACACAGGATATGCTCAAAACATAGACACTAAGAAAAGTCAGTCTTCTTGCACTCAAGTCGGCATTGGGCCTTTTCAATTTAATTCCAATGCAATTTCTGTGTTTCATCGTTAATGTGAGGCTCCAAGGGATACAGTAAACCTGAAGTGAAGCATCGGAATCCAAAACAGGTCTCACAGGAAAGGCTCAAAGCATAGTTGGTAAGAAGACTCAGTCTTCTTGTACTTAAGTCGGCATTGTGCCTTTTGTATTTATTTCCGATGCAGTCTTTGTGTTTGATCGTCAAAGTGAAGGTCAAAGGGGTACAGTAAACCTGAAGTGAAGCATTGGCATCTAAAACTGGTCTCACAGGAAGGGCTCCAACATAGACGGTAAGAAGACTCAGCCACCTTGTACTTAAGTCGGCATTGTGCCCTTTGTATTTAATTCCGATGCAATTTCTTTGTTTCATAGTCAAAGTAAATGTCCAAGGGATACAGTAATCGTGAAGTGAAGCATCGGAATCTAAACTCGTCCCACAGTAAAGGTTGGAAGAATAGACACTATGAAAAGTTAGTCTTTTTGTACTTAAGTCGGCAGTGTGGCTTTTATATTTCATTTCGATGCAATTATGGTGTTTCATCGTCAAAGGAAAGGTCCATGGGATACAGTAAACGAGGAAGTGAAGCATTGGAAACCAAAACTGGTGACACAGGAAAGGCTCAAGACATAGACACTAAGAGAAGTCAGTGTTCCTGTACATAAGTCGGCATTGTGCCTTTTGTATTTAATTCCGATGCAATATTTGTGTTTCATCGTCAATGAGAAGGTCAAAGGGATTCTGTAAACTTGAAGTGATGCATCGTAATCTAAAACTGGTCTCACAGGAAAGGCTCAAACCATAGACGGTAAGAAGACTCAGTCATCTTGTCCTTAAGTCGGCATTGTGCCTTTTATATTTAATTCCCATGCAATTTCTGTGTTTTGAACGTCAGAGTGATTGTCCAAGGGATACAGTAACACTAAAGTGAAGCATCGGAATCTAAAACTGTTCTCACAGGAAAGATTCAAAATATAGACATAAAGAAAAATCAGTCTTCTTGTACTTAAGTCGGCATTGTGCAATTCGTATTTAATTCCGATGCAATTTCTGTGTATCATCGTATCCAAGGGATACCGTAAACCAGAAGTGAGGCATCGGAATCTAAAACTGGTCTTACAGGAAAGGTTCAAATAATAGACGCTAAGAAAAGTCAGCCTTCTTGTACTTAAGTCGCATTGTGGCTTTTACATTTAATTCCGATGCAATTTTAGTGTTTCATCGTCAAAGTGAAAGTCCAAGGGATACAGTAAACCTGAAGTGAAACGTCGGAATATAAAACTGATGTCACAGGGAAGGCTCAAAACGTAGACAGTAAGAAGACTCAGTCTTCTTGTACTGAAGTGGGCATTGTGCATTTTGTATTTAATTCCGATGCAATTTCTGTGTTTGATCGTATCCAAGGGATACAGTAAACCTGAAGTGACGCATCGGAATCTAAAACTGGTCTCGCAGGAAAGGTTCAAATAATAGACACTAAGAAAATTCAGTCTTCTTGCACTTAAGTCGGCATTGTGGCTTTTATATTTAACTCCGATGCAATTTTAGTGTTTCATCGTCAAAGTGAACGTCCAAGGGATACAATAAACCTGAAGGGAAGCATCGGAATCTAAAACTGATCTCACAGTTAAGGCTCAAAGCATAGACAGTAAGAAGACTCAGTCTTCTTGTACCTAAGTCGGCATTGTTCCTTTTGTATTTAATTCCGATGCAATTTCTGTGTTGCATCGTCAATGTAAAGGTCCCAGGGATACAGAATAACTGCCGTTATCCATCGGAATGTAAAGCAAGTGACACGGGAAAGGCTCAAATCATAGACACTAAGAAAAGTAAGTCTCTTGTACTTAAGCCGGCATTGTGCCTCTTCTACTTAATTCCGATGCAATTTCTCTGTTTCATCGTCAATGGTAGGGCCCAAGGGATACAGTAAACCTGAATTGAAGCATCGGAATCTAAAACTGGCCTCACAGGAAAGGGTCAAAACATAGACGGTAAGAGGACCCAGTCTTCTTCTTCTTAAGTCTGCATTGTGCAATTTGTATTTAATTCCAATGCAATTTCTGCTTTTCATCGTCAATGTGAAGGTCCCGGGGATACAGTAAATCTGCAGTTGTGCATCGAAATGTAAAACTGGTGCACAGGAAAGGCTCAAAACAACGACACTAAGAAAAGACAGTCTTCTTGTACGTCAGTCGGAATTGTGCCTTTTGTATTTAATTCCGATGGAATTTTTGTGTTTCATCGTCAAAGTGAAGGTCCAAATGATACAGTAAACCTGAACTGAAGCTTCGGAATCTAAAACTGGTCTCACAGGGAAGGCTCAAAGCATAGACGGTAAGAAGACTCAGTCATCTTGTACTTAAGTCGGCATTGTGCCTTTTGTATTTAATTCAGGTGGAATTTTTGAGTTTCATCGTCAAAGTAAAGGTCCAAGGGATACAGTGAACATGAAGTGAAGCATCGGAATCCAAAACCGTCCTCACAGGAAAGGCTCACAACATAGACGGTAAGAAGGCTCAGACTTCCTGTACTTAAGTAGACATTGTGCCTTTTGTATTTAATTCCGATGCAATTTTTGTGTTTCATCATAATGTGAAGATCCAAGGGATACAGTAAACTTGGAATGGCTCAAAACATAGACACTAAGAAACATCAGTCTTCTTGTACGTCAGTCGGAATTGTGCCTTAAATAATTAATTCCGATGCAATTTTGTGTTTCATCGTCAAAGTGAAGGTCCAAGGGATACAGTAAACCTGAAGTGCAGAATCGGAATCTAAAACTGGTCTCACAGGAAAGTCTCAAAGCATAGACGGTAGGAAGACTCAGTCATCTTGTACTTAAGGCGGCATTGTGCCTTTTGTATTTATTCCAATGCAATCTCTGTGTTTCAACGTCGAAGTGAATGTCCAAGGCATACAGTAACCCTGAAGTGAAGAAACGGAAAGTAAAACCAGTCTCTCAGGAAAGGTTCAAAACATAGACACTATGAAAAAACAGTCTTCTTGTACTTAAGCCGGCATTGTGCATTTTGTAGTTAATTCCGATGCAATTTTTGTGTTTTTTCGTCAAAGTTAAGGTCCAAGGCATACAGTAAAGCTGAAGTGAACCATCGCAATCTAAAACTGGTCTCATAGGGAAGGTTCAAAACATAGACAGTAAGAAGACTCAGTCTACTTGTGTGTAAGATGGCATTGTGCCTTTTGTATTTAATTCCGACGCAATTTCTGTTTTCCATCGTCAATGTAAGGGTCCAAGGGATACAAAAAACCTGCCGTTGTGTATCGGAATCTAAAACTGTGACACAGGAAATGATCAAAACATAGACACTAAGAAATGTCAGTCTTCTTGCACTTAAGTCGGCATTGTGCCTTTTGTATTTGATTCCGATGCTATTGCAGTGTTTCATCGTCAATGTGAAGGGCCAAGGGATACATAGAAACTGAAGTAACGCATCGGAATCTAAAACTGGTCTCACAGGAGAGGCTCAAAACATAAACGGTAAGAGGACTCAGTCTTCTTTTACTTAAGTCGGCATTGATCCTTTTGTATTTAATTCCGATGCAATTTTTGTGTTGCATCGTCAATGTGAAGGTCCAAGGGATACAGAATAACTGCAGTAATGCATCGGAATGAAATGCAGGTGACACGGGAAAGGCTCAAATCATAGACACTAAGAAATGTCAGTCCCTTGTACTTAAGCCGGCATTGTGCCTCTTGTATTTAATTTCGACGCAATTTCTGTGTTTCATCGTCAATGTTAAGGTCCAAGGCATACAGTAAACCTGACTTGAAGCATCGGATTCTAAAACTGGCCTCACAGGAAAGGCCCAAAACGTAGACGGTAAGAGGACACAGTCTTCTTGTACTTAAGACGGCATTGTGCATTTTGTATTTACTTCCAATGCAATTTCTGTGTATCATCGTCAATGTATAGGTCCAAGGGATACAGTAAACCCGAAGTAAAGCATCGGAATCTAAAACTGTTCTCACAGGAAAGGCTCAAAGCATAGACGGTAAGAAGACTCAATCTTCTAGGACTTAAGTCGGCATTGTGAATTTGTTTTTAATTCCGATGCAATTTCAGTGTTTCATCGTCAAAGTTAATGTCCAAGTGGACAATAAACCTGAAGTGAAGCATCGGAATCTAAAACTGGTCTCATAGGGAAGGCTCAAATCATAGACAGTAAGATGACTCAATCTTGTTGTACTTAAGTCGGCTTTGTGCCTTTTGCATTTAATGCCGATGCCATTTCTGTGTTGCATCGTCAATGTGAAGGTTAAAGGGATACAGAAAAACTGCAGTTATGCATCGGAATGTAAAACGGGTGACACGGGAAAGGCTCAAAACATACACACTAAGAAAAATCAGTCTTCTTGTACTTAAGCTGGAATTGTGTCTGTTGTATTTAATTCCGATGCAATTTTTGTGTTTCACGTTCAAAGTGATGGTCCAAGGGATACAGTAAACCTGAATTGAAGCATCGTAATCTAAAAGTGGTCTCACAAGAAAGTCGCAATACATAGACACTAAGAAACGCCAGTCTTCTTGTACTTTAGTCGGCATTGTGCATTATGAATCTGATTCCGATGCAAATTTTGTTTTTTATCGTCAAAGAGAAGGTCCAAGGGATACAGTAAACCTGAAGTGAAGCATCGTAATCTAAAACTGGTCCATAGGAAAGGCTCAAAGCTTAGACGGTAAGAAGACCCACTCATCATGTACTTAAGTCGGCATTGTGCCTTTTGGATTTAATTCCGATGCAATTTCTGTGTTGCATCGTCAATATGAAGGTCCAAGGATACAGAAAAGCTGCAGCTGCGCATCGAAATGAAAAACAGGTGACACCGGAAATTCTCAAAACATAGACACTAAGAAAAGTCAGTCTCTTGTACTTAAGTCGGCATTGTGCCTTTTGTATTTAATGCCGATGCAACTTCTCTGTTTCATCGTCTATCTGAAGGTCAAAGGGATACAGTAAACCTGAAGTGAAGCATGGGAATCTAAATCTGGTCTCACAGGATAGGCCCAAATCATAGACACTAAGGAAAGTCAGTCTTCTTGTGCTTCAGATGACATTGTGACTTTCGTATTTAATTCCCATGCAATTTCTGTGTTTCATCGTCAACATGATGGTCCAAGGGATACAGCAAATCAGCAGTTGAGCATCGGAATCTAAAACTGGTGACTCAGGAAAGGCTCAAAACAATGACACTAAGAAAGGTAAGTCTTCTTGTACTTAAGTCGGCATTGTGCATTTTGTATTTAATTCCGATGCAATTTTTGTGTTTCATCGTCAATATGAAGGGCCAAGGGGTACAGTAATCTTGAAGTGAAGCATCGTAATCTAAAACTGGTCTCACAGGAATGGATCAAAACATGGACCGTAAGAAGACTCAGTCAACTTGTACATAACTCGGCATTGTGCCTTTTGTATTTAATTCCGATGCAACTATGGTGTCTCATCGTCAAAGTGCAGGTCCAAGGGATACAGTAAACGAGGGAGTGATGCTTCGGAATGTAAAACTGGTGACACAGGAAAGGCTCAAAGGATAGAAACTAAGAAAAGTCAGTCTACTTGCACTTAAGTGGGCAATGTGCTTTTGAATATAATTCCGATGCAATTTCTGTGTTTCATCGTCAATGTGAAGGTCCAAGTGATACAAAAAAATTGAAGTGAAGCATCGGAATATAATACTGGTCTCACAGGATAGGCTCAAATCATAGACAATAAGAAAAATCAGGTTTCTTGTTCCTAAGTCGGCATTGTGCATTTTGTATTTAATTCCGATGCAATATTTGCGTTTTATCGTCAAAGAGAAGGGCCAAGAGATACAGTAAACCTGAAGTGAAGAATCGGAATCTGAAACTGGTCCACAGGGTAATCTCAAATCATAGACAGTAAGAAGACTCAGGCTTCTTGTACTTATGCCGGCGTTGTGCATTTTGAAATTAATTCCGATGCAATTTCTGTGTTTCGTCGTCAATGTTAAGGTCCCAGGGATACAAAAAAACTGCAGTTGTGCATCTGAATCTAAAACTGGTGACACAGGAAATGGTCAAAACAACGATACTAAGAAAGGTCAGTCTTCTTGTTCTTAAGTCGGCATTGTGCCTTTTGTATTTAATTCAGATGCAATTTATGTGTTTCATCGTAAATTTGAAGGTCCAAGGGATACAGTAAATCTGCGGTTGTGCATCGAAATCTAGAAACTGGTGACACAGGAAAGGCTCAAAACAACGACACTAAGAATGGTCAGTCTTCTTGTACTTAAGTCGGCCTTGTGCCTTTTGTATTTAATTCCGATGCAATTATTGTGTTTCATCGTCGAAGTGAAGATACAAGGGATACGGAAAACCTAAAGTGTAGAGTCAGAATTTGAAACAGGTCTCACAGGAAAGGCTCTAAATATAGACACTAAGAGACGACAGTCTTCTTGAACCTAGCTCGGCATTGTGCCTTTTGTCTTTCAATCCGATGCAATTATTGTGTTTCATCGTCAAAGTGAAGGTCCAAGGGATACAGTAAACCTGAAGTGAAGCATCGGAATCTCAAACTGGTCTCACAGGAAAGGCTCAAAGTATAGACGGTAAGAAGACTCAGTCTACTTGTACTTGAGTCAGCATTGTGCTATTTGTATCTAATTCCGATGCAATTTTTGTGTTTCATCGTCAAAGTGAAGGTCCAAGGGATACAGTTAACATGAAGTGAAGCATCAGAATCTAAAACTGGTCTGACAGGGAAGGCTCAAAGCATAGACAGTAAGAAGACTCAGTCTTCTTGTACTTAAGTCGGCATTATGCCTTTTGTATTTAATTCCGATGCAGTTTTTGTGCATCATCGTCAATATGAAGGTCCGAGGGATACAGTAAATCTGCACTTGCGCATCGTAATCTAAAACTGGTGACACAGGAAAGGCCCAAAGCAACGACACTAAAAAAAGTCAGTTTTCTTGCACTTAATTCGGCATTGTGCCTTTTGTATTAAATTCGATGCAATTTTGATACTTCATCGTCAAAGTGAATGTCCAAGGATTACAGTAAACGAGGAAGTGATGCATCGGAATCCAAAACTGGTGACAAAGGAAAGGCTCAAAGCATAGACACCAAGAATAGTCAGTGTTCTTGTACTTATATTGGCATTGTGCCTATCGTATTTAATTCCTATGCAATTTTTGTGTTTCATCGTCAAAGTGAAGGTCCAAGGGATACAGTTAACCTGAAGTGAAGCATCAGAATCTACAACTGGTCTCACAGGAAAGGCTCAAAACATAATCGGTAAGATGACTCAGTCTACTTGTAGTTAAGTCGGCATTGTGCCTTTAGTATTTAATTACGATGCAATTTCTGTGTTTCATCGTCAAAGTGAATGTGCAAGGGAAACTGTAAACGAGGAAGTGAAGCATCGGAATCTAAAACTGGTGACACAGGAGAGGCTCAAAACATAGACACTAAGAAAATTCTGTGTTCTTGTACTTATGTCGGCATTGCGCCTTTCGTATTTAATTCCGATGCAATTTTTGTGTTTCATCGCCAAAGTGAAGGTCGAAGGGATACAGTAGACCTGATGCGATGCATCGTAATCTAAAACTGGTCCCAGAGGAAAGGCTCATATCATAGACGGTAAGAGGACTTAGTCATCTTGTACTTAAGTCGTCATTGTGCCTTTTGTACTTAATTCCGATGCAATTTCTGTGTTTCAACGTCAATTTGATGGTACAAGGGATAAAGAAAAACTGCAGTTGTGCATCGGTATCTTAAACTGGTGACACATGAAGGGCTCAAATCATAGACAGTATGAAAAGTCAGTCTTCTTGTACATAAGTCGGCATTGTGCCTTTTGTATTTAATTCCGATGCAATTTTTGTGTTTCATCGTCAAAGTGAAGGTCCAAGGGATACCGTAAACCTGAAGTGAAGCATCGTAATCTAAATCTGGTCTCACAGGAAAGGTTCAAATCATAGACACTAAGAAAATACAGTCTTCTTGTACTTAATCGGCATTGTGCATTTTGTATCTAATTCCGATGCAATCTTTGTGTTTCATCGTCTAAGTGAAGGTCCTAGGGATACATTAAACCCGAAGTGAAGCATCGGATTCTAAAACTGGTCTCCCAGGGAAGGCTCAAGTCATAGACAGTAAGAAGACTCAGTCTTCTTACACTTAAGTCGGCGTTGTGCCTTTTGTATTTAATTCCGATGCAAATTCTGTGTGTCATCGTCAATGTGAAGGTCCAAGGGATACAGTAAAACTGCAGTTGTGCTTCGGAATCTAAAACTGGTGACACAGGAAATGCTCAAAACAACGACACCAAGAAAAGTCAGTCTTTTGGTACTTAAGTCGGCATTGGGGCTTTTGTATTTAGTTCCGATGCAATTTTTGTGTTTAATCGTCAAAGTGAAGATCTAAGTGATACAATAAACCTGAAGTGTAGAATCGGAATCTAAAACTGGTCTCACAGGGTAGGCTCAAAACATAGACGGTAAGAAGACTCAGTCTTCTTGTACGTAAGACGGCATTGTGCCTTTTGTATTTAATGCCGATGCAATTACTGCGTTTCATCGTCAATGTGAAGGTCAAAGGTTTACAGAAAAACTGCAGTTGTGCATCGGAATCTAAAACTGGTGACACAGGAAGGGCAGAAAGCATAGACATTTAGGTAAGTCAGTCTTCTTGTACTTAAGCCGGCACTGTGCCATCGTCAATGTGAAGGTCGAAGGGATACACTGAACCTGAAGTGAAGATTCGGAATCAAAAACTGGTCTCAGAGGAAAGGTTCAAATCATAAACACTAAGAAAAGTTAAGCTTCTGGTACTTAAGTCGGGTTTGTGCTTTTGTATTTAATTACGATGCAATTTCTGATATTCATCATCAATGTGAAGGTCCAAGGGATACAGTAAACCTCAAGAAAAGCATCGGAATCTAAAACTGGTCCAACAGGAAAGACTCGATACATAGACGGTAACAGGACTCAGTCTTCTTGTACCTAAGTCGGCATTGTGCCTTTTGAATTTAATTCCGATGCGTTTTCTGTGATTCATCGTCAATGTGAAGGTCTAAGGGATACAGTAAATATGCAGTTGGGCTTCGAAATCTAAAATTGGTGACACAGGAAACCCTCAAAAGAACGACACTAAAAGAGTCAGTCATCTTCTACATAAGTCGGCATTGTGCCTTTTGTATTTAACTCCGAGCCAATGTTTGTGATACATCGTCAAAGTGAAGGTCCAAGGGATGCAGTAAACCTGAAGTGAAGCATCGGGATCTAAAACTGGTCTCACAGAAAAGGCTCAAAACATAGATGGTAAGAAGACTCAGTCTTCTAGTAATTATTTAAGCATTGTGCCTTTTGTATTTAATTCCGATGCAATTTCTGTGTTTCATAGTCAAAGCGAATGTCCAAGGGATAGAGTAAACCAGAAGTGAAGCATCGGGATCCAAAACTGTTCTCACAGGAGGGGCTCAAGGCATAGACAGTAAGATGAATCAGTCTTCTAGTACTTAAGTCGGCATTGTGCCTTATGTATGTAATTCCGATGCTATTTCTGAATTTCATCGTCAAAGTGATTGTCCAAGGGATACAGTAAACCTGAAGTGAAGGAACGGAATCTAAAGCTGGTCTCACAGGAAAGGTTCAAATAATAGACACTTAGAAAAGTCAGTCTTCTTGTACTTAAGGCGGCATTGTGGCTTTTATATTTAATTCCGATGCAATTTTTGTGTTTCATTATCAAAGTGAAGGTCCAAGCGATACATTAAACCTGAAGTGAAGCATCGGAAACTATAACTGGTGACACAGGAAAGGCTCAAATCATAAACAGTAAGAAGACTCAGTCTTCTTGTACTTAACTCGACAATGTGCCCGTTTGTATTTAATTCCGAAGCAATTTCGGTGTTTTATCTTCAATGTGAAAGTCCAAGGGATACAGTAAACCTGAAGAGAAGCATCGGAATCTAAAACTGGTCTCACAGGGAAGGCTCAAAACATAGACAGTAAGAAGACTCAGTCTTCTTGTACTTAAGACAGCATTGTTCCTTTTGTATTTAATGCCGATGCGATTACTGCGTTTCACCGTCAATGTGAAGGTCCGAGGCATACAGAAAAACTGCAGTTGTGCATCGGAATCTAAAACTGGTGACACAGGAAGGGCTGAAAACATAGACACTAAGAATAGTCAGTCTCTTGTACTTAAGTAGGCATTGTGCTTTTTGAATTTAATTCCGATGCAATATCTATGTTTCATCGACAATGTGAAGGTCCAAGGGATACAGCAAATATGCAGTTGTGCATCGGAATCTCAAACTGGTGACCCAGGAAAGGCCCAAATCATAGACACTAAGTAAAGTCAGTCCTATTGTACTTAAGTTGCCATTGTGCCTTTTGTAATTAATTCCGTTACATTTCTTGTGTTTCATCGTCAAAGTGAAGGTCCAAGGGATACAGTAAACCAGATGTGAAGCATTGGAATCTAAAACTGGTCTCACAGGGAAGGCTCAAACCATAGACAGTAAGAAGACTCAGTCTACTTGTACTTAAGTCGGCATTGTGCTTTTTGTATTTAATGCCGATGCGATTACTGCGTTTCATCGTCAATGTGAAGGTCCAAGGTATACAGAAAAACTGCAGTTGTGAATCGGAATCTAAAACTGGTGACACAGGAAGGGCTAAAAACATAGACATTTAGGAAAGTCAGTCTTCATGTACTTAAGCCGACATTGTGCCTTTTGTATTTAATTCCGATGCTAATTCTGGGTCTCATCGTCAATCTGAAGCTCCAAGGGATACAGTAAACCTAAAGTGAAGCAACGGAATCTAAAACTGATCTCAGAGGAAAGGCTCAAAACATAGATGGTAAGAAGACTCAGTCAATTTGGACTTAAGTCGGCATTGTGTCTTTTGTATTTCATTCCGATGCAATTTCTGTGTTTCATCGTCAATATGACGGTCCAAGGGACACAGTAAATCTGCCGTTGTGCATCGGAATCTAAAACTGGTGACACAGGAAAGGCTCAAATAACGACACTAAGTAAGGTCAGTCTTCTTGTACTTAAGTCGGCATTGTGCCTGTTGTATTTAATTCTTATGCAATTTTTGGGTTTCATCGTCAGAGTGAAGGTCCAAGGGATACAGTAAACCTGATGTGAAGCTTTGGAAGCTAAAACTGGTCTCACAGGGAAGGCTCAAAACATAGACAGTAAGAAGATTCAGTGTTCTTGTACTTAAGTCGGGATTGTGCCTTTTGTAATAAATTCCGATGCAATATCTATGTTTCATCGTCATTATGAAGGTCCAAGGTATACAGTAAATCTGCAGTTGTGCATCGGAATCTAAAACTGGTGACACAGGAAAGGCGCAAATCATCGGCACTAAGTAAAGTCAGTCTTCTTGTACTTAAGTCGGCATTGTGCATTATGTATTTAATTCCGATGTAATATCTGTGTTACATCGTCAATGTGAAGGCCCAAGGGATACTGTGGACCTGAAGTGATGCATCGGAATCTAAAACTGGTCTCACAGGAATGGTTCAAAGAATAGACACTAAGAAAAGACAGTCTTCTTGTACTTATGTCGGCATTGTGGCATATATATTCTATTCCGGTGCAATTTTTGTGCTTCATCGTCAAAGTGAAGGTCCTAGGGATACAGTAAACCTGAAGTGAAGCATCGGAATCTAATACTGGTCTCGCAGGGAAGGCACAAAACATAGACAGTAAGAAGACTCAGTCTTTTTGTACTTAAGTCAGCATTGTGAAATATGCATTTGATTCCGATGCAATTTCTGCGTTTCACCATCAATGTGAAGATCCAAGGGATACAGAAAATTTGCGGTTGTGCATCGGAATCTAACACTGGTGAAACAGGAAGGGCTCAAACATAGACACTGAGAAAAGTCAGTTTTCTTGTACTTAAGTCGGCCTTGTGTATTTTGTATTTAATTCCGATGCAATGTCTGTGTTTCATCGTCAATGTGAAGGTCCAAGGAATGCAGTAAACCTGAAGTGATGCATCGGAATCTAAATCTGGTCTCAAAGGAAAGGCTCAAAACAAAGTTGGTAAGAAGACTCAGTCATCTTGTACTTATATTGGCATTGTGTCTTTAGTATTTAATTCGGATGCAATTTCTATGTTTCATCGTCTTCATCGTCAATGTGAAGGTCCAAGGGATACAGTAAACCTGAAGTGAAGAATCGGTAACTGAAACTGGTCTCACAGGAATGGGTCAAACATAGACACTAAAAAAAGTTAGACTTCTTGTATTTAAGTCGGCATTGTGCCTTTTGTATTTAATTCCGATGCAATTTTTGTGATTCATCGTCAAAGTGAAGATCCAAAGGATACAGTAAATCTGAAGTGTAGAATCGGAATCTGAAACTGGTCTCACTGGAAAGGCTCGAAACATAGACACCAAGAAACGTCTGTCTTCTTCTACTTAAGTCGGCATTGTACATTTTGTATTTATCTCCGACGCCGTTTTTGTGTTTCATCGTCTAAGTGAAGGTCCAAGGGATACAGTAAACCTGAAGGAAAGCATCAGAATCTGAAACTGGTATCACAGGAAAGGCTCAAAACACAGACACTGAGAAAAGTCAGTCTTCTTGCACTTAAGTCGGCATTGTGCCTTTTGTATTAAATTCCGATGCAATTACTGTGTTTCATTTTCAATGTGAACGTCCAAGGGATACAGTATACCTGCTGTTGTGCGTCGGAATGTATAACTGGTGACACAGGAAATGCTCAAAACATAGACAGTATAAAGAAAAAGTCTTCTTGTACTTAAGTAGTCATTTTGCCCATTGTATTTCATTCCGATGCCATTTATGTGTTTCATCGTCAATGTGAAGGGCAAGCGGATATAGTAAATCTGCAGTTGTGCATCGGAATGTAAAGCAGGTGACAGAGGATAGGCTCCAAACATAGACACTCAGAAAAATTTGTCTTCTTGTACTTAAGTCGGCATTCTGCCTATTGTATTTAATTTAGACGCAATTTCAGTGTTTCATCGTCAATGTGAAGGTTAAAGAGATACAGGAAACCTGCAATTGTGCTTCGGAATCTAACACTGGTGACACAGAAAAGGCTCAAACCATAGACACTAAGAAAGGTTAGTCTTTTTGAACTTAAGTAGGCATTGTGATTTTTTTTTTAATTTCCGTTGTAAAATCTATGATTCATCGTCAGTAAGTATTTCCAAGTGATACAGGTTACCTGAGGTGAAGCATCTGAATCTAGAACTGGTCTCACAGGTAAAGCTCAAAACATAGACAGTAGGAAGAGTCAGACTTCTTGCACTTAAGTCGTCATTGTGCCTTTTGTATTTAATTACGGTGCAATTTCTTCGTTTCATCGTCAGTGTGATATCCTAAGGGATACAGTAAACCTCAAGTGAAGCATCGGAATGTAAAACTGGTCCCACAGGAAAGGCTCAAAACATAGACGGTAAGAAGTCTCAGTCTTCTTGTACTTAAGTCGGCATTGAGCCTTTTGTATTTAATTCCGATGCAAGTTTTGTGTTTCTTTGTCATAGTGAAGGTCCAGGGGATACAGTAAACCTCAAGAGAAACATCTCAGTCTGAAACTGGTCTCACAGGAAAGGCTCAAATCATAGAGGTTAAGAGAACTCATTCTTCTTGTACTTAAGTAGTCATTGTGCCTTTTGTATTTAATTCCGATGCCATTTCTGTATTTCATCGTCAAAGTGAAGATCCAAGGGATTCAGTAAACCTGAAGTGAACCATCGGAACCTAAAACTGGTCTCACAGGAAAGGCTCAAACATAGACTGTAAGAAGACTGTCTTCCTGTACATACGTCGGCATTGTAGCTTTTGGACTCAATTCCGATGCTATATCTGTGTTTCTTCGTCAATGTGAAGTACCAAGTGATACAGTAAACCTGCAGTTGTGCATCGGAATCTTAAACTGGTCTCTCAGGAAAGGTTCATATCATTTACACTAAGAAATGTCAGTCGTCTTGTACTTAAGTTGGCATTGTGCCTTTTGTATTTAATTCCGATGCAATTTCTGTGGTTCAATGTCAATGTGAGGGTCCATGGGATACAGTAAACCTGCAGTTCCGCATCGGAATCTAAAACTGGTCTCACAGGAAAGGCTCAAATCGTAGACACTAAGAAACGTCTGTCCTCTTGTACAAAAGTCGGCATTGTGTCTTTTGAATTTAATTATGATGCAATTTCTGTGTTTATTCGTCAAAGTGAAGGTCAAAGGGATACAGTAATCCTGAAGTCAAGCATCGGAATCTAAAGCTTGTCTCACAGGAAAGGCTCAACACATAGACACTAAGGAAATTCAGTCTTCTTGTACTTAATGGGCATAGCCACTTTTTTATTTAATTCCGATGCAATTACTGGGATTCATCGTCAATGTGAAGGTCTAAGGGATACAGGAAACCAGCAGTTGTGCAACCGAATGTAAAACTGATGACACAGGAAAGGCTCAAATCATAGACACTATGGAAAGTCAGTCATCTTGTACTTAAGTTGGCATTGTGACATTTGCATTTAATTCCGATGCAAATTATGTGTTTCATCGTCAAAGTGAAGGTACAAGGCATACAGTAAACCTGAAGTGAAGCATCGGAATATAAAACTAGTCTCACAGGAAAGGCTGGAATGATAGACACTGAGAAAAGTCAGCCTTCTTGTATTTAAGTCAACATTGTGCCTTTTGTATTAAATTCCGATGCTATTACTGTGTTTCATTATCAATGTGAAGGTCCAAGGGACACAGTATACCTGAAGTTGTACATCGGAATCTAAAACTGGTGAAACAGGAAAGGCTCAAAACATAGACAGTATGCAGAATAAGTCATCTTGCAGTTAAGTAGTCATTGTGCCTTTTGTATTTTATTCCGATGGCACTTCTGTGTTTCATCGTCACAGTAAAGTTCCAAGCGACTCAGTAAACCTGAAGTGAAGCGTCGGAATCTAAAACTGGTCCCACAGGGAAGGCTCAAAACATAGACACTAAGAAACGTCAGTCGTCTTGTACTTAAGTCGGCATTGTGTATTCTGTATTTAATTCCGATGCAATTTCTGTGTTTCATCGTCAAAGTGAAGGGCCAAGGGATACAGTAAACCAGTAGTTGTGCATCGGAATCTAAAACAGGTGACAGTGGATGGGCTCGATACATAGACACTCAGATACGTTTGTCTACTTGTACTTAAATCGGCATTGTGCCCATTTAATATAATTCCGATGCAATTTCGACGTCTCATCGTCAATGTGGAGTCCAAAGTATACAGAAAACCTGAAGTGAAGCATCGGAATCTAAAACTAGTCTCACAGGAAAGGCTCAAACATAGACGGTAAGAAGATCTAGTCTTCTTGTACATAAGTCGGCATTGTGCCTTTTGTATTTAATTCCAATGCAATTTCTGTGTTTCATCGTCAAAGTGATGGTACAAGGGATACAGTAAACCTGCGGTTGTACATCGGAATCTAAAACTAGTGCCACAGGAAAGGCACAAACATAGCCACTAAGAAAAGTCAGTCCTTATTGACTTAAGTCGGCAATGTGCCCTTTGTAGTTAATTCCAATACAATTTTTGTGTTTCATCGTCCAAGTGAAGGTCCAAGCGATATGGTAAACCTGAAGTGAAGCCTCGGAGACTAAATCTGGTGACACAGGAAAGGTTCAAATCAAAGACACTAAGAAAAGTCAGTCTTCTTGTACTTAAGTCGGCAATGTGCCTTTTGTATTTAATTCCGATGCAATTTCTGTGTATCATCGTGCTAGTGAAGATCCAAGGGATTCGGTAAACCTGAAGTGTAGCGTCGGAATCTAAAATTGGTCTCACAGGAAAGGCTCAAATCATAGACACTAAGAAACGTCAGTCTGCTTGTACTTAAGTCGGCATTGTGTCTTTTGTATTTAATTCCAAGCAATTTCTGTGTTTGATCGTCAATGTGAAGGGCCGAGGGATACAGTAAACCTGCAGTTGTGCATCGGAATGTAAAACAGGAGACTGAGGATATGTTCGAAACATTGACACTCAGAAAAGTTTGTCTTCTTGTACCTAAGTCGGCATTGTCCCTTTTGTATTCAATTACGGTGCAATTTCATTGTTTCATCGTCAATGTGATGGTCCCAGGGATTCAGTAAACCGACGCAATTTCTGTGTTTCATCGAAGGGGTTCAGTATACCTGAAGTGAAGCATCGGTATCTAAAACTAATCACGCAGGAAAGGCTCAAAACATAGACACTAAGAAACGTCAGTCTTCTTGTACTTAAGTCGGCATTGTGTCTTTTGTATTTAATTCCGATGCAAATTCTGTGTCTCATCGTCTTTGTAAAGGGCCAAGGGACCCAGTCATCCTGCAGTTGTGCATCGGAATGTAAAACAGGTGAAAGAGGATAGGCTCTAAACATAGACACTCAGAAAAATTTGTCTTCTTGTACTTAAGACGGCATTCTGCCTATTGTATTTAATTCCGATGCAATTTCGGTGCTTCATCGTCAATGTGAAGTTCCAAGACATACAGTAATTCTGAAGTGAAGCATCGGAATCTAAAACTGGTGTCACAGGAAAGGCTCAAACATAGACAGTAAGAAGACTAAGTCTTCCTGTACGTAAGTCGGCATCGTGCCTTTTGGACTCAATTCCGATGCAATTTCTGTGTTTCTTCGTCAATGAGAAAGACCAAGTGATACAGTAAACCTGCAGTTGTTCATCGGAATCTAAAACTGGTGACACAGGAAAAGTGAGTCATCTTGTACTTATGTCGGCATTGTGCCTCCTGTATTTACTTCCGATCTAATTTTCGTGTTTCATCGTCAAAGTGAAGGTCCAGGGGATACAGTAAAACCTAAGTCAAGCATCGGAGTCTTAAACTTTTGACACTGGAAAGGCCCAAAGCATTGACAGTAAGAAGAGTCAGTCTTCTTGTACTTAAGTTGGGATTGTGACTTTTATATTTAATACCGATGCAATTTTTGTGTTTCATCGTCAAAGTGAAGGTCCAAGCGATACATTAAACCTGAAGTGAAGCATCGGAAACTATAACTGGTGACACAGGAAAGGCTCAAATCATAAACAGTAAGAAGACTCAGTCTTCTTGTACTTAACTCTACAATGTGCCCGTTTGTATTTAATTCCGAAGCAATTTCGGTGTTTTATCTTCAATGTGAAGGTCCAAGGGATACAGTAATTCCGAAGTGAAGCATCGGAATCTAAAACTGGTCTTACAGGAAAGGCTCAAACATAGACGGTAAGAAGACTCAGTCTTCTTGTACTAAAGTCAGCATTGTGCGTTTTGTATTTAAATCCGATGCTATATTTTGTTTCATCGTCAACGTGAAGTTCCAAGGGATACAGTAAACCTGAAGAGAAACATAGGGATCTAAAACTGGTTTCAAAGGAAAGGCTCAAAACATTGACGGTTGGAAGACTCAGTCTTCTTGTACTTAAGTCGGCATTGCGCCTTTTGTATTTAAATCCAATGCAATTTCTGTGTTTTATCGTCAATGTGAATGTCCAAGCGATACAGTAAACCTGCAGTTGTGCATCGGAATCTAAAACTGGTCTCACAGGAAAGGCTCAAAACATAGACAGTAAGAAACGTCTGTCCTCTTGTACTTAAGTGGCATTGTGTCTTTTGTATTTAATTCCGGTGCAATTTCTGTGTTTCTTCGTCAAAGTGAAGGTCCGAGGGATACAGTATTCCTGAAGGGAAGCATTGGAAACTACAACTGCTGACACAGGAAAGGCTAAAATCATACAAAATAAGAAGACTCTGTCTTCTTGTACTTAAGTCGGCATCGTGCCAATTGTATTTAATTCATATGCATTTTCTGTGTTCCATCATCAATGTGAAGGTCCAAGGGATACAGTAAACCTAACGTGTAGCTTGGAATCAATAACTTGTCTCACTGGGAGGGCTCAAAAAATAGACGGTAAGAAGTCTCACTCTACTCGTATTTAAGTCGGCATTGTGCATTTTGTATTTAATTCCGATGCAATATTTGTGTTTCATCGTCAAAGTGAATGTGCAAGGGATACAGTAAAACAGAAGAGAAACATCGGAATCTAAAACATGTCTGACAGGAAAGGCTCTAAACATAGATGGTAAGATGACTCAGTCTTCTTGTACTTAAGTCGGCATTTTGCCTTTTGTATTAATTTCCGATGCAAATGGCTCTGAGCACTATGGGACTTAACATCTTAGGTCATCAGTCCCCTAGAACTTAGAACTACTTAAACCCAACTAAGCACACAACACCCAGCCATCACGAGGCAGAGAAAATCCCTGACCCCGCCGGGAATCGAACCCGGGAACCCGGGCGTTGGAAGCGAGAACGCTACCGCACGACTACGAGATGCGGGCTTTCCGATGCAATATCTGTGTTTCATCGGCAATGTTAAGGTCCAAGGGATACAGTAAACCTGCAGTTGTTCATCGGATTCTAAGGCTCAAAACATAGGCACTATGAAAAGTCAGTCTTCCTGTACTTGTGGCGGCATAATGCTATTTGTATTTAATTCCGATGCAATTATTGTGTTTCATCGTCAAAGTGATGGTCCAAGGGATACAGTAATCCTGAAGTGAAGCATCGGAATCTAAATCTTGTCTCACAGGAAAGGCTCAACACATAGACACTAAGGAAATTCAGTCGTCTTGTACTTAATTGGCATGGTTACTTTTTTATTTAATTCCGATGCAATTACTGGGATTCATTGTCAATGTGAAGGACCAAGGGATACAGAAAACCAGCAGTTGTGCAACGGAATGTAAAACTGGTGACACACATAAGGCTCAAAACATAGACACTAAGAATAGTCAGTCTTCTTGTACTTAAGTCGGCATTGTGACTCTTGCATTTAATTCCGATGAAAATTTTGTGTTTAATCGTCAAAGTAAAGGTACAAGGGATACAGTAAACCTGAAGTGAAGGATCGTAATTTAAAACTGGTCTTACAGGAAAGGCTAAAACATAAATACTAAGAAAAGTCAGTCTCCTTGTGCCTAAGTCGGCACTGTAACTTTTGTATTTAATTACGATGCAATTTCTGTGTTTCATCGTCGCGGATAAGGTCCAACGAATACAGTCAACGTGAAGTGAAGCATCAGAATCTGAAACAGGTACTACAGAAAAGGCTCAAAACATAGACGCTAAGAAAAGTCAGTCTTCTTGTACGTATGTCGGCATTGTGCATTTTTTATTTAATTCCGATGCATTTACTGTGTTTCTTCGTCAATGTGAAGGTCCAAGGGATACAGTAATCGTGAAGTGAAGCATCGGAATCTAAAACTAGTCTCACAGGAAAGGCTCAACACATAGACACTAAGGAAATTCAGTCTTCATGTACTTAATTGCCATGGTTAACTTTTTATTTAATTCCGTTGCAATTACTGGGATTCATCGTCAATGTGAAGGTCCAAGCGATACAGTAAACCTGCAGATGCGTATCGGAATCTATAACTGGTGTCACAGGAAGGGTCCAAATCATAGACACTAAGAAAAGTCAGTCTTCTTGTTCTTATGTCGGCATTGTGCCATTTGTATTTAATGCCGATGCAAATTCTGTGTTTGATCGTCAATGTGAAAGTCCATGGCATACAGTTAACCAGCAGTTCTGCATCGGAATCTAAAACTGATCGCACAGGAATGGCTCCAATCATTGACACTGAGAAAAGTCAGCCTTCTTGTACTTAAGTCGACATTGTGCCTTTTGTATTAAATTCCGATGCAATTACCATGTTTCATTATCAATGTGAAGGTCCAAGGGACACAGTATACCTGAAGTAGTGCATGGGAATCTAAAACTGGTGAAACAGGAAAGGCTCAAAACATAGACAGTATGAAGAATAAGTCTTCTTGCAGTTAAGTAGTCATTGTGCCTTTTGTATTTAATTCCGATGACATTTCTGTGTTTCATCGTCGCAGTGAAGTTCCAAGGGATTCAGTAAACTTGAAGTGAAGCATCGGAGAGTAAAACTGGTCAAAATATAGACGGTAATAAGACATTGTGTACTTGTACTTATGTCGGCATTGTGCCATTCGTATTTGATTCCAATGCAATTTCTGTGTTTCACCGTCAATGTGACGGTACAAGGAATACAGTAAACCAGCGGTTGTACACCGGAATCTAAAACTGGTGACACAGGAAAGGCTCAATTCATAGACATTAAGAAAAGTCAGTCTTCTTGTACTTAAGTCGCCATTGTGCCTTTTGTATTTCATTCTGACGCAATTTTTGTGTTTCATCGTCAAAGCGCAGGTCCAAGGTATACAGTAAACCTGAAGTGAAGCATCGGAATTTAAAACTGGTCTCACTGGGAAGGCTCAAAGCTTATACAGTTAGGAAACTCAGTCTTGTTGTACTTAAGTTGGCATTGTGGCATTTGTATTTAATTCCGATGCAATTTCAGTGTTTCATCGTCAATGTGATGGACCAAGGGATACAGTAAACCTCTAGTTGTGCTTCGGAATCTAACACTGGTGACACAGTAAAGGCACAAACATATACACTAAGAAAAGTCAGTCCTTATTTACTTAAGTCAGCAATGCGCCCTTTGTAGTTAATTCCAATGCAATTTTTGTGTTTCATCGTCCACGTGAAGGTCCAAGCGATACAGTAAACCTGCAGTTGTGCATCGGAATGTAAAACAGGAGACAGAGGATTTGTTGGAATCTTTGACACTTAGAAAAGTTTGTCCTCTTGTAATAAGTCGGCATTCTGCCTATTGTATTTAATTCTGATGAAATTTCGGTGATTCATCGTCAATGTGAGGTGCAAGGTATACAGTTTAAATGAAGAGAAGCATCGGAATCTAAAACAGGTCTCACAGGAAAGACTCAAAACATAGACGGTAAGAAGACTCAGTCTTCTTGTACTCAAGTCGGCATTGAGCCTTTTGAATTTATTTCCGATGCAATTTTTTTGTTTCATCGTCAAAGGGAAGGTCCAAAGGATACAGTAAACCTGAAGAGAAACATCGGAATCTAAAACTGGTCTCACAGGAAAGGCTCAAACATAGACGGTTGGAAGACTCAGTCTTCCTGTACGTAAGTCGGCATTGTGCCTTTTGTATTTAATTCCGTTGCAATATCTGTGTCTCATTGTCCAAGTGAAGGCCCAAGGATTACAGTAAACTGAAAGTGAGGCATCGGAATCTAAAACTTGTCTCACAGGAAAGGCTCAACACATAGACACTAAGAACAGTCTGTCCTCCTGTGCTTAAGTCGGCACTGTGCCGTTTGTATATAATTCCGATGCATTCACTGTGTTTCGTCGTCAATGTGAAGGTCCAAGGGATACAATAAACCAGCAGTTGTGCAACGGAATGTAATTCAGGTAACACAGGAAAGGCTGAAAACATAGACACTAAGAAAAGTCAGTTTACTTGTACTTAAGTCGGCATTGTGAATTTTGCATTTAATTCCGATGCAATTTTTGTGTTTCATCGTCAAAGTGAAGGTCCTAGGGATACAGTAAACCTGAAGTGAAGCATCGGAATTTAAAACTGGTCTCAAAGGAAAGGCTCAAACATAGATACTAAGAAAGGTCAGCCTTCTTGTACCCATGTCGGCAGTGTACCTTTTGTATTTAATTCCGATGCAGATTTTGTGTTTCATCGTCAAAGTGAAGGTCCAAGGGATACAGTAAACCTCAAGAGAAGCATCTGAATCTAAAACTGGTCTCACTGAAGAGACTCAAATCATAGAGGGTAAGAGAACTCAGTCTTTTTGTACTTAAGTCGGCATTGTGCCTTTTGTATTTTATTCCAATGCTATATCTGTGTTTCATCGTCAAAGTGAAGGTCCAAGCGAAACAGTAAACCTGCAGATCTCCATTGGAATCTAAAACTAATCGCACAGGAAAGGCTCGAAGCATAGACACTGACAAAAATCAGTCTTCTTTCACCTAGGTCGCCATTGCGCCTTTTGTATTAAATTCCGATGCAATTGCTGTGTTTCATTTTCAATGTGAAGGTCCAAGGTATACAGTATACCTGAGGTTGTGCATCGGAATCTAAATCTGGTGACACAGGAAAGGCTCAAAGCATAGACATTAAGAAAAGTCAGTCTTCTTGCACTGAAGTCGACATCGTGCCTTTTGTATTTAAATCCAATGCAAGATTTGTGTTTCATCGTCAGGGTGAAGGTCCAGGGGATACAGTAAACCTGAAGTGAAATTTCGGAATCTAAAACTGAGGGCACAGGAAAGGCACAAAACATAGACGGTAAGAAGACTCAGCCTTCTTGTACTTACGTCAGCATTGTGCACTTTGTATTTAATTCCGATGCAATATTTGTGTTTAATCGTCAAAGCGAAGTTCCAAGGGATACAGTAAAACTGAAGTGAAGCATCGGATTATTAAACTGGTGACACACGAAAGGCTCAAAGCAATGACAGTGAGAAGACTCAGTGTTCTTGTACTTAAGTCGGCATTGTGGCTTTTGTATTTAATACCGATGCAATTTTTGTGTTTCATCGTCAAAGTGAAGGTCCAGGCGATACATTAAACCTGAAGAGAAGCATCGGAGACTAAAACTGGAGACACAGGAGAGGCTCTAAACATAGACGATAAGAAGACTCAGCCTTCTTGTACTTAAGTCGGCATTGTGACTTTTGTATTTAATTCCGAAGCAATAACTGTGTTTCATCGTCAATGTGAAGGTGGAAGGGATTCAGTAAACCTGATGTGAAGCATCGGAATCTAATACTTGTCTCACAGGAAAGGCTCAAAACATAGACAGTAAGAAGACCCAGTCTACTTGTACTTAAGACGGCACTGTGCCTTTTGTAATGAATTCCGATGCAATTTTTGTGTTTCGTCGTCATAGTGAAGGTCCAAGTGATACAGTAAAGCAGCAGTTGGGCAAAGGAATGTAAAACTTGTGACACAGGAAAGGCTCTAAACATAGACCCTAAGGAAAGTCAGTCTTCTTCTACTTAAGTCGCCATTGTGATTTTTGCATTTACTTATGATTCAATTTTTGTGTTTCATCGTCAAAGTGAAGGTCCAAGGGATACAGTAAACCTGAAGTGAAGCATCGTAATCTAAAACTGGTCTCACACGAAAGGCTCAAATTATAGATACTAAGAAAAGTCAGCCTTCTTGTACCTAAGTCGGCATTGTACCTTTTGTATTTAATTCCGATGCAATTTCTGTGTTTCATCGTCGAAGGTAATGTCCAACGGATACAGTAAACCAGAAGTGAAGCATCAGAATCTGAAACAGGTATCACAGGAAACGGTCAAAAGATAGACACCAAGAAAAGTCAGTCCTCCTAAACTTATGTCGGCATTGTGCATTTTTTATTTAATTCCGACGCAATTACTGTATTTCTTCGTCAATGTGAAGGTCTAAGGGATACAGTACACCTGAAGTGAAGCAACGGTAACAAAAACTGGTCTCACAGGAAAGGCTGAAAACATAGACGGTAAGAAGTCTCAGTCTTCTTGTACTTAAGTCGGCATTGTGCCTTTTGTAATTAATTCCGATGCAAATTTTGGTTTTCATCGTCAAAGTGAGGCTCCAAGGGATACAGTAAACATCAAGAGTAGCATCTGAATCTAAAACTGGTCCCACAGGAAAGGCTCAAATCATAGGGGATAAGAGAACTTAGCCTTCTTGTACTTAAGTCCCCATTGTTGCTTTTGTATTTAATTCCCATGCAATATCAGTGTTTCATCGTCAATTAGAATGTCCAAGGGATACACTAAACCTGTAGTGAAGCATTGGAAACTACAACTGCTGACACAGCAAAGGCTCAAATCATAGACAATAAGAAGACTCAGTCTTCTTGTACTTAAGTCGGCATTGTGCCTATTGTATTATTTCATATGCAATTTCTGTGTTATTTCATCAATGTGAAGGTCCAAGGGATACAGTAAACCTAACGTGTACCTTCGGAATCAAAAACCGGTCTGACTGGGAAGGCCAAAAATTAGACCGTCAGAAGACTCAGACTTCTCGTACTTAAGTCGGCATTGTGCCATTTGTATTTAATTCCGATGCAATTTTTGTGTTTCATCGTCAAAGTGAAGGCGCAAGGGATACAGTAAACGTAAAGAGAAACATCGGAGTCTACAACAGGGGTGACAGGAAAGGCTCAAAAACATAGACGGTAAGATGACTCAGTCTTCTTGTACTTAAGTCGCCATTGTGATTTTTGTATTTAATTCCGACGCAAATTTTGTGTTTCATCGTCAAAGCGCATGTACAATGGATACAGTAAACAATAAGTGAAGCATCGGAAACTAAAACAGGTGACATAGGAAAGGCCCAAAACATAGACAGTTAGAAGACTCAGTCTTCTTGTACTTAACTCGGCATTGTGCCAGTTTGTATTGAATTCCAATGCTATTTCGCTGTTTTATAGGCAATGGGAAGGTCCAAGGAATACAGTAAATCTGAAGTGAAGCATCGGATTCCAAAACAGGTCTGTGAGGAAAGGCTCAAAGCATAGGCGGTAAGATGACTCAGTCATCTTGTACTGAAGTCGGCATTGTGCCTTTTGTGTTTATTTCCGATGCAATTTCTGTGTTTCATCGTCAATTTGAAGGTCCAAGGGATACAGTTAACCTGCAGTAGTGCTTCGGAGTCTAAAACTGGATAACACAGCAAAGGCTCAAAACATAGGCACTAAGGAAAGTCAGTCTGCTTATAGTTATATCGGCATTGTGCCTTTTGTATTTAATTCCGATGCAATATCTGTGTTTCATCATCAATATGAAGGTCCAAGAGATACAGTTAACCTGCAGTTGTGCTTCGGAATCTAACACCGGTGACATAAGAAAGGCGCAAATCATAGACACTGAGAAAAGTCAGTCTTTTTGTACTTAAGTCGGCGTTGAGCGTTTTGTATCTAATTCCGATGCAATTTTTGTGTTTCATCGTCAAAGTGAAGGTCCAAGGGATACAGTAAACCTGAAGGAAAGCATCGGAATCTAAAACTGGTCTCAGAGGAAAGGCTCAAACGTAGACGGTGGGAAGACACAGTCTTCATGTACCGACCTTGGCATCGTGCATTTCGTATTTAATTCCGATGCAATTTCTGTTTTTCGTCCTCAATGTGAAGGTTCTAGGGATACAGTAAACCTGTAGTTGTGCATCGGAATCTAAAATTGGTGACACAGGAAAGACTCAAAGCATAGACACTAGGAAAAGTCAGTCCTCTTGTACTAATGTCGGCATTGTGCTTTTTGTATTTAATTCCGACGCAATTTTGGTGTTTCATTGTCAAAAAGAATGTCCAGGGGATACAGTAAACCTGAAGTGATGCATCGGAATCTAAAACTGATCTCACAGGAAAGGCTCAAAACATTGACATTAAGAGAAGTCAGTCTAATTGTACTTAAGTCGGCAATGTGACTTTTGAAGTTAATTCCAATGCAATTTTTGGGTTTCATCGCCAAAGTGAGGGTCCATGGGATACAGTAAACCTGAAGTGACGCATCGGAATCTAAAACTGGTCTCACAGGAAAGGCTCAAACATAGACACTAAGAAAATCAGTCTCATTGTACTTAAGTCGGCATTGTGCCCTTTCCGTTTAATTCCGATGCTCATTTTGTGTTTCATCGAAGTGTAGATCCAAGGGATACAGTAAACCTGAAGTGCCGCATTGGAATCTAAAACTGGTTTCACAGGAAAGGCTGAAAACACAGACGGAAAGAAGACTCAGTCTTCTTGTACTGAAGTCTGCATTGTGCCTTCTGTATTTAATTCCGATGCATTATTTGTGTTTCATCGTCAAAGTTAAGGTCCAAGGGATGCAGTGAACCTGAAGTGAAGCATCGGAATCTAAAACTGGTCTCACAGGAAAGGCTCAAATCATAGATGGTATGAAGAATCAGTCTTCTTCTACTTAAGACGGCATAGTGCATTTTCTATTTAATTCCGAAGCAATTTCTGTGTTTCATCGTCAATGTGAACGTCCAAGCGATACAGTAAACCTGCAGTTGTGCTTCGGAATCCTAAACTGGTGTCAAAGGAAAGGTTCAAACATAGACACTAAGGAACGTCAGTCCTTTTTTACTTAAGTCGGCAATGTGCCCTTTGTAGTTAATTCCGATGCAATTTTCGTGTTTCATCCGCAAAAAAAAGGTCCAAGGTATACAGTAAACCTTGAGTGTAGCATCGGAATCTAAAACTGGTCTCACAGGAAAGGCTGATAGCATAGACGGTATGAAGACACAGTCTTCTTGTACCTAAGTCGGCATTGTGAATTTTGTATTTAATTCCTATGCAATTTCTGTGTTTCATCGTCAACGTGAAGTAACAAGGGATACAGTAAACCTGCAGTTGTGCATCGTAATCCATAACATGTGACACAGGAAAGGCTCGAAAAATAGACATAAGAAAAGTCAATCTTCTTGTACTTAAGTCGGCATTGTGCCTTTTGCATTTAATGCCGATGCAATTTTTGGGTTTCATCGTCAAAGAGAAGGTACAGGAAATACAGTAAACCTGAATTGAAGCATCGGAATCTGAAACTGGTGACATAGGAAAGGCTCAAAACATAGACAGTAAGAAGACTCAGTCTTGTTGTACTTCAACCTGCATTGTGCCCCTTGTACTTAATTCCGCTGCAATTTTTGTGTTTCATCGTCAAACTGAAGGTCCAAGGGATACAGTAAACCTGAAGTGAAGCATCGGAATCTAGAACTGGTCTCACAGGAAAGGCTCAAAGCATAGACGGTAAGATGACTCAGTCTTCTTGTACATCAGTCGGCATTGTGCCTTTTGTATTTAATTCCGATGCATTTTCTGTGTTACATCCTCAAAGTGGAAGTCCGAGGAATACAGTAAACCTGAAGTGAAGCATCGGAATCTAAAACCGGTCTTACAGGAATGGCTCAAAGCATAGACGTTAAGAAGACAAAGCCTTCTTGTACTTAAGTCGGCATTGTGCCTTTCGTATTTAGTTCCGCTGCAATTTCTGTGTTTCATCGTCAAAGTGAAGGTCCAAAGGATACAGTAAATCTGAAGTGAAGCGTCGGAATCTAAAACTGGTCTCACAGGAAGGGCTCATAGCATAGATGTTAAGAAAACTCAGTCTCCTTCCACTTAAGACGGCATTGTGCATTTTGTATTTATTCCGAAGCTACTTCTGTGTTTCGTCGTCAATGTTGAGTTCCAAGTGATACAGAAAACCTGCAGTTGTGCATCGGAAACTATACCTGGTGACACAGGAGAGTTTCAAAACATAGACGGTAAGAAGACTCAGTCTTCTTGTACTTAAGTCGGCATTGTGCCTTTCGTATTTAGTTCCGCTGCAATTTCTGTGTTTCGTCGTCAAAGTGAAGGTCCAAGGGATACACTAAACCTGAAATGAAGCATCGGAATCTATAACAGGTCTCACAGTAAGGGCTCAAAACATAGACGGTAAAAGGACTCAGTCTTCTAGTACTTATGTCATCATTGTGCCTTTTGTATTTAATTCCGTTGCAACTTCTGTGTTTCATCGTGATTGTGAAGGTCCAAGGGATACAGTAAACCTGAACTGAAGCATTGGAATGCAAAACTGGTCTCACAGGAAATGCTCAAAACATAGACTTTAAGATGACTCAGTCTTCTTGTACTTTAGTCGGCATTGTCAATTTTGTATTTAATTCCGATGCAATTCCTGTGTTTCACCGTCAAAGTGGAGGTCAAAGGAATACAGTAAACCTGAAGTGAGGCAACGGAATCTAAATCTGGTCTCACAGCATAAGCTCAAAACATAGACGGTATGAAGCCTCAGACTTCTTGTACTTCAGTCGACATTGTGCCATTTGTGTTTAATTCCGAAGCTATCTCTGTGTTTCATCGTCAACGTGTAGAGCCAGGGGCTACAGTAAACCTGAAGTAAAGCGTCGGGATCTGAAACAGGTCTCACCGGAAGGCTCAAAACTTAAACACTAACGTGACTCAGTCTTCTTGTACTTATGTCGGCATTGTGCCGTTTGTATTTAATTCCGATACAAATTTTGTGTTTCATCGTCAAAGTGAAAGTCCAAGAAATACAGTAAAACTGAAGTGAAGCATCGCAATCTGAAACTGGTCTCACAGGAGAGGCTCAAAACATAGACACTAAGAAGAGTCAGTCTCCTTGTACTTAAGTAAGGATTGTGGCTTTTGTAATTAATTCCGATGTAATTTTTGTGTTTCATCGTCAAAGTGAAGGTCCAAGGGATACAGTAAACCTGAAGTGAAGCTTCGGATTCTAAAACTGGGCTAACAGGAAAGGCTCGAAACATAGACACTAAGAAGACTCAGAGTTCTTGTACTTGAGGCGGCATTGTGCCTTTTGTATTTATTTCAGATGCAATTTCCGTGTTTCTTCGTCCATGTGAAGGTCCAAGAGATGGCGTAAACCTGCAGTTGTGCATCGGAATCTAAAACAGCTCTCACAGGAAGGGCTCAAAACATAGACGGTAAGAGGACTCAGTCTTCTTGTACTTAAGTCGGCATTGTGCCATTTGTATTCAATTCCGATGCAACTTCTGTGTTTCATCGTCAATGTGGAGGTCCAAGGGATACAGTAAACCAGCAGTTGTGCATCATAATTTAAGACTGGGGCCACAGGAGAGGCTCAAAACATAGACACTAAGAAAACTCAGTCTTCTTGTACTTAAGTCGGCATTATGCCTTTCGGATTTAATTACGACGCAATTTTTGTGTTTCATCTTCAATGTGAAGGTCCAAGGGATACAGTAAACCTGAAGTGAAGAATCGGAAGCTAAAACTGGTCACACAGGATAGGCTCACAACATAGACAGTAAGAAGACTCAGTCTTCTTGTACTTAAGTCGGCATTGTGCCTTTTGTATTTAATTCCGTTGCAATCTCTGTGTTTCATCGTCAATGTGAAGATCCAAGGGATACAGTAACCCTGCAGTTGTGCATCGGAATCTAAGACTGGTGACACAGGAAAGGCTCAAAACACAGACGCTAAGAAAAGTCGTTCTTATGGTATCTAAGCCGGCATGGTGCATTTGTATTTAATTCCGTTGCAACTTCTGTGTTTCATCGTCAAAGTGAATATCCAACGAATTCAGTAAACCTGAAGTGAAGCAATGGATCTAAATCTGGTCTCACTGGAAAGGCTCAAAACATAGACGGTAAGAAGCCTCAGTCTTCTTGAATTAAGTCAGCATTGTGCATTTAGTATTTAATTCCGATGCAATTTTTGTGTTTCATCGTCAAAGTGAAAGTCCAAGGGATACAGTAAACCTGAAGTGAAGCATCGGAATCTAAAACTGGTCTCACAGGAAAGGCTCAAAACATAGACGATAAGAAGACTCAGTCATCTTGTACTTGAGTAATCATTGTGCCTTTTGTATTTAATTCCGATGCAATTTCTGTGTTACATCGTCAAAGTGAAGGTCCAAGGGATACAGTATTTCTGTCGTGAAGCATCGGAATCTAAAACTGGTCTCACAGGAAATGTTCAATGCATGGATGTTTACAAGACTCAGTCTCATTCTACTTAAGACGGCATTGTGCATTTTGTATTTAATTCCGATGCTATTTCTCTGATTCATCGTCAATGTGAAGGGCCAAGTGATGCAGTAAACCTGAAGTGAAGCATTGGAATCTAAAACTGGTCTCACAGGAAAGGCTCAAAACATAGACGGTAAGAAGACTCAGTCTTCTTGTACTTAAGTCGGCATTGAGCCTTTTGTATCCAAATCCGATGCGATATCTGTGTTTCATAGTCAAAGCTATGGTCTAAGGGATACAGTGAACCTGGAGTGAAGTAGCGGAATCTAAAACTGGTCACTCTGGAAATGCCCAGAACATAGTCGGTAAGAGGCCTCAGTCTTCCTGTACTTAAGTGGGCATTGTGCATTTTGTATCGAATACCGATGCAATTTTTGTGATTTATCGTCAAAGTGAAGCTCCAAGGGATACAGTAAACCTGAAGTGAAGCATCGGAATCTAAAACTGGTCTCACGGGATAGGCTCAAAACATAGACGATAAGAAGACTCAGTCTTCTTGTACTCAAGTCGGCATTGTGCTTTTTGTGTTTAAATCCGATGCCAATTCTGAGTTTAATCGTCAATGTCAAGGTCGAAGGGATACAATAAACCTGCAGTTGTGCATCATAATCTAAAACCAGGGACACAGGAAAGGCTCAAAACATAGACACTAAGAAAAGTCAGCCTTCTAGTACTGAAGTCGGCATTGTGCCTTTTGTATCTAATTCCGATGCAATTTCTGTGTTTCATCGTCAAAGTGAAGGTTCAAGGGAATCAGTAAACCTGAAGTGAAGTATCGGAATCTAAAACTGGTCTCACTGGAAAGGCTCAAAGCAAAGACGGTAACAAGACTCGGTCTTCCTGTACTTAAGTGGGCATTGTGACGTTTGTATTTAATTCCGATGCAGTTTTTGTGATTCATCGTCAAAGTGAATGTCCAAGGGATACAGTAAACCTAATGTGAAGCATCAGAATCTAAAACTGGACTCACAGGAAGGTTCACAACATAGACGGTAAGAAGACTCAGGCTTCTTGTACTTAAGTCGGCATGGGGCATTTGTATATAATTCCGATGCAACTTATATGTTTCATCGTCAATGGGATACAGTAAACCTGCAGTTTTGCATCGGAATCCAAGACTGGTGACACATGAAAGGCTCAAAACATAGACACTAAGAAAAATCAGTCTTCTCGTACTTAAGTCGGCATTGTGCCTATTGTATTTAATTCCGATGCAACTTCTGTGTTTCATCGTTAATTTAAAGGTCCAATGGATACAGTAAATCAGCAGTTGTGCATTGGAATCTGTACCTTGTGACACAGGAAGGGCTCAAAACATAGACACTAAGGAAAGTCAGTTTTCTCGAGCTTCAGGTGGCATTGTGCCTTTTGTATTTAATTCCGATGCAATTTCTGTGTTTCATCGTCAGAGTGAAGGTCCAAGGAATACAGTAAACCTGAAGTGAAGAACGGAATCTAAATCTGGTCTCACAGGAAAGGCTCAAAACATAGACGGTAAGAGGACTCAGTTTTCTTGTACTTAAGTCGGCATTTTTCCTCTTGTATTTAATTCAGTTGCAAGCTCTGTGTTTCATTGTCAAAGTGAAGGTCCAAGGGATACAGTAAACCTACAGTTATGCGTCGGTATCTAAAACTGGTGACACAGGAAAGGCTCACAACATAGACGGTAAGAAGACTCAGGCCTCTTGTACTTAAGTCGGCAATTTACGTATGTATTTAATCCCGATGCAACTTCTGTGTTTCATCGTCAATGTAAAGTTCCAAGGGATACAGTAAAACACCAATTGTGCATTAGAATCTAAAACTGGTGACACAGGAAAGGCTCAAAACATGGACACTAAAGAAAGGCAGTCTTCTTGTGCTTCAGGCGGCATTGTGCCTTTTGTATTTAATTCCGATGCAACTTCTGTGTCTCATAGTCAAATTGAAGGTCGAATAGATACAGTAAATCTAAAGTGAAGCATAGGAATTTAAAACTGGTCTCACAGGAAATGTTCAAAACATAGACACTATGAAAAGTCAGTCTTCTTGTACTTAAGTCGGCATTGTGCGATTTGTATTTAATTCCGATGCAATTTTTGTGTTTCATCGTCAAAGTGAAGATCCAAGCGACTAAGTAAACCTGATGTGAAACATCGGAACCTGAAACTGATCTCACAGGAAAGGCTCAAAGCATTGAAAGGAGAAGACTCAGTCTACTTCTACTTAAGACGGCATTGGTCGTTTTGTATTTAATTCTGATGCAATTTCTGTGTTTTATCGTCTATGTGAAGGTCCAAGTGATACAGTAAACCTGCTGTTGTGCATTGGAAACCAAACCTGGTGACACAGGAAAGACACAAATCATAGACAGTAAGAAGACTCTGTCTTCTTGTACTTAAGTCGGCATTGTGGCATTTGTATTTCATTCCGATGCTATTTCTGTGTCTCATCTTCAGTGTGAAGGTCCAAGGGATACGGTATACCTGCAGTTGTGCATCGGATTCTAAAACTGGTGACACAGGAAAGGCTAAAATCATATAAGGTAAGTAGACTCAGTCTCCTTCAACTGAAAAAGGCATTGTGAATATTGTATTTAATTCCGATGCAATATCTGTGTTACATCGTCAATGTGAAGGTCCAGGGGATACAGTAAACCTGCAGTTGTGCATCGGAATCTTAAACTGGCGACACAGGAAAGTCTCAAAACATGGACACAAAAAAGTCAGTCTTTTTGTACTTAATACGGCATTGTGCCGTTTGTATTTAATTCCGATGCAATTTTTGTGTTTCACCGCCTTAGTGAAGGTCCGAGGGATACAGTAAACCTGAAATGAAGTATCGGAATCTAAAACTGGTCTCACAGGAGGGGCTCAAAACACAGACGGTAAGAAGACTCAGTCTTCATGTACTTAACTCGGTACTGTGCCTTTTGTATTTAATTCCGTTGCAATTTCTGTATTTCATCGTCAATGTGAAGGTCCAAGGGATACAGTAAACCAGCAGTTGTGCATCATAATGTAAAGGTGGTGACACAGGCTAGGCTCAAAACAGAGATACTAAGAAAAGTCAGTCTTTTTGTACTTAAGTCGGCATTGTGCCTTTTGTATTTAATTCCGATGCAATTTTTGAGTTTCATCGTCAAAGTGAAGGTCCAGGGCATACAGTATACCTGACGTGAAGCATCAGAATCTTAAACTGGTGACACAGGAAAGGCTAAAAACAAAGACACTAAGAAAAGCCAGTCTTCTCGTACTTAAGTCGGCATTCTGCTTCTTGTATTTAATTCTGATGCAATATCTGTGTTTCATCGTCAAAGTGAAGGTCAAAGGAAAACAGTAAACCTGAAGTGAAGCAACGGAAACTAAATCTGATCTCACTGGAAAGGCTCAAAGCATAGATGATAAGGAGACTCAGTCTTCTTCTGCTTAGGACGGCAATGTGCTTTTTGTAATAAATTCCGAAGCAATTTCTGTGTTTCATCGTCAATGTGAAGGTGCAAGTGATACAGTAAACCTGCAGTTGTGCATCGGAAAGTAAACCTGGTGGCACAGGAAAGACTTAAAGCATTGACAGTAAGAAGACTCAGTCTACTTGTACTGACGTCGGAATTATGCCTTTTGTATTTAATTCATATGTAATTTCCGTGTTTCATCATCAAAGTGAAGGTCCAAGGGATACAGTAAACCTGCAGTTGCGCATCGTAATCTAAATCTGGGGACACAGGATAGGCTCAAAACATAGACACTAAGGAAAGTCAGTCTTCTTGTACTTATGTCGGCATTGTGCCTTTTGTATTTAATTCCGATGCAATATTTGTGTTTGATCGTCAAAGTGAAAGTCCAAATGATACAGTAATCCTGAAGTGAAGCATCGGAATCTAAAACTGGTCTCACAGGTAAGGCCCAAAACATGGACACTAAGGAGACCCAGTCTTCTTGTACTTGAGTCGGCTTTGTGCCTTTTGTATTTAATTCCGTTGTAATTTCTGTGTTTCATCGACAATGTGAAGGTCCAAGGGATACAGTAAACCTGCAGTTGCGCATCGTAATCTAAAACTGGGGACACAGGATAGGCTCAAAACATAGACACTAAGATAAGTCAGTCTTCATGTACTTAAGTCGGCATTGCGCCGTTTGTACTTAATTCCGATGTAATTTTTGTGTTTCATAGTCAAAGCAAAGGTCCAAGGGAAACAGTAAGAATGAAGTGAAACATCGGAATCTGAAACTGGTCTCCTATTAGAGAATCAAAACATAGACACTAAGAAGAGTCAATCTTCTTGTACTTAAGTCGGCATTGTGCCGTTTGTTTTTAATTCCGATGCAATTTTTGTGTTTCATCATCAAAGTAAAGGTCCAAGGAATACAGTAAACCTGAAGTGAAGCATCGGAATCTGTAACTGGTCTCACAGGACAGGCTAAAACGTAGACACTAAGAGGAGTCAGTCTTCTTGTACTTAAGTCGGCATTGTGGCTTTAGTATTTAATTCCGATGCAATTTTTGAGATTCATCGTCAGAATGTAGGTCCAAGTGATACAGAGTACCTGAAGTGAAGCATCGGAATCTAACACAGGTCTAACCGAAAATTCTCAAAACATAGACGGTAAGGAGACTCAGTCATCTTGTACTTGAGTCGGCAACCTCCATTTTGTATTTAATTCCCATACAATTTCTGTGTTTTATCGTCAATGAGATGGTCCAAGGGAAAAAGTAAAAGTGCAGTTGTGCATCCGAAACTAAACCTGGTGACACAGGAAGGGCCCAAAATATAGAAGGTAAGAAGACTCAGTCCTCTTGTACTTATGTCCGCATTGTGCCTTTTGGTTTTAATTCATATGCAATATCTATGTTTCATCGTCAATGTCAAGGTCCAAAGGATACAGTAAACCTGCAGCTGTGTATCGTAATCTAAAACTGGGGACACAGGAAAGGCTCAAATCACAGACACTAAGAAAAGTCAGTCTTCTCCTACTTAAGTCGGCATTGTGCCTTTTGTATTCAATTCCGATGCAATTTTAAGTTTCATCGTCAAAGTGAAGGTCCAAGGGATACAGTAAGCCTGCAGTTGTGCATCGGAATCTAAACCTGGTGACACAGGAAAGGCTCAAAGCATTGCCCGTAAGAATACTCAGTCTTCTTGTACTTGAGTAGGCATTGTGCCTTTTGTATTTAATTCCGATGAAATTTCTGTGTGTCATCGACAAAGTAATGGTCCAAGGGATACAGTAAACCTGCAGTTGTGCATCGTAATCTAAAATGGGACACAGGAAAGGCTCAAAACTTAGAGGCTAAGAAAAGTCAGTCTTCTTGTACTTAAGTCGGCATTGTGCCCTTTGTATTTAATTCCGATGCTGTTTTTATGTTGCATCGTCAATGTGAAGGTCCAAGGGATACATTAAACCAGAAATGAAGCATCGGAATCTAAAACTGGTCTCACAGGAAAGGTTCAAAACATAGACACTAAAAAAAGTCACTCTTCTTGTACATAAGTCAGCATTGTGAATTTTGTATTTACTTCCCATGCAATTTTTGTTTTTCAACGTCAAAGTGGAGGATCAAGGGATTCACTAATCCAGCAATTGTGCATCGGAGACTAAACCTGGTGACACAGGAAAGGCTCACAATATAGACTGTAAGAATACGCAGTCCTCTTGTACTTGAGTCGGCATTGTGCCTTTTCTATTTAATTCCGAAGCAATTTCTATGTTTCATCGTCAAAGAGAAGGTCTAAGGGATACAGTAAACCAGCAGTTTTGCATCGTAATTTAAAACTGGCACATAGGAAATGCTCAAATCATTGACAGTAATGAAAGTCAGTCTTCTTGTTCTTAAGTCGGCATTATTCCGTTTGTATTTAATTCCGATGCAATTTTTGTGTTTCATAATCAAAGTGAAGGTCCAAGGGATACAGTAAAGCTGCAGTGAAGCTTCGGAAACTAAAACTGGTGTGTGAGGAAAGGCTCGAAACATAGACACTAAGAGGACCCAGTCTTCTTGTACTTGAGTCGGCATTGTGCATTTTGTATTTAATTCCGACGCAATTTCTGTGTTTCATCGTTAATGTGAAGGTCCAAGGGATACCGTAAACCTGAAGTGAAGCATCGGAATCTAAAACTGGTCTCACAAGAAAGACTCAAAACATAGACAGTAAGAAGACTCAGTCTTCATGTACTTAAGTCGACATTATGCATTTTGTATTTAATTCCGATGCAATTTCTGTGTTTCAGTGTCAAAGTGATGGTCCAAGGGATACAGTACTCCTGAAGTGAAGCATCGGAATCGAAAACTCGTCTCACATGGAAGGCTCAACCCTAGACAGTATGGAGACTCAGTGTTCTTGTACTTAAGTCGGCATTGTGCCTTTTGTATATAATTCCTATGCAATGTCTATGTTTCATCGTCAAAGTGAAGGCCCTAGGGATACAGTAAACCTGAAGTGAAGGATCGGAAACTCTAACTGGTCTCACAGGAAAGGCTCAACATAGAAGGTAAGATGACTTAGTCTTCTTCTACTTAAGACGGCATTGTGCTTTTTATATTTATTTCTAATGTAATTTCTGTACTTCACCGTCAATGTGATTGTACTAGTGATACAGTAATCCTGCAGTTGTGTATCGGAAACTAAACATGGTGATACAGGAAAGGTTCAAAACATAGATAGTAAGAATACCGAGTCCTCTTGTACTTAAGTCGGCATTGTGCCTTTTGTACTTAATTCATATGCATTTTCTGTGTTTCATCGACAATGGAAGGTCCAAGGGATGCAGTAAACCTGCAATTGGGGATCGTAATCTTAAACTGGCACACAGGAAAGGTAAAATACATAGACACTAAGAAAAGTCCGTCCTCATGTACTTAAGTCGGCATAGTGCCTTTTGTGTTTCATTCCGATGCTATTATTGTGATCCATCGTCAACGTGAAGGTCCAATGGGTACAGTAAACCTGAAATTAGGCATCGGAATTTAATACTGGTCTCACAGGAAGGGCTCAAGACATAGACTGTAAGAAGACTCAGTCTTCTTGTACTTAAGTCGGCATCGTGCATTTGTATTTAATTCCGATGACACTTCTGTGTTTCATCGTCAATGGGATATAGTGAACCTGTAGTTTTGCATCGGAATCTAAAACTGGTGACACAGGAAAGGCTCCCACCATAGACACTAAGAAAAGTCAGTCTACTCGTACTTAAGTCGGCATTGTGCCTTTTGTATTTAATTCCGATGCAATCTCTGTGTTTCTTCGTCAAAGTAAAGGTCCAAGGGATACAGTAAATCTGCAGTTGTGCATCGGAATCTAAAACTGTTGACACAGGAAAGGCTGAAAACATATACACTAAGGAAAGTCAGTCTCCTTGTACTTAAGTCGGAATTGTGCCTTTTGTATTTAATTCCGATGCATTTTTTGTGTTTCATCGGTAGGGCGAAGGACCAAGGGATACAGAAAACCTCAAGTGAAGCATCGGAATCAAAAACTGGTCTCACTGGAGTTGCTCAAGACATAGATGGTAAGCTTACTCAGTCCTCTTGTACTTAAGTCGGCATTGTGCCTTTTTATTTAATTCCGATGCAATTTCTGTGTTTCATCGTCAAAGGGACCGTCCAAGGGATACAGTAAACCTGCAGTTGTGCATCGTAATCTAAAACTAGGACACAGGAAAGGTTCAACACATAGACACAAAGGAAAGTCAGTCTTCTTGTACTAATGTTGGCATTGTGCCTTTTGTATTTAATGCCGATGCAATTTCTGTGTTTCATCGTCAAAGTGAAGATCCAAGGAATACAGCAAACCTGAATTGAGGCATCGTAATCTAAAACTGGTCTCACAGGAAAGGCTCAAAACGTTAACAGTAAGAACACTCAGTCTTCTTGTACTTAAGTCGGCAATGTTCCGTTTGTATTTAATTCCGATGCAATTTTTTTGTATCATCGTCAAAGTCAAAGTCCAAGGGATACAGTAAAACTGAAGTGAAGCATCGGAATCTGAAACTGGTCTCACTGGAAAGGTTCAAAATTAAGACACTATGAAAAGTCAGTCTTCTTGTACTTAAGTCGGCATTGTGAATTTTGTATTTACCTCCCATGCAATTTTTGTTTTATCGTCAACGTGAAGGTCCAAGGGAGAGAGTAAACCTGAAGTGCAGCATCGTAAACTAAAACTGGTCTCACAGAAAAGGCTCAAAACGTTAACGGTAAGAAGACTCAGTCTTCTTCTACTTAAGTCGGCATTGTGAATTTTGTATTTAATTCCGATGCAATTTCTTTGTTTCATCGTCAAAGTGACGGTCCAAGGGATGCAGTAAACATAAAGTGTAGCATCGGAAACTGATACTGGTGTGACTGGAAAAGCTCGAAACATAGACTCAAAGAAGAGTCAGCTTTATTGTACTTTAGTCTGCATTCTGGCTTTTGTATTTAATTCCGATGCAATTTTTGTGTTTCACCATGAAAGTGAAGGTCCAAGGGATACAGTATACCTGAAGAGAAGCATCGGAATCTAAGACTTGTCACACAGGAAAAGCTCAAAGCATAGACAGTAAGAATACTCAGTCCTCTTGTACTTAAGTCGGCATTGTGCCTGTTGTATTTAATTCATATGCAATTTCTGTGCTTCATCGTCAATGTGAAGGTCCAAGGGATACAGTAAACCCGCAGTTGTGGATCGTAATCTAAAACTGGGACATAGGAATGGCGCAAAACATAGACATTAAGATAAGTCCGTCTTCTGAAATGAATCATCGGATCTAAAACTGGTCTCACCGGATGGGTTTAAAACATAGACGGTAAGAAGACTCAGTCTTCTTGTACTTAGGTCGGCATAGTGCATTTGTATTTAGTTCCGATGCAACATCTGTGTTTCATCGTCATTGGGATACAGTAAACCTGCAGTTTTGCATCGGAATCTAAAACTGTTGACACAGGAAAGGCACAAACCATAGACACTAAAGAAAGTCAGTTTTCTTGTACTTATGTCGGCATTGTATTTGATTCAGATGCAATTTTTGTGTTTCATTGTCAAACCGAAGGTCCAAGAGATACAATAAACCTCAAGTGAAGCATCGGAATTTAAAACTGGTCTCACAGGAAAGGCGCAAAACATAGACGGTAAGAAGACACAGGGTTTCTTGTACATAAGTCGGCATTGTGCCTTTTGAATTTAATTCCGATGCAACTCTTGTGTTTCATCGTCAAAGTAAAGGTCCAAGGGATACAGTAAACCTGAAGTGAAGCATCGGAATCTAAAACTGGACTCACAGGAAAGGCTCAAAACATAGACTGTAAGAAGACTCAGTCTTCTTGAGCTTAAGTCGGCATTGTGCCTTTTGTCTTTATTTCCGAAGCAATTTGTGTGTTTCATCGTCAACGTGAAGGTCCAAGGGATACAGTAAACCTGAAGTGAGGCATCGGAATCTGAAACTGGTCTCACAGCAAAGGCTCAAAACACAGGCACTAAGAAGTGTCAATGTTCTTGTACTTAACTCGGCATTGTAGAATTTGTATATTATTCCTTTTGTGGCGGTGTTCGTAGCGACAAGCTATTCGCTGTAGAAACGGCTAACGAAGTCACCGCCACACTTTTAATAGCGGGCCGACCGGTCCGCTGGAACAGTGAACAGAAAGATGAAAACCCAAAAACTCTGATTAAATAAAAGTCGGTACTTATCTTTATTACGAATATACAGAAATACAGTAGTGAACTCCGTGTCTACAGAGATCTGTCTAGTTCGAGTCGGAGCGGCTAGGTCATCGTCGGCTGACGACAAACAACAACTCTGCTGCGATGAACACACAACTGACTAGCAAGTACACAATTCGGTGGCAAGTATACAACTGAGCGGCGAATACAGAACTGTCCTAGCGCTCGCGACTCCAGCGCTTAAGAAGCCAGAAGCCAGCAGTGGCGCGCGCAGACTTGCGGCGAATTGCTATCTCGCTGGCGCTGCTTATGCGGACGGCGTCCGGACTTTGATGCTGCCAACCTTTTGGCAGCGGGCTCGGGTGGCATTACTGGCTAGGACTTAACAATTCCGATGCAATTTCTGTGTTTTATCGTCATAGTGAGGGTCCAAGGGATAAAGTAACCTTAAGTGAAGCATCGGATCTAAAATTGGTCACACAGAAGAGGTTCAATACATAGACACTAAGAAAAGTCAGCCTTCTTGGCTTAAGCCGGCATTGTGAATTTTGTTCTTACTTCCCATGCATTCTTTGTGTTTCATCGTCAAAGTGAAGGTCCTAGGGTTACAGTAAACCAGAAGTGAAGCATCGGAATCTCAAACTGGCCTCACTGGAAAGGCTCGATACACAGACGGTAAGAAGTCTTAGCCTTCTGGTACCTAAGTCGGCATTGTACCTTTTGTATTTAATTCCGATGCAATATATGTGTCTCATCGTCAAAGTGAAGGTCTAAGGGATACAAAAACCTGAGGTGAAGCATCGGAATCTAAAACTGGACTCACAGGAAAGACTCAAATCATAGTCGGTAAGAAGACTCAGTCTTCTTGTACTTAAGTCGGCGTTGTTCCTTTTGTATTTAATTCCGATGCAACTTTTGTGTTTCATCGTCAACGTGAAGGTCCAAGGGATACAGTAAACCAGAAGTGAAGCATCGGAATCTAAAACAGGTCCCACAGGAAGCGCTCAAAACATAGACGGTAAGAAGTCTTAGTCTTCTGGTACCTAAATCGGCATTGTGCCTCTTGTATTTAATTCCGATGAAATTTTTGTGTTTCAACGTCAAAGAGGAGGTCGAAGGGATACATTTAACCTGAAGTGAAGCATCGGAATCTAATACTGGAATCCTAGGAAAGGCACAAAACATAGACGGTAAGAAGACTCAGTGTTTCTTGCACTTAAGTCGGCATTGTGCCTTTTGTATTTAATTCCAATGCAATATCTGTGTTTCATCGTCAAAGTGAAGGTCTGAGGGATACAGTAATCCTGAAGTGAAGCATCGGAATCTAAAACTGGTCTCACGGGGTAGGCTCAAAACATAGACTGTAAGAAGACTCAGTCTATTTGTACTTAAGCCGGCATTGTGCCATATGTATTTTATTCCGATGCTATTACTGTGTTTCATCGTCAATGTGAAGGTCCAAGGGATACTGAAAAATTGCAGTTGTGCAACGGAATATAAAACTGGTGACACATTAGATGCTCAAATCATAGACACTAAGAAAAGTCAGTCTTCTTGTACATAAGTCGGCATTGTGACTTTTGTATTTATTTCCGATGCAATTTTTGTGTTTCATCGCCAAACTGAAGGTCCAAGGGATACAGTGAACCTAAAGTGAAGCATCGGAATCTAAAGCAGGGCTCACTGGAAAGGCTCAAATCATAGATGGTAAGATGACACCGTATTCCGGTACTTAAGTCGGCATTGTGCCCTTTGTATTGAATTCCGATGCAATTTTTGTGTTTCATCGTCAAAGTGAAGATCCAAGGGAAACAGTAAACCTGAAGTGTAGAGTCGGAATCTAAAACTGGTCCCACAGGGAAGGCTCAGAATACAGACACCAAGAGACGGAAGTCTTCTCGTACTTAAGTCGGCATTGTGCCTTTCGTATTTAATTCCGATGCAATTATGGTGTTTCATCGTCACAGTGAAGGTCCAAGGGATACAGTAACTTCGAAGTGAAGCATCGGAATCTAAAAATGGTCTCACAGGAAAGGCTCAAAACATAGTCGGTAAGAAGATTCAGTCTTCATGTACTTAAGTCGGCATTGCCTTTGTATTTATTTCCGTTGCAATATCTGTGTTTCATCGTCAAAGTGAAGGTCCACGGGATACAGTAAACCGGAAGTGAAGCATCGGAATCTATAACTGGTCTCACAGGAAAGAGTCAAATCATAGACACTAATAAACGTCAGTCTTCGATTACTTAAATCGGCATTGTGCCCTTTGTATCTAATTCCGTTGCAAATTCTGAGTTTCATCGTCAGAGTGAAGGTCCAAGGGATACTGTAAACCTCAAGTGAAACATCGGAATCTAAAACTGGTCCTACGGGAAAGGCTCAAAGCATAGACGGTAAGAAGACCCAGTCTTCTTCTACTTAAGACGGCATTGTGCATTTTGTATTTAATTCCGAAGCAGCTTCTGCGTTTCATCGTCAATGTGAAGGTCCAAGTGATACAGTAAACCTGCAGTTGAGCATAGGAAACTAACTCTGATGACACAGGAAAGGCACAAAACATAGACAGTAAGAAGACTCCGTCTTCCTGTACTTAAGTCGGCTTTATGCCTTATGTATTTAATTCATATGTAATTTCAGTGTTGCATCGTAAATGTGAAGGTCCAATGGATACAGTAAACCTGCAGTTGTGCAACGAAATCTAAAACTGGGGACACAGGATAGGCTCAAAACATAGACACTAAGAAAAATCAGTCTTGTTGTACTTAAGTCGACATTGTGCCTTTTGTATTTAATTCTGATGCAATTTTTGTGTTACATCGTCAAACTGAAGGTCCAAGGGATACACTAAACCTGAAGTGAAGCATCGGAATGAAAAACCGGTCCCACAGAAAATATTGAAAGCATAGACACTAGGAAAAGTCAGTCTGCTTGTACTTAAGTCGGCATTGTGTATTTTGTATTTACTTCTCATGCAATTTTTGTATTTCATCGTCAAACGGAAGGTCCAAGGGATACAGTAGACCTGAAGTGAAGCATCGGAATCTAGAACTGGTCCCACAGGAATTGCTTAAACATAGACGGTAAGAAGACTCAGTCCTCTTCGACTTAAGTCGGCGTTGTGCCTCTTGTATTTAATTCCGACGCATATTCTGTGTTTAAACTTCAAAGGGAAGATCCAAGGGATACAGTAAACCTCAAGTGCAGCATCGGAATCTAAAACTGGTCTCACAGGAAAGGCTCACTGCACAGACGATAAGAATACTCAGTCTGCATCTACTTAAGACGGCATTGTGCATTTTGTATTTAATTCCGAAGCAATTTCTGTGTTTCATCGTCAATGTGAAGGTACAAGTGATACGGTAGACCTGACTTTGTGCATCGGAAACTAAACTTGGTGAAACAGGATAGGCACAAAACCTAGACAGTTAGAAGACTAAGTCTTCTTGTACTTAAGTCGGCATTGTGCCTTTTGTATTTAATTCATATGCAATTTCGGTGTTGCATCGTCAATGTGAAGGACCCAGGGATAAAGTAAACCTGCAGTAGTGCATCGTAATCTATAACTGGGGACACAGGAAAGGCTCAAAACATTGACACTGAGAAAAGTCAGTCTTCATGTACTTAAGTCGGCATTGTGCTTTTTCCATTTAATTCCGATCCAATATCTGTCTTTCATCGGCAATGTAAAGGTCCAAGGGATACAGTAAACCTGAAGTGAAGCATCGGAAGCTAAAACTGGTCTCACAGGAGAGTCTCAAATCATAGACACTAAGAAAAGTCAGTCTTCTTGTACTTAAGTCGCCATTGTGCCTCTTGTATTTAATTCCGATGCGATTATTGTGTTTCATCGTCAAACCGAAGGTCCAAGGGATACAGTAAACCTGAAGTGAACCATCGAAATCTAAAACTGGTCTCACTGGAAAGGCTTAAACCATAGACGGTTAGAAGAGTTAGTCTCCTTGTACTTAAGTCGGCATTTTGATTTTTGTATCTAATTCCGATGCAAGTTCTGTGTTTCATCGTCAAAGTGAAGGTCCAAGGAATACAGTCATCCTGTAGTGAAGCATTAGAATCAAAACCTACCCTCACGGGATAGGCTCAAAGCATAGACATTAAGAAGACTTGGTCTTCTTCTACTTAAGACGGCAATGTGCATTTTGAATTTAATTCCGAAGCGATTTCTGTGTTTCATCGTCAATGTGAAGGTCCAAGTGATACAGTAAACCTGCAGTTGTGCGTCGGAATCTATACCTGGTAACACCAGAAAGGCACAAATCATAGACAGTAAGAAGACCCAGTCTTCTTGTACTTAAGTTGGCACTGTGCCTTTTGTAATTAATTCATATGCAATATCTGTGTTGCATCGTCAATGTGAAAGTCCAAAGGATACAGTAAACCGGCAGTTGAGCATCGTAATCTAAAACTGGTCTCTCTTGGAAAGGCTCAAAACATAGACGGTAAGAAGACTCTGTCTTCTCGTACTTAAGTCGGCATTGTGCCTTTTGTATTCAATTCCGAAGCAATTTCTGTGTTTCATCGGCAAAGTGAAGGTCCAAGGGAAACAGTAAACCAGAAGTGAAGCATCGGAATCTAATTCTGGTCTCACAGGGAAGGCTCACTACTTAGACCGTAAGAAGACTCAGTCTTCTTGTACTTCAGCCGACACTGTGCGTTTTGTACTTAAATCCGATGTAATTTCATTGTTTCATCGTATAAGTGAGGTCCAAGGGATACAGAGCTGCAGTTTTGCATCGGAATCTAGAACTGTTGACAAAGGAAATGCTGAAAACATAGACAGTAAGAAAAGTGAGTCGTACTTAAGTCGGCATTGTGCCTTTTGTATTTAATTCCGATGCAATTTCTGTCTTTCATCGGCAATGTGAAAGGCGAAGGGATACAGTAAACCTGATGTGAAGCAACGGAGTCTAAAACTGATCTCACAGGGGAGGCTCAAATCATAGACGGTAAGAAGACTCAGTCTTCCTGTACTAAAGCCGGCATTGTGCCTTTTGTATTTAATTCATATGCAATTTCTGTGTTGCATCGTCAATGTGAATGTCCAAGGGATACAGGAAAACTGCTGATGTGCATCGTTATCTAAAACTGGGAACACAGGAAAGGCTCAAAACATAAACACTAAGAAAAGTCAGTCTTCTTGTACTTAAGTCGGCGTTGTTCCTCTTGTATTTAATTCCGATGCAATTTTTGTGTTTCATCGTCAAACGGAAGGTCCAACTGATACAGTAAACCTGAAGTGAAGTATCGGAATCTAAAACTGGTTTCACAGGAAAGGCTCTAACCATAGACGGTAAGGAGACCCAGTCTTCTTCCACTTAAGTCAGCATTGTGAATTTTGTATCTAATTCCGATGCAATATCTGTGTTTGATCGTCAAAGTGAAGGTCCAAGGGATACAGTAAATCAGAAGTGAAGCATCGGAATCTAAAACTGGTCTCACAGGATAGGCTCTAACCATAGACGATAAGAAGACTCAGTCTTCTTCTACTTAAGTCGGCATTGTGAATTTTGTATGTAATTCCGATGCAGTTTCTGTGTTTCATCGTCAATGTGAAGGTCCAAGGGGTACAGATAAACTGGAGTTGTGCATCGGAATCAAAAACTGGTGACGCATGAATTGCTCAAAACATAGATACTGGGAAAAGTCAGTCTTCTCGTACTTAAGATGGCATTGTCCCGTTTGTATTTAATTACGTTGCAATATCTGTCATTCATCGTCAATGTGAAGGTCCTAGGGATACAGTAAACCTGAAGTGAAGCATCGGAATCAAAAGTTGCTCTCACAGGAGAGGTTCAAATCATAGACTCTAAAAAAAAAAACACTCATCTTGAACTTAAGTTGGCATAGTGCCTTTTGTATTTAATTACGATGCAATTTTTGTGTTCCATCGTTAAACTGAAGGTCCAAGGGGTACAGGAAACCTGAAGTGAAACATCGGAATCTCATACTGGTGTCACAGGAAAGGCTCAACGCATAGACGGAAAGAAGATTCAGTCTTCTTGTACCTACTTTTTTCATTGTGCATTTTGTATTTAATTCATATGCAATTTCTGTGTTTCATCGTCAATGTGAACATCCAAGGGATACAGTAAATCTGCTGTTGTGCATCGGAATCTAAAACTTGTGACACAGGAAAGGCTCAAAGCATAGACACTAAGAAAAGTCAGTCTTCTCGTACTTAAGACGGCATTGTCACTTTTGTATTTAATTCCGATGCAATATCTGTCTTTCATCGTCAATGTGAAGGTCCTAGGGATACAGTAAACCTGAAGTGAAGCATCGGAATCTAAGTTGCTCTCACTGGAAAGGCTCAAATCATAGACTCTAAGAAAAGTCACTCTTCTTGTACTTAAGTTGGAATTGTGCGTTTTGTATTTAATTCCGATGCAATTTCTGTCTTTCATCGGCAATGTGAAGGTCGAAGGGATACAGTAAACCTGAAGTGAAGCATCAGAATCTAAAACTGATCTCACAGGAGAGGCTCAAATCGTAGACTCTAAGAAAAGTCAGTCTTCTTGTACTTAAGTCGGCATTATTCCTCTTGTATGTAATTCCGATGCAATTTTTGTGTTGCATCGACAAACGGAAGGTCCAAGGGATACAGTAAACCTGAAGTGAAGCATCGGAATCTAAAGTTGCTCTCACTGGAAAGGATCAAATCATAGACTCTAAGGAAAGTCACTCTTCTTGTACTTAAGTTGCCATTGTGCGTTTTGCATTTAATAACTACGCAATTTTTGTGTTCCATCGTTAAACTGAAGGTCCAAGGGATACAGTAAACCTGAAGTGGTGCATCAGAATCTAAAACTGGTGTCACAGTTATGGCTCAAATCATTGACGGTAAGAAGACTCAGTCTTCTTGTACTTAAGTCGGCATTGTGCCATTTGTATAAAATTCCGATGCAATGTCTATGTTTCATCGTCCAAGTGATGGTCCAAGGGATACAGTAATCCTGAACTGAAGCATCGGAGTCTAAAACTGGTCTTACAGGAAAGGCTCAAAGCATAGACGGTAAGGAGACTCAGTCTTTTTGTACTTAAGTCGGCATGGTGCATTTGTATTTAATTCCGATGTAATTTCTGTGTTTCATCGACAGAGTGAATGACCAAGGAATACAGTAAACCTGCAGCTGGGCATCGTAATCTAAAACTGGTCTCACAGGAAAGGCTCGAAACATAGACACAAAGATGAAACAGTCTTCTAGTACTTACGTCGGCATTGTGCCGTTTGTATGTAACTCCGATGCAATTTTTGTGTTTCATCGTCAAAGTGAAGGTCAAAGAGATACATTAAACCTGAGGTGAAGCCTTGGAATCTGAAACTCGGCTCACAGGAAACGTTCAAAACATAGACACTAAGAAGACTCAGTCTTCTTGTACTTAAGCCGGCATGGTGCATTTGTATTTAATTTGGGTGCAACTTCTGTGTTTCATTGTCAATGGGATACAGTAAACCTGCAGTTTTGCATCGGAATCTAACACTGGTGACGCAGGAAAGCCACAAAACATAGACACTAAGAAAAGTCAGACTTCTAGTACATAAGTCGGCATTGTGCCATTTGTATTTAATTCCGATGCAATTTCTGTATTTCATCGTCAATGTAACGGTCCAAGGAATACAGTAAATCTGCAGTTGTGTATAGGAATCTAAAACTGGTGACACAGGAAAGGTTCAAAATCATAGACACTAAGGAAAGTCAGTCTACTTGTACTTAAGGATGCTTTGCGCCATTTGTATTTAATTCCGATGCAATTTCTGTGTTTCATCGTCAATGTGAAGGTCAAAGGGCTACAATAAACCTGTAGTGAAACATCGGAATCTAAAACTGGACTCACAGGTAAGGTTTAAAACATAGACGGTAAGGAGACTCAGTCTTCTTGTACTTAAGTCGGCATTGTGCCTTTTGAATTTAATTCCGAAGCAATTACTGTGTTTCATCGTCAAAGAGAAGGTCCGAGGGATACAGTGAAAAAGAAGTGAAGCATCGGAATCTAAAACTGGTCTCACAGGAAAGGTTCAAACCATAGACGGTAAGAAGACTCAGGCTTCTAGTACTTAAGTCGGCACCGTACTTTTGTATCTAATTCGATGCAATTTCTGTGTTTCATCGTCAAAGTGTAGGTCCAAGGGAAACAGGAAACCTGAAGTGAAGCATCGGATTCTAAAACTGGTCTCACAGGAAAGGCTCAAGGCATAGACGGTAAGAAGACTCCGTCTTCTTGTACCTATTTTTTCATTGTGCATTTTGTATTTAATTCATATGCAATTTCTGTGTTTCATCGTCAATGTGATGGTCCAAGGGATACAGTAAATCCGCTGTTGTGCATCGGAATCTAAAACTTGTGACACAGGAAAGGCTCAAAGCATAGACACTAAGAAAAGTCAGTCTTCTAGGACATAAGTCGGCATTGTGCCATTTGTAATTAATTCCGATGCAATTTCTGTGTTTCATCGTCAAAGTAACGGTCCAAGGAATACAGTAACCCTGAAGTGAAGCATCGGAATCTCAAACTGGTCTCACAGGAAAGGCTCAAATCATAGAGCTGATGAAAAGTCAGTAATCTTGCTCTTAAGTCGGCATAGCGCCTTTTGCATTTAATTCCGATGAAATATTTGTGATTCATCGTCAAACGGAAGGTTCAAGGGTCACGGTACACCAGAAGTAATGCATCGGAATCAAAAACACGTCTCACAAGAAAGGCTCAAACCATAGACGGTAAGAAAACTCAGTTTTTTTGTACTTAAGTCGGCATTGTGACATTTGTAACAAATTACGATGCAATTTCAGTGTTTCATCGTCAAAGTGAACGTCCAAGGGTTACAGTAAACCTGGAATGGAGCATCGGAATCTAAAACTGGTCTCACAGGAAAGGCTCAAAGCATAGACGGTACGATGACTCAGTTTTCTCTACTTAAGACGGCATTGTGCATTTTGTATTTAATTCCGAAGCAATTTCTGTGTTTCTTCGGCAATGTGAAGATCCAAGTGATACAGTAAACCTGCAGTTGTGCATCGGAAACTAAACCTTGTGACACAGGAAAGGCTCCAAACTTAGACAGTAGGAAGACTCAGTCCTCTTGTACGTAAGTCATCATTGTGCCTTTTGCATTTAATTCATATGCAATTTCTGTGTTTCATCGTCAATGTGAAGGTCCAAGGGGTACAGATAAACTGCTGTTGTGCATCGGAATCTAAAACTGGTGACACATGAATTGCTCAAAACATAGACACTAAGAAAAGTCAGTCTTCTCGTACTTAAGACGGCATTGTCACTTTTGTATTTAATTCCGATGCAATATCTGTCTTTCATCGTCAATGTGAAGGTCCTAGGGATACAGTAAACCTGAAGTGTAGCATCGGAATCTAAAGTTGCTCTCACTGGAAAGGCTCAAATCATAGACTCTAAGAAAAGTCACTCCTCTTGTACTTAAGTTGGCATTGTGCGTTTTGTATTTAATTCCGATGCAATTTCTGTGATTCATCGTCAAAGTGAAGGTCCATGGGTTACAGTAAACGTGAAGGGAAGCATCGAAATCTAAAGCTGGTCTCACAGGAAAGGCTCAAAGCATAGACGGTAAGAAGACTCAGTCTTCTTCTACTTAAGACGGCATTTTGCATTTTGTATTTAATTCCGAAGCAATTTCTGTGTTTCATCGTCAATGTGAAGATCCAAGGGGTACAGATAAACTGCTGTTCTGCATCAGAATCTAAAACTGGTGACACATGAATTGCTCAAAACATAGACACTAAGAAAAGTCAGACTTCTCGTACTTAAGACGGCATTGTCACTTTTGTATTTAATTCCGATGCAATTTCTGTCTTTCATTGGCAATGTGTAGGTCGAAGGGATACAGTAAACCTGAAGTGAAGCATCGGAATTTAAAACTGATCTCACAGGAGAGGCTAAAATCGTAGGCTCTAAGAAAAGTCAGTCTTCTTGTACTTAAGTCGGCATTGTTCCTCTTGTATGTAATTCCGATACAATTTTTGTGTTGCATCGACAAACGGAAGGAACAAGGGATACAGTAAACCTGAAGTGAGGTATCGGAATCTAAAACTCTTATCACGGGTAAGGCTCTAACCATAGACGGTAAGAAGTCTCAGTGTTCTACCACTTAAGCCGGCATTGTGAGTTTTGTATCTAATTCCGATGCAATTTCTGTGATTCATCGTCAAAGTGAAGGTCCATGGGTTACAGTAAACCTGAAGGGAAGCATCGAAATCTAAAGCTGGTCTCACAGGAAAGGCTCAAAGCATAGACGGCAAGAACACTCAGTCTTCTTCTACTTAAGACGGCATTGTGCATTTTGTATTTAATTCCGAAGCAATTTCTGTGTTTCATCGTCAATGTGAAGGTCCAAGTGATACAGTAAACCTGCAGTTGAGCATAGGAAACTAACTCTGATGACACAGGAAAGGCTCAAATCATAGATAGTAGGAAGACTCAGTCATCTTGTACTTAAGTCATCATTGTGCCTTTTGTATTTAATTCGTATGCAATTTCTGTGTTTGATCGTCAAAGTGAAGGTCCAAGGGATACAGTAAACCAGAAGTGAAGCATCGGAATCTAAAACTGGTCTAACAAGAAAGACTCAAACCATAGACGGTAAGAAGACTCAGTCTTCTTGTACTTAAGTCGGCACTGTGAATTTTGTATGTAATTCCGATGCAATTTCTGTGTTTCATCGTCAATGTGAAGGTCCAAAGGGTACAGATAAACTGCAGTTGTGCATCGGAATCTAAAACTGGTGACAATGGATGGCTCAAAACATAGACACTAAGAAAATTCAGTCTTCTCGTACTTAAGACGGCATTGTCACTTTTGTATTTAATTCCGATGCAATATCTGTCTTTCATCGTCAATGTGAAGGTCCTAGGGCTACAGTAAACCTGAAGTGAAGCATCGGAATCTAAAGTTGCTATCACTGGATAGGCTCCAATCGTTGACTCTAACAAAAGTCACTCTTCTTGTACTTAAGTTGGCATTGTGCGTTTTGTATTTAATTCCGATGCAATTTCTGTCTTTCATCGGCAATGTGAAGGTCGAAGGGATACAGTAAACCTGAAGTGAAGCATCGGAATCTAAAACTGATCTCACAGGAGAGGCTCAAATCGTAGACTCTAAGAAAAGTCAGTCTTCTTGTACTTAAGTCGGCATTGTTCCTCTTGTATATAACTCCGATGCAATTATTGTGTTGCATCGACATACGGAAGGTCCAAGGGATACAGTAAACCTGAAGTGAGGCATCGGAATCTAAAACTGGTATCATGGGTAAGGCTCTAACCATAGACGGTAAGAAAACTCAGTGTTCTTCCACTTAAGTCGGCATTGTGAGTTTTGTATCTAATTCCGGTGCAATTTCTGTGTTTCATCGTCAAAGTGAAGGCCCATGGGTTACAGTAAACCTGAAGGGAAGCATGGAAATCTAAAGCTGGTTTCACAGGAAAGGCTCAAAGCATAGATGGTAAGAAGACTCAGTCTTCTTCTACTTAAGACGGCATTGTGCATTTTGTATTTAATTCCGAAGCAATTTCTGTGTTTCATCGTCAATGTGAAGGTCCAAGTGATACAGTAAACCTGCAGTTGAGCATAGGAAACTAACTCTGATGACACAGGAAAGGCTCAAATCATAGACAGTAGGAAGACTCAGTCCTCTTGTACTTAAGTCATCATTGTGCCTTTTGTATTTAATTCATATGCAATTTCTGTGTTTGATCGTCAAAGTGATGGTCCAAGGGATACAGTAAACTAGAAGTGATGCATCGGAATCTAATACTGGTCTCACCAGAAAGGCTCAAACCATTGACGGTAAGAAGACTCAGTCTTCTTGTACTTAAGTCGGCATGGTGCATTTGCCTTTAATTCCGGTGCAACTTCTGTGTTTCATCCTCATTGGGATACAGTAAACCTGCACTCTTGCATCGGAATCTAATACTGGTGCACAGGAAAGGCTCAAATCATAGACACTGAGGCAAGTCAGTCATCTTGTACTTATGTCGGCATTGTGCCATTTGTATTTAATCCCGATGTAATTTCTGTGATTCATCGACAAAGTGAATGACCAAGGAATGCAGTAAACCTGCAGTTGGGCATCGTAATCTAAAACTGGTCAAACTGGAAATGCTCAAAACATAGATGGTAAGAAGACTCAGTCTTCTTGTACTTAAGTCGGCACTGTGAATTTTGTATGTAATTCCGATGCAATTTCTGTGTTTCATCGTCAATGTGAAGGTCCAAGGGGTACAGATAAGCTGCAGTTGTGCATCGGAATCTAAAACTGGTGACACATGAATTGCTCAAAACATAGACACTAAGGAAAGTCAGTCATCTTGTACTTATGTCGGCATTGTGCCATTTGTATTTAATTCCGATGTAATTTCTGTGTTTCAACGACAAAGTGAATGACCAAAGAATACAGTAAACCATCAGTTGGGCATCGTAATCTAAAACTGGTCTCACTGGAAAGGCTCAAAACATAGACGGTAAGAAGACTCAGTCTTCTAGTACTTAAGTCGGCAATCTGCCTTTTGTATTAAATTCCGATGCAATTTTTGTGTTTCATCGTGAAAGTGAAGGTCCAAGGGCTACAGTAAACCTGTAGTGAAACATCGGAATCTAAAACTGGTCTCACAGGAAAGGCTCAAGTCATAGACGGTAAGAAGACTCAGTCTTCTTCTACTTAAGACGGCATTGTGCATTTTGTATTTAATTCCGATGGAATTTGTGTGTTTCATCGTCAATGTGAAGGTCCAAGGGATACAGTAAACCTGAAGTGAAGCGTCGGAATCTAAATCTGGTCTCACAGAAAAGGCTCAAAACATAGACACCAAGATGAATCAGTCTTCTTGTACTTACGCCGGCATTGTGCCGTTTGTATTTAACTCCGATGCAATTTTTGTGTTTCATCGTCAAAGACAAGGTCCAAGAGATACATTAAACCTGAGGTGAAGCCTTGGAATCTGAAACTCGGCTCACAGGAAACGCTCAAAACATAGACACTAAGAAGACTCAGTCTTCTTGTACTTAAGACGGCGTGGTGCATTTGTATTTAATTCCGGTGCAACTTCTTTGTTTCATTGTCAATGGGATACAGTAAACCTGCAGTTTTGCATCGGAATCTAAAACTGGTGACACAGGAAAGGCTCAAAACATACACACTAAGAAAAGTCAGTCCTCTCGTACTTAAGCCGGCGTTGTGACTTTTGTATTTAATTCCGATGCATTTTCTTTATTTGTATTTTCAGTCACATGATACGTTCGATAGGCTATGACGTCCCGATCGACGAAGCTCTCCAATCCTGATACATTTGGTACGCCTGTACCTCCTCGTACGATTGCAACCCTTAACCAGCCATTACCATGTGAGAAGGTATCATTCAGATCAATACTAAAGTTTAATCTGTAACCACAGAATACGGCGGGTCCATCCAGTAGAGAGTGCGCGGCGCCGGACTTGATTGTATTCTTTTTCTTGTCGGCAGCCGATGTTGTCATTCCGACGTCTTCAATTGTTTTAAGTATTGTCTGACGTTCGATAGGCTATGATGTCCCGATCGACGAAGCTCTCCAATCCTAATACATTTGGTACGCCTGTACCTCCTCGTACGATTGCAACCGTTAACCAGCCATTACCATGTGAGAAGGTATCATTCAGATCAATACTAAAGTTTAATCTGTAACCACAGAATACGGCGGGTCCATCCAGTAGAGAGTGCGCGGCGACGGACTTGAATGTATTCTTTTCCTTGTCGGCAGCCGATGTTGTCATTTCGACGTCTTCAGTTGTTTTATATATTGTCTGTCTTGCACGACGACGGTATCTTCTGTAAGGCATCTTGGCAGGCGTACCAAATGTATCAGGATTGAGGAGCTTCGTCGATCGGGACGTCATAGCATATCGAACGTACCATGTGACTGACAATGCTAATAAAGACTTTGGCAAATCATCATATATGTCATCCTCACCCTTCTCCCTGTATACACGTAGTAGACGTAAGATATCTGTTAATGAAACTGTATTTGTATGGATTAAAGGTAAAGGTACCTGTGAATATGTTAAATTTATTGGAGATTGTACACTCTATTTTCACAAATAAAGTGATCTGTAGCGTAGCTGAGAACTGGGGAATGTACATCTAGAATCTGTCGACATAGAGTTAGCAACAGCATGTTACGTCAGCTCTCTGAGCGCTTGACCTTTGACCCCGCCGATAAGGCGGTGCCACGCAACCTTGGCAGCGCGCCAGCCGCGGACTTGACCGACAAACAGCAACAAAATCTGAAACTGGTCTCACAGGAAAGGCTCAAAACATAGACACTAAGAAGACTCAGTCTTCTTGTATTTAAATCGGCATTGTGGATTTAGTATCTAATTCCGATGCAATTTTTGTGTTTCATCATCATGGTCAAGGTCCAAGGGATACAGTAAACCTGAAGTGAAGCATCGGAATCTAAAACTGGTCTCACAGGAAAGGCTCAAAATATGGACGGTAGGAAGACTCAGTCTTCTTGTACTTTAGTCGGCATTGTGCCGTTTGTATTTAATTCCGATGCATATTCTGTCTTGCAACGTCAATATAAAGGTCAAAGGGATCCAGTAAACCTGAAGTGAAGCATCTTAATGAAAAAGTGGTCTCACAGGAAAGGCTCAATTCATAGACACTAAGAAAGTTAGTCTTCTTGTACTTGAGTCGGCATTGTGCCTATTGTGTTTATTTCCGGTGCAATTTTTGTGTTTCATCGTCAAACTGAAGGTCCAAGAGATACAGTAAACCTGAAGTGAAGCATCGGAATCTAAAACTGGTCTCACAGGAAAGGCTCACAACATAGACACGACAAAGACTCAGTCTTCTTGTACTTGAGTCGTAATTGTGCCATTTGTATTTAATTCCGATGCAATTTTTGTGTTTCATCGTCAAACGGAAGGTCCAACGGATACAGTAAACCTCTAGTGAGGTATCGGAATCACACAGGAAAGGCTCTAACCATAGACGGTAACAAGGCTCAGTCTTCTTCCACTTAAGTCGGCATTGTGAAATTTGTATCTAATTCCGATGCAATATCTGTGTTTCATCGTCAAAGTGAAGGTCCATGGGATACAGTAAACCTGAAGGGAAGCATCATAATCTAAAACCCGTCTCACAGAAAAGGCTCAAAGCACAGACGGTAAGAAGACTCAGTCTTCTTCCACTTTAGACGGCATTCTGCATTTTGTATTTAATTCCGAAGCAATTTTTTGTGTTTCATCGTCAATGTGAAGGTCCAAGTGATACAGAAAACCTGCAGTTGTGCATAGGAAACTAAACCTGGTGACACAGGAAAGGCTCAAATCATAGACAGTAAGAAGACTCAGTCCTCTTGTACTTAAGTCGGCATTGTGCTTTTTGTATTGAATTCATAGGCAATTTCTGTGTTTGATCGTCAAAGTGAAGGTCCAATGTAGGCAATTTCTGTGTTTGATCGGCAAAGTGAAGGTCCAAGGGATACAGTAAACCAGAAGTGAAGCATCGGAATCTGAAACTGGTCTCACAGGAAAGGCTCAAACCATAGACGGTAAGAAGACTCAGCCTTCTTGTACTTAAGTCGGCATTGTGAATTTTGTATGTAATTCCGATGCAATTTCTGTGATTCATCGTCAAAGTGAAGGTCCAAGTGATACAGTAATCCTTAAGTGAAGCATCGGAATCTGAATCAGGTCTCACAGGGAAGGCTCAAAACATAGACCGAAAGAAGTCTCAGTGGTCCTGTACTTAAGCAGGCATTGTGGCTTTTGTATTTAATTCCGATCCAATTTCAGTGTTTCATCGTAAATGTAAAGGTCCAAGCGATACAAAAAAACTGCAGTTGTGCATCGGAATCTAAAACTGTTGACAAAGGCAATGCTCAATACATACACTCTAAGAAAAATCAGTCTTCTTGTCCTTAAGTGGGCATTGTTCCTCTTGCTTTTAATTCCGATGCAATCATTGTGTTTCATCTTCAAACGAAAGGTCCAAGGGATACGGAATCCCTGAAGTGAAGTATCTTAATCTAAAACTGGTCTCTCAGGAAAGGCTCCAACCATAGACGGTAAGAAGACTCAGCCATCCTCCACTAAAGTCGGCATTGTGACTATTGTATCTAATTCCGACGCAATTTCTGTGTTTCATTGTCAAAGTGAAGGTCCATGGGATACAGTAAACCTGAGAGGAAGCATCGAAATCTAAAACTTTTCTCACAGGAAAGGCTCAAAACATAGACGGTAAGCAGACTCAGTCTTCTTCTACTTAAGACGGCATAGTGCATTTTGTATTTAATTCCGAAGCAATTTCTGTGTTTCATCGTCAATGTGAGGGTCCAAGTGACACAGTAAACCTGCAGTTGTGCACAGGAAACTTAACCTAATGACACAGGAAAGGCTCAAATCATAGACAATGAGAAGAGTCATTCCCCTTGTACTTAAGTCGGCATTGTGCCTTTTGTATTTAATTCATATGCAATATCTGTGTTTGATCGTCAAAGTGAAGGTCCAAAGGATATAGTAAACCAAAAGTGAAGCATCGGAATCTAAAGTTGTTCTCACTGGAAAAGCTCAAATCATAGACTCTTAGAAAAGTCAATCTTCTTGTACTTAAATCGGCATTGTGCCTTTTGTATTTAATTACGATGCAATTTTTGTGATTCATCGTAAAGTGAAGGTCCAAGGGATACAGTAAACCAGCAGTTGTGTATCGCATTCTAAAACTGGTCTCACAGAAAAGGCTCAAAAATAGACACTAAGAAAAGTCAGTCGTCTTGTACTGATGTCGGCATTGTGCCTTTCGTATTTAATTCCGATGTAAATTATGTGTTTCATTGTCAAAGTAAAGGTCCAAGGCATTCAGTAAATCTGCAGTTGTGCATCGGAATCTAAAACTGATCTCACAGGAAACGCTCAAAACATACACAGTAAGAAGACTCTCTCTTCTTGTACTTAAGTCGGCATTGTGCCTTTTGTATTTAATTCCGTTGCAATTTCTGTGTGTCATCGGCAAAGTGAAGGTCGTATGGTTGCAGTAAACCTCAAATGAAGCATCGAAATCTAAAACTGGTCTCACAGGAAAGGCTCAAATCATAGATGGTAAGAAGACTTAATCCTCTTGTACTTAAGTCCGCATTGTGCCATTTCTATTTAATTCTGATGCAATTTCTCTATTTCATCGCCAAAGTTAAGCATCGGATTCTCAAACTGGTCTCACAGGAAAGCCCCAAAATTTAGACGGTAAGCAGTGTAAGACTTCTTGTAGTTAATTTGGCATAGTGCCTCTTGTGCAATATCTGTGTTGCATCGTCGAAGTGAAAGTCCAAGGGATACAGTTCTCCCGAAGTGAAGCAGCGGAATCTGACACTGGTCTCAGAAGTATGGTTCAAAGCATTGACGTAAGAAGACTCAGTCTTCTTGTACTTAAGCCGGATTGTGCCTTTTGTATTTTATTTCGATGCAATTACTGTGTTTCATAGTCAATGTGAAGGTCTCAGGGATACAGTAAATCGGCAGTTGTGCATCAGAATCTAAAACAGGTGACACAGAATAGGCTCAAAACATATACACTAAGAAAAGTCAGTCTTCTTGTACTTAAGTCGGCATTGTGCCTTTTGTATTTAATTCCGATGCAATTTTTGTGATTCATCGTAAAGTGAAGGTCCAAGGGATACACTAAACCTGAAGTGAAGCTTCGGAATCTAAAACAGGTCTCCCAAGAAAGGCTCAAACATAGACAGTAATAAGACTCAGTCTTCTTGTGCATAAGTTGGCATTGTGCCCTTTGTATTCAATTCCGATGCAATTACTGTGTTTCATCATCATTCATCATCAAAGTGAAGGTCCAAGTGATACAGTAATCCTGCAGTCGTGCGTCAGAATCTAAAACTGGTGACACGGGGAAGGCTTAAACATAGACACTAAGAAAAGTCAGTCTAATTAATTCCATTGCAATTTCTGTGTTTCATCGTCAATGTGAAGGTCCAAGGGATACAGTAAACCTGATGCGAAGGATTGGAATCTAAAACTGGTCTCACTGGGAAGGCACAAATCGTAGTCAGTAAGAAGACACAGTCTTCTAGAACTTAAGTCGGCATTGTGCCTTTTGTATTTAATTCCAATGCAATTACTGTGGTTCATCGTCAATGTGAAGTTTGAAGGGATACAGTAAGCCAGTAAGTGAAGCATCGGAAACTGAAACTGGTCTCACAGGAATGGCTCAAAATATGGACACTAAGTAAAGGCAGTATTCTTGTACCTAAGCCTTCATTGTGCCTTTTGTATTTAACTCCGATGCAATTGTTAAGTTTCATCTTCTAAGTGAAGGTCCAAGGGATACAGTAAACCTGAAGTGAAGCATCGGAATCTAAAACAGGTTTCACAGGAAAGGCTCAAAGCATAGACGGTAAGAAGACTCAGTCTTCTAGTACATAAGTCGGCACTGTGCCTTATGTATGTAATTCCGATTCAATTTCTGCGTTTCATCGTCAAAGTGTAGGTCTAAGGGCTACAGTAAACCTGCAGTGGGCCATCGGAATCCAAAACTGGTCTAACAGGGAAGGCTTAAATCATAGACACTAAGAAAATTCGGTCTTCTTGTACTTAGGTCGGCATTGTGCCTTTTGCATTTAATTCCGATTCTATTTCTGTGTTTCATCGTCAATGAGAATGTCCAAGGGATACAGTTAACCTGAAGTGAAGCATCGGAATCTAAAACTGGTCTCACAGGATTAACTCAAAACATAGAAAGTAAGAAAAGTAAGTGTCTTGAACTTAAGTCGGCATTGTAACTTATGTATTTAATTCCGATGCAATTACTGTATTTCATCGTCAATGTGGAGGTCCAAGGGCTACAGTAAACCTGAAGTGAGGCATCGGAATCCAAAACTGGTCTCACAGGAAAGGCTCAATACATAGACACTAAGAAAAGTCAGTCTTCTTGTACTTAACTTGGCATTGTGCATTTTGTATTTAATTCAGATGCAATTGTTGTGCTTCATCGTATACGTGAATGTCCAAGGGATACAGTAAACACGAAGTGAAGCATTGGAATCTAAAACTGGTTGTATTGGAAAGGCTTAAAGCATAGACAGTAAGAAGACTCAGACCTCTTGTACGTAATTAGGCATTGTGCTTTTGTATTTAATTCCGAAACAATTTCTGTGTTTCATCGTCAAAGTGAACGTCTAAAGGATACAGTAACCTGCAGTGAAGCATCGGAATCTAAAACTGGTCTCACAGTGAAGGCTCAAATCATAGACTGTAAGAAGACTCAGTCTTCTTGTGCATAAGACGGCATTGTGCCTTTTGTATTTTATTGCGATGCACTTTCTGTGTTTCATCGTCAATGTGAAGGTGCAAGGGAATCAGTAAGCCTGAAGTGAAGCATCGGACACTAAAACTGGTCTCACAGGAAAGGCTCAAAATATAGACACTAAGAAAGGTCAGTCTTCTTGTACTTATGGCGGCATTGTGCCTTTTGTATTTAATTCCGATGCAATTACTGTGTTTCATCGTCAATGTGAAGGTCCAAGCGATACAGTAAAACTGCAGTTGTGAATCGGAATCTAAAACTGGTAACACAGGAAAGGTTCGAATCATAGATACTAAGATAAGTCAGTCTTCTTGTACTTAAGTCGGTATTGTGCCTTTTGTATTTAATTCCGATGCAATTACTGTGTTACATCGTCAATGTTAAGGTCCAAAGGATACAGCAAACCTGAAGTGAAGCATCGGAATCTAAAACTGGTCTCACAGGGAGTTCTCAAATCATAGACAGTAAGAAAACACAGTCTTCTAGAACTGAAGTCGGCATTGTGCCTTTTGTATTTTATTGCGATGCACTTTCTGTGTTTCATCGTCAATGTGAAGGTGCAAGGGAATCAGTAAGACCGAAGTGAAGCATCGGACACTAAAACTGGTCTCACAGGAAAGTCTCAAATTATAGACACTAAGAAAAGTCAGTCTTCTTGTACTTAAGTCGGCATTGTGCATTTTGTATTTAATTCCGATGCAATTTTTGTGATTCATCGTAAAGTGGAGGTCCAAGGGATACACTAAACCTGAAGTGAAGCTTCGGAATCTAAAACAGGACTCCCAAGAAAGGCTCAAAACATGGACGGTAAGAAGACTCAGTCTTCTTGTGCATTAGTCGGCATTGTGCCCTTTGTATTCAATTCCGATGCAATTACTGTGTTTCATCATCAAAGTGAAGGTCCAAGTGATACAGTAATCCTGCAGTCGTGGATCGGAATCTAAAACTGGTGACACGGGGAAGACTTAAACATAGACACTAAGAAAAGTCAGTCCTCCTGTACTTAAGTCGGCAATGTGCCTTTTGTATTTAATTCCGTTGTAATTACTGTGTTGCATCGTCAATGTAAAGGTCCAAGGGATACAGTAAACCTGAAGTGAAGCATCGGATTCTAGAACTGGACTCACAGGGAAGGCACAAATCATAGACAGTAAGAAGACACAGTCTTCTAAAACTTATGTCGGCATTGTGCTTTTTGTATTTAAATCCGATGGAATTTCTGTGTTTCATCGTCAATGTGAAGATCCAAGGGATACAGTAAACCAGCAGTTGTGAATCGGAATCTAAAACTGGTGACACACGACCTGTTCGAAATATAGACACTAAGAAAAGTCAGTCGTTTTGTACTTAAGTCGGCATTGTGCCTTTCGTATTTAATTCCGGTGCAATTACTGTGTTACATCGTCAATGTGAAAGCCCAAGGGATACTGCAAACCAGAAGTGAAGCATCGGAATCTAAATCTGGTTTCACAGGGAAGGCTCAAATCATAGACAGTAAAAAGACACAGACTTCTAGAACTTTAGTCGGCATTGTCCCTTATGTATTTAATTCTGATGCAATTTCTGCGTTTCATCGACAATGTTAAGGTCCAAGGGATGCTCTAAACCGGAAGTGAAGCATCGGAATCAAAAACTGGTCTCACAGGATAGGCTCAAAACATAGACACTAAGAAAAGTCAGTGTCTTGTACTTAAGTCGGCATTGTGACTTTTGTATTTAATTCCGATGTAATTATTGTGTTTCATTGTCAATGTGAAGGTCCAAGGGATACAGTAAACCAGCAGTTGTGTATCGCATTCCAAAACTGGTGACATAGAAAAGGCTCAAACATATACACTAATAAAAGTCAGTGCTCTTGAACTTAAGTCGGAATTGTGCCTTTTGTATTTAATTTCGTCAATGTGAAGGTCCAAGGGATACAGTAAACCTGCAGTTGTGCATCGGAATCTAAAACTGGTGACACAGTAGAGGCTCGTAATATAGACACTAAGAAAAGTCAGTCCTCTTGTACTTAATTCAGCATTGTACCTTTGGTGTTTAATTTCGATGCAATTGTTGAGTTTCATCGTATATGTGAAGGTCCAAGGGATACAGTAAACCTGAAGTGAAGCATCGGAATGTAAGACTGGTTTCACAGGAAAGGCTCAAAGCAAAGACAGTAAGAAGACTCAGTCCTCTTCTACGTAAGTAGGCAATGTGCCTATTGTAAATAATTCCGATGCAATTATTGGGTTTCATCGTCAGTGTGAAGGTCCAAGGGATACAGTAAACCAGCAGCTGTGTATCGCAATCCAAATCTGGTGACATAGAAAAGGCTCAAACATATACACTAATAAAAGTCAGTCTTCTTGAACTTAATACGGCATTGTGCCTTTTGTATTTAATTTCGTCAATGTGAAGGTCCATGGGATACAGTAAACCTGAAGTGAAGCATCGGAATCTAAAACTAAACTCACAGGGAAGGGTCACAACATAGACAGTAAGAAGACTCAGTCTACTTTTACATAAGTCGGCATTGTTCTTTATGCATTTAATTCCGATGCAATTCTTGTGTTTCATCGTCAAAGTAAAGGTCCAAAAGATACTGTAAACCTGAAGTGAAGCATCGGATTTAAACTGGTCTCACAGGATAGGCTCAAAACATAGACATTAAGAGAAGACAGTCATCTTGTACTTAGGTCGGCACTGTGCCTTTTGTATTTACTTCCGATGCAATTACTGTGTTTCATCGTCAAAGTGAAGGTAAAAGGAATACAGTAAACCCGAAGGGAAACATCGGAATCTAAAACTGGGCTCTCAGGATATGCTCAAACATAGACGGTAAGAAGACTCAGTCGTCTTGTACTTAAGTCGGCATTGTGCCTTTCGTATTTAATTCCGATGCAATTGCTGTGTTTCATCGTCATTTTAAAGGTCCGAGGGATACTGTAAAACTCACGTGAAGCATCGGAATCTAAACCTGGTCTCAAAGAGATGGTTCAAAACATAGAGACTAAGAAAAGTCAGTCTTCTTGCACTTAAGGCGGCATTGAGCCTTTTGTATTTCATTCCGATGCAATTTCTGTGTTTCATCGTCAATGTGAAGGTCCAAGCGATACAGTAAACCTGCAGTTGTGAATCGGAATCTAAAACTGGTGACACAGGAAAGGTTCGAAACATAGATACTAAGATAAGTCAGTCTTCTTGTACTTAAGTCGGTATTGTGCCTTTTGTATTTAATTCCGATGCAATTAATGTGTTACATCGTCAATGTTAAGGTCCAAAGGATACAGCAAACCTGAAGTGAAGCATCGGAATCTAAAACTGGTCTCACAGGGAGTTCTCAAATCATAGACAGTAAGAAAACACAGTCTTCTAGAACTGAAGTCGGCATTGTGCCTTTTGTATTTTATTGCGATGCACTTTCTGTGTTTCATCGTCAATGTGAAGGTGCAAGGGAATCAGTAAGCCTGAAGTGAAGCATCGGACACTAAAACTGGTCTCACAGGAAAGGCTCAAAATATAGACACTAAGAAAAGTCAGTCTTCTTGTACTTAAGTCGGTATTGTGCCTTTTGTATTTAATTCCGATGCAATTTTTGTGATTCATCGTAAAGTGGAGGTCCAAGGGATACACTAAACCTGAAGTGAAGCTTCGGAATCTAAAACAGGACTCCCAAGAAAGGCTCAAAACATAGACACAGTCTTCTTGTGCATTAGTCGGCATTGTGCCCTTTGTATTCAATTCCGATGCAATTACTGTGTTTCATCATCAAAGAGAAGGTCCAAGTGATACAGTAATCCTGCAGTCGTGCATCGGAATCTAAAACTGGTGACACGGGGAAGACTTAAACATAGACACTAAGAAATGTCAGTCCTCCTGTACTTAAGTCGGCAATGTGCCTTTTGTATTTAATTCCGATGTAATTACTATGTTGCATCGTCAATGTAAAGGTCCAAGGGATACAGTAAACCTGAAGTGAAGCATCGGATTCTAAAACTGGACTCACAGGGAAGGCACAAATCATAGACAGTAAGAAGACACAGTCTTCTAAAACTTATGTCGGCATTGTGCTTTTTGTATCTAAATCCGATGGAATTTCTGTGTTTCATCGTCAATGTGAAGATCCAAGGGATACAGTAAACCAGCAGTTGTGAATCGGAATCTAAAACTGGTGACACACGACCTGTTCGAAATATAGACACTAAGAAAAGTCAGTCGTTTTGTACTTTAGTCGGCATTGTGCCTTTCGTATTTAATTCCGGTGCAATTACTGTGTTACATCGTCAATGTGAAAGCCCAAGGGATACAACAAACCAGAAGTGAAGCATCGGAATCTAAATCTGGTTTCACAGGGAAGGCTCAAATCATAGACAGTAAAAAGACACAGACTTCTAGAACTTAAGTCGGCATTGTTCCTTATGTATTTAATTCTGAAGCTATTTCTGCGTTTCATCGACAATGTTAAGGTCCAAGGGATGCTCTAAACCTGAAGTGAAGCATCGGAATCAAAAACTGGTCTCACAGGATAGGCTCAAAAAATAGACACTCAGAAAAGTCAGTGTCTTGTACTTAAGTCGGCATTGTGACTTTTGTATTTAATTCCGATGTAATTATTGTCTTTCATTGTCAATGTGAAGGTCCAAGGGATACAGTAAACCTGAAGTGAAGCATCGGAATCTAAAACTGGTTCCACAGGAAAGGCTCAAAGCATAGACAGTAAGAAGACTCTGTCCTCTTGTACGTAAGTAGGCATTGAGCCTTTTGTATATAATTCTGGAGCAATTTCTGTGTTTCATCGTCAATGTGAACGTCCAAGGTGTACAGTAAACTTCACGTTAAGCATCGGTATCGAAAACCGGTCTCACAGAGAAGGTTCCTAACATAGACACTAAGAAAAGTCAATCTTCTTGTACTTATGGAGGCTTTGCGCTTCTTGTATTTAATTCCGATGCAATTATTGTGTTTCATTGTCAATGTGAAGGTCCATGGGATACAGTAAACCAACAGTTGTGTGTCGGAATCCAAAACTGGTGACATAGAAAAGCTCAAACATAGACACTAAGAAAAGTCAGTCTTCTTGAACTTAAGTTGGCATTGTGCCTTTTGTATTTAATTTCGTTAATGTGAAAGAACAAGGGATACAGTAACCCAGTAGTTGTGCATCGGAATATAAAACTAGTGACACAGGAGAGGCTCGAAACATAGACACTAAGGAAAGTCAGTCTGCTCTTACTTAATTCTGCATTGTGCCTTTTGTAATTAATTCCGATGCAATTTCTGTGTTTCATCGTCAATGTGTAAGTTCAATTGATACAGTAATCCTGAAGTGAAGCATCGGAATCTAAAACTGGTGATGCAGTAAAGGCTCAAAGCATAGATAGTAAGAAGACTCAGTCCTCTTGTACATAAGTCGGCATTGTGCCTTTTGTACTAAATTCCGATGCAATTTCCGTGTTTAATCGTGAAAGTGAAGGTTCAAGGGTTACAGTATACCTGCAGCCGTGCATCGGAATCTAAAACTGGTGACACAGGAAAGGCTTAAACATAGACACTAAGATAAGTCAGTCTTCTTGTACTTAAGTCGGCATTGTGCCATTTGTATGTTATTGCGATGCACTTTCTGTGTTTCATCGTCAATGTGAAGGTGCAAGGGAATCAGTAAGCCTGAAGTGAAGCATCGGACACTAAAACTGGTCTCACAGGAAAGGCTCAAAATATAGACACTAAGAAAAGTCAGTCTTCTTGTACTTAAGTCGGCATTGTGCCTTTTGTATTTAATTCCAATGCAATTTTTGTGATTCATCGTAAAGTGGAGGTCCAAGGGATACACTAAACCTGATGTGAAGCTTCGGAATCTAAAACAGGACTCCCAAGAAAGGCTCAAAACATAGACGGTAAGAAGACTCAGTCTTCTTGTGCATTAGTCGGCATTGTGCCCTTTGTATTCAATTCCGATGCAATTACTGTGTTTCATCATCAAAGTGAAGGTCCAAGTGATACAGTAAGCCTGCAGTCGTGCATCGGAATCTAAAACTGGTGACACGGGGAAGACTTAAACATAGACACTAAGAAAAGTCAGTCCTCCTGTACTTAAGTCGGCAATGTGCCTTTTGTATTTAATTCCGATGTAATTACTGTGTTGCATCGTCAATGTAAAGGTCTAAGGGGTACAGTAAACCTGAAGTGAAGCATCGGAATGTAAGACTGGTTTCACAGGAAAGGCTCAAAGCAAAGACAGTAAGAAGACTCAGTCCTCTTCTACGTAAGTAGGCAATGTGCCTTTTGTAAATAATTCCGATGCAATTATTGTGTTTCATCGTCAATGTGAAGGTCCAAGGGATACAGTAAACCAGCAGTTGTGTATCGCAATCCCAATCTGGTGACATAGAAAAGGCTCAAACATATACACTAATAAAAGTCAGTCTTCTTGTACATAAGTCGGCATTGTTCCTTATGTATTTAATTCCGATGCAATTCTTGTGTTTCATCGTCAAAGTAAAGGTCCAAAAGATACTGTAAACCTGAAGTGAAGCATCGGATTTAAACTGGTCTCACAGGATAGGCTCAAAACATAGACATTAAGAGAAGACAGTCATCTTGTACTTAGGTCGGCACTGTGCCTTTTCTATTTACTTCCGATGCAATTACTGTGTTTCATCGTCAAAGTGAAGGTAAAAGGAATACAGTAAACCTGAAGGGAAACATCGGAATCTAAAACTGGGCTCTCAGGATATGCTCAAACATAGACGGTAAGAAGACTCAGTCGTCTTGTACTTAAGTCGGCATTGTGCCTTTCGTATTTAATTCCGATGCAATTGCTGTGTTTCATCGTCATTGTATAGGTCCAAGATACTGTAAAACTCACGTGATGCATCGGAATCTAAACCTGGTCTCACAGAGAAGGTCCAATACATAGACACTAAACAAAGTCACTGTTCTTGTACTTATGGCGGCATTGTGCCTCTTGTAATTAAATCCGATGCAATTTCTGTTTCATCGTCAATGTGAAGGTCCTAGTGATACAATAAACCTGAAGTGAAGCATCGGAATCTAAAACTGGTGACACAAAATACGCTCAAAGCATAGACAGTAAAAAGACTCAGTCTTCTTGTACTTAGGTCGGCATTGTGCCTTATGTATTTAATTCCGATGGAATCTCTGTGTTTCATCGTCAAAGTGAAGGTCCAAGGGATACTGTATATCTTCAGTTGTGCATCGGAATTTAAAACTGGTGACACAGGAAAGGCTTAAACATAGACACTAAGAAAAGTCAGTCCTCCTGTACTTAAGTCGGCAATGTGCCTTTTGTTTTTAATTCCGATGTAATTACTGTGTTGCATCGTCAATGTAAAGGTCCAAGGGATACAGTAAACCTGAAGTGAAGCATCGGATTCTAAAACTGGACTCACAGGGAAGGCACAAATCATAGACAGTAAGAAGACACAGTCTTCTAAAACTTATGTCGGCATTGTGCTTTTTGTATTTAAATCCGATGGAATTTCTGTGTTTCATCGTCAATGTGAAGATCCAAGGGATACAGTAAACCAGCAGTTGTGAATCGGAATCTAAAACTGGTGACACACGACGTGTTCGAAATATAGACACTAAGAAAAGTCAGTCGTTTTGTACTTAAGTCGGCATTGTGCCTTTCGTATTTAATTCCGGTGCAATCACTGTGTTACATCGTCAATGTGAAAGCCCAAGGGATACAGAGAACCAGAAGTGAAGCATCGGAATCTAAATGTGGTTTCACAGGGAAGGCTCAAATCATAGACAGTAAAAAGACACAGACTTCTAGAACTTAAGTCGGCATTGTTCCTTATGTATTTAATTCTGATGCAATTTCTGCGTTTCATCGACAATGTTAAGGTCCAAGGGATGCTCTAAACCTGAAGTGAAGCATCGGAATCAAAAACTGGTCTCACAGGATAGTCTCAAAACATAGACACTAAGAAAAGTCAGTGTCTTGTACTTAAGTCGGCATTGTGACTTTTGTAATTAATTCCGATGTAATTATTGTGTTTCATCGTCAATGTGAAGGTCCAAGGGATACAGTAAACCAGCAGTTGTGTATCGCATTCCAAAACTGGTGACATAGAAAAGGCTCAAACATATACACTAATAAAAGTCAGTCCTCTTGTACTTAACTCGGCATTGTACCTTTGGTGTTTAATTTCGATGCAATTGTTGAGTTTCATCGTATATGTGAAGGTCCAAGGGATACAGTAAACCTGAAGTGAAGCATCGGAATGTAAGACTGGTTTCACAGGAAAGGCTCAAAGCAAAGACAGTAAGAAGACTCAGTCCTCTTCTACGTAAGTAGGCAATGTGCCTTTTGTAAATAATTCCGATGCAATTATTGTGTTTCATCGTCAATGTGAGGGTCCAAGGGATACAGTAAACCAGCAGTTGTGTATCGCAATCCAAATCTGGTGACATAGAAAAGGCTCAAACATATACACTAATAAAAGTCAGTCTTCTTGAACTTAATACGGCATTGTGCGTTTTGTTTTTAATTTCGTCAATGTAAAGGTCCATGGGATACAGTAAACCTGAAGTGAAGCATCGGAATCTAAAACTGGGCTCACAGGGAAGGGTCACAACATAGACAGTAAGAAGACTCAGTCTACTTGTACATAAGTCGGTATTGTTCCTTATGTATTTAATTCCGATGCAATTCTTGTGTTTCATCGTCAAAGTTAAGGTCCAAAAGATACTGTAAACCTGAAGTGAAGCATCGGATTTAAACTGGTCTCACAGGATAGGCTCAAAACATAGACATTAAGAGAAGACAGTCATCTTGTACTTAGGTCGGCACTGTGCCTTTTCTATTTACTTCCGATGCAATTACTGTGTTTCATCGTCAAAGTGAAGGTAAAAGGAATACAGTAAACCTGAAGGGAAACATCGGAATCTAAAACTGGGCTCTCAGGATATGCTCAAACTCAGACAGTAAGGAGTCTCAGTGCTCTTGTACGTTAGTCGGCATTGTGCCTTTTGTATGTAATTCCGATGCAATTGCTGTGTTTCATCGTCATTGTAAAGGTCCAAGGGATACTGTAAAACTCACGTGATTCATCGGAATCTAAACCTGGTCTCACAGAGAAGGTCCAATACATAGACACTAAACAAAGGCCCTGTTCTTGTACTTATGGCGGCATTGTGCCTCTTGTAATTAAATCCGATGCAATTTCTGTTTCATCGTCAATGTGAAGGTCCTAGTGATACAGTAAACCTGAAGTGAAGCATCGGAATCTAAAACTGGTGACACAAAAAAGGCTCAAAGCATAGACAGTAAAAAGACTCAGTCTTCTTGTACTTAGGTCGGCATTGTGCCTTTTGTAATTAAAACCGATGCAATCTCTGTGTTTCATCGACAAAGTGAAGGTCCAAGGGATACTGTATATCTTCAGTTGTGCATCGGAATTTAAAACTGGTGACACAGGAAAGGCTTCAACATAGACACTAAGAAAAGTCAGTCTTCTTGTACGTAAGTCGGCATTATGCCTTTTGTATTTAATTCCGATGCAATTTTTGTCTTTCATCGTCAAAGTGAATGTCGTAGTGATACAGTAATCCTGAAGTGAAGCATCGGAATCTAAAACTGGTTCCACAGGAAAGGCTCAAAGCATAGACAGTAAGAAGACACTGTCCTCTTGTACGTAAGTAGGCATTGAGCCTTTTGTATATAATTCCGAAGCAATTTCTGTGTTTCATCGTCAATGTGAACGTCCAAGGTGTACAGTAAACTTCACGTGAAGCATCGGTATCGAAAACCGGTCTCACAGAGAAGGTTCCAAACATAGACACTAAGAAAAGTCAATATTCTTGTACTTATGGAGGCTTTGTGCTTTTTGTATTTCATTCCGATGCAATTATTGTGTTTCATTGTCAATGTGAAGGTCCATGGGATACAGTAAACCAACAGTTGTGTGTCGGAATCCAAAACTGGTGACATAGAAAAGCTCAAACATAGACACTAAGAAAAGTCAGTCTTCTTGAACTTAAGTTGGCATTGTGCCTTTTGTATTTAATTTCGTTAATGTGAAGGAACAAGGGATACAGTAACCCAGCATCGGAATCTAAAACTAGTGACACAGGAGAGGCTCGAAACATAGACACTAAGGAAAGTCAGTCTGCTCTTACTTAATTCTGCATTGTGCCTTTTGTAATTAATTCCGATGCAATTTCTGTGTTTCATCGTCAATGTGTAAGTTCAATTGATACAGTAAACCTGAAGTGAAGCATCGGAATCTAAAACTGGTGACACAGTAAAAGCTCAAAGCATAGATAGTAAGTAGACTCAGTCTTCTTGTACTTCAGGCGGCATTGTGCCTTTTGTATTTTATTCCGAAGCAATTTCTGTGTTTCATCGTCAGTGTGAATGTCCAAGGGATACAGTAAAACTAATGTGAAGCAACGGAATCTGAAACAGGTCTCACAGGTAAGGCTCAAAACATAGACACTAAGAAAATTCAGTCTTCTCGTTTTTAAGCCGGCATTGTGCATTTAGTATTTAATTCGGATGCTATTTCTGTGTTTTATCGTCAAAGTAAAGGTCCAAGGGATACATTAAACTTGAAGTGAAGCTTCAGAATCTAAAACTGGTCTCTCAGGAAATGCTCAAAACATAGACGGTCAGATGACTCAGTCGTCTTGTGCTTAAGTCGGCATTGTGCCTTTTTTATTTAATTCCGATGCAATTTCTGTGTTCCATCGTCATTGTAAAGGTCCAAGGGATACAGTAAAACTCACGTGAAGCATCGGAATCTAAACCTGGTCTCACAGAGAATGTTCAAAACATAGAGACTAAGAAAAGTCAGTCCTCTTGTTCTGAAGGCGGTATTGTGCCTTTTGTATTTAATTCCGATGCAATTTCTGTGTTTCATCGTCAATGTGAAGGTCCAAAGGATAGAACAAACCAGCAGTTGTGCATTGGAATCCAAAACTGGTGACATAGATAAGGCTCAAAACATAGACTCTAAGAAAAGTCAGTCTTCTTGAACTTAAGTCGGCATTGTGCCTTTTGTATTTAATTTCGATGCAATTTCTGTGTTCCATCGTCATTGTGAAGGTCCAAGGGATACGGCAAACCTGCAGTTGTGCAGCGGAATCTATAACTGCTGACACAGGAGAGACTCGGAACAAAGACACTAAGAAAAGTCGGTCTTCTTGTACTGAAGTCGACATCGTGCCTTTTGTAATTGATTCCGATGCAATTTCTGTGTTTCATCGTCAATGTGAAGGTCCAAGTGATACAGTAAACCTGAAGTGAAGCATCGGAATCTCAAACTGGTGACACTGGAAAGGCTCAAATCACAGACAGTAAGAAGACTCAGTCTTCTTGTACTTAATTCGGCATTGTGCCTTTTGTATTTATTTCCGATGAAATTTCTGTGTTTCATCGTCAATGTGATGGTCCAAAGGATACAGTAAACCTGACGTGACGCATCGGAATCTATAACTGGACTCACAGGAAGGCTCAAAGCATAGACAGTAAGAAGACTCAGTCTACTTGTACTTAAGACAGCATGGTTCCTTCTGTATTTAATTCCGATGCAATTCTTGTGTTTCATCGTCAAAGCGAAGGTCCAAAAGACACTGTAAACAGGAAGTGAAGCATCGGATCTAAAACTGGTCTCACAGGATAGGCTCAAAACATAGAATCTAAGAAAAGTCGTCTTGTACTGAAGCCGGCATTGTGCACTTTGTATTTAATTCCGATTCAATTGCTGTGTTTCATCGCCCTATGTGAACGTGCATGGGATACAGTAAACCTGAAGTGAAGCATCGGATTCTAAAACTGGTTTAACAGGAAAGGCTCAAGGCATAGATGGTAAGAAGACTCAGTCCCCTTGTACGTAAGTCGTAATTGTGCCTTTTGTATTTAATTCCGATGCTATTTTTGTGTTTCATCATCAATGTGAACGTCCAATTGATACAGTAAACCTGACGTGAAGCATCGGAATCTAAAACTGGACTCACAGAGAATGTTCGAAACATAGACACTAAGAAAATCAGTTTTCTTGTACTTATGGCGGCATTGTGCCTTTTGTATTTCATTCTGATGCAATAATTGTGTTTCATCGTCAATTTGAAGGTCCAAGGGATACAGTAAACCAGAAGTTGTGTATCGGAATCCATAACTGGTGATAAAGAAAAGGCTCAAATCATAGACACTAAGAAAAGTCAGTCTTCTTGAACTTAAATCGGCATTGTGCCTTTTGCTTTTAATTTCGTCAATGTGAAGGTCCAAGTGATACAGTAACCTGCAGTTGTGCATCGGAATCTAAAACTGGTGACACAGATGAGGCTCGAAACATAGACACCAAGAAAAGTCAGTCATCTTGTACTTAAGTCGGCATTGTGCCTTTTGTAATTAATTCCGATTCAATTTCTGTGTTTCATCGTCGATGTGAAGGTCCAAGTGATACAGTAAACCGGAAGTGAAGCATCGCAATCTAAATCTGGTGACACAGTAAAGGCACAAATCATAGATAGTAAGAAGACTCAGTCTTCTTATACTTAATTCGGCATTGTGCCGTTTGTATTTAATTCCAATGCAAGTTTTGTGTTTCATCGTCAAAGTAAAGGCCCAAGGGATACAGTAAACATGAAGTGAAGCATCGGATTCTAAAACTGGTCTCACAGTGAAGGCTCAAAACATAGACAGTAAGAAGACTCAGTTCTCTTGTACTTAAGGCGGCCTTATGCCTTTTGTATTTAATTCCGATGCAATTGTTGTGTTTCATCGTCATTGTGAAAGTCCAAGGGCTACAACAAACCTGCAGTTGTGCATCGGAATCAATAACTGGTGACACAGGTAAGGCACGAAACATAGACACTAAGAATAGTCAGTCCTCTTGTACTTAAGTCGGCATGGTTCCATTTGTATTTAATTCCGATGCAATTCTAGTGTTTCATCGTCAAAGTAAAGGTCCAAAAGATACTGTAAACCTAAAGTAAAGCATCGGATTTATAACTGGTCTCACAGGAAAGGCTCAAAATATAGACACTAAGAAAAGTCAGTCTTCTTGTACTTAAGTCGGCATTGTGCCTTTAGTACTTAATTCCGATGCAATTTTAGTGTTTCATCGTCAAACTGAAGTCCCAAGGGAAACAGTAAACCTGTAGTGAAGCATCGGAATCTAAAACTGGTCTCACAGCGAGGGCTCAAAACATAGAAAGTAAGAAGACTCAGTCCTCTTGTACTTAAGTCGGCATTATGATTTTTTTTTAATTCCGATGTAATTTCTATGTTTCATCGTCAAGAAGAAGGTCCAAGGGATACAGTATACCTGCAGTTGTGAATCGGAATCTAATACTGGTGACACAGGACAGATTGGAAACATTGTCACTAAGAAACGTCGGTCTTCTGCACTTAAGTCGGTATTGAGACATTTGTATTTAGTTTCGATGCAATTTCTGTGTTTCATCGTCATTGTAAAGGTCCAAGGGATACTGTAAAACTCACGTGTGGCATCGGAATCTAAACCTGGTATCACAGAGAAGGTTCAAAACATGGAAACTAAGAAAAGTCAGTCTTCTCGTACTTCAGGCGGCATTGTGCCTTTTGTATTTAATTGCGATGCAATTTCTGTGTTTCATCGTAAATGTGATGGTCCAAAGGATACAGTAAACCTGCAGTTGTGAATCGGAATCTAAATCTGGTGACACAGGACAGGTTCGAAACATAGACATTAAGAAAAGTCACTCTTCTTGCACTTTCGTCGGTATTATGCTTTTGGTATTTAATTCCGATGCAATTAGTGTGTGTCATCGTCAAAGTGAAGGTCCAAATGATACAGTACTCCTGCATCCGTGCATGGAATCTAAAACTGGTGACACAGAAATGTCTTAAACAAAGACACTAAGACAAGTCAGTCTTCTTGTACTTAAGTCGCCATTGTGCCTTTTGTATTTAACTCTGGTGCAACTCATCGTCTAAGTGAATGTCCAAGGGATACAGTAAACCGGAAGTGAAGCATCGGAATCCAAAACTGGTTTAACAGGAAAGGCTCAAAGCATAGATGGTAAGAAGACTTAGTGCTCTTGTACGTAAGGCGGCATCTGCCTTTTGTATTTAATTCCGATACAATTTCTGTGCTTCATCGTCAATGTGAACGTCTAAGATAAACAGTAAACCTGACGTGAAGCATCTTAATCTGAAACTGGTCTCCCAGAGAAGGTTCAATACATAGACACTAAGCAAAGTCACTGTTCTTGTACATATGGCGGCATTGTTCCTTTTGTATTTAATTAAGATGCAATTTCTGTGCTTCATCGTCAATGTGAACGTCCAAGATAAACAGTAAACCTGACGTGAAGCATCTTAATCTGAAACTGGTCTCACAGAGATGGTTCCAAACATAGACACTAAGAAAAGTCAATCTTCTTGTACTAAATGGCGGCTTTGTGCTTTTTGTATTTAATTCCGATGTAATTATTGTGTTTCATCGTCAATGTGAAGGTCCATGGGATACAGTAAACCAACAGTTGTGTGTCGGAATCCAAAACTGGTAACATAGAAATGGCTCAAACATAGACACTAAGGAAAATCAGTCTTCTCTTACTTAATTCTGCATTGTGCCTTTTGAACTTAATTCCGATGCAATTTCTGTGTTTCATCGTCAATGTGAAAGTTCAAGTGATACAGTAAACCTGAAGTGAAGCATCGGAATCCAAAGCTGGTGACAAAGTAAAAGCTCAAAGTATAGATAGTAAGAGGTCTCAGTCTTCTTGTACTTAAGTCGGCATTGTGCCTTTTGTATTTAATTCCGATGCAATTGTTATGTTTCATCGTATAAGTGAAGGTCCAAGGTATACAGTAAACCTGAAGTGAAAAATCGGAATCTAAAACTGGTCTCACAGAGAATGTTCAAAACATAGAGACTAAGCAAAGTCAGTCTTCTTGTACTGAAGTCGGTATTGTGCCTTTTGAATTTAATTCCGATGCAATTTCTGTGTTTCATGGTCAATGTGAAGTTCCAAAGGATACAGTAAACCAGCAGTTGTGTATTGGATCCCAAAACTGGTGACATAGATAGGGCTCAAAACATAGACTCTAAGAAAAGTCAGTCTTCTTGAACTTAAGTCGGCATTGTGACTTTTGTATTTAATTTCAATGCAATTTCTGTGTTCCATCGTCATTGTGAAGGTCCAAGGGATACAGCAAACCTGCAGTTGTGCATCGGAATCTATAACTGCTGACACAGGAGAGGCTCGGAACAAAGACACTAAGAAAAGTCGGTCTTCTTGTACTTAAGTCGACATCGTGCCTTTTGTAATTGATTCCGATGCAATTTCAGTGTTTCATCGTCAATGTGAAGGTCCACGTGATACAGTAAACCTGAAGTGAAGCATCGGAATCTAAAACTGGTGACACTGGAAAGGCTCAAAGCATAGACAGTAAGAAGACTCAGTCTTCTTGTACTGAATTCGGCATTGTGCGTTTTGTATTTATTTCCGATGAAATTTCTGTGTTTCATCGTCAATGTGGTGGTCCAAAGGATACAGTAAACCTGACGTGACGCATCGGAATCTAAGACTGGACTCACAGGAAGGCTCAAAGCATAGACAGTAAGAAGACTCAGTCTACTAGTACTTAAGACGGCATTGTTCCTTTTGTATTTAATTCCGATGCAATTCTTGTGATTCATCGTCAAAGGCGAAGGTCCAAAAGATACTGTAAACCTGAAGTGAAGCATCGGATACTAAAACTGGACTCACAGCAAAGGCTCAAATCATAGACACCAAGAAAAGTCAGTCTTCTTGTACTTAAGTCGGCATAGAGCCCTTTGTATTTAATTCCGATGCAATTGTTGTGTTCAACGGATAAGTGAAGGCCCAAGGTATACAGTAAACATGAAGTGAAGCATCGGATTCTAAAACTGGTCTCACTGTGAAGGCTCAAAACATAGACAGTAAGAAGCCCAGTTCTCTTGTACTTAAGTCGGCCTTATGTCTTTTGTATTTAATTCCGATGCAATTGTTGTATTTCATCGTCCTTGTGAAGGTCCAAGGGATACAGCAATCCTGCAGTTGTGCATCGGAATCTATAACTGGTGACACAGGAGAGGCACGAAACAAAGACACTAAGAATAGTCAGTTCACTTGTACTTAAGTCGGCATTATGCCATTTGTATTTAATTCCCATGAAATTTCTGTGTTTCATCGTCAATGTGAAGGTCCAACGGATACAGTAAACCAGCGGTTGTGTATCCGAAACCAAAACTGTGGTTCATCATGAAAGTGAAGGTCCAAGGTATACAGTAAACCGGAAATGAAGCATCGGAATCTAAAACTGGTCTCACAGGAACGGCTCAAAATATAGACACTAAGAAAAGTCAGTCTTCTTGTACTTAAGTCGGCAATGTGCCTTTTGTATTTAACTCCGATGCAATTGTTGTGTGTCATCGCCTAAGTGAAGGTCCAAGGGATACAGTAAACCTAAAGTGCAACATCGGAGTCTAAAACTGGTTCCACAGGAAAGGCTCAAAGCATAGACAGTAAGAAGACTCAGTCGTCTTGTACGTAGGTCGGCAATGTGCCTTTTTGTATTTGATTCCGAAGCAATATCTGTGTTTCATCGTCAATGTGAAGGCTCAAGCGATACAGAAAATCAGCAGTTTTGTATTGGAATCCTAAACTGGTGACATGGAAAAGGCTCAAAACATAGACACTAAGAAAAGTCAGTCTCCTTGTACTTAAGTCGGCATTGTGAATTTTGTATTTAATTCCAGTACAATTATTGTGTTTCATCGGCAATGTGAAGGTCCAAGGGATACAGTATACCAGCAGTTGTGCATCGGAATTAAAAACTGGTGACACAGAAAAGGCTTAAACATAGACACTATGAAAAGTCAGTCTTCTTGTACTTAAGTCGGAATTGTGCTATTTGTATTTAATTCCGATGCAATTGTTGGGTTTCATCGTATAAGTGATGGTCCAGGGGATACAGTAAACCCGAAGTGAAGCATCGGAATCTAAAACTGGTTCCACTGGAAAGGCTCAAAGCATAGTCAGTAAGAAGACTCAGTCCTCTTGTACGTAAGTCGGCATTGTGTCTTTTATATTTAATCCCATGCAATTTCTGTGTTTCATCGTCAATGTGAAGGTCCCACGGATACAGTAAACCTGCAGTTGTGAATCGGAATCGAAAACCTGTGACACAGGACAGGTTCGAAACAAAGACACTAAGAAAAATCAGTCTTCTTGTACCTAAGTCGGTATGGTGCCATTTGTATTTAATTCCGATGCAATTACTGTGTTTCATCGCCAATGTGAAGGTCCAAGGGATACAGTAAACCTGAAGTGGAGCTTTGGAAACTAAAACTGGTCTCACAGGAATGGCTCCAAACATAGACACTCTGAAAAGTCAGTGTTCTAGTACTTAAGTCGGCATTGTGCGTTTTGAATTTATTTCCGACGCAATTGTTGTGTTCTATCGTATAAGTGAAGGTCCAAGGGATACAGTAAACATCACGTGAAGCATCGGAATCCGAAACTGGTTTCACAGGGAAGGCTCAAATCATAGACAGAAAGAAGACACAGACTTCTAGTACATATGTTGTCTTCGAACTTTTTGTTTTTAATTCTGATGCAGTTTTTTTGTTTCATCGTCATTGTGAAGGTCCAAGGGATCCAGTAAATCTGCAGTTGTGAATTGGAATCTAAAACTGGTGACACAGGACTGGTTCGAAGCATAGACACTAAGATAGGTCAGTCTTCTTGTACTTAAGTCGGTATTGTGCCTTTTGTATTTAATTCCGATGCAATTACTGTGTTACATCCTCAGTGTGAAGGTCCAAGCGATACAGCAAACCTGAAGTGAAGAATCGGAATCACAAGCTGGTCTCACAGGGAAGGCCCAAATCATATACAGTAAGAAGACACAGTCTTCTAGAACTGAAGTCGGCATTAAGACTTTTGTATTTTATTGCTATGCACTTTCTGTGTATCATAATCAATGTGCAGGTCCAAGGGATACAGTAAACCTGAAGTGAAGAATCGGACTCTAAAACTGGTCTCACAGGAAAGGCTCAAAACATAGACACTAAGAAAAGTCAGTCTTCTTGTACTTAAGTCGGCATTGTGCCTTTTGTATTTAATTCCGATGCAATTTTTGTGATTCATCGTAAAGTGAAGGTCCAAGGGATACACTAAACCTGAAGTGATGCTTCGGAATCTAAAACAGGTCTCCCAAGAGAGGCTCAAACATAGACAGTAATAAGACTCAGTCTTCTTGTGCATAACTCGGCATTGTGCCCTTTGTATTCAATTCCGATGCAATTACTGTGTTTCATCATCAAAGTAAAGGTCCAAGTGATACAGTAATCCTTCAGTCGTGCATCAGAATCTAAAACTGGTGACACGGGGAAGGCTTAAACATAGACACTAAGAAAAGTCAGTCTACATAATTCCAATGTAATTTCTGTGTTTCATCGTCAATGTGAAGGTCCAAGGGATACAGTAAACCTGATGTGAAGCATCGGAATCAAAAACTGGTCTCACTGGGAAGGCACAAATCGTAGACAGTAAGAAGACACAGTCTTCTAGAACTTAAGTCGGCATTGTGCTTTTGTATTTAATTCCGATGCAATTACTGCGTTTCATCGTCAATGTGAAGGTTGAAGGGATACAGTAAGCCAGTAAGTGAAGCATCGGAAACTAAAACTGGTCTCACAGGAAAGGCTCAAAATATGGACACTAAGTAAAGGCAGTATCCTTGTACTTAAGTCTTCATTGTGCCTTTTGTATTTAACTCCGATGCAATTGTTAAGTTTCATCTTCTAAGTGAAGGTCCAAGGGCTTCAGTCAACCCGCAGTGGGCCATCGGAATCCAAAACTGGTCTCACAGGGAAGGCTTAAATCATAGACACTAAGAAAATTCAGTCTTCTTGTACTTAGGTCGGCATTGTGCCTTTTGTATTTAATTCCGATTCTATTTCTGTGTTTCATCGTCAATGAGAATGTCCAAGGGATACAGTTAACCTGAAGTGAAGCATCGGAATCTAAAACTGGTCTCACAGGATTAACTCAAAACATAGAAACTAAGAAAAGTAAGTGTCTTGAACTTAAGTCGGCATTGTAACTTTTGTATTTAATTCCGATGCAATTACTGTATTTCATCGTCAATGTGGAGGTCCAAGGGCTACAGTAAACCTGAAGTGAGGCATCGGAATCCAAAACTGGTCTCACAGGAAAGGCTCAATACATAGACACTAAGAAAAGTCAGTCTTCTTGTACTTAACTTGGCATTGTGCATTTTGTATTTAATTCAGATGCAATTGTTGTGTTTCATCGTATACGTGAATGTCCAAGGGATACAGTAAACACGAAGTGAAGCATTGGAATCTAAAACTGGTTGTATTGGAAAGGCTCAAAGCATAGACAGTAAGAAGACTCAGACCTCTTGTACGTAATTAGGCATTGTGCTTTTGTATTTAATTCCGAAGCAATTTCTGTGTTTCATCGTCAAAGTGAACATCTAAAGGCTACAGTAACCTGCAGTGAAGCATCGGAATCTAAAACTGGTCTCACAGTGAAGGCTCAAATCATAGACTGTAAGAAGACTCAGTCTTCTTGTGCATAAGTCGGCATTGTGCCCTTTGTATTTAATTCCGATGCAATTACTGTGTTTCATCGTCAATGTGAACTTCCATGGCAATACAGTAAACCTGAAGTGAAGCATCGGAATCTAAAACTGGTCACACAGGGAAAACACAAATCACAGACAGTAAGGAGACACAGTCTTCTAGTACTTACGACAGAATTGTGCCTTTTGTATTTCATTCCGATGCAATTTCTGTGTTTCATCGTCAATGTGAAGGTCCAAGAAATACAGTAAACCTGCAGTTGTGAATCGGAATCTGAAACTGGTGATACAGGAGAGGTTCGAAACATAGACACTAAGGAAAGTCAGTATTCTTGTACTTAAGTCCGCATTGTGCCTTTCGTATTTAATTCCGATGAAATTACTGTGTTACATCGTCAATGTGAAAACCAAAGGGATACAGCAAACCAGAACTGAAGCATCGGAATCTAAAGCTGGTTTCACAGGGACGGCTCTAATCATAGACTGTAAGAAGACAAAGACTTCTAGAACTCAAGTCGGCATTGTGCCTTTTGTATTTAATTCCGTAGCAATTTCTGTGTTTCATCGTCAATGAGAATGTCCAAGGGATACAGTAAACCTGTCCTGAAGCATCGGAGTCTAAAACTGGTCTCTCAGAGAAGGTTCAAAACATAGACACCAAGAAAAGTCAGTCTACTTGTACTTATGGCTGCATTGTGCTTTTTGTATTTATTTCCGATGCAATTTATATTGTTTCATCTTCAATGTGAAGTCTAAGGGATACAGTAAACCAGCAGTTGTGCATCGGAATCCAAAACTGGTGACATAGAAATGGCTCAAAACATAGACACTAAGAAATGTCAGTCTTCTTGAACTTAAGTTGGCATTGTGCCTTTTGTATTTAATTTAGTCAATGTGAAGGCCCAAGGGATTCAGTAAACCTGCAGTTGTGCATCGAAATCTAAAACTGGTGTTACAGGAGAGGCTCGAAACATAGACACTAAGAAAAGTCATACTTCTTGTCCTTAAGTCGGCTTGTGCCTTGTGTAATTATTACCGATGTAATTTCAGTGTTTCATCGTCAATGTCAAGGTCCAAGTGATACAGTAAACCTGAAGTGAAGCATCGGAATCTAAAACTGGTGATGCAGTAAAGGCTCAAAGCATAGATAGTAAGAAGACTCAGTCCTCTTGTACTTAAGGCGGCATTGTGCCTTTTGTACTTAATTCCGATGCCATTTCCGTGTTTAATCGTGAATGTGAAGGTTCAAGGGTTACAGTATACCTGCAGTCCTGCATCGGAATCTAAAACTGGTGACACAGTAAAGGCTTAAACATAGACACTAAGAAAAGTCAGTCTTCTAGTACTTAAGTCGGCATTGTGCCTTTTGTATTTAATTCCGATATAATTTTTGTGTTGCATCGTCAATGTGAAGGTGCAAGGGAATCAGTAAGCCTGAAGTGAAGCATCGGACACTAAAACTGGTCTCACAGGAAAGGCTCAAAATATAGACACTAAGAAAGGTCAGTCTTCTTGTACTTATGGCGGCATTCTGCCTTTTGTATTTAATTCCGATGCAATTACTGTGGTTCATCGTCAATGTGAAGGTCCAAGCGATACAGTAAACCTGCAGTTGTGAATCGGAATCTAAAACTGGTGACACAGGAACGGTTCGAATCATAGATACTAAGATATGTCAGTCTTCTTGTACTTAAGTTGGTATTGTGCCTTTTGTATTTAATTCCGATGCAATTACTGTGTTACATCGTCAATGTTAAGGTCCAAAGGATACAGCAAACCTGAAGTGAAGCATCGGAATCTAAAACTGGTCTCACAGGGAGTTCTCAAATTATAGATAGTAAGAAAACACAGTCTTCTAGAACTGAAGTCGGCATTGTGCCTTTTGTATTTTATTGCGATGCACTTTCTGTGTTTCATCATCAAACTGAAGGTCCAAGTGATACAGTAATCCTGCAGTCGTGCATCAGAATCTAAAACTGGTGACACGGGGAAGACGTAAACGTAGACACTAAGAAAAGTCATTCCTCCTGTACTTAAGTCGGCAATGTGCCTTTTGTATTTAATTCCGATGTAATTACTTTGTTGCATCGTCAATGTGAAGGTCCAAGGGATACAGAAAACCTGATGTGAAGCATCGGAATCTAAAACTGGTCTCACTGGGAAGGCACAAATCATAGACAGTAAGAAGACACAGTCTTCTAAAACTTATGTCGGCATTGTGCTTTTTGTATTTAAATCCGATGGAATTTCTGTGTTTCATCGTCAATGTGAAGATCCAAGGGATACAGTAAACCAGCAGTTGTGAATCGGAATCTAAAACTGGTGACACAGGACAGGTTCGAAACATAGACACTAAGAAAAGTCAGTCGTTTTGTACTTAAGTCGGCATTGTGCCTTTCGTATTTAATTCCGGTGCAATTACTGTGTTTCATCGTCAATGTGAAAGCCCAAGGGATACAGCAAACCAGAAGTGAAGCATCGGAATCTAAATCTGGTTTCACAGGGAAGGCTCAAATCATAGACAGTAAAAAGACACAGACTTCTAGAACTTAACTCGGCATTGTTCCTTATGTATTTAATTCTGATGCAATTTCTGCGTTTCATCGACAATGTTAAGGTCCAAGGGATGCTCTAAACCTGAAGTGAAGCATCGGAATCAAAAACTGGTCTCACAGGATAGGCTCAAAACATAGACACTAAGAAAAGTCAGTGTCTTGTACTTAAGTCGGCATTGTGACTTTTTTATTTAATTCCGATGTAATTATTGTGTTTCATTGTCAATGTGAAGGTCCAAGGGATACAGTAAACCAGCAGTTGTGAATCGCATTATATAACTGGTGACATAGAAAAGGCTCAAACATATACACTAATAAAAGTCAGTGCTCTTGAACTTAAGTCGGAATTGTGCCATTAGTATTTAATTTCGTCAATGTGAAGGTCCAAGGGATACAGTAAACCTGCAGTTGTGCATCGGAATCTAAAACTGGTGACACAGTAGAGGCTCGTAATATAGACACTAAGAAAAGTCAGTCCTCTTGTACTTAATTCGGCATTGTACCTTTGGTGTTTAATTTGGATGAAATTGTTGTGTTTCATCGTATATGTGAAGGTCCAAGGGATACAGTATACCTGAAGTGAAGCATCGGAATGTAAGACTGGTTTCACAGGAAAGGCTCAAAGCAAAGACAGTAAGAAGACTCAGTCCTCTTGTACGTAAGTAGGCAATGTGACTTTTGTAAATAATTCCGATGCAATTATTGTGTTTCATCGTCAATGTGAAGGTCCAAGGGATACAGTAAACAAGCAGTTGTGTATCGCAATCCAAATCTGGTGACATAGAAAAGGCTCAAACATGTACACTAATAATAGTCAGTCTTCTTCAACTTAATACGGCATTGTGCCTTTTGTATTTAATTTCGTCAATGTGAAGGTCCAAGGGATACAGTAAACCTGCAGTTGTGCATCGGAATCTAAAACTGGTGACATAGTAGAGGCTCGTAACATAGACACTAAGAAAAGTCAGTCTTCTTGTACTTAAGTCGGCAATTTGCCTTTTCTATTTAATTCCGATGCTATTACTGTGTTTCTTTGTCAATGTGAAGGTCCAAGGGATTCAGTAAACCTGAAGTGAAGCATCGGAATCTAGTACTGGTCTCTCAGGAAGTGCTCTAAACATAGACGGTAAGAAGACTCAGTCGAGTTGTACTTAAGTCGGCATTGTGCCTTTTGTATTTCATTCCGATGCAATTACTGTGTTCCATCGTCAATGTGAAGGTTAAAGGGATACAGTAAACCTGAAGTGAAGAATCGGAATCTAGAACAGGTGTCACAGGAAAGGCTCCAAAGATAGACACAATGAAAAGTCAGTCTTCTTGTACTTAAGTCGGCATTGTGCCTTTTGTATTTAACCCCGACACAATTGTTGTGTTTCATCGTCTACGTGAAGGTCCAAGGGATACAGTAAACCTGAAGTGAAGCATCTGGATCTAAAACTGGTCACACAGGGAAGGCTCAAATCATAGACAGTAAGAAGACCCAGTCTACTAATACTTAAGTCGGCATTGTGCCTTTTGTAATTAATTCCAATTTATTTTTTGTGTTTCATCGTAAAAGTGAAGGTCCACGGAATACAGTAAACCTGAAGTGAAGCATCGGAATCCAAAACTGGTCACACAGTGAAGGCTCAAAACATAGACAGTAAGAAGACTCAGCCCTCTTGTTCTTAAGTCGGCATTGTGCCTTTTGTATTTAATTCCGATGTAATTTCTGTGTTTCGTCACCAATGTGAAGGTGCGAGGGATACAGTAAATCTGAAGTGAAGCACCGGAAACTACAACTGGTCTCACAGGAAAGGCTGAAAACATAGACACCAAGAGAAGTCAGTCTTCTTGTACTTAAGTCTGCATTGTGCCTTTTGTATTTAATACCGATGCAATTTTCGTGTTTCATCGTAAACTGAAGGTCCAAGGGACACAGTAAACCTGACGTGAAGCATCGGAAACTAAAACTGGTCTCACAGGGAAGGCACAAATCATAGACAGTATGAAGACACAGTCTTCTAGTACTTTTGTCGGCATTGTGCCTTTTGTACGAGGGTTATTCCAAAAGTAAGGTCCGATCGGTCGCGAAATGGAAACGACTATGAAAATCCGATAAAGCTTTGCACAGATGTGTTGGGTAGTGTCTCTAGTATAACCCCAGTTAGCATCACGTCGCTCTTCTCATTTCTGAGCTCGCAGTGAGTGCGTAAAGATGTCTAGAAAATAGTGTCTGCCGCCAAGTACGAGGGCCTGGTGAGAAATTTCGCCTGAAACTATGCAGCCAACATTACATAACTGTCGTGCTGTTTCGTCTTCACGACAATTCTCAGCCCCATTCTGCAGGGGCAATGAAGATGCTCCTGCATCGTTTTCAAATGGAAATGTTAGATTACCCACAATACAGTCCGCAATTGTCTCCCCCTGAGTTTCATCTCTGGTCACATGAACCGCTGTCTTTGAAGACAACATTTTGACACAGACAACGAGGTGTAAGCCAGCGTGGAGAATTGGCGGAAAGCACTGGCGGCTGCCTTCTATGATGAGGCTATTGAAAAGTTGGTACAACGCTATGACAAAAGTCTAAGTCAGAACGGCGACTACGTAGAGAAGTAGCTGAAAGGTGTAGCTAATTGTTACAAGTAAAACATTTCTGATGTTCACTGTGGTTTCAATTTGGCAATCAATAGGACCTTACTTTTGGAATAAGCCTCGTATTTAAGTCCGATGCAATTACTGTGTTACATCGTCAATGTGTAGGTCCAAGGGATACAGCTAACCTGAAGTGAAGCGTCGGAGTCTAAAATAGGTCTCACAGGGAAGGCTCAAATCATACACAGTAAGAAGACACAGTCCTCTAGATTTTAAGTCCGGAACGTGCCTTTTGTATTTAATTACGATGCAATTTCTGTGTTTCATCGTCAATGTGAAGGTCCAAGGGATCAGTAAACCTGCAGTTGTGCATCGGAATCCAAAACTGGTGACACAGGACAGGTTCGAAACATAGACACTAAGAAAAGTCAGTTGTCTTGTACTAGAGTCGGCATTGTGCCTTTTGTATTTAATTCCGGTGCAATTACTGTGTTACATCGTCAATGTGTAGGTCCTAGGGATACTGCTAACCAGAAGTGAAGCATCGGAGTCTAAAATAGGTCTCACAGGGAAGACTCAAATCATACACAGTAAGAAGACACAGTCTTCTAGATTTTAAGTCGGGAATGTTCCTTTTGTATTTAATTACGATGCAATTTCTGTTTTTGATAGTCAATGTGAAGGTCCAAGGGATCAGTAAACCTGCAGTTGTGCATCGGAATCCAAAACTGGTAACACAGGACAGGTTCGAAACATAGACACTAAGAAAAGTCAGTTTTCTTCTACTAGAGTCGGCATTGTGCCATCTGAACTTAATTCCGATGCATTTACTGTGTTACATCGTCAATGTGAGCGTCCAAGGGATACAGCTAACCAGAAGTGAAGCATCGGAGTCTAAAACTGGTCTCACAGAAAAGGTTCTAAATATAGACACTAAGAAAAGTTAGTCGTCTTGTACTTAGGTCAGCTTTGTGCATTTCGTATTTAATTACGACGCAATTTCTGTGTTTCATCGTCAATGTGCTGATCCAAGTGATACAGTAAACCTGAACTGAAGGATCGGAATCTAAAACTGGTGACACAGGAAAGGCTTAAAGCATTGACAGTAAGAAGACTCAGTCTTCTTGTACTTAAGTCGGCATTGTGAAATTTGTATTTAATTCCGATGCAATTTCTGTGTTTCATCGTCAATGTGAAGGTATAAGGGATACAATAACCAGAAGTGAAGCTTCGGAATTTAGAACTGGTCTTACAGGTAAGGCTCAAAACATAGACGGTAAGAAGACTGAGTCTTCTTGTACTTATGTCGGCATTGTTCCTTTTGTATTTAATTCCGATGCAATTTCTGTGTTTCATCATGAATGTGGAGATCCAATGGATTCAGTAAACCTGAATTGAAGCATCGTAATCTGGAACTGGTGACACAGGGAAGACTCAAAGCCTAGACAGTAAGTGGACTAAGTCTTCTTGTACTTAAGGCGGCATTGTGCCTTTTGTATTTAATTCCGATGCAATTTCTGTGTTACATCGTCAATGTGAAGGTCCAAGAGCTACAGCAAACCTGAAGTGAAGCATCGGAATGGAAAAATTGTCTCACGGGGAAGGCTAAAATCATAGACAGTAAGATGACACAGTCTTCTAGTACTGAAGTCGGCATTGTGCCTTTTGAACTCAATTCCGATGCAATTGTCGTGTTTCATCGTCAAAGTTAAGGTCCAAGGGGTACAGTAAATGTGAAGTGAAGCATCGGAATCTAAAACTGGTCTCACAGGAAAGGCTCAAAGCATAGACAGGAAGAAGACTCAATATTCTAGTACTTAATTTGGCACTGTGCCTTTTGTACTTTACTTCGATGCAATTTCTGTGTTTCATCGTCAAAGTGAAAGACCAGGGGATACAGTAAAAAGAAGTGAAGCATTGGAATCTACAACTGGTCTCACAGGAAAGGCTCAAATCATAGACACTAAGTAAAGTCAGTTTTCTTGTACGTAAATCGGCATTGTTCCATTTTTTTTTCATTCCGATGCAGTAACTGTTTTTCGTGGGCAATGCGAAGGTCCAAGGGATACAGTTAGCCAGCAGTTGTGCATCGGAATATAAATCAAGTGACACAGGAAAGGCTCTAAAAACAGACACTAAGAAAAGTTAGTCTTCTTGCACTTAAGTCGTCATTGTGCCCTTTGCATTTAATTCCGATGCAATTACTGTGTTGCATCAAAAATGTGAAGGTCCAAGGGATACAGAAAACCTGAAGTAAGGCATCGGAACCTAAAACAGGTGGCACAGGTCAGGATCGAAACATAGACACGATGAAAAGTCAGTCTTCTTGTACCTATGTCGGCATTGTGCCTTTTGAATTCAATTCGGATGCAATTTTTGTGTTTCATCGTCAAAGAGAGGGTCCAAGGGATACATTAAACCTGAATTGAAGCATCGGAATCTAAAACTTGTCTCACAGTGTAGGCTCAAATCATAGACAGTAAAAAGACTCAGTCCTCTTGTCCTCAAGTCGGTGTCGTGCGTTTTGTATTTAGTTCCGTTGCAGTTTCTGTGTTTAATCGAGAATGTGAAGTTCCAAGGGATACAGTAAACCTGCAGTTGTGCATCGGAATGTAAAACTGGTGACACAGGAATGGCTCGAAACATAGGCACTAAGAAAAGTCGGTCTCCTTGTACTTGAGTCGGCCAAGAGCTATTTATATTTAATTCCGATTCAATTTCTGTTTTTCATCGTCAAAGTGAAGGTAGGAGGGATACAGTAAACCTGAAGTGTAGCATCGGAATCTAAAACAGGTCTCACAGGAATGGCTCAAAACGTAGACGGTAAGAAGGCTCAGTCTTCTTGTACTTAAGTCGGCATTGTGCCCTTTCCAATTAATTCCGATGCAATTTCTGTGTTTCATCGTCAATGTGAAGGTATAAGGGATACAATAACCAGAAGTGAAGCTTCGGAATCTAGAACTTGTCTTACAGGTAAGGCTCAAAACATAGACGGTAAGAAGACTGAGTCTTCTTGTACTTATGTCGGCATTGTTCCTTTTGTATTTAATTCCGATGCAATTTCTGTGTTTCATCATGAATGTGGAGATCCAATGGATTCAGTAAACCTGAAGTGAAGCATCGTAATCTGGAACTGGTGACACAGGGAAGGCTCAAAGGCTAGACAGTAAGTAGACTAAGGCTTCTTGTACTTAAGGCGGCATTGTGAATTTTGTATTTAATTCCGATGCAATTTCTGTGTTTCATCGTCAATGTGAAGGTCCAAGAGCTACAGCATACCTGAAGTGAAGCATTGGAATCTGAAAATGGTCTCACGGGGAAGGCTAAAATCATAGACAGTAAGATGACACAGTCTTCTAGTACTGAAGTCGGCATTGTGCCTTTTGTACTTAATTCCGATGCAATTGTCGTGTTTCATCGTCAAAGTTAAGGTCCAAGGGATTCAGTAAATGTGAAGTGAAGCATCGGAATCTAAAACTGGTCTCACAGGAAAGGCTCAAAGCATAGACAGGAAGAAGACTCAGTATTCTAGTACTTAATTCGGCACTGTGCCTTTTGTATTTAACTTCGATGCAATTTCTGTGTTTCATCGTCAAAGTGAAAGACCAAGGGATACAGTAAACCCAAAGTGAAGCATCGGAATCTACAACTGGTCTTACAGGAAAGGCTCAAATCATAGACACTAAGTAAAGTCAGTTTTCTTGTACGTAAATCGGCATTGTTCCATTTTTTTCTCATTCCGATGCAGTAATTGTTTTTCGTGAGCAATGCGAAGGTCCAAGGGATACAGTAAGCCAGCAGTTGTGCATCGGAATATAAATCAAGTGACACAGGAAAGGCTCAAAAAACAGACACTAAGCAAAGTCAGTCTTCTTGTACCTAAGTCGGCAATGTGCCTTTTGAATTCAATTCGGATGCAATTTTTGTGTTTCATCGTCAAAGAGAGGGTCCAAGGGATACAGTAAACCTGAATTGAAGCATCGGAATCTAAAACTGGTCTCACAGTGTAGGCTCAAATCATAGACAGTAAAAAGACTCAGTCCTCTTGTCCTCAAGTCGGTGTCGTGACTTTTGTATTTAGTTCTGTTGCAGTTTCTGTGTTTAATCGAGAATGTGAAGTTCCAAGGGATACAGTAAACCTGCAGTTGTGCATCGGAATGTAAAACTGGTGACACAGGAATGGCTCGAAACATAGGCACTAAGAAAAGTCGGTGTCCTTGTACTTGAGTCGGCCATGAGCTATTTATATTTAATTCCGATTCAATTTTTGTTTTTCATCGTCAAATTGAAGGTAGAAGGGATACAGTAAACCTGAAGTGTAGCATCGGAATCTAAAACCGGTCTCACAGGAATGGCTCAAAACATAGACGGTAAGAAGGCCCAGTCTTCTTGTACATAAGTCGGCATTGTGCCCTTTCCAATTAATTCCGATGCAATTACTGTGTTTCATGGTCAAAGTGAAGGTCCAAGGGATACAGTAAAACTGCAGTCGTGCATCGGAATCTAAAACTGGTGACACAGGAAAGGCTTAAACATAGACACTAAGAAAAGTCAGTCTTCTTGTACTTAAGTCGGCATTGTTAGTTTTGTATTTAATTCCGATGCAATTACTGAGTAGCATCGTCAATGTGAAGGTCCAAAGAATACAGCAAACCTGAAGTGAAGCATCGGAATCTAAAACTGGTCTCTCAGCAAAGGCTCAAGATATAGACACTAAGAAAAGTTAGTCTTTTTGTACTTTAGTCGGTAAGTGGCTTTTGTATTTAACTCTGATGCAATTTCTGTGTTTCATCGTCAATGTGAAGGCCCAAGGGATACAGGAAACCTGAAGTGAAGAATTGGAATCTAAAACTGGTCTCACAGGAAAGGCTCAGATCATAGACACTAAGAAAAGTCCGTCTTCTTGTACTTAAGTCGGCATTGTGGCTTTTGTATTTAGTTCCGTTGCAATTTTTGTGTTTCATCGTCAAAGTGAATGTCCAAGGGATACAGTAACCCTGACGAGAAGCATTGGAATCCAAAACTGGTCTAACAGGAAAGGTTCAAAACATTGACATTAAGAAGACTTAGTCTACTTGTACTTATGTCGGCATGGTGCCTTTTGTATTTAATTCCGATGCAATTTCTGTGTTTAATCGTGAACGTGAAGTTCCAAGGGATACAGTAAACTTGCAGTTGTGCATCGGAATCTAAAACTGGTGACACAGGACAGATTCGAAACATAGACTCTAAGAAAAGTCAGTCTTCTTGTACTTAAGTCGGCATTGTGGCTTTTGTATTTACTTCCGATGCAATTTCTGTGTTTCATCGCCAATGCGAAGGTCCAAGTGATACAGTAAACCTGAAGTGAAGCATCGGAATTTAAAACTGGTCTCACAGGAATGGCTCAAAACATAGACACTAAGAAAAATCAGTCGTCTCTTACTTAAGTCGACATTGTGACTTTTGTATTTAATTCCTAGGCAATATTTGTGTTTCATCGTCAAAGTGAATGTCCAAGGGATACAGTAACCCTGACGAGAAGCATCGGAATCCAAAACTGGTCTAACAGGAAAGGTTCAAAACATTGACATTAAGAAGACCTAGTCTACTTGTACTTATGTCGGCATGGTGCCTTTTGTATTTAATTCCGATGCAATTTCTGTGTTTAATCGTGAACGTGAAGTTCCAAGGGATACAGTAAACTTGCAGTTGTGCATCGGAATCTAAATCTGGTGATACAGGAAAGATTCGAAACATAGACTCTAAGAAAAGTCAGTCTTCTTGTACTTAAGTCGGCATTGTGGCTTTTGTATTTAATTCCGATGCAATTTCTGTGTTTCATCGCCAATGTGAAGGTCCAAGTGATACAGCAAACCTGAAGTGAAGCATCGGAATCCAAAACTCGTCTCACAGGAAAGGCTCAAAACATAGACACTAGGAAAAGTCAGTCCTCTTGTAGTACTTAAGTCAGCATTGTGCCTTTTGTATTTAATTCTGATTCAATTACTGTGTTTCATCGTCAATGTGAAGTTCCAACGGTTACAGTAAACCTCCAGTTGTGCATCGGAATCTAAAACTGGTGACACAGGGCAGGTTCGAAACATAGACACTAAGAAAAGTCAGTCTCCTTGTACCTCAGTCGGCATTGTGCCTTTTGTATTTAATTCCGACGCAATTACTGTGTTGGATCGGCAATGTGAAGGTCCACAGGATACAGGAAACTTAAAGTGAAGCATCACAATCTAAAACTGGTCTCACAGGGAAGGCTCAAATCATAGACAGTAAGAAGTCACATTCTGCTAGTTCTTAAGTCGGCATTGTGCCTTTTGTATTTAATTCATATGCAGTTTTTGAGCTTCATCGTCAAAGAGAAGGTCCAAGGAATACAGTAAGCCTGAAGTGAAGCATCGGAATCTAAAACTGGTCGCAAAGTGAAGGCGCAAAACATAGACAGTTAGAAGACGCTGTCCACTTGTACTTAAGTCGGCATTGTGCATGTAGTATTTACTTCCGATGCAATTTCTGTCTTTCATCGTCAATGTGAAGGTCCAAGGGATACAGTAAACCTGCAGTTGTGCATCGGAAACTAAAACTGGTGACCCAGGACAGGTTCGAGACATAGACACTAAGAAATGTCAGTCTTCTTGTACATAAGTCGGCATTGTGCCTTTGTATTTAATTCCGATGCAATTACTGTGTTGCAGCGTCAATGTGATGGTCCAAGAGATACATCAAACATGAAGTGAAGCATCGGAATATAAAACTAGTCTCACAGGGAAGGCTCAAATCATAGACAGTAAGAAGACACAGTCTCCTAGTACTTAAGTCGGCATTGTGCATTTTGTATTTAATTCCTATGCAATTACTGTGTTGCATCAAAAATGTGAAGCTCCATGGGATACAGTAAACCTGAAGTGAAGCATCGGAATCTAAAACAGGTCCCACAGAAAAGTCTCAAAACATAGATACTAAGAAAAGTCAGTCATCTTGCAATGAAGCCGGCATTGTGCCTTTTGTATTTAATTCTGATGCAATTACTGTGTTTCACCGTCAATCTGAAGGTCCAAGGGATACAGTAATCCTGAAGTGAAGCATCGGAATCTACAACTGGTCTCACTGGGCGGCTTAAATCATAGACGGTAAGAAGACACAGTCTTCTAGTACTTAAGTCGGCATTGTGCCTTTTGTATTTAATTCCGATGGAAGCTTTGTGTTTCATCGTCAAAGAGAAGGTCCAAGGGATACAGTAAACATGATGTGGTACATCGGAATCTGAAACTGCTCTCACATTGAAGGCTGAAAACATAGACAGTAAGAAGACTCAGGCCTGTTGTACTTAAGTCGGCATTGTGCATATTGTATTTAATTCCGATGCAATTTCTGTGTTTCATCGTCAATGTGAAGTTTCAAGGGTTACAGTAAACCTGCAGTTGTGCATCGGAATCTAAAGCTGGTGACACAGGACAGGTTGAAAACGTAGACACTAAGAAAAGTCAGTTTTCTTATACTAGAGTCGGCATTGTGCCTTCGGAATTTAATTCCGATGCAATTACTGTGTTACATCGTCAATGTGAACGTCCAAGGGATACAGCTAACCAGAAGTGAAGCATCGGAGTCTAAAACTGGTCTCACAGGAAAGGCTCTAAATATAGACACTAAGAAAAGTTAGTCGTCTTGTACTTAAGTCGGCATTGTGTATTTTGTATTTAATTCCAATGCAATTTCTGCGTTTCATCGTCAATGTGATGGTCCAAGTGATACAGTAAACCTGAAGTGAAGGATCGGAATCTAAAACTGGTGACACAGGAAAGGCTCAAAGCATAGACAGTAAGAAGACTCAGTCTTCTTGTACTTAAGTCGGCATTGTGAAATTTGTATTTAACTCCGATGAAATTTCTGTGTTTGATCGTCATAGTGATGGTCCAGGGGATACAGTATACCTGCAGTCGTGCATGGGAATCTAGATCTGGTGACACAGGAAACGCTTAAACATAGACCTTAAGAAAATTCAGTCTTCTTGTACTAAAGTCGGCATTGTGCCTTTTGTATTTAATTCCGATGCAATTACTGTGTTTCATCGGCAATGTGAAGGTCCAAGGGATACAGTAAACCAGCAGTTGTGCATCGGAATCGAAAACAGGTGACTCAGGATAGGCTCAAAACATAGACACTAAGAAAAGTCAGTCTTCTTGTACATAAGTCGGCCATGAGCATTTTATATTTAATTCCGATGCAATTTATGTGTTTCATCGTCAATGTGAAGGTCCAAGGCATACAGTAAACCTGAAGTAAAGCATCGGAACCTAAAACTGGTCGCTCAGGAAAGGCTCAAAGTATAGACACTAAGATAAGTCAGTCGTCTTGTTCTTAAGTCGGCACATTGCATTTTGTATTTAATTCCGATGCAATTACTGAGTTTCATCTTCAATGTGAAGGTCCAATTGATACAGTAAATTTGAAGTGAAGCATAGGAATCTAAAACTGGTCTCACTGGAAAGGCTCAAGATATAGACACTAAGAAAAGTTAGTGTTTTTGTACTTAAGTCGGTAAGTGGCTTTTGTATTTAACTCTGATGCAATTGTTGTGTTTCATCGTCTACGTGAAGGTCCAAGGGATACAGTAAACCTGAAGTGAAGCATCGGAATCTAAAACTGGTTTCACAGGAAAGACTCAAATCATAGACAGTAAGAAGACACAGCCTTCTAGTACTTATGTCGGGATTGTGCACATTGTATTTAATTCCGATGCTATTTCTGGGTTTCATCGTCAATGTGATTGCCAAAGGGATACAGTAAATCTGAAGTGAAGAATTCGAATCTAAAAGTGGTCTCACAGGAAAGGCTCAAATCATAGACACTAAGAAAAGTCCGTCTTTTTGTACTTAGGTGGGCATGGTGACTTTTGTATTTAATTCCGGTGCAATTTCTGTGTTTAATCGTGAATGTGAAGTTCCAAGGGATACAGTAAACTTGCAGTTGTGCATCGCAAACTAACACTGGTGACGCAGGAAAGGCTCGAAACGTAGACTCTAAGAAAAGTCAGTCTTCTTGTACTTAAGTCGGCATTGTGGCTTTTGTATTTAATTCCGATGCAATTTCTGTGTTTCATCGCCAATGTGAAGGTATAAGGGATACAATAACCTGAAGTGACGCTTCGGAATCTAGAACTGGTCTTACAGGAAAGGCTCAAAACATAGACGGTAAGAAGACTGAGTCTTCTTTTACTTATGTCGGCATTGTTCCTTTTGTATTTAATTCCGATGCAATATCTGTGTTTCATCATGAATGTGGAGATCCAATGGATTCATTAAACCTGAAGTGAAGCATCGTAATCTGGAAATGGTGTCACAGGGAAGGCTCAAAGCCTAGACAGTAAGAGGACTAAGTCTTCTTGTTCTTAAGGCGGCATTGTGCCTTTTGTATTTAATTCCGATGCAATATCTGTGTTTCATCGTCAATGTGAAGTTCCAAGAGCTGCAGCAAACCTGAAGTGAAGCATCGGAATCTAAAAATGGTCTCACGGGGAAGGCTAAAATCATAGACAGTAAGATGACACAGTCTTCTAGTACTGAAGTCGGCATTGTGCCTTTTGTACTTAATTCCGATGCAATTTCTGTGTTTCATCGTCAATGTGAAGGTCCAAGTGATACAGAAACCTGAAGTGAAGCATCGGAATTTAAAACTGGTCTCACAGGAATGGCTCAAAACATAGACACTAAAAAAAAATCAGTCGTCTCTTACTTAAGTCGACATTGTTACTTTTGTATTTAATTCCTATGCAATTTTTGTATTTCATCGTCAAATGTAAGGACCAAGGGATACAGTAAACCTGAAGTGAAGCATCGGAATCTAAAACTCGTCTCACAGGAAAGGCTCAAAACATAGACACTAGGAAAAGCCAGTCTTCTTGTACTTAAGTCAGCATTGTGCATTTTCTATTTAATTCTGATGCAATTGTTGTGTTACATCGTCAAAGTTAAGGTCCAAGGGATACAGTAAATGTGAAGTGACGCATCGGAATCTAAAACAGGTCTCACAGGAAAGGCTCAAAGCATAGACAGGAAGAAGACTCATTATTCTAGGACTTAATCCGGCACTGTGCCTTTTGTGTTTAATTTGGATGCAATTTCTGTGTTTCATCTTCAAAGTGAAAGTCCAATGGATACAGTAAACCCGAAGTGAAACATCAGAATCTAAAACTGGTCTCACAGGAAAGGCTCAAATCATAGACACTAAGAAAAGTCAGTTTTCTTGTACGTAAATCGGCATTGTGCCATTTTTTTTTTCATTCCGATGCAATTACTGTTATTCGTCGGCAATGCGAAGGTCAAAGGGATACAGTAAGCCAGCAGTTATGCATCGGAATATAAATCAAGAGACACAGGAAAGTCTCAAAAAACAGACACTACGAAAAGTCAGTCTTCTTGCACTTAAGTCGGCATTGTGCCTTTTGCATTTAATTCCCATGCAATTACTGTGTTGCATCAAAAATGTGAAGGTCCAAGGGATACAGAAACCCTGAAGTGAAGCATCGGAATCTAAAATTGGTGGCACAGGACAGGATCGAATCATACACACGAGGAAAAGTCAGTCTTCTTGTACCTAAGTCGGCATTGTGCATTTTGTATTTAATTCCGTTGCAGTTTCTGTGTTTAATCGAGATTGTGAAGTTCCAAGGGATACAGTAAACCTGCAGTTGTGCATCGGAATGTAAAACTGGTGACACAGGACAGGCTCGAAACATAGACACTAAGAAAAGTCTGTCTTCTACTTAAATCGGCATTGTGGATTATGAATTTAATTCCGATGCAATTACTGAGTTGCATGGTCAATATGAAGGTCCAAAGGATACAGCAAACCTGAAGTGAAGCATTGGAATCTAAAACTGGTCTCACAGGGAAGGCTCAAATCCTAGACAGTAAGAAGACACAGTCTTCTAGTACATTAGTCGGAACTCTGCCTTTTGTATTTAATTCCGGTGCAATTTCTGTGTTTCTTTGTCAATGTGAAGCTCCATGGGTGACAGTAAACCTGAAGTGAAGCATCGGAATCTAAATCTGGTCTTACAGGAAAGGCTCAAAACATAGACGGTAAGAAGACTGAGTCTTCTTGTACTTATGTCGGCATTGTTGCTTTTGTATTTAATTCCGATGCAATTTCTGTGTTTTATCATGAATGTGGAGATCCAATGGAGTCAGAAAACCTGAAGTGAAGCATCGTAATCTGGAACTGGTGACACAGGGAAGGCTCAAAGCCTAGACAGTAAGAGGACTATGTCTTCTTGTACTTATGTCGGCATTGTGCCTTTTGTATTTAATTCCGTTGCAGTATCTGTGTTTAATCGAGAATGTGAAGTTCCAAGGGATACAGTAAAGCTGCAGTTGTGCAGCGGAATATAAAACTGATGACACTGGACAGGCTCGAAACATAGACACTAAGAAAAGTCAGTCTTCTTGTACTTAAGTCGGCATTGTGGATTATGAATTTTTATTCCGATGCAATTACTGTGTTTCATCGTCGATGAGAAGGTAGAGGGGAAACAATAAACCAGCAGTTGTGCATCGGAATCTAAAACCGGTCTCACAAGAAAGGCTGAAAACATAGACGGTAAGATGGCTCAGTCTTCTTGTACATAAGTCGGCATTGTGCCTTTTCCAATTAATTCCGATGCAATTACTGTGTTTCATGGTCATAGTGAAGGTCCATGGGATACAGTAAAACTGCAGTCGTGCATCGGAATCCAAAACTGGTGACACAGGAAAGGCTTAAACATAGGCACTAAGAAATTCAGTCTTCTTGTACTTAAGTCGGCGTTGTTCCTTTTGTGTTTAATTCCGAAGCAATTACTGAGTCGCATCGTCAATGTGAAGGTCTAAAGGATGCAGCAAACCTGAAGCGAAGCATCGGAATCTAAAACTGGTCTCACAGGGTAGGCTCTAATCCTAGACAGTAAGTAGACACAGTCTTCTAGTACATAAGTCGGAACTGTGCCTTTTGTATTTAATTCCGGTGCAATTTCTGTGTTTCATTGTCAATGTGAAGCTCCATGGGATACAGTAAACCTGAAGTGAAGCATCGGAATCTAAAACTGGCCTCACAGGAAAGGCTTAAAACATAGACACTAAGAAAAGTTAGTCGTCTTGTACTGAAGTCGGCATTGTGCCTTTTGTATTTCATTCTGATGCAGTTACTGTGTTTCATCGTCATTGTGAATGTCCAAGGGATACAGCAAAAATGAAGTGAAGCATCGGAATCTACAACTGGTCTCATTGGGAAGGCTCAAATCATAGACAGTAAGAAAACACAGTCTTCTAGTACTTAAGTCGGCAATGTGCCTTTTGTATTTAATTCCGATGCAATTTCTGTGTTTCATCGTCAATGTGATGTTCCAAGGGTTACAGTAAACCGGCAGTTGTGCATCGGAATCTAAATCTGGTGACACAGGACAGGTTCGAAACATAGACACTTAGAAAGGTCAGTCTCCTTGTACTTCAGTCGGCATTGTGCATTTTGTATTTAAATCCGATGCAATTACTGTGTCGGATCGTCAATGTGAAGATCCACAGGATACAGCAAACCTGAAGTAAAGCATCACAATCTAAAACTGGGCTACAGGTAAGGCTGAAATCAGAGACAGCAAGAAGACACAGTCTGCTAGTTCTTAAGTCGTCATTGTGCCTTTTGTATTTAATTCATATGCAGATTTTGTGTTTCATCGTCAAAGAGAAGGTCCAAGGAATACAGTAAGCCTGAAGTGAATCATCGGAATCTAAAACAGGTCGCAAAGTGAAGGCTCAAAACATAGACAGTAAGAAGACGCTGTCCACATGTACTTAAGTCGGCATTGTGCATGTAGTATTTAATTCCGATGCAATTACTGTGTTGCAGCGTCAATGTGAAGGTCCAAGAGATACATCAAACCTGAAGTGAAGCATCGGAATCCAAAACTGGTCTCGCAGGGAAGGCTCAAATCATAGACAGTAAGAAGACACAGTCTCCTAGTACTTAAGTCGGCATTGTGCCTTTTGTATTTAATTCAGATGCAATTACTGTGTTGCATCAAAAATGTGAAGGTCCAAGGGATACAGTAAACCTGAAGTGAAGCATCGGAATCTAAAACTGGTGACACAGGACAGGATCGAGACATAGACACGAGGAGAAGTCAGTCTTCTTGTACCTAAGTCGGCATTGTGCCTTTTGAATTCAATTCGGATGCAATTTTTGTGTTTCATCGTCAAAGAGAAGGTCCAAGGGATACAGTAAACGTGAAGTGGTACATCGGAATCTAAAACAGCTCTCACAGTGAAGGCTCAAAACATAGACGGTAAGAAGGCTCAGTCTTCTCGTACATAAGTCGGCATTGTGCCCTTTGTAATTAATTCCGATGCAATTACTGTGTTTCATGGTCAAAATGAAGGTCCAAGGGATACAGTAAAACTGCAGTCGTGCATCGGAATCTAAAACTGGTGACACAGGAAAGGCTTAAGCATAGACACTAAGAAAAGTCAGTCTTCTTGTACTTAAGTCGACATTGTTCCTTTTGTATTTAATTCCGATTCAAGTACCGAGTTGCATCGTCAATGTGAAGGTCCAAAGGTTACAGCAAACCTGAAGTGAAGCATTGGAATCTACAACTGGTCTCACTGGGAAGGCTCAAATCATAGACGGTAAGAAGACCCAGTCTTCTAGTACTTAAGTCTCCATTGTGCCTTTTGTATTTAATTCCGATGCAATTTTTGTGTCTCATCGTCAAAGAGACGGTCCAAGGGATACAGTAAACATGAAGAGGTACTTCGGATCTAAAACTGCTCTCACAGTGAAGGCTCAAAACATAGACAGTAAGAAGACTCAGTCCTCTTGAACTTAAGTCGGCATTGTGCCCATTGTATTTAATTCCGATGCAATTTCTGTGTTTCATCGGAATTTAAAACTGGTGACACAGGACAGGTTCGAAACATAGACACTAAGAAAAGTCAGTCTCCTTGCAATTCAGTCGGCATTATGCCTTTTGTATATAATTCCGATTTAATTACTGTGTTGGATCGTCAATGTGAAAGTCCAAGGTATACAGTAAGCCTGAAGTGAAGCATCGGAATCTAAAACTGGTCGCAAAGGAAAGGCTCAAATCATAGACAGTAAGAAGACACAGTCTCCTAATATTTAAGTTGGCGTTGTGCCTTTTTTTATTTAATTCCGATGCTATTTCTATGTTTCATCGTCAGTGTGATGCTCCATGGGATACGGTAAACCTGAAGTGAAGCATCAGGTCTTAAACTGGTCTTATGGGAAAGGCTCAAAACACAGACACTAATAAAACTCAGTCGTCTTGTACTTAAGTCGGCATTGTGTCTTTTGTATTTAATTTCGAAGCAATTTTTGTGTATCATCGTCAAAGAACAGGTCCAAGGGATACAGTAAACGTGAACTGAAGCATCGGAATCTAAAACTGGTATCACAGTGTAGGCTCAAACCATGGACAGTTTGAAGACTCAGTACTGTTGTACTTAGGTCGGCGTCGTCTCTATTGTAATTACTTCCGATGCATTTTCTGTGTTTAATCGTGAAGGTGAAGTTCCAAGAAATACAGTAAACCAGCAGTTGTGCATCGGAATGTAAAACTGGTGACACAGGACAGGCTCGAAACATTGACACTAAGATAACTTAGTCGTCTTGTACTTAAGTCGGCATTGTGTCTTTTGTATTTAATTCCGATGCTGTTTTCGTGTTTCATCGTGAAAGAGAAGGGCAAAGGGATACAGTAAACCTGAATTTAAGCATCGGAATCTAAAACTGGTCTCACAGTGTAGGCTCAAAACATAGACAGTAAGAAGACTCAGTCCTTTTGTACTTATGTCGGCGTCGTGCCTTTTGTATTTAGTTCCGATGCAGTTTCTGTGTTTAATCGTGAATGTGAAGTTCCAAGGGACACAGTAAATCTGCAGTTGTGCAACGGAATCTTAAACTGGTAATCAGGAAAGGCTCAAATCATATACAGTAGGAAGACACAGTCTTCTAGTACGTAAGCTGGCATGTGCCCTTTGAATTTAATTCCGATGCTATTTCTGTGTTTCATCGTCAATGTGAAGCTCCGAAGAATACAGTAAACCTGCAGTGAAGCATCGGAAACTAAAACTGGTGTCATAGCAAAGGCTCAAATCATAGACAGTAAGAACTCTCAGTCCTCTTGTACTTAAGTCCGCATTGTGCCCTTTGTATTTAATTCCGATGCAATTTCTGTGTTTCATCGTCAATGTGAAGTTCCAAGGGATACTGTAAGCCTGCTGTTGTGCATCGGAATCTATAACTATCGACACATTACAGGTTCGAAACATAGACACTTAGATAAGTCAGTGTCCTTGTACTTAAGTCGGCATTGTGCCTTTCTTATTTAATTCCGATGCAACTACTGTGTTGGATCGTCAGTGTGAAGGTCCACGGGATACAGCAAACCTGAGTGAAACATCGGAATCTAAAACAGGTCTCACAGGGAAGGCTCAAATCATAGACAGTAAGAAGACAGAGACTTCTAGTACTTAAGTCGGTATTGTGCCTTTTGTATTTAATTCCGATGCAATTACTGTGTTGCATCGTCAATGTGAAGTTCCAAGTGATACAGGAAACCTGAAGAGAAGCATTGGAACCGAAAACTGGTCTCACAGGGAAGGCTCAAATCATAGACAGTAAGAAGACACAGTCTTCTAGTACTTAAGTCGGCATTGTGCCTTTTGTATTTAACTCCGTTTCTATTTCTGTGTTTCATCGTCTAAGTGAAGCTCCTAGGGATACAGCAACCCTAAAGTGAAGCATCGAAATCGAAACCTGGTCTCACAGTGTAGGCTCAAAACATAGACAGTCAGAAAAGTCAGTCTTGTTGTACATATGTCGGACATGAGCCATTTATATTTAATTCCGATGCAATTTTTGAGTTTCAACGTCAAAGTGATGGTGCAAGACATACATTAAAGCTGAATAGAAGCATCGGAACCTAAAACGGGTCTCACAGGAAAGGCTCAAAGCATAGATGGTAAGAAGACTCAGTCATCTTGTTCATAGGTCGGCATTGTGCCCTTTGTATTTAATTCCAATGCAATTACTGCGTTTCATCGACAAAGTGAAGGTCCAAGGGATACAGTAATTCCGCAGTCGTGCATCGGAATCTAAAACTGGTGACACAGGAAAGGCTTAAACATAGACACAAGAAAAGTTAATCTTCTTGTACTTATGTCTGCACTGTGCCTTTTCTATTTAATTAAGATGCAATTACAGTCTTGCATCGTCATTGGCAAGGTCCAAGGGATACAGTAAACCTGAACAGAAGCATCGGAAAGTAAAACTGGTCTCACAGGGAAGGCTCAAGTCATCGACAGTAAGAAGACACAGTCTTCTAGTACTTATGTCGGCATTGTGACCTTTGTAATTAGTTACGATGCAATAAGTGTGTTTCATCGTCAATGGAATGTCCAAGGGATACAGTAAACCTGAAGTGAAGCTACGGAATCTAAAACCGGTCTCAAAGGAAAGGCTCAAACAAAGATGGGAAGAAGACTGAGTCTGCTGGTACGTAAGTCGGCATTGTGCCTTTTGTATTTAATTCCGATGCAATTACTGCGTTGCATCGACAATGTGAAAGTCCAAGGGATACAGTGAATCGGAAGTGAAGCATCGGAATCTAAATCTGGTGACACAGGACAGGATCGAAACAAAGACACTAAGAAAAGTCAGTCTTCTTGTACTTAAGTCGGCATTGTACTTTTGTATTTAAAACCGATGCAATTATTGTATTTCTTCGGCAATGTGAGTGTCCAAGGAATACAGTAAACCAGCAGTTTTGCATCGGTATCTAAAACTGCTGACACAAGAAGGGCTCAAAACATAGACACTAAGAAAAGTCTGTCTTTTTGTACATATGTCGGCCAGGAGCCTTTTATATTTAATTCCGATGCAATTTCTGTGTTTCATCGTCAGTGTGAAGGTCTATGGGATACAGTAAACGTGCAGTTAAGCATCGGAATCTAAAATTGGTCTCACAGGAAAGGCTCTAAACATAGACACTAAGAAACGTATGTCTTCTTGTACTTAAGTCGGCATTGTGCCTTTTGTATTTAATTCCGATGCAATTTTTGGGTTTCATCGTCAAAGAGAAGGGCCAAGGAATACAGTAAGCCTGAAGTGAAGCATCAGTATCTAAAACTGGTCTCAAATTGAAGGCCCAAAACATAGACAGTAAGATGACGCAGTCCTCTTGACCTTAAGTCGGCATTGTGCCTTTAGTATTTAATTCCGATGCAACTTCTGTGTTTCATCGTCAATGTGAAGCTCCAAGGGATACAGTAAACCTGAAGTGAAGCATCGGAATCTAAAACTGGTGTCACAGGAAAGGCTGATAACATGAACACTAAGAAAAGTTAGTCTTCTTGTACTTAAGTCGGCATTGTGCCTTTTGTATTTAATTCCGATGTATTTGTTGTGTTTACATCGTCAAAGTGAAAGTCCAAGGGATACGGTAAATCTGAAGTCAAGCATCGGATCTAAAACTGGTTTCACAGGAAAGGCTCAAAGCATAGACAGTAAGAAGAGTCAGTCTTCTAGTACTTAAGTCGGCATTGTACATTTTGTATTTGATTCTGATGCACTTTCTGCGTCTCATCGTCAGTGTGAACGTCCTAGGTATACAGTATATCTGAGGTGAAGCATCGGAATCTAAAACTGGTCTCACAGGAAAGGCTCAAATAATAGACACTTAGAAAAGTCAGTCTTCTTGTACTTAAGTCGGCATTGAGCTTTTGTATTTATATCCGATGCAATTACTGGGTTTAATCGGCAATGTGAATGTCCAAGGGATACAGTAAACCAGCAGTTTTGCATCGTATTCTAAATCTGGTGACACAGGAAAGGCTCAAATCATAGACACTAAGAAATGTCTGTCTTCTTGTAAATAATTCGGCCGTGAACCGTTTATATTTAATTCCGATGCAGTATTTGTGTTTCAACGTCAAAGTGAAGGTCCAAGGGATACAGGAAACCTGAAGTGAAGCATCGGAATCTAAAACTAGTCTCACAGGAAAGGCTCAAATCATTGACAGTAACAAGACACTGTCACTAGTACTTAAGTCGGAATTGTGCTTTTTGTATTTAATTCCGATGCAATTTCTGTGTGTCATCGTCAATGTGAAGCTCCAAGGGATACTGTAAACCTGAAGTGAATCATAGGAATCTAAAACTGGTCCCATTGGAACGGCTCAAAGCATAGACAAATAAAAACTCAGTCGTCTAGTACTTAAGTCGGTATTGTGCCTTTTGTATCTATTTCCGATGCAATAACTGTGTTTCAACGTCAATGTGAAGGTCCAAGGGATACAGTAAACCTAAAGTGAAGCATCGTAATCCGAAACTGGTGTCACAGGAAAGGCTCAAAACATAAAAATTAAGAGAAGTGGTCTTCTTGTACTTAATTCGGCATTGTGCCTTTTGTATTTAATTTCGATGCAGTTTCTGCGTTTCATCGACAAAGTGATGGTCCAAGGGATACAGTAAACCGGAAGTGAGGCATCGGAATCTAAAACTTGTCACACAGCAAAGGGTCAAATCATAGACACTACGAAAAGTCAGTCGTCATGTACTTAAGCCGGCGTTGTGCCTTTTGAATGTAATTCCGATGCAATTACTTTGTTTCATCGTCAATGTGAAGGTCCAAGGGATGCAGTAAACCAGAAGTGAATCATGGGAATCTAAAACTAGTCTCACTGGGAAGGCTTAAATCATAGACAGTAAGAAGACACAGGCCTCTAGTACTTAAGTCGGCATTGTGCATTTTGTATTTAATTCCGATGTAATTTCTGTGTTTCATCGTCAATGTGAATGTAAAAGGGATACAGTAAGCCAGCGGTTTTGCATCGGAATCTAAATCTGGTGACACAGGAAAGGCTCAAAACATAGACACTAAGAATAGCCAGTCTTCTTTTACATGAGTCGGCCATGAGCCTTTTATATTAAATTCCGATGCAATATTTGTGTTTCAACGTCAAAGTGAAGGTGCAAGCGAAACAGGAAACCTGAAGTGAAGCATTGGATTCTAAAACTGGTCTCACAGGATAGGCTCAAACAAAGTCGGTAAGAAGCATCAGTCTTCTTGTACTTAAGTAGGCATTGTGCCTTTTGTATTTAATTCCGATGCAATTTCTGTGTTTCATCGTCAATGTGATGGCCCAAGGGATACAGTAAACCTGAAGTGATGCATCGGAATCCAAAACTTGTCTCACAGGAAAGGCTAAAATCATTGACACTAAGAAACGTCAGTCGTCTTGTACTTATGTCGGCATTGTGCCCTCTGAATTTATTTCCGATGCAATTACAGTGTTTCATCATCAATGTGAAGGTCCAAGGGATACAGTTCACCGGAAGTGATGCATCGGAATCTAAAACTGGTCTCACTGGGAAGACCCAAATCATAGACAGTAAAAAGACACTGTCATCTTGTACTTAAGTCGGCATTGTGCTTTTTGTATTTAATTCCGATGCAATTACTGTGTTTCATCGTCAAAGTGAAGATCCAAGGTATACAGTTCACCGGAAGTGATGCATCGGAATCTAATACTGGTCTCACAGGGAAGGCTCAAAGCATAGACAGTAAGAAGACACAGTCTTCTAGTACTTATGTCGGCATTGTGCCTTTTGTATTTAATTCCGGTGCGATTTTTGTGTGTCATTGTCAAAGATAGGTTGCAAGGGATACAGTAAACCTGAAGTTGAGCATCGGAATCTAAAACTGGTCTCGGAGTGAAGGCTCAAATCATAGACAGTAAGAAGACTCAGTCCTCTTGCACTTATGTCGGCATTGTTCCCCTTTGTATTTAATTCCGATGCACTTTCTGTGTTTCATCGTCAATGTGAAGTTCAAAGGGATACAGTAAACCTGCAGTTGTGCATCGGAATTTAAAAATGGTGATACAGGACAGGTTCCAAACATAGACACTATGGAAAGTCAGTCTTCCTGTACTTACGTCGGCATTGAGCCTTTTGTATTTAATTCCAACGCAACCACTGTTTTGCATCGTTAATGTGAAGGTCCAAGGGATGCAGAAAACCTGAAGTGAAGCATCGGAATCTGAAACTGGTAACACAGGACAGGTTCGGAACAAAGACACTAAGAAAAGTCATTCTTCTTAAACTTAAGTCGGCATTGTGCTTTTGTATTTAAATCCGATGCAATTACTGCGTTTCATTGGCAATGTGAATGTCCAAGGGATACAGTAAACGAGAAGTTTTGCATCGGAATCTAAAACTTGTGACCCAGGAAAGGCTCAAAACATAGACCCTAAGAAAAGCCAGTCTTCTTTTACATGAGTCGGCCATGAGCCTTTTATATTAAATTCCGATGCAATTTATGTTTCAACGTCAAAGTGAAGGTCCAAGGGATACAGTAAACCTGAAGTTAAACATCGGAATCTAAAACTGGTCTCACAGGAAAGGCTCAAAGCATAGACGGTATGATGACTCAGTCTCTTGTCCATAAGTCGGCATTGTGCCCTTTGTATTTAATTCCCATCAAGCTACTGTGTTACAAGGTCAAAGTGAAGGTGCAGATGATACAATAATCCCGTAGTCGTGCATCGGAATCTAAAACTGGTGACACAGGAAAGGCTTAAACATAGACACAATGAAAAGTTAGTCTTCTTGTACATAAGTCGGCATTGTGCCTTTTGTATTTAATTCCGATGCAATTACTGTGTTGCATCGACATTGAGAAGGTTTAAGGGATCCAGTAAACCTAAAGTGAAGCAACGGAATCTAAAACTGGTATCACAGGGAAGGCTCAAAACATTGACAGTAAGAAGACACAGTCATCTAGTACTTAAGTCAGCATTGTGCCTTTTGTATCTAATTCCGATGCAATTTCTGGGTTTCATCCTCAATGTGTAGGTCCAAGAGATACAGTAATCCTGCAGTTGTGCTTCGGAATCTAAAGCTTCTGACCCAGGACAGGTTCGTAACATAGGTACTACGAAAAGTCAGTCATTTTAATCATTAGTCGGCATTGTGCCTCTTGTATTTAATACCGATGCAATTACTGTGTTGCATCGTCATTGTGATGGACCAAGGTATACGGCAAACCTGAAGTGAAGCATCGGAATCTAAAACTGGTCTTACAGGAAAGGCTCAAATCACAGACAGTAGGAAGACACAGTCTTCTGCTACTTAAGTCGGCAACGTGCCTTTTGTATTTAATTCCGATGCAAATTCTGTGTTTCATCGTCGATGTGAAGCTCCAAGGGATACAGTAAACCTGAAGCGAAGCATCGAAATGTAATACTGGTCTCATAGGACAGGCTCATAACATAGGCACTAAGAAAAGTCAGTCGTCTTGTACTTAAGTCAGCATTGTGCATTTTGTACTTAATTCCGATGCAATAACTGTGTTTCATCGTCAATTTGAAGGTCCAAGGGATACAGTAAACCTGAAGTGAAGCATCGGAATTTAAAACAGGTGACACAGGAAAGGCTGAAACATAGACACTAAGAAAAGTCAGTCTTCTTGTACTTAAGTCGGCATTGTGCCTTATTCATTTAATTCCGATGCATTTGTTGTGTTTCATCTTCAAAGTGAAGGTCCAAGGGATATTGTAAACCTAAAGTGATGCTTCGGATTTGAAACTGGTTTCACAGGAAAGGCTCTAAACATAGACAGTAAGAAGACTCAGTCCTCTTTTACTTAAGTCGGCATTGTGCTTTTGTATTTAGTTCCTATGCAATGTTTGTGTTTCATCGTCAAAGTGAAGGTCCAAGGGATACAGAAAACATGAAGTGAAGCATCGGAATCTAAAACTGGCTTCACAGGAAAGGCTCAAAACATAGACACTAAGAAGACGGTAAGAAGACTCAGCCTTCTTGTACTTAAGTCGGCAATGTAACTTTCGTATTTAATTACGATGTAATTTCTGCGTTTCATCGTCAATGTGAATGTCCAAGAGGTACAGTAAACCTGTAGTTGTGCATCGGAATCTAAAACTGGTGACACAGTAAATGCACAAAACATAGACACTAAGAAGATTTAGACAGTCTTCTTGTACATGAGTCTGCCATGAGCGTTTTATATTTAATTCCGATGCAATTTTCGTGTTTCAACGTCAAAGTGAAGATCCAAGGGTTACACCAAACCTGAAGTTAAGCATCGGAATTTAAAACTGGTCTCACAGGATAGGCTCAAAGCATAGACGGTAGCATGACTCAGTCCTCTTGCTCATAAGTCGGCATTGTGCCTTTTATATTTAATTCCGATGCAATTACTGTGTTTCATCGTCAAAGTAAAGGTCCAAGGGATACAGTAATTCCGCAGTCGTGCTTCGGAATCTAAAACTGGTGACACAGGAAAGGCTTAAACATAGTCACAAAGAAAAGTTAGCCTTCTTGTACTTAAGTCGGCTTTGTGCTTTTTGTATTTAACTCCGATGCAGTTGTTGTGTTTCATCGTCTAAGTGAAGGTCCATGGGATACAGTAAACCTGAAGTGAAGCATCGGACACTAAAACTGGTCTCACAGGAAAGGCTGAAACAAAGACGGAATGAAGACTCAGTCTTCTTGTACTTAAGTCAGCATTGTGCCTTTTGTATTTAATTTCGATGCAATTTCCGTGTTTCATCGTTAATGTGAAGGTCCAAGGGATACAGTAAACCTGTAATTTTGCATCGGAAACTAAAACTGGTGACACAGGAAAGGCTCGATACATAGACACTAAGAAAAATCAGTCTTCTTGTACTTAAGTCGGCATTGTTCCATTTGTATTTAATTCCGATGCAATTACTACGTTGCATCGTCAATGTGAAGGTCCAAGGGATACAGCAAACCCGAAGTCAAGCATCGGAATCTAAAACAGATCTCACAGGGTAGGCTCAAATCCTTGTCAATAAGAAGACTTAGTCTTCTAGTCCTTAAGTCGGCATTGTGCCTATTGTATTTAATTCCGATACAATTTCTGTGTTTCAACGTCAATATCAGGCTCCATGGGATACAGTAAACCTGAGGTGAAACATCGGAATCTAAAACTGGCCTCACAGGGAAGGCTCAAATCATAGACAGTAAGAAGACACAGACTTCTAGTACTTAAGTCGACATTGTGCCTTTTGAATTTATGTCCGATGCAATTTTTCTGTTTCATTGTCAAAGCGAAGGTCCAAGGAATACAGTAAGCCTAAAGTGAAGCTTCGGAATCTAAAACTGGTCGCAAAGTGAAGACTCAAATCATAGACAGTGAGAAAACACCGTCCTCTAGTTTTTTAAATCGGCATCGTGCCTTTAGTATTTAATTCCGATGCAATTTCTGTCTTTCATCGTCAATGTGAAGGTGCAAGGGATACAGTATACCTGCAGTTGTGCATCGGAATCCAAATCTGGTGACCCAGGACAGATTCGTGACATAGACACTAAGAGAGGTTAGTCTCCTTGTAATTAAGTCGGCATTGTGGCTTTTGCATTTCATTCCGATGCAATTACTGTGTTGCATCGTCAGTGTGAAGGTCCAAGGGATACAGCAATCCTGAAGTGAAGCATCGGAATCTAAAACTTGTCTCACAGGGAAGGCTCAAATCATAGACAGTTAAAAGACACACTCTTCTAGTACTTAAATCGGTATTTGGCTTTTGTATTTAATTCCGATGCAATTTCTGTGTTTCATCGTCTATGTGAAGGTCGAAGGGATACAGTAAATCTAAAGTGAAGCATCGGAATGTAAAACTGGTCTCACAGGAAAGGCTCAAATCATAGACAGTAAGAAGACTCAGTCCTCTTGTACTTAAGTCGGCATTATGCATTTTGTATTTAATTCCAATGCAATTTCTGTGTATCATCGTCAATGTGAGGGTCCAAGGGATACAGTAAATCTGAAGTTAAGTATCGGAATCTAAAACTGGTCTCACAGGAAGGGCTCAAAACATAGACTCTAAGAAAAGTCAGTTTTCTTGTACTTAAGTCGTCATTGTGCCTTTTGTATTTAATTCCGATGCAATTACTGTGTTTCATCGTCAATGTGAAGGTCCAAGCGATACAGTTCACCGGAAGTGATGCATCGGAATCTAATACTGGTCTCACAGGGAAGGCTCAAATCATAGACAGTAAGAAGACACAGTCTTCTAGCACTTATGACGGCAGTGTGCCTTTTGTATTTAATTCCGATGCGGTTTTTGTATGTCATCGTCAAAGAGAGTTTCCAAGGGATACAGTAAACAAGAAGTTGAGCATCGGAATCTAAAACTGGTGATACAGGACAGGTTCGGAACATAGACACTAAGAAAAGTCAGTCTTCCTGTACTTAACTCGGCATTGAGCCTTTTTTATTTCATTCCGACGCAATTACTGTGATGCATCGTCAATGTGAAGGTCCAAGGGATACAGTAAACCTGAAGTGAAGCATCGGAATCTAAAACTGGTGACACAGGACTGGTTCGAAACAAAGACACTAAGAAAAGTCAGACATCTTGTACTTAAGTCGGCATTGTGCTTTTGTATTTAAATCCGATGCAATTACTGCGTTTCATTGGCAATGTGAATGTCCAAGGGATACACTAAACGAGAAGTTTTGCATCGGAATCTAAAACTGGTGACCCAGGAAAGGCTCAAAACATAGACTCTAAGAAAAGTCAGTCTTCTTTTACATGAGTCGGAGATGAGCCTTTTATATTAAATTCCGATGCAATTTAAGTTTCAACGGCAAAGTGAAGGTCCAAGGGATACAGTAAACCTGAAGTTAAACATCGGAATCTAAAACTGGTCTCACAGGAAAGGCTCAAAGCATAGACGGTATGATGACTCAGTTTCTTGTCCATAAGTCAGCATTGTTCTCTTTGTATTTAATTCCGATGCAACTACTGTGTTTCAAAGTCAAACTGAAGGTCCAAGGGATATAGTAATCCCGTAGTCGTGCATCGGAATCTAAAACTGGTGACACAGGAAAGGCATAAACATAGACACAAAGAAAAGTTAGTCTTCTTGTACTTAAGTCGGCATTGTGCCTTTTGTATTTAATTCCGATGCAATTACTGTGTTGCATCGTCATTGAGAAGGTCTAAGGGATCCAGTAAACCTGAAGTGAAGCAACGGTATCTAAAACTGGTCTCACAGGAAAGGCTCAAAACATTGACAGTAAGAAGACACGGTCATCTAGTACTTAAGTCAGCATTGTGTCCTTTGTATTTAATTCAGATGCAATTTCTGTGTTTCATCGTCAATGTGAAGGTCCAAGGGTTACATTCAGCCTGAAGTGAAGCAACAGACTCTAAAACTGGTATCACAGCAAATGCTCAAATCATAGACAATACGAAAATTCAGTCATTTTGTACTAAAGTCGCCATTGTGCCTTTTGTATTTCATTCCGATAGAATTTCTGTGTTTCATCGTCAATGTGACGGTCCAAGGGATACCGTAATCCAGAAGTGATGCATCGGAATCTAAAACAGGTGACACAGGAAAGGCTCAAATCATAGACAGTAAGAAGACTCATTCCTCTTGTACTTAAGTCGGAATTATGCATTTTGTATTTAATTCCAATGCAATTTCTGTGTATCATCGTCAATGTGAAGGTCCAAGGGATACAGTAAACCTGAAGTTAAGCATCGGAATCTAGAACTGGTCTCACAGGAAGGGCTCAAAACATAGACTCAAAGAAAAGTCAGTTTCCTTGTACTTAAGTCGTCATTGTGCCTTTTGTATTTAATTCCGATGCAATTACTGTGTTTCATCGTCAATGTGAAGGTCCATGCGATACAGTTCACCGGAAGTGATGTATCGGAATCTGATACTGGTCTCATAGGGAAGGCTCAAATCATAGACAGTAAGAAGACACAGTCTTCTAGTGCTTATGTCGGCATTGTGCCTTTTGTATTTAATTCCGATGCGGTTTTCGTATGTCATCGTCAAAGAGAGGTTCCAAGGGATACAGTAAACCAGAAGTTGAGCATCGGAATCTAAAACTGGTCTCGAAGTGAAGGCTCAAATCATAGACAGTAAGAAGACTCAGTCCTCATGTACTTATGTCGGCATTGTGCCCTTTGTATTTAATTCCGATGCAATTTCTGTGTTTCATCGTCAATGTGAAGTTCCTAGGGATACAGTAAACCTGCATTTGTGCATCGGAATCTAAAAATTGTGATACAGGACAGGTTCGAAACATAGACACTAAGAAAAGTCAGTCTTCCTGTACTTAAGTCGGCATTATGCATTTTGTATTTAATTCCAATGCAATTTCTGTGTATCATCGTCAATGTGAAGGTCCAAGGGATACAGTAAACCTGAAGTTAAGCATCGGAATCTAGAACTGGTCTCACAGGAAGGGCTCAAAACATAGACTCAAAGAAAAGTCAGTTTCCTTGTACTTAAGTCGTCATTGTGCCTTTTGTATTTAATTCCGATGCAATTACTGTGTTTCATCGTCAATGTGAAGGTCCAAGCGATACAGTTCACCGAAAGTGATGCATCGGAATCTAATACTGGTCTCATTGGGAAGGCTCAAATCATAGATAGTAAGAAGACCCAGTATTCTTGTACTTAAGGCGGCATTGTGCCTTTTGTATTTAATTCCGATGCAATTTCTGCCTTTCATCCTCAATGTGAAGGTCCAAGAGATACAGTAAACCTGCAGTTGTGCTTCGGAATCTAAAACTGGTGACCCAGGACAGGTTCGAAACATAGGCACTAAGAAAAGTCAGTCTTCTTAATCATAAGTCGGCATTGTGCCTTTTGTATTTAATTCAGATGCAATTTATGTGATTCATCGACAATGTGAAGGTCCAAGGAATAACGTTAACCAGAAGTGAAGCATCGGAATCTACAACTGGTCTCACAACAAAGGCTCGAAACATAGATGGTAAGAAGACTCAGTCTTCATGTTTTTACGTCAGCATTGAGCCTTTTGCGTTTAATTCCGATGCAATTTCTGTGTTTCATCGTCAAAAGGAAGGTCCAAGTGATACAGTAAACCTGAAGTGAAACATTGGAATCTGAAACTGGTCTCACAGGAAATGTCCAAATCATAGCGACTAAGAAAAGTCAGTCTTCTTGTACTTAAGTCGGCATTGTGCCTTTTGTATTTAATTCCGATGCAATTTCTGTGTTTCATCTCCAATGAGAAGGTCCAAGGGATACAGTAATCCTGAAGCGAAGCATCGGAATCTAAACCTGGTCTCACAGGGAAAGCACAAATCATAGACAGTAAAAAGACTCAGTCTTCTTATATTTAAGATCGCATTCTGCATTTTGTATTTAATTCCTATGCTATGTTTGTGTTTCATCATCAAAGTGATGGTCCAAGAGATACAGTAAACCTGAAGTGAAGCATCGGAATCTAAAACTGGTGACACAGGACTGGTTCGAAACAAAGACACTAAGAAAAGTCAGACATCTTGTACTTAAGTCGGCATTGTGCTTTTGTATTTAAATCTGATGCTATTACTGCGTTTCATAGGCAATGTGAATGTCCAAGGGATACAGTAAACGAGAAGTTTTGCATCGGAATCTAAAACTGGTGACCCAGGAAAGGCTCAAAACATAGACACTAAGAAAAATCAGTCTTCTTTTACATGAGTCGGAGATGAGCCATTTATATTAAATTCCGATGCAATTTATGTTTCAACGGCAAAGTGAAGGTCCAAGGGATACAGTGTACCTGAAGTTAAACATCGGAATCTAAAACTGGTCTCACAGGAAAGGCTCAAAGCATAGACGGTATGATGACTCAGTTTCTTGTCCATAAGTCAGCATTGTGCCTTTTGTATTTAATTCCGATGCAATTACTGTGTTGCATCGTCATTGAGAAGGTCTAAGACATCCAGTAAACCTGAAGTGAAGCAACGGAATCTTAAACTGGTCTCACAGGGAAGGCTCAAAACATTGACAGTTAGAAGACACAGTCGTCTGTTACTTAAGTCGGCATCGTGCCTTTTGTATTTAATTCCGATGCGATGTCTGTGTCTCATCGTCAGTGTGAAGGTCCAAGGGATACAGTAAACATGAAGTGAAGCATCGGAATCTAGAACTGGTCTCTCAGGAAAGGCTCAAACAAAGAGGGTAAGAAGACTCAGTCTTCTTGTACTTAAGTCGGCATTGTTCCTTTTGTATTTAATTGCGATGCAATATCTGTAATTCATCGTCAAAGTGAAGGTCCAAGGGATACAGAAAACCTGAAGTGAAGCATCGGTATCTAAAACAGGTGGCACAGGAAAGCCTCAGTCTTCCTGTACTTAAGTCGGCATTGAGCCTTTTGTAATTAATTCCGACGCAATTACTGTGTTTCATCGTCAATGTGAAGGTCCATGCGATACAGTTCACCGGAAGTGATGTATCGGAATCTGATACTGGTCTCATAGGGAAGGCTCAAATCATAGACAGTAAGAAGACACAGTCTTCTAGTGCTTATGTCGGCATTGTGCCTTTTGTATTTAATTCCGATGCGGTTTTCGTATGTCATCGTCAAAGAGAGGTTCCAAGGGATACAGTAAACCAGAAGTTGAGCATCGGAATCTAAAACTGGTCTCGAAGTGAAGGCTCAAATCACAGACAGTAAGAAGACTCAGTCCTCATGTACTTATGTCGGCATTGTGCCCTTTGTATTTAATTCCGATGCAATTTCTGTGTTTCATCGTCAATGTGAAGTTCCAAGGGATACAGTAAACCTGCATTTGTGCATCGGAATCTAAAAATTGTGATACAGGACAGGTTCGAAACATAGACACTAAGAAAAGTCAGTCTTCCTGTACTTAAGTCGGCATTATGCATTTTGTATTTAATTCCAATGCAATTTCTGTGTATCATCGTCAATTTGAAGGTCCAAGGGATACAGTAAACCTGAAGTTAAGCATCGGAATCTAGAACTGGTCTCACAGGAAGGGCTCAAAACATAGACTCAAAGAAAAGTCAGTTTCCTTGTACTTAAGTCGTCATTGTGCCTTTTGTATTTAATTCCGATGCAATTACTGTGTTTCATCGTCAATGTGAAGGTCCAAGCGATACAGTTCACCGAAAGTGATGCATCGGAATCTAATACTGGTCTCATTGGGAAGGCTCAAATCATAGATAGTAAGAAGACCCAGTATTCTTGTACTTAAGGCGGCATTGTGCCTTTTGTATTTAATTCCGATGCAATTTCTGCCTTTCATCCTCAATGTGAAGGTCCAAGAGATACAGTAAACCTGCAGTTGTGCTTCGGAATCTAAAACTGGTGACCCAGGACAGGTTCGTAACATAGGCACTAAGAAAAGTCAGTCTTCTTAATCATAAGTCGGCATTGTGCCTTTTGTATTTAATTCAGATGCAATTTATGTGATTCATCGACAATGTGAAGGTCCAAGGAATAACGTTAACCAGAAGTGAAGCATCGGAATCTACAACTGGTCTCACAACAAAGGCTCAAAACATAGATGGTAAGAAGACTCAGTCTTCATGTTTTTACGTCAGCATTGAGCCTTTTGCGTTTAATTCCGATGCAATTTCTGTGTTTCATCGTCAAAATGAAGGTCCAAGTGATACAGTAAACCTGAAGTGAAACATTGGAATCTGAAACTGGTCTCACAGGAAATGTCCAAATCATAGCGACTAAGAAAAGTCAGTCTTCTTGTACTTAAGTCGGCATTGTGCCTTTTGTATTTAATTCCGATGCAATTTCTGTGTTTCATCTCCAATGAGAAGGTCCAAGGGATACAGTAATCCTGAAGCGAAGCATCGGAATCTAAAACTGGTCTCACAGGGAAAGCACAAATCATAGACAGTAAGAAGACTCAGTCTTCTTATATTTAAGATCGCATTCTGCATTTTGTATTTAATTCCTATGCTATGTTTGTGTTTCATCATCAAAGTGATGGTCCAAGAGATACAGTAAACCTGAAGTGAAGCATCGGAATCTAAAACTGGTGACACAGGACTGGTTCGAAACAAAGACACTAAGAAAAGTCAAACATCTTGTACTTAAGTCGGCATTGTGCTTTTGTATTTAAATCTGATGCTATTACTGCGTTTCATAGGCAATGTGAATGTCCAAGGGATACAGTAAACGAGAAGTTTTGCATCGGAATCTAAAACTGGTGACCCAGGAAAGGCTCAAAACATAGACACTAAGAAAAATCAGTCTTCTTTTACATGAGTCGGAGATGAGCCATTTATATTAAATTCCGATGCAATTTATGTTTCAACGGCAAAGTGAAGGTCCAAGGGATACAGTGTACCTGAAGTTAAACATCGGAATCTAAAACTGGTCTCACAGGAAAGGCTCAAAGCATAGACGGTATGATGACTCAGTTTCTTGTCCATAAGTCAGCATTGTGCCTTTTGTATTTAATTCCGATGCAATTACTGTGTTGCATCGTCATTGAGAAGGTCTAAGACATCCAGTAAACCTGAAGTGAAGCAACGGAATCTTAAACTGGTCTCACAGGGAAGGCTCAAAACATTGACAGTTAGAAGACACAGTCGTCTGTTACTTAAGTCGGCATCGTGCCTTTTGTATTTAATTCCGATGCGATGTCTGTGTCTCATCGTCAGTGTGAAGGTCCAAGGGATACAGTAAACATGAAGTGAAGCATCGGAATCTAGAACTGGTCTCTCAGGAAAGGCTCAAACAAAGAGGGTAAGAAGACTCAGTCTTCTTGTACTTAAGTCGGCATTGTTCCTTTTGTATTTAATTCCGATGCAATATCTGTAATTCATCGTCAAAGTGAAGGTCCAAGGGATACAGAAAACCTGAAGTGAAGCATCGGTATCTAAAACAGGTGGCACAGGAAAGCCTCAGTCTTCCTGTACTTAAGTCGGCATTGAGCCTTTTGTAATTAATTCCGACGCAATTACTGTGTTTCATCGTCAATGTGAAGGTCCAAGCGATACAGTTCACCGGAAGTGATGCATCGGAATCTAATACTGGTCTCATAGGGAAGGCTCAAATCATAGACAGTAAGAAGACCCAGTATTCTTGTACTTAAGTCGGCATTGTGCCTTTTGTATTTAATTCCGATGCAATTTCTGCCTTTCATCCTCAATGTGAAGGTCCAAGAGATACAGTAAACCTGCAGTTGTTCTTCGGAATCTAAAACTGGTGACCCAGGACAGGTTCGAAACATAGGCACTAAGAAAAGTCAGTCTTCTTAATCATAAGTCGGCATTGTGCCTTTTGCGTTTAATTCCGATGCAATTTCTGTGTTTCATCGTCAAAGTGAAGGTCTAAGGGATACAGTAAACCTGAAGTGAAACATTCGAATCTGAAACTGGTCTCACAGGAAAGGTCCAAATCATAGCCACTAAGAAAAGTCAGTCTTCTTGTACTTAAGTCGACATTGTGCCTTTTGTTTTTAATTCCAATGCAATTTCTGTGTTTCATCGTCAATGTGAAAGTCCAAGGGATACAGTAAACCTGAAGTGAAGCACCGGAATCTAGATCTGGTCTCACACGAGAGGTTCAATTCATAGACGGTAAGAAGACCCAATCTTCATGTTTTACGTCGGCATTGTGCCTTTTGTGTTTAATTCCGATGCAATTTCTGTGTTTCATTGTCAAAGTGATGATCCAAGGGATACAGTAAGCATGAAGTGAAGCATCGGAATCTAAAACTGGTCTCACAAGGAAGTCTCAAAACACAGACGGTATGAAGACTCTGTCTTAATGTTTTACGTCAGCTTTGAGCCATTTGCGTTTAATTCCGATGCAATTTCTGTGATTCATCGTCAAAGTAAAGGTGCAAGGGAGACTATAAAATTCAAGTGAAGCATCGGAATCTATAACCGATCTCACAGGAAAGGCTCAAAACACAGACACTAAGATAAGTCAGTTTTCTTGTACTTTAGTCGGCATTGTGCTTTTGTATTTCATTCCGATACAATTTATGTGTTTCATCGCCAATGTGAAGGTCGAAGAGATACAGTAAATCTGCACTTGTGCATCGAAATCTATATCTAGTGACACGGGAAAAGCTCAAACATAGACAGTAAGAAAAGTCAGTCTTCTTGTACTTATGTCGGCATTGTGCTTTTTGTAATTAATTCCGATGCAATTTCTGTGTTTCATCGTCAATGGGAACGTCCAAGGGATACAGTGAGTCTGAAGCGAAGCATTGGAATCTAAAACTGGACTCACAGGGAAAGCTCAAAACATAGACAGTGTGCAGACTCAGTCTTCTTGTACTTAAGTCGGCAATGTGCCTCTCGTATTTAATTCCGATGCAGTTGTGCATTGGAATCTAAAACTGGTGACACAGGAATGGCTCAAAGCATAGACAGTAAGAAGACTTAGTCTTATTGTACTTAATTCGGCATTTTGCCTTTTGTACTTAATTCCAAAGCAATTTCTGTGTTTCATCGTCAATTTGAAGGTAGAAAGGATACAGTAAATCTGACGTGAAGGATCGGAATCTAAAACTGGACTCACAGGCAAGGCTCAAACATAGACTGAAAGAAGACTCAGTCTTCTTGTACTTACGTCGACATTGTGCATTATGTATTTAATTCCGATGCAATTCTTGCGTTTCATCGTCAAAGTAAAGGTCCAAGGGAGACTGTAAACCTCGAGTGAAGCTCGGAATCTACAACAGGTCTCACAGGAAAGGTTCAGAATATAGACGCCAAGATAAGTCAGTCTTCTTGTACTTAAGTCGTCATTGTGCCTTTTGTATTTCATTCCGATACTATTTATGTGGTTCATCGCCAATGTGAAGGTCAGAGTAATACAGTAATTCTGCAGTTGTGCAAAGAAATCTAAATCTAGTGACACAGTAAAAGCTCAAACATAGACAGTAAGAAAAGTCTGTCTTCTAGTCCTTAACTCGGCATTGTGCTTTTTGTAATTAAATCCGTTGCAATTTCTGTGTTTCATCGTCGATGTGAAGGCCCAAGGGATACAGTAAACCGGAAGTGTAGCATCGCAATCTAAAGCTGGTGAGACATGAAAGGCTAAAAATATAGACAGTAAGAAGACTCCCCTTGTACTTGAGTCGGATTTGTGGCTTTTGTATTTAATTCCGACGCTATTTCAGTGTTTCATCGTTAAAATGAAGGTCCAAGGGATACAGTAAACATGAAGTGAAGCATTGGAATCTAAAACTGGCCGCATAGGTAAGGCTGAAAACATAGCCGGTAAGAAGACTCAGTCTTCTTGTACTTAAGTCGGCATTGTGCCTTTCGTATTTAATTCCGATGCTTTTACTGTGTTGCACCGTCAATACGAAGGTCCACGGGATACAGTTAACCTGAAGTGATGCATCGGAAGCTAAAACAGGTCTCACAGCGAATTCTCAAATCATAGACAGTATGAAGACACAGTCATCTAGTACTTATGTCGGCATTGTCACTTTTCCATTTAATTCCGATGCAATTTCTGTGTTTCATCGTCAATGTGAAGGTCCTAGGGAACAGTGAACCTGAAAAGAAGCATCGAAATCTAAAGCTGGTGACACAGGAAAGGCTCAAAATTTAGACAGTAAGATGACTCAGTCTCCTTGTACTTATGGCGGCATTGTGGCTTTTGTATTTAATTCCGATGCAATTTCTGTGTTTCATCGTCAATGTCAAGGTCCAAGGGATACAGTAAACCTGAAATGAATCATCGGAATCTGAAACTGGTCTCACATGAAAGGCTCAAAACATAGATGGTAAGAAGACTCAGACTTCATTTTTTTACGTCGGCATTGTGCCTTTTGTGTGTAAGTCCGATGCAATTTCTGTGTCTCATCGTCAACGTGATAGTCCAAGGGATACAGTAAGCCTGAGATGAAACATTGGAATCTATAACTGTTCTCACAGGTTAGGCTAAAATCATAGACCCTAAGAAAAGTCAGTCTTCTTGTTCTTAAGTCGGCATTGTGCCTTTTGTATTTAATTCCGATGCAATTTCTATGTTGCATTGTCAATGTGAAGTTCCAAGGGATACAGTAAACCTGAAGTGAATCATCGGAATCTAAAACTGGTCTCACAAGAAAAGCTCAAATCATAGATGGAAAGAACACTCAGTCTTCACGTTTTTACGTCGACATTATGCCTTTTGCTTTTAATTCCGATGCAATTTCTGTGTTTCACCGGCAAAGTGAAGGTCCAAGGGATACAGTAAACCTGAATTGAAGCAACAGAATCTAAAATTGGTCTTACACGAGAGGCTCAAATCATAGACGGTAAGAAGACTCACTCTTCATGTTTTTACGTCGGCATTGTGCCTTTTGTATTTAATTCCGATCCAATTTCTGTGTATTATTGTCAATGTGAAGGTCAAAGTGATACAGTAAACCTGCAGTTGTGCATCAAAACCGAAAACAGGTGACACAGGTAAGGCTAAAAACATGGACAGTAAGAAGACTCAGTCTTATTGTACTTAAGTCGGCATTATGCCTTTTGCTTTTACGTCCGATGCAATTTCTGTGTTTCATCGTCAATTTGAAGGTCCAAGGGATACTGCAAATCTGATGTGAAGCTTCGGAATCTAAAACTGGACTCACAGGCAAGGCTCTAACATAGACTGTAAGAAGACTCAGTCTTCTTGTACTTACGTCGACATTGTGCTTTTTGAAGTTAAATCCGATGCAATTTCTGTGTTTCATCGTCAATGTGAAGGTCCAAGGGATACAGTGAACCTGAAGCGAAGCATCGGAATCTAAAACTGGACTCACAGGGAAAGCTCAAAACATAGACAGTGAGCAGACTCAGTCTTCTTGTACTTATTTCGGCATTGTGCCTTTTCTACTTAACTCCGATGCAATTTCTGTGGTTAATCGTGAACGTGAAGTTCCAAGGGATCCAGTAAATCCGCAGTTGGGCATCGGAATCTAAAACTGGTGACACAGGAAAGGCTCGAAACATAGACACTAAAAAAGTCAGTCTTCTTGTGCTTATGTCGGCATAATGGCTTTTGTATTTAATTCCCATGTAATTTCTGTGTTTCATCGTGAATGTGAAGGTCCAAGGGATACAGTAAACCTGTAGCGAAGCATCGGAATGTAGAACTGGTCTCACAGGAAAGGCTCAAAGAGTAGATGGTAAGAAGACACAGTCTTCTTGTACGTAAGTCGGCATTGTGCCCTTTGTACTTAATTCCGATGCAATTTCTGTGTCTCATCGTGAATGTGGAGGTCCAAGTGATACAGTAAACCTGAAGTGAAGTACCGGATTCTAAAACTGGTGACACAGGAAAAGCTCAAGGCATAGACAGTAAGAAAACTCAGTCTTCTTGTACTTAAGTCGGCATTGTGACTTTTGTATTTAATTCCGATGCAAGTTCAGTGTTTCATCGTCAAAGTGGAGGTTCTAGGGATACAGTTAACCTGAAGTGAAGCATTGGAATCTGAAGCAGGTCTCACAGGAATGGCTCAAATATAGACACTAAGAAAAGTCAGTCTTCTTGTACTTAAGTCGACATTGTGCCTTCTCTATTTAATTCCGATGCAATTTCTGTGTTTAATCGTGAATGTGAAGTTCCAAGGGATACAGTAAATCTGCAGTTGTGCATCGGAATCTACAACTGGTGTCACAGGAAAGGCTCGAAACATCGATACTAAAAAAGTCAGTCTTCTAGTACTTAAGTCGGCATTGTGGCTTTTGCATTTAATTCCGATGCAATTTCTGTGTTTCATCGTCAAACTGAAGGTCCAAGGGATACAGTAATCCTGAAGTGAAGCATTCGAATCTAAATCTGGTCTCACGGGAAAGGCTCAGATCATAGGCACCATGAAAAGTCAGTCTTCTTGTACTTAAGTCGGCATTGTGCCTTTTTTATTTAATTCCGATGCAATTTCTGTGTTTAATCGTGACTGTGAGGCTCCAAGGGATATTGTAAACCTGCAGTTGTGTATCGTAATCTAAAACTGGTGACACAGGAAAGGCTCGAAACATAGACACTAAGAGAAGTCAGTCTTCTTGTACTTATGTCGGCATTGTGCCTTTTGTATTTAGTCCGATGCAATTTCTGTGTTTCATGGTCAATGTGATGCTCCAAGGGATACAGTAAACCTGAAGTGTAGCTTCGGAATCTAAAAGTGGTCTCACAGAGAAGGCTCAAAACATAGACAGTAACAAAACTCAGTCTTCGTGTACTTAAGTTGGCATTGTGCCTTTTGTATTTAATTCCGATGCAATTACAGTGTTTCATCGACAATGTGAGGGTCTAAGGGATACAGTAAACCTGAAGCGATGCTTCGGAATCTAAAACCGGTCCCACAGGGAAGGCTCAAACATAGACAGTAAGAAGACTTAATCTTCTTGTACTTAAGTCGGCATTACGCCTTAAGTATTTAATTCCGATGCAATTTTTGTTTTTCATCGTCAGTGTGGAGGTCCAACAGATACAGTTATTTTGAAGTGATGCACTGCAATCTAAAATTGGTCTCACAAGAAAGGCTCCATTCATAGATGGTAAGAAGACTCAGTCTTCTTGTACTTACGTCGGCATTGTGCCTTTTGTATTTATTTCCGATGCAATTTCTGTGTTTCATCTTCAAAGTGAAGGTCCAAGGGATACTGTAAACCTGAAGTGAAGCATTGGAATCTAAAACTGTTCTCACAGGAAAGGCTCAAATTGTAGACACTAAGAGCAGTCAGTCTTCCTGTACTTAAGTCGGCATTGTGCCTTTAGTATTTAATTCCAGTGCAATATCTGCTTTTAATCGTGATTGTGACGTTCCAAGGGATGCAGTAAATCTGCAGTTGTGCATCGGAATCAAAAACTGGTGACACAGGAAAGGCTCGAAACGTACACACTAAGAAAAGTCAGTCTTCTTGTACTTAAGTCGGCATTGGGGCTTAATTCCGATGCCATATCTGTGTTTCATCGTCAATGTGAAGGTCCAAGTGATACAGTACACCTGAAGTGAAGCATCGGATTCTAAAACTGGTGACACAGGAAAGGCTTTAAACATTGACAGATAAAGACTCGGTCTTCATGTTTTTACGTCGGCATTGTGCCTTTTGTATTTCATTCCGATGCTATTTCTGTGTTTATTCGTGACTGTGAAGTTCCAAGGTATAATGTAAACCTCCAATTGTGCATGTAATCTAAATGTGGTGACACAGGAAAGGCTCGAAACATAGACACTAAGAGAAGTTAGTCTTCTTGTAATTAAGTCGGCATTGTGCCTTTTGTTTTTAATTCCGATGCAATTTCTGTGTTTCATCGTCAATGTGATGGTCCAAGGGATACAGTTAACCTGAAGCGAAGCATCGGAATCTAAAGCAGCTGACACAGGAAAGGCTCAAATTATAGACACTAAGAAGACTCAGTCTTCTTGTACTTAATTCGGCATTCTACATCTACATCTACATTGATACTCCGCAAGCCACCCAAAGGTGTGTTGCGGAGGGCACTTTACGTGCCACTGTCATTACCTCCCTTTCCTATTCCAGTCGCGCATGGTTCGCGGGAAGAACGACTGTCTGAATGCCTCCGTGCGCGCTCTAATCTCTCTAATTTTACATTCGTGATCTCCTCGGGAGGTATAAGTAGGGGGAAGCAATATATTCGATACCTCATCCAGAAACGCACCCTCTCGAAACCTGGCGAGGAAGCTACACCGCGATGCAGAGCGCCTCTCTTGCAGAGTCTGCCACTTGAGTTTATTAAACATCTCCGTAACGCTATCACGGTTACCAAATAACCCTGTGACGAAACGCGCCGCTCTTCTTTGGATCTTCTCTATCTCCTCCGTCAGACCGATCTGGTACGGATCCCACACTGATGAGCAATTCTCAAGTATAGGTCGAACGAGTGTTTTGTAAGCCACCTCCTTTGTTGATGGACTACATTTTCTAAGCACTCTCCCAATGAATCTCAACCTGGTACCCGCCTTACCAACAATTAATTTTATATGATCATTCCACTTCAAATCGTTCCGCACGCATACTCCCAGATATTTTACAGAAGTAACTGCTACCAGTGTTTGTTCCGCTATCATATAATCATACAAAAAAGGATCCTTCTTTCTATGTATTCGCAATACATTACATTTGTCTATGTTAAGGGTCAGTTGCCACTCCCTGCACCAAGTGCCGATCCGCTGCAGATCTTCCTGCATTTCGCTACAATTTTCTAATGCTGCAACTTCTCTGTATATTACAGCATCATCCGCGAAAAGCCGCATGGAACTTCCGACACTATCTACTAGGACATTTATATATATTGTGAAAAGCAATGGTCCCATAACACTCCCCTGTGGCACGCCAGAGGTTACTTTAACGTCTGTAGACGTCTCTCCATTGATAACAACACGCTGTGTTCTGTTTGCTAAAAACTCTTCAATCCAGCCACACAGCTGGTCTGATATTCCGTAGGCTCTTACTTTGTTTATCAGGCGACAGTGCGGAACTGTATCGAACGCCTTCCGGAAGTCAAGAAAAATAGCATCTACCTGGGAGCCTGTATCTAATATTTTCTGGGTCTCATGAACAAATAAAGCGAGTTGGGTCTCACACGATCGCTGTTTCCGGAATCCATGTTGATTCCTACATAGTAGATTCTGGGTTTCCAGAAATGACATGATACGCGAGCAGAAAACATGTTCTAAAATTCTACAAGAGATCGACGTCAGAGATATAGGTCTATAGTTTTGCGCATCTGCTCGACGACCCTTCTTGAAGACTGGGACTACCTGTGCTCTTTTCCAATCATTTGGAACCCTCCGTTCCTCTAGAGACTTGCGGTACACGGCTGTTAGAAGGGGGGCAAGTTCTTTCGCGTACTCTGTGTAGAATCGAATTGGTATCCCATCAGGTCCAGTGGACTTCCCTCTATTGAGTGATTCCAGTTGCTTTTCTATTCCTTGGACACTTATTTCGGTGTCAGCCATTTTTTCGTTTGTGCGAGGATTTAGAGAAGGAACTGCAGTGCGGTCTTCCTCTGTGAAACAGCTTTGGAAAAAGGTGTTTAGTATTTCAGCTTTACGCGTGTCATCCTCTGTTTCAAAGCCATCATCATCCCGTAGTGTCTGGATATGCTGTTTCGAGCCACTTACTGATTTAACGTAAGATCAGAACGTCCGAGGATTTACTGTCAAGTCGGTACATAGAATTTTACTTTCGAATTCAATGAACGCTTCACGCATAGAACTCCTTACGCTAACTTTGACATCGTTTAGCTTCTGTTTGCCTGAGAGGTTTTGGCTGCGTTTAAACTTGGAGTGGAGCTCTCTTTGGTTTCGCAGTAGTTTCCTAACTTTGTTGTTGTACCACGGTGGGTTTTTCCCGTCAGTCACAGTTTTACTCGGCACGTACCTGTCTAAAACGCATTTTACGATTGCCTTGAACTTTTTCCATAAACACTCAACATTGTCAGTGTCGGAAGAGAAATTTTCGTTTTCATCTGTTAGGTAGTCTGAAATCTGCCTCCTATTACTCTTGCTAAACAGATAAACCTTCCTCCCTTTTTTTTATATTAACTTCCATATTCAGGGATGCTGCAACGGCCTTATGATCACTGATTCCCTGTTCTGTAGATACAGAGTCGAAAAGTTCTGGTCTGTTTGATATCAGTAGGTCCAAGATTTAATTCCGATGCAATTTCAGTGTTTCATAGTCAATGTGAAGGTCCATGGGATACAGTAAACCTTAAGTGTAGCTTCGGAATCTAAAACTGGCCTCACAGGGAAGGCTCAAAGCATAGACAGTAAGAAGACTTAGTCTTCTTGTTCTTACGTCGGCATTGTGCCTTTTGTATTTAATTCCTATGCAATTTCTGTGTTTCATCGTCAAAGTGAAGGTCCCAGGGATGCAGTAAACCTGAAGTGAAGCATTGGAAACTAAAACTGCTCTCACAGGAAAGGCTAAAATCATAGACGCTAAGAAGAGTCAGTCTACTGGCATTTTAGTCGGTTTTGTGCATTTTCTATTTAATTCCGATGCAATTTCTGTGTTTAATCGTGAATGTGAAGGTCCAAGGGATACAGTAAACCTGAAGTGAAGCATCGGAATCTAGAACTGGTCTCACAGGTAAGGCTCAAATAATTAGACGGTAAGAAGACTCAGTCTTCTTGTACTTAAGTCGGCATTGAGCCTCTTGTGTTTAATTCCGATGCAAATTCTGTGTTTCATCGTGAATGTGGAGGTCCGAGGGATACGGTATACCTGAAGTGAAGCATCGGATTCTAAAACTGGTGACTCAGGAGGCTCTAAGCATAGACAGTAAGAAGACTCAGTCTTCTTGTACGTAAGTCGGCATTGTGCCTTTTGTATTTAATTCCGATGCAATTTCTGTGTTTCATCGTCAATGTGAAGGGCCAGGGGATACAGTAAACCTGACGCGAAGCATCGGAATCTAGAACTGGTCTCACAGGAAAGGCTCGAAAACTAGACGGTAAGAAGACTCAGTCTCCTTGTACTTCAGTGGGCATTCTGGCTTTTGTGTTTAATTCCGTTGCCATTTCAGAGTTTCATCGTCAATGTGAAGGTCCAAGGGATACTGTAAACCTGACGTGTAGCTTCGTAATCTAAATCTGGACTCAAAGGGAAGGCTAAAAACATAGACAGCAAGAAAACTCAGACTTCTTCCACTTAATTCGGCATTGCGCCCCTTGTATTTAATTGCGATGCAATTTCTGTATTTCATCGTCAATGCGAAGGTCCACGGGGTACAATAAACTTGAAGTGAAGCATCGGAAACCGAAACTGGTCTCACAGGTAAGGCTCAAACCATTGACACTAAGAAAAGTCTGCCTTCTAGTACTTAAGTCGGCATTGTGCCTTTTGTATTTAATTCCGTTGCAATTACTGTGTTTCATCGACAATGTAAATGTCCAAGGGATACAGTAAACCAGCATGTGTTTTTCGGTGTTTAAAACTGGTGTCACATGAAAGGCTCAAATCATCTTTTGTACTTAATTCCGATGCAATTTCTGTGTTTCATCGTCAAAGTAAAGGTCCAAGGGATACAGTACACCTGAAGTGAAACATCGGAATCTACAACTGGTCTCACAGGAAAGGCTCAAAACATAGACGGTTATAAGACTCACTCTTCTTGTACTTAAGTCGTCATTGAGCATTTTGCATTTAATTCCGATGCAATTACTGTGTTTCATAGTCAATGTGAAGATCCAAGGGATACAGAAATCCTGACGTGAAGCATCGAAATCTAAAACTGGTCTCACAGGAAAGGCTCTAAGCATGGACGGTAAGAAGACTCAATCTTCTTGTACCTACGTCGGCATTGTGCCTTTTGTATTTCATTCCGATGCGATTTCTGTTTATCATCGTCAATGTGAATGTAAGAGGGATACAGTAACCTAAAGCGAGTCATTGGAATCAAAAGCTGGTGACACTGGAAAGGCTCAAAACATAGGCACCAAGAAAAGTCAGTGTTCTTGTACTTAAGTCGGCACTGTGCCTTTTATATTTAATTCCGATGCAATATCTGTGTTTCATCGTCATTGTGAAGGTCAAAGGGCTTCTGTATAACTGCAGTTGTGAATCTGAATCTAAAACTAGTGACACAGGAAACTCTCAAAGCATAGACAATTAGAAGACTCAGCCTTCTTGTTCTTAAGTCGTCATTGTTCCTTTTGTATTTAATTCCGATGCAATTTCAGTGTTTCATCGTCAATGTGAAGGTCCAAGGGATACAGTTAACCTGACGTGAAGCATCGGAATCAAAAACTGGTCTCACAGGGAAGGCTAAAATCATAGACAGGAAGAAAACTAAGACTTCTTCTACTTAAGTCGGCAATGTGCCCTTTGTGTTTAATTCCGATGCAATTTCAGTGTTTAATCGTCAATGTGGAGGTCCAAGTGATGCAGTATATCTGCAGTTGTGCATCGGACTCTAAAACTGGTGACACAGGAGGGGCTCAAAACATAGACACTACGAAAAGTCAGTCTTCTTGTACTTAAGTCGGCACTGTGCCCTTTGTACTAATTCCGATGCAATTTTTGTGTTTCATCGTCAACGTGAGGGTCCAAGGGATTCAGTAAACCCGAAGTGAAACATCGGAATCTAAAATTGGTCTCACAGGAAAGGTTCACATCATAGACGGTAAGAAGACTCAGTCTTCTAGTACTTACGTCGGAATTTTGCCTATTGTATTTAATTCCGATGCAATTTCTGTATTTCATCGTCAATGTGGAGGTCCAAGGGAAACAGTAAACCTAATGTGAAGCATCGGAATCTAAAACTGGTCTCACAGGAGGGGCTCAAAGCAAAGACGTTAAGAGGACTCTGTCTTCTTGTACTTAAGTCGGCATTGTGCCTTTTGTATTTAATTCCGATGTAATTTCTGTGTTTCATCGACAAAGTCATTGTCCATGGGATGCAGTAAACCTGAAGTGAAGCATCCGAATCTAACACTGGTCACACAGGAAAGGCTCAAATCATAGACACTAAGAAAAGTCAGTCGTCTTGTACTTTAGCCGGCATTATGCCTTTTGTTTTTAATTCCGATGCGATTTCTGTGATTCATCGTTAATGTGAAAGTCCAAGGGATACAGTAAAACTGCAGTTGTGCATCGGAATCCAAAACTGGTGACACAGGACAGGCTCAAATCATAGACAGTAAGAAGACTCAGTCTTCTTGTTCTTAAGTCGGCTTTGTGCCTTTGTATTTAATTCCGATGCAATTTCTGTGTTTCATCGACAAAGTCATTGTCCATGGGATGCAGTAAACCTGAAGTGAAGCATCCGAATCTAACACTGGTCTCAGAGGAATGGCTCAAAGCATATCACTAAGAAAAGTAAGTCGTCTTGTACTTAAGTCTGCATTGTGCCTTTTGTATTTAATTCCGATGCAGTTGTGTGTTTCATCGTCAAAGTGAAGTTCCATGGGATACAGTAAACATGCAGTCGTGCATCAGAATCTAAAACTGGTGACACAAGAAAGGCTCAAACACAGACACAAAGGAAAGTCAGTCTTCTTGTACTTAAGACGGCCTTGTGCCTTTTGTATTTAATTCCGATGCAATTTCTGTGTTCCATCGCCAATGTGGAGGTCCAAGGGATACAGTAAACCTGAAGTGAAGCATCGGAATCTAAAACTGGTCTCACAGGAGGGGTTCAAAGCGTAGACGTTAAGAGGACTCAGTTTTCTTGTACTTAAATCGGCATTGTGCCTTTTGTATTTAATTCCGATGCAATTTCTGTGTTTCATCGTCAAAGTGAAAGTCCAAGGGATACAGTACACCTGAAGTGAAGCATCGTAATCTAAAACCGCTCTCACAGAAAAGGCTCAAAATATAGACAATTATACGACCCAGTCTTCTTGTACTTAAGTCGACATTGTGACTTTGTATTTAATTCCGATGCAATTACTGTGTTTAATAGTCAATGTGAAGATCCAAGGAAAACAGTGAACCTGAAGTGAAGAATTGAAATCTAAATCTGGTCTCACAGAAAAGTCTCAAACATAGATGGTAAGAAGACTCAGTCTTCTTGTACTTAAGTCGCCATTGTGCCTTTTGTTTTTAATTCCTCTGCAATTTCTGTTTTTCATCGTCAGCGTGATGGTAATAGGGATACAGTAAACCTGAAGTGAGTCATCGGAATCAAAAGCTGGTGACACAGGAAAGGCTCAAAACATAGACAGTAAGAAGACTAAGTCATCTTGTACTTAAGTCGGCATTGTGATTTTTGTATTTAATTCCGATGCAATTTTTGTGTTTCATCGCCATAGTGAGGGTCCAAGGGATCAGTTAACATCGGAAATTAAAATTGGTCTCAGAGGGAAGGTTCAAAACATAGACGGTTAGAAGACTCAGTCTTCTAGTACTTAAGTAGGAATTGTGCCTATTGTATTTAATTCCGATGCAATTTCTGTGTTATATCGTCAATGTGGAGCTCCAAGGGATACAGTAAACCTGAAGTGAAGCATCGGAATCTAAATCTGGTCTCACAGGTAAGGCTCAAAACATTGACACCAAGAAAAGGCTGTCTTCCTGTACTTACGTTGGTATTGTGCCTTTGTATTTAAATCCGCTGCAATTGCTGTGTTTCATCGACAATGTGAATGTCCAAGGGCTATAGTAAACCAGCAGTTGTGCATCAGATCTAAAACTGGTGTGTCATGAAAGGCTCAAAACATTGACACTACGAATATTCAGTCTTCTTGTACTTAAGTCTTCATTGTGCCTTTTGTATTTAATCCCGAAACAATTTTTGTGTTTCATCGTCAAAGTGAAGGCCCAATGGATACAGATAACCTGAAGTGAAGCATATTAATCTAAAATTGGTCTCACAAGAAAGGCTCATAACATAGACAGTAAGAACACTCAGTCTTCTTGTACTTAAGTCGGCATGGTGCCTTTTGTGTTTAATTCCGATGCAATTTCTGTGATTCATCGTCATTGTGAAGGTCCAAAGGATACAGTAAACCTCCATTTGTGCATCGCAATGTAAAACCGGTGACACAGGATAGGCTCGAAAATTAGACACAAAGAAAAGTCAGTCTTTTTGTAATTCAGTCGGCATTGTGCCTTTTGTATTTAATTCCGATGCAATTTCTCACCTTCATCGTCAATGTGAAGGTTGAAGGGATACAGTAAATCTCCAGTAATGAATCGAAATCTAAAACTGGGGACACAGGAAAAGCTCAAATGATAGAAACTAAGTAAAGTCAGTCTTCTTGTACTTAAGTCGGCAATGTGACTTTTGTAATTAATCCCGATGCTATTTCTGTGTTTTATCGTCAATGTGAAGGTCCAAGGGATACAGTAAACTTGAAGTGAAGCATCGGAATCTAAAACTAGACTCCTAGCAAGGGCTCAAAACATAGACCATAAGAAGAGTCAGTCTTCTTGTACATGATTATGCATTGTGCCTTTTCTATTTAATTCCGATGCAATTTCTGTGCTTCATCGTCAATGTGAAGGTGCAAGGCATACTCTAAACCTGCAGTTGTGCATCTGAATCTAAAACTCGCGACTCCGGACAGGATCGAAACATAGACACTACGAAAAGTCAGTCTTCTTGTACTTAAGTCGGCATTGAGCCGTTTGTATTTCATTCCGATGCAATTACTGTGTTTCATCGTCAATGTGAAAGTCCAAGGATTATAGTAAACCTGCAGTTGTACATCGTAATCTAAAACTGGTGACTCAGGAAAGGCTCAAAACATAGACTGTAAGAAGACTCAGTCTTCTTGTACTTAAGTCGGCCTTGTGCCTTTTGTATTTAATTCAGATGCAATTTTTGTGTTTCATCGTCAAAGTGAAGGTACAAGGGATACAGTAAACCTGAAGTGAAGCATCAGAATCTAAAACTGGTCTCAGAGGAAGGCTCAAAATATATACTGTAAGAAGACTCAGTCTTCTTGTACTTCAGTCGGCATTGTGCCTTTTGTATTTAATTCCGATTCAATTTCTGTGTTTCATCGTCAAAGTGAAGGTACAAGGTATACAGTAAACCTGCAGTGAAGCATCAGAATCTAAAACTGGTCTCACAGGAAAGGTTCAAAACATAAACATTAAGAATAGTCAGTCTACTTGTACTTAAGTCGGCATTGTGAATGTTGTATTTAATTCCGACGTAATTACTGTGTTTCTTCGTCAAAGTGAGGGTCCAAGGGATACAGAAACCCTGCAGTTGTGCATCAGAGTCTAAAACTGGCGACACAGGAAAGGCTCAAACACAGACACAAAGGAAAGTCTGTCTTCTTGAACTTAAGGCGGCCTTGTGCCTTCTGTATTTTATTCCGATGCAATTTTTGTATTTCATCGTCAAAGTGAAGGTCCAAGGGATACAGTAAAATTGAAGTGAAGCATCGGAATCTAAAACTGGTCTTTCAGGGATGGCTCAAATCACAGACACTAAGAAGAGTCGCTCTTCTTGTACTTAAGTCAGCATTGTGCCTTTTGTATTTAAATCCGATGCAATTTCTGTGTTTCATCGTCAAAGTGTAGGTCCAAGGGATACAGTAAACCTGTAGTGAAGCTTTGGAATCTATAACTGGTCACACAGGAAAGGCTCAAAATATAGACACTAAGAAAAGTCAGTCTTCGTGGACTTATGTCGGCATTGTGCCTTTTGTTTTTAATTCCGATGCAATTCTTACGTTTCATCGTCAATGTAAACGTCCGAGGTATACAGTAAACCTGAAATGAAGCATCGGAATCTAAAACTTTTCTCACAGCAATGGCTCATATCATAGACAGTAAGAAGTCTCAGTCTTCTTGTACTTAAGTCGGAAATACGCCATTTGTATATAATTTCTGTGTTTCATCGTCAAAGTGAAGGTCCAAGGGATACAGTAACAATCAAGTGAAGAATCGGAATTTAAAACTGGTCTCACAGGAAAGGCTCAAAACATAGACGGTAGGAAGACTCAGTCTACTTTTACTTAAGTCGGCATTGTGCCTTTTGAATTTAATTCCGATGCAATTTCTGTGTTTCATCCTCAAAGAGTAGGTCCAAGGGATACAGTAAACCTGAAGTGAAGCATCGAAACCTAAAACTGGTCTCACAGGCAAGGCTCATAACATAGACGGTGAGAAGACTCTGTCTTCTTGTACTTACGTCGGCATTGTGCCTTTAGTAATTAATTCCGATGTGATTTCTGTGATTCATCGTGAATGTGAAGGTCCAAGGCATACAGTAAAACTGAAGTTGTGCATCGGAACCTGAAACTGGTGATACAGGATAGGCTCAAAACATAAGCACTAAGAAAAGTCAGTCTTCTTTTCTTGAGTCGGCATTGTGCCTTTTGTTTTTAACTCCGATGCAATTTTTGTGTTTCATCGTCAAAGTGAAGGTCCGAGGGATACAGTAAACCTGAAGTGACGCATCGGAATCTAAAACAGGTCTCACAGTGATGGCTCAAATCATTGACAGTAAGAAGCATCAGTCGTCTTCTACTTAATTTGGCATCGTGCATTTTGTATTTAATTCCGATACAATTTCTGTGTTTCATAGTCAAAGTGAAGGTCAAAGGTATAGGGTCAACCTGAAGGGAAGCTTGGGAATCTAAAACTTGTCTCACAGGAAAAGCACAAAGCGTAGACACTAAGAAAAGTCAGTCTTCTTGTACTTAAGTCGTAATTGTGCTTTTTGTATATAATTCCGGTGCAATTTCTGTGTTTCGTCGTCAAAGTGAAGGTCGAAGGGATACAGTAAATCTCCAGTTGTGCATAGGAATATAAAAAGGCGAACATAGAAAAAGCTCATAACGTAGACACAATGAAAAGTCAGTCTTCTTCTACTTACGTCGGGTTTGTGCCTATTGTATTTAATTCCGATGCAATTTCTATGTGAAGGTACAAGGGACACAGTAAAACTGCAGTTGTGCATCGCAATCTAAAATTGGTGATACCGGATAGGCTCAAAACACAAACACTAAGAAAAGTCAGTCTTCTTTTACATGAGTCGGCATTGTGCCTTTTGTTTTTAACTCCGATGCAATTTCGGAGTTTCATCGTAAATGTGAAGTTCCAAGGGATACAGTAAACCTGCAGTTGTGCATCGAAATCTAAACTGATGACGCAGGACAGGCTCGAAATAAAGACACTAAGAACAGGCAGTCTTCTTGTACTTAAGTCGGCATTGTGCCTTTTGTATTTAATTCCGATGCTATTTCTGTGTGTCATCGTCAATGTGAGGGTCCTAGGGATACAGTAAACGTGATGTGAAGCATTGGAATCTAAAGCTGGTGACACAGAAAACGTTCAAAGCATAGACGGTAATAAGACTCAGAGTTTTTGTACTTAGGTCGGCATTGTGTGTTTTGTATTTAATTCCGATGTCATTTCTGTGTTTCATCGTCAAAGTGAAGGTCCAAAGCATACAGTACACCTGAAGTGAAGCATCAATCTAAAACTGGTCTCACAGGAAGGCACAAAACATTGACGGTAGGAAGACACAATCTTCTTGTACTTAAGTCGGCATTGTGCTTTTGTATTTAACTGCGATGCAATTGTTGTGTTTCATCGTCAAAGTGAAGGGTCAAGGGAGACAGCAAACCTGAAGTGAAGCATCGGAAACTAAAACTGGTGACACAGGAGAGGCTGGAAACATAGACACTAAGAAAATTCAGTCTTCTTGTACTTAAGTCGGCATTGGGCATTTCGTATTTAATTCCGATGCAATTTCTGTTCCTCATCGTCAATTTGAAGGTACAAGGGATGCAGTAAACCTGCAATTGTGCATCGGAATCTAAGACTGGTGAGGCAGGACAGGTTCGAAATATAGACTCTAAGAAAAGGCGGTCGTCTTGTACTTAATTCGGCTTTGTGCGATCTGATTTTAATTCCTATTCAATTTCTGTGTTGCATCGTCACAAAAGGTGGTCGACGGGATACAGTAAATCTCCAGTTAAGCATCGGATCCTAAAAATGGAGACATAGGAAAAGCACAAAACATAGACACTAAGAAAAGTCAGTCTTCTTGTACTTAAGTCGGCATTGTGCCTTTTCCATTTAATTCCGATGCAATCTCTGTGTTTCATCGTCAATGTGAAGGTCCAAGGTATACAGTAAACATGAAGTGAAGCATCGGACCTTAAAACTGGTCTCACAGGAAAGGTTCTAAACATAGACGGTAAGAAGACTCAGTCTACTTGTACATGAGTTGGCATTGTACATTCTGTATTTAATTCCGATGCAATTTCTGTGTTTCATCGTCAAATGAAGGTACAAGGGATACAATAAAACTGCAGTTGTGCATCGGAAACTAAAACTGGTGACACAGGAAAGGCTGGAAGCATAGACACACAAAGAAAGGCAGTCCTCTTGTACTTAAGTCGGCATTGGGCATTTTGTATTTAATTCCGATGCAATTTCTGTGTTTCATCGACAATGTGAAGTTCCAAGGGATACAGTAAACCTGCAGTTGTGCATCGGAAACTAAAACTGGTGACACAGGAAAGGCTGGAAGCATAGACACACAAAGAAAGTCAGTCCTCTAGTACTTAAGTCGGCATTGGGCATTTTGTATTTAATTCCGATGCAATTTCTGTGTTTCATCGTCAATGTGAAGGTCCAAGGGAAACAGTATAGCAGCAGTTGTGCATCGGAAACTAAAACAGGTGACACAGGATAGGCTGGAAAGATAGACTCTAAGAAAAGTCAGGCTTCTTGTACTTAAGTCGGCATTGGGCATTTTGTATTTAATTCCGATGCAATTTCTGTGTTTCATCGTCAATCTGAAGGTCCAAGGGATACATTAAACCTGAAGTGAAGCATCAAAATCTAAAACTGGTCTCACAGGAAAGGCTCAAAACATAGACGGTAAGAAGACTCAGACTTCTTGTACTTAAGTCGGTATTGTGTCTTTTGTATTTAATTCCGATGCAATTTCTGTGTTTAATCGTCATTCTGAAGGTCCAAGGGATACAGTAAACCTACTGTTGTGCATTGGAAACTAAAACTGACCTCACAGGAAAGGCTCAAACATAGATGGTAAGAAGACTCAGACTTCTTGTACTTAAGTCATTATTGTGCCTTTTGTATTTAAAACCAATGCAATTTCTGTGTTTCATCGTCAATGTGAAGGGCCAAGGGAAACAGTGTACGTGATGTGAAGCATCGGAAACTAAAGCTGGTGACACAGGAAAGGCTCAAGACATAGCCGGTAAGAAGACTCAGTCTCCATGCACTTAAGTCGGCATTGTGCATTTTTTATTTAATTCCGATGCAATCTCTGTGTTGCATCGTCAAAAGGAAGGTCCAATGTATACTGTAAACCTGAAGTGAAGCATCAACCTAAAACTGGTCTCACAGGAAGACACAAAACATAGACGGTAAGATCACACAGTTTTCTTGTACTTATGTCGGCATTGTGCCAATTGTATTTAATTCCGATGCAACTACTGTGTTTCATCGTCAATGTGAAGGTGCAAGGGATACAGTAAAACTGCAGTTGTGCATCGGAATCTAAAGCTGGTGATTCAGGATAGGCTCAAAACATAGACACTAACAAAAGTCAATCTTCTTGTTCTTAAGATGTCATTGCGCCTGTAGTGTTTATTTCCGATGCAATTGTTGCGTTTCATCGTCAATGTGAATGTCCAAGCGATACAGTAAACCTGAAGTGAAGCATCGGTATCGAACCGGTCTCACAAGAAAAGCTCAAAACATAGACGGTAGGAAGACTCAGTCTTCTTGTATTAACGTCGTCATTGTGCCATTTGTGTTTAATGCCGATGCAATTTCTGTGTTTCATCGTCAATGTGAAGCTCCAAGGGATACAGCAATACTGCAGTTTTGCATCGGAAACTAAAACCGGTGACACAGGATAGGCTGGAAACATAGACACTAAGAAAAGTCAGTCGTCTTGTACTTAAGTCGGCATTGTTCAGTTTGTATTTAATTCCGCTGCAATTTCGGTATTTCAGCGTCAATCTGAAGGTCCAAGGGATACAGTAAACCCGCAGTTGTGCATCGGAATCTAAGACTGGTGACACACGAAAAGCTCAAATCATAGACACCATGAAAAGTTAGTCTTCTTTTGCTTAAGTTGGCGTTGTGCCTTTTGTATCTAATTCCGATGCAATTTCTGTGTTTCATCGTCAAATTTACGGTCCAAGGGATACAGTATACATGAAGTTATGCATTGGAATCTAAAACTGGTCTCGCAGGATAGTCTCTAAACATAAACGGGAAGAAGACATTGTCATCTTATACTTAAGTTGGCATTGTGCCTTTTGTATTTAATTCCGATGCAATTTCTGTGTTTCATCGTCCATGTGAAGGTCCAAGGTGTACAGTAAACCTGCAGTTGTGCATCGGAAACTAAAACTGGTGACACAGGAAAGGCTGAAAACATAGACAGTAGGAAGTCACGGTCTTCTTGTACTTAAGTCACTATAGTGCCTTTTGTATTTAATTCCGATGCAATTTCTGTGTTTCATCGTCAAAGGGAGGTTCAAGGGATACAGTAAACCTGCAGTTGTGCTTCGGAATCTAAGACTGGTGACACAGGAAAACCTCAAATCGTAGACACCATGAAAAGTTCAGCGTCAATGTGAAGGTCCAAGGGATACAGAAAACTTGATGTGAGGATAGGAATCTAAAACTGGTCTCACAGGTAAGGCTCAAATAATAGACGGTAAGAAGACTCAGTCTTCTTGTACATAAGTTGGCATTGAGCCTTTCATATTTAACCCCGATGCAATTTCTGTGTTTCATCGTTAAAGTGACGGTCCAAGGGATAGAGAAAACATGAAGTGAAGCACCGGAATCTAAAACTGGTCTCACAGAAAAGGCTCAAAACATTGACGGAAAGAAGTCTCAGTCTTCTTGTAATTAAGTCGGCATTGTGCCTTTTGTATTTAATTCCGATGCAATTTCTGGGTTTCATCGTCAAAGTAAAGATACAAGGGATACAGTAAAACCGCTGTTGTGCAACGCAATCTAAAACTGGTGACACAGGATAGGCTCAAAACATAGACACTAACAGAAGTCAGTCTTCCTGTACTTAAATCGGCATTGTGACCTTTGTGTTTAATTCCGATGCTATTGTTGCGTTTCATCGTCAATGTGAAGGTCCAAGGGATACAGAAAACCTGATGTGAAGCAACGGAGTCTGAAACCGGTCTCACAGGAAAGGCTCAAAACAAAGACAGTAAGAAGACTCAGTTTTCTAGTGCTTAAGTTTGCATTGTGCCGTTTGTATTTACTCCCGATGCAATTTCTGTGTTTCATCGTCAATGTGTAGGTTTAAGGGGCAAAGTGAACCTGCAGTTGTGCATCGGAAACGAAAACAGGTGACACCGGATAGGCTGGAAACATTGACACTACGAAAAGTCAGCCTTCTAGTACTTAAGTCGGCATTGGTCATGTTGTATTTAATTCCGATGCAATATTTGTGTTTCTTCGTCAATCTGAAGGTCCAAGGGATACATTAAACCTGAAGTGAAGCATCGAAATCTAAAACTGGTCTCACACGAAAGGTTCAAAACATAGTCGATAAAAAAACTTCTCGTACCTATGTCTGCATTGTGCCTTTTGTATTTAATTCCGATGCAATTTCTGTGTTTCATCGTCAAAGTGAAGCCACAAGGGATACAGTTAAAACGCAGTTTTGCATCAGAATCTAAGACCGGTGGCGCAGGAAAGGCACAAAACAAAGACACTATGAAATGTTAGTCTTCTTGTTCTTAAGTCGACTTTGTGCCTTTTGTATTACATTGCGATGCAATTTTTGTGGTTCATCGTCAAAGTGAAGGTCCAAGGGATACAGTAAACCTGAAGTGAATCATCGGAAATTGAAGCTGCTGACACAGGAAAGGCTGGAAACAGTCGTCTTGTACTTAAGTCTGCATTGGGCATTTTGTTTTTAATTCCGAAGCAATTTCTGTGTTTCATCGTCAGTTCGAAGGTCCAAGGGATACAGTAAACCTGAAGTGAAGCATCGACATCTAAATCTGGTCTCACAGGACAGGCTCAAATCATAGACGGTAAAAAGACTCAGACTTCTTGTACATAAGTCGGAATTGTGCCCATTGCATTTAATTACGATGCAAATTCTATGTTTCATCGTCAGTGTGAAGGTCCTAGGTATACAGTAAACATGCAGTTGTGCATCGGAATCTAAAACTGGTGACACAGGAAACGCTTAAAACATAGACAGTAGTATGACGCAGTCTTCTTGTACTTAAGTCATTATTGTTCCTTTTGTATTCTATTCCGATGCAATTCCTGTGTTTATTCGTCAATGTGAAGGTCCAAGGGATACATTAAACCTGCAGTTGTACATCGGAATCTAAATCTGGTGACACAGGAAATGCTGGAAACATAGACACTAAGAATAGTTAGTCTCCTTGTACTTAAGCCGGCATTGGTCATGTTGTATTTAATTCCGATGCAATATCTGTGTTTCATCGTCAATCTGAAAGTCCAAAGCATACTGTAAACCTGAAGTGAAGCATCAATCTAAAACTGGTCCAACAGGAAGACACAAAACATAGACGGTAATAAGACACAGTTTTCCTGTACTTAAGTCGGCATTGTGCCCTTTGTATTTAATTCTGATGCTATTTCTGTGTTTCATCGTCAATGTGGTGGTGCAAGGTATACAGTAAACCTGCAGTTGTGCATCGGAATCTAAGACTGGTGACACAGGAACAGCTCAAAACATAGACACTGAGAAGACTCAGTCCACTTGTGCTTCAGTCGGTATTGAGACTTTTGTATTTATTTCCGATGCAATTTCTGTGTTTCATCGTCAATGTGAAGGTTCAAGTGATGCAGTAAACCTGCAGTTGTGCATCAGAATCTAAAACTGGTGACACAGGAAACGCTCAAAACATAGACACTTAGAAGACTCTGTCCTCTTGTGCTTAAGTCGGTATTGAGTCTTTTGTATTTATTTTCGATGCAATTTCTGTGTTTCATCGTCAATGTGAAGGTCCAAGGGATACATTAAACCTGAAGTGAAGCATCGAAATCTAAAACTGGTCTCACACGAAAGACTCCAAACATAGTGGAAAAGAAGACTCAGACTTCTCATACTTATGTCGGCATTGTGCCTTTTGTATTTAATTCCGATGCAATTTTGTGTTTCATCGTCAAAGTGAAGCTACTAGGGATACAGTTAACCCGCAGTTTTGCATCAGAATCTAAGACTGGTGGCGCAGGAAAGGCACAAAACAAAGACACTATGAAATGTTAGTCTTCTTGTTCTTAAGTCGGCTTTGTGTCTTTTGTATTACATTGCGATGCAATTTTTGTGGTTCATCGTCAAAGTGAAGGTCCAAGGGATACAGTGAACCTGAAGTGAATCATCGGAAACTGAAGCTGCTGACACAGGAAAGGCTGGAAACAGTCGTCTTGTACTTAAGTCTGCATTGGGCATTTTGTATTTAATTCCGAAGCAATTTCTGTGTTTCATCGTCAATTCGAAGGTCCAAAGGATACATTAAACCTGAAGTGAAGCATCGAAATCTAAAACTGGTCTCTCAGGAAAGGCTCCAAAACATAGACGGTAAGAAGACTCAGACTTCTTGTACTTAAGTCGGCATTGTGCCCTTTGTATTTAATTCCGATGCAATTTCCTTGTCTCATCGTCAATGTGAAGGTTCAGCTGATGCAGTAATCCTGCAGTAGTGCGTCGGAATCTAAACCTGGTGACACGGAAAATGCTCGGAATATAAACACTAAAAAAGGGCGGTCGTTTTGTACTTAAGTCGGCATTGTGCCTATTGTATTTCAATCAGATGCAATTTCTGTGTTTCATCGACAAAGTGTAGGTTCAAGGGATACAGTAAACATGAAGTGAAATATTGGAATCTAAAACTGGTCTCACAGGAAAGGCTCAAAGCATAGACGGTAAGAAGTCACAGTCTTCTTGTACTTAAGTCTACATTGCGCTTTTTGTATTTAATTCCGATGCAATTTCTGTGTTTCATCGTCAATGTGAAGGTACAAGGGATACAGTAAAACTGCAGTTGTGCATCGGAATCTAAAACTGGTGACACAGGATTGGCTCAATACTTAGACACTAACAAAAGTCAGTCTTCTTGTACTTAAGTCGGCATTGTGCCTGTTGTGTTTATTTCCGATGCAATTGTTGCGTTTCGTGGTCAATGTGAAGTTCCAAGGGATACAGTAAACCTGAAGTGAAGCATCGGATTCTAAAACCGGTCTCACAGGAAAGGCACAAAACATAGACGGTAAGAAGACTCAGTCTTCTAGTACTTAATTCGGCATTGTGCCTTTTAAATTTAATTCCGATGCAATTTTTGTTTTTCATCGTCAATGTGGAGGTCCACGGGATACAGTAAACCTGTTGTTGTGCATCGGAATGTAAGACTGGTTACACAGGAAAAGCTCAAACATAGACACCATGAAAAGTTAGCTTACTTGTACTTAAGTAGGCATTGTGCTTTTGTATTTAATTGCGATGCAAGTTTTATGTTTCATCGTCAAAGTGAGGTCCAAGGGATACAGTGAACCTGAAGTGAAGCATCGGAGTTTTAAAACTGGTGACAAAGGAAACGCCCAAACATAGCCACTGAGAAGACTCAGTCCTCTTGTGCTTAAGTCGGTATTGTGCCTTTTGTATTTAATTCCGATGCAATTTTTGTATTTCATCGTCATTGTGGAGGTCCAAGGGATACAGTAAACCTGCAGTTGTGCATCGGAATCTAAAACTGGTGTCACAGGACAGGCTCGAAAAATAGACACTAAGAAAAGTCAGTTTTCTTGTAATTAAGTCGGCATTGTGCATTTTGAATTTAGTTAGGATGCAATTTCTGTGCTTCGTCGCCAATGTGAATGTCCCAGGGATACAGTAACCCTCAAGTGAAGCATCGGAATCTAAAACTGGTCTCACAGGAAAGGCTCAAAACATAGATGGTAAGAAGACTCCGACTTCTTGTACTTAAGTCGGCATTGTGCCTTTTGTATTTAGTTCCGATGCTATTCCTATGTTTCATCGTCAATGGTAGTTGTGCATCGGTAACTAAAACTGGTGACACACGAAAGGCTCAAAACATAGACACTAATAAAAGTCAGCCTTCTTGTACTAAACTCGGCATTGTGCCTTTTATATATAATTTAGATGATATTTTTATGTTTTATCACAAAGTGATGGTCCAGGGGGTACAATAAACATGAAGGGAAGCATCGGAATCTATAACTGGCCTCACAGGTAATGCTCAAAGCATAAACGGTAAGAAGACTCAGTCTTCTTGTACTTAATTCGGCAATGTGCCTTTTGAATTAATTCCGATGCAATTTTTGTGTTTCATCGTCAAAGTGAAGGTCCAAGGGATACAGTAAACCTAACGTGAAGCATCGGAATCTAAAACTTGTCTCTCAGGGAAGGCTCAAAACATAGACAGCAAGAAAACTCAGTCTTCTTCCACCTAAGTCGGCATTGTCCCCTTTGTATTTAATTTCGATGCAATTTCTGTGTTTCATCATCAATGTGATACTCCAAGGGATGCAGTAAACCTGCAGTTGAGTATCGGAACCTAAAACTGGTGACACAGGAAAGGCTCAACACATAGACACTAAGAAAAGTCAGTCTTCCAGTACTTAAGTCGGCATTGTGCCTTCTCTATTTAATTCCGATGCCATTTATGTGTTTCATCGTCAATGTGGAGGTCTAAGGGATACAGTAAACCTGAAGTGAAGCATGGGAATCTGATACTGGGCTCACAGCAATGGCTGAAAACATAGACCGTAAGAAGACTCAGTCTTCTTGTACTTAATTCGGCGTTTTGCCTGTTCTATTTAATTCCGATGCTATTTCTGTGTTTAATCATCAATGTGATGGTCCAAGGGATGCAGTAGATCTGCAGTTGAGCATCGAACTCTTAAGCTGGTGACACAGGAAAGGCTCAAAAAATAAACACTAATAATAGTCAGTCTTCTTGTACTTAAGTCGGCATTGTGCATCCTGTATTTAAATCCGATGCAATTTCTGTGTTTCGTCGTCAATGTGAAGGTCCAAGGGATACAGTAAACCTGAAATGTAGCATCGAAATCTACAACTGGTCTCACAGGAAAGGTTCAAAACATAGACGGTATGAAGACTCACTCTTCTTGTTCTTAATTCGGCATTGTGCCTTTTGTATTTACTGCCGATGCAATATCTATGATTCATCGTCAAAGTGAGGGTCCAAGTGATACAGTAAACCTGAGGGGAAGCATTGGAATCAAAAACTGGTCTCACAGGAAAGGATCGAAACATAGACACTAAGAAAAGTCAGTCTTCTTGTACTTAAGCCGGCATTGTGCACTTGTATTTAATTATGATTCAATTACTGTGTTTCATGGTTAAAGTTAAGGCCGAAGGGATACAGTAACCTTGCAGTCGTGCATCGGAATCTAAAACTGGTGACACAGGAGAGGCTCAAGCATAGACACTAAAAAAGTCAATCTTCCAGTACTTAAGGCACCCTTGTGCCCTTTGTATTTAAGTCCGATGCTATTTTTGTGTTTCATCGTTAACGTGAATGTCCAAAGTATACAGTAAACCGGAAGTGAAGAATCGGAACCCAAAACTGGTCTCACAGGGAACGCCCAGGGCATAGACAGTAAGAAGAATCAGTCATCTTGTACTAAAGTCGGCATTGTGCCTTTTGTATATAATTCCGGTGCAATCTCTGTATTTCATCGTCAATGGGATGGCCCAAGCGATGTAGTAAACCTGCAGTTGTGCATCGGAATCAAAAATTGGTGACACAAGACTGGCTCGAAACATAGACACTATGAAAAGTCAGTCTTCTTGTACTTAAGTCGGCATTGTTCATTTCGCATTTAATTGCGATGCAATTTCGTTGTTTCATCGTCAAAGTGAAGACCCAAGTGATACAGTAAACCTGAGGGGAAGCATTGGATTCTAAAACTGGTCTCACAGGGAAGGCTCAAAGCATAGACAGCAGGAAAACCCACATCTTCTTATACTTAAGTCGGCATTGTGCACTTTGTATTTAATACCGATGCAATATCTGTGTTTCACCGTCAATGTGATGGTCCAAGGGATGCAGTAAATCTGCAGTAGAGCATCAGAATCTAAAACAGGTGACACACTAAAGGCTCAAAACATAGACACTAAGAATAGTCAGTCTTCTAGTATTTAAGTCGGCATTGTGCCTTTTGTATTTCATTCCGATGCAATTTATGTGTTTCGTCGTCAAAGTGAAGGTCTAAGGGATACAGTGAACCTGCAGTGAAGCATCGGAATCTAAAACTGGTCTCAAAGCAAAGGCTCAAATCCAAGACCGTAAGAAGACTCAGTCTTCTTGTACTTCATTCGGCATTGTGACATTGGTTTTAAAATCCGATGAAAGTTCTGTGCTTCATCACCAATGTGGAGATCCAAGGGTTACAGTAGACCTGCAGTTGTGTATCGGAATCTAAAACTGGTGACACAGGACAGGCTCGAAACATAGACACTAAGAAAAGTCAGTCTTCTTGTACTTATGTCGGCATTGTCTCTTTTGCATTTATTTCCGATGCAATCTCTGTGTTTCATCGTCAATGTTGTGGTCCAAGTGATACAGTAATCCTAACGTGAAGCATCGGAAACTATAACTGGTCTCACAGGGATTGCTCAGACATATACTTCAAGAAAACTCCGCCTTCTTCTCCATAAGTCGGCATTGTGACCTTTGTAATTTATTCCAGTGCAATTTCTGTGTTTCGTCGTCAATGTGAAGGTCCAAGTGATGCAGTAAATCTGTTGTTGTGCATCGGACTCTGAAACTGGTCACTTAGGAAAGGCTCAAAACATAGACACTAAGAAAAGACTGTCTTCTTGAGCTTAAGTCTGCATTGTGCCGTTTATATTTAATTCCGATGCAATTTTTGTGTTTCCTCGTCGAAGTGAAGAACCAAGGGATATAGTTAACCTGAAGTGATCCATCGGAATCTAATACTGGTCTCACAGGAAAGGCTCAAAACATAGATGGTATAAAGACTCAGTCTTCTTGTACTTAATTCGGCATTGTGCCTTTTGTAATAATCCCGATCAATTTCTGTGTTTCATCGTCAACGTGAAGGGCCAAGTGATACAGTAAACCTGAAGTGAGACATTGGAATCTAAAACTGGTCTCACAGGAAAGGCTCAAAACATAGACACTAAGAAAAGTCAGTCTTCTTGAACATAAGCGGGCATTGTGCCGTTTGTATTTAATTCCGATGCTATCTTTGTGTTTCATCGTTAAAGTGAATGTCCAAGGTATACAGTATACCTGAAGTGAAGAATAGGAATCTAAAACGGGGCTCACAGAGAAGGCCCAAAGCATAGACAGTAAGAAGACTCAGTTTTCTAGTACCAAAGTCGGCATTGTGCCTTTTGTATATAATACCGATGCAATCTCTGTGTTTCATCGTCAATGTGATGGCCCAAGCGATGCAGTAAACCTGCAGTTGTGCATCGTAATCTAAAACTGGTGACACAGGGAGGGCTAAACCATTGACTGTAAGAAAGTCCTCTTGTACTTAAGTCGTCATTGTGCATTTCGCATGTAATTGCGATGCAATTTCGGTGTTTCATCGTCAAAGTGAAGATCCAAGTGATACAGTAAACGTGAGGGTAAGCATTGGATTCTAAAACTGGTCTCACAGGGAAGGCTCAAAACATAGGCAACAGGAAAACTCACATCTTCTTGTACTTAAGGCGGCCTTATGTCTTTTGTATTTAATTCTGATGCAATTTCAGGGTTTCATCGTCAATGTGAAAGTCCAAGGGGTACAGTAAAATTGCAGTTGTGCATCGGAATCTAAAACTGGTGAAACAGGATAGGCTCAAATCATAGACACTGAGAAATGTCAGTCTTCTTGTACTTAAGTCGGCATAGTGCATTTTGTATTTAATTCAGATGGAATTTCAGTGTTTAATCGTCAATGTGAAGGTCCAAGGGATAGAGTAAACCTGAAGTGAAGCATCAGAATTTAAAACTGGTCTCACAGGGAAGGCTCAAGACATAGACAGCAAAAAAAATCAGGCTTCTTGTACTTAGGTTGGCAATGTACCTTTTGTATTTAATTCCGATGCAATTTATGTGTTTCATCGTCAATGTGTCGCTCCAAGGGATAAAGTAAAACTGCAGGTGTGCATTGGAATCTAAAACTGGTGATACTGGATAGGCTCAAAACATAGACACTAAGAAAAAGTCAGTCTTCTTGTAGTTAAGTCGGCATTGTGCCATTTGATTTTAATTCCGATGCAATTATTGTGTATCATGGTCAAAATGAAGGTGCAAGGTATACAGTAAACTTCAAGTGAAACATCGCAATCTAAAACTCGTCTCACAGCCAAGGTTCATAATATAGACAGTAAGAGGACTCAGTCTTCTTTTACTTATGTCGATATTGTGCCTTTTGTATTTAATTCCGACGCAATTTCTGTGTTTCATCTTCAATGTGAAAGTCCAAGGGATACAGTAAAACTGCAGTGGTGCATCAGAATCTAAAACTGGTCTCACAGGAATGGCTCAAAACATAGACAGTGAGAAGACTCAGTCTTCTTGTACCTAAGTCGGCATTGTGCCCTTTGTATATAATTCCGACGCAATTTCTGTGTTTCAACGTCAAAGTGAAGGTCCAAGGCATACAGTAAACCTCAAGTGAATCATCGGAATCTAAAACTGGTCTCATAGGAAAGGCTCATACATCGAGGGTAAGAAGACACAGTCTTCTTCTACTTAATTCGGCAATGTGCCTTTTGTATTTAATTCCGATGCGTTTTCTTTGCTTCATCGTCAATGTAAAGGATCACGGGATACAGTAAACCTGCAGTTGTGCATCGAAATCTAAAACTGGTGACACAGGACAGGCTCGAATCATAGACACTATGAAAAATCAGTCTTCTTTTGCTTAAGACGGCATTGTGCGTTTTGTATTTCATTCCGATGCAATTACTGTGTTTCACCGTCAATGTGAAGGTCCAAAGGATATAGTGAACCTGCACTTGTGCATCGGAATCTAAAACTGGTGACACAGGAAAGGCTCAAAACATAGACACTATGAAAAGTCAGTCTTCTTGTACTTAAGCCGGCATCGTGAATTTTGTATTTATTTCCGATGCAATTTCTGTGTTTCATCGTCAATGTGAAGGTCCAAGGTATACAGTAAACCTGAAGTGAAGCATCGAAATCTAAATCTGGTCTCACAGGAAAGGTTCAAAACGTAGTCGGTAAGAAGTCTCAGTCTTCTAGTACTTAAGTCGGCATTGTGATATTTGTATTTAATTCTGAAGCGGTTTCTGTGTTGCATCGTCAATGTGAAGGTCCAAGGGATACACTAAACCTGAAGTGAAGCATCGGAATCTAAAACTGGTCTCACAGGAAAGGCTCAAAGCATTGGCACTAAGAAAATTCAGCCATCTTGTCCTTAAGTCTGCATTGTGCCTTTTGTATTTTATTGCGTTGCAATAACTGTGTTTCATCGACAAAGTGAAGGTGCAAGGGATAAAGTAAACCTGAAGCAAAGCATCGCAATCTAAAACTGGTCTCACTGGAAAGGCTCAAAACTTAGGCAGTAAGAAGACTCAGTCTTCTTGTACTTAAGTCAGCAATGTGCCTTTTGCATTTAATTCCGATGCAATTCCTGTGTTTTATCGAGAAAATGAGCGTCCAAGGTATACGGTAAACTTCAAGTGGAGCATCGGAATCGAAAACCGGTCTTACAGGATAGGCTCAAATCATAGACAGTGAGAAGACTCAGTCTTCTTGTACTTAAGGCTTTATTGTGCCTTTTGCATTTAATTCCGATGCAATTTCTGTGTTTTCTCGTCAATGTGAAGGTCCAAGTTATACGGTAAACATGAAGTGAGGCATCGGAATCTAAAACTGGTCTTACAGGAAATCTCAAGCGTAGACAGTAAGAAGACTCAGTCTTCTTGTACCTAAGTCGGCATTGTGCCTTTTGTTTTTAATTCCGATGCAATTTCTGTGTTTCATCGTCAAAGTGAAGGTCCATGGGATACAGTAAACCTGAAGTGAAGCATCGGAATCTAAAACGGGTTTCACAGGAGAGGCTTAAAGCATTGACGGTAAGAAGACTCAGTCTTCTTGAACTTAAGTCGGCATTGTGCCCTTTTATTTTAATTCCGGTGCAATTTCTGTGTTTCATCGTCAATGTGAAGGTACAAGGGATACATCAAACATGCTGTTGTGCATCGGAATCTAAATCTGGTGACACAGGAAAGGCTCAAAGCATAGACAGTATGAGAATTCAGTCTTCTTGTACTTAAGTCGGCATCGTGAATTTTGTATTTATTTCCGAAGCAATTTCTGTGTTTCATCGTCAACGTGAAGGTCCAAGGAATACAGTAAACCTGAAGTGAAGCATCGAAATCTAAAACTAGTCTCAGAGGAAAGGCTCAAATCATAGACGGTAAGAAGTCTCAGTCTTCTAGTACTTAAGGCGGCATTGTGCCATTTCTATTTAATTCCGATGCAGTTTCTGTGTTGCATCGTCAATGTGAAGGTCCAAGGGATACAGTTAACCTGAAGTGAAGCATCGGATTCTAAAACTGGTCTCACAGGAAAGGCTCAAAGCATTGACACTAAGAAAAGTCAGTCATCTTGTACTTACGACTGCATTGCGCCTTTTGTATTTTTTTGCGATGCAATTACTGTGTTCCATCGACAAAGTGAATGTGCAAGGGATACAGTAAACCTGAAGTAAAGCATCGGCATCTAAAAATAGTCTCACAGGAAAGGCTCAAAACATAGGCAGTAAGATTACTCGGTCTTCTTGTACTTAAGGCGGCAATGTGCCTTTAGCATATCATTCCGATGCAATTTCTGTGTTTTATCGTCAAGATGGAGGTCCAAGGTATACAGTAAACTTCAAGTGAAGCATCGAAATCTAAAACTGGTCTCACAGGAAAGGCTCAAATCATAGATGGTGAGAAGACTCAGTCTTCTTGTACTTAAGTCGTTATTGTGCCTTTTGTATTTAATTCCGATGCAATTTCTGTGTTTCATCGACAATGTGAAGGTCCAAGGGATACAGTAAACCTGCAGTTGTGCATCAGAATCTAAAACTGGTCTCACAGGAAAGGCACAAAACACTGTAGGTGGGAAGACTCAGTCTTCTTGTACTTAAGTCGGTATTGTGCCGTTTGTATTTAATTCCGAAACAATTTCTGTGTATCGTCGTCTGTGAGAAGGACCAAGGGATACAGTAAACCTTCAGTTGTGCATCGGAATCTAAAACTGGTCCCACAGGAAAGGCTCAAAACATTGACGGTGAGATGACTCAGTCTTCTTGTACTTAAGTCGGCATTGTGTCTTTTGTATTTAATTCCGATGCAATTTCTGTGTTTCATCGTCAATGTGAAAGTCCAAGAGATACAGTAAAACAGCAGTTGTGCATCGGAAACTAAAACTGGTAAACAGGATAGGCTAGAAACGTAGACACTATGAAAAGTCAGTCTCCTTGTACTTAAGTCGGCATTGTGCCTTATATTTGTAATTCCGATGTAATTGTAGCGTTTCATCGTTAATGTGAATGTCCAAGGATACAGTAAACCTGAAGTGAAGCATCGGAATCTAAAAGTGGTCTCACAGGGATGGGCATAACATAGACAGCAAGAAAACTCACATCTTCTTCTATTTATGTCGGCATTGTGCCGTTTGTATTTACTTCCGATGCAAATTCTGTGATTCATCGTCAATGTGATGGTCCAAGGGGTGCAGTAAACCTGCAGTTGAACATCGGAATCTAAAACTGGTGACACAGGTAAGGCTCAAAGCATAGACACTAAAAAAAGTCAGGCTTCTTGTACTTAAGTTGGCATTGTGTCTTTTGTATTTAATTCCGATGCAATTTATGTGTTTCATCGTCAATGTGAAGGTCCTATAAAGGCACATTTGCATGCCGAGCGTGAGTTTCCGCGGAAACGCGAAATACTAATTAAATAAATAATCAGTGACAAATAAATAAAGCCTATGGCACACAACTGCAGCGCTGTGTCACTGATAAAACAAAAGCACAATTACGTTACTCTTACGTTTGGATTAAAAAAGGGAGCTCTGGTTGAAGTGGTGCGAGAAGCACGTATTTTATTTTATTGTCTGGCACACCGCCATATTTCATGTTATAGAAGAATACTGCGAGTTGCAACCACACTAGGCACTCGATTCTGTAAAGAATTTATATTTATAAAAGTAATTAAGATTATGAACTGTAGGCTTATTCATTGAATATATCTGATTTAACTAACTGTGTAACTTTTTATGTTTAGTAGACAATCACCTCTGTACGACGTATTATCATGGCTGGCAAATTATTGAAATATTGAGATTTAGATTAAGAGTCCGCACCAACCGCAGCAGTCTTTGGAAACGATTTAATTACGAAGTCCGATTATTTCAGTTTTATTTCACGGTCAACTACGAGTAACATTGCCTTTACGAAAAAGCCATTGTCAAGCGTCTGATACCGAATAATTAAACGTCCACGTTCCAGATAAGCAAATACAATTGCAATCACAATCACCATCATACAGATAGAATAATTAATATTTAAATAACAATATATTTTTTTTATTTATTTTATTTATTTTATATTGGCGACTGCGTGTCGGACTTGTTATTTTGTCATTTGTTACATTGTTCTCTTTGTTTCATGTAAAAAATCAACTTTCTGGACCTGGACGTCAATGTATGAGAGATAACAAAATCTGAAGATATTTTCCAATTCTGAAATTTTGCCGGAACACGCAAAGAAGCTTCCAGCAAAATAAGGTAAGACGCAGCATCTTTGCATTAGCAGGCTTGACCAGACGTATAATTCAGTGTATTAGCTTTTCAGTAAATTCTGTAGTGTTTCTTTTCCGCATTACAGTTTCAGTGATAAATTTCATTCTCAGTACTTTTCCCTAAACAATAACGTATGCAACAATACCAATACACGAGTGTACAATATGGCCGTCTTCTGTACGATATCATGTAACATGGCTAGCAGCCATTACCAATAATCTCAAATTCAGTTTATATTTTTAAATTAACAGACAGCCATTGTTGCTACGAGCGATTCATGCTCAACTACATTTTATTTTAAAATCAGTGTCAAAAATTTTCTTGAAACATATATCACGTGTGGCATGGTAATAACTAGAAAACAATACGCAAAAATGGAACAGCAAGGAAGTACTATTCAGACGCAATCCGACTCGGACGTGAGACAAGTGTTAGAAAATGACTTTACGACAGCAACCGGTAGTGACGATTCATCAAACATTGACGCAAGTGTTGACGAAAATTTTGACGATAGGCCGTCCACTACAAAGATTTCAAAATCTCAATCAGAGCCCATGTTAATGCATGACGTCACGTCTAATGACGCGGCGGGGGCAGAGACCTTGCAAACGGTAAACATTGCCGACATGTTACAAATGCTAATGAAACAAAACGCAGAAAATATGGCAACCATAAGGAAAGAGAACGCCGAAAACATGGCAACCTTAAAGGCACAATTAGAGACACAAAATGAACAGTTAAAAACACAAAATGACGAAACAAATCTGATCTCATAGCAATCAAGATGGGTAGTGACACTTTGTGTAAACGTGTGGAACTCATAGACGCCACACTGACCAAACAGATGACCGAACTCAGTACTAAATTTTCCCAGCTTAATACGAGACAAGAAAAGACTACAACTGACGTAGCACTTTTACAGACACAAGTAAAAAACCTTAACGTCACGTGTGAAGTTCTTACTGAACATATTCAAACATATCCTTCAGTACATGACAACCTAGAAAGACGAATTACTGACGTGCAGAATAAATTTGACGATGTTGAACAACACCTGATTGACATCTTACAATCAGATGCCACAGCTCATTTTCAAAATATTAAGACAAACATTTTGATAGATGCTTACGTGAAAATTTACCAACAATTGTGCACGACTCCGTAGCGCAATACATTACTAATAACAAACAGCTGATCAGTGACGCAGTACAATCCGTCACTACACCCATGAGACAATTCACCGATCAACTACAGTCTGAATGTAACGAAAATATCAGTCAAAATGTACAGTTCAGAAACCAATATACATTCGAGTATGATACACACATTCCGCACACGACAAATACACAAGAACAAAACACATCACGACTACAACACATACCACGATGTGGAAACACAAACACAAGCTATTATCATGGTAAACCACAGCAACATTATTGTAATTACTCGCCAGCTGGACATAGCAGTAATTACAGTGGGACAAATCCATATCATAATGCAAAGGAAGACGAAAGCTTAATGAAACACAGGCAATTTCAGATTTTTATCCCAGAAAAACGAACCATTCATCCGGTGATTTTTCTTAAATCTTTTAGTAACGCATTTCCACGCACTTGGAGTGACCGGAAAAAGATTTCATATATTGTCGGTTACATCCAAGGCAATGCAACTGTCTGGGCATACAGTCAAGTTGACGTATGTACCACGTACAGTGAGTTTGAGCGTGCTTTTCTGAACAAATTCTGGTCGCAATCCGTCCAGGAGCGACTCAGAAGACAAATTTTAGAACCTGAAACTTTTAACAGTAAAAATGGTAACTTACGCAGATATTTTGAAAAATACTTGAACATGGGACATTTTTTAGACGAACCAGTCGCAACGCGTGATATACTCCGTGCGTTGAAGGCCAAATTGCCTTTCAACATTAAAGAAAAACTCCTACATATCCCGGATGACGATTCAGATTATTTTTTAACAGCTTTAGATTCGGTTGACAGGTTACTTGAAGATCAGCGCTTCGCGCGGCAAAACAGCAGCCACAATGTTTACACTAGTGGTATGCAAAACATGCAGGCTTGCCAACTCAATTCTGGCGCGCCCACAGTTGGATACGCGGTACAACAAAAACAGCAAACTCACATGCCGTCTCAGTACGGAAATCAAAATCAACACGCGTATTCCAATACAAACAATAGTTACAACAGTAATAACATTTCATGCGGCAATCCATACAAAAGGCACCGCGGTAATAACTACAACGGTAACAACGGATACAAAGGTAATAACAAAAACACAAACAGAAATAGAAATAATTATAACTACGAACCAAGACAGCATCAAGGTTGGACTCGTAACGATCAGTACTTTCATTCAAACTCTGCTTTACCACAGCAGCCACCAGGTCAAAATTGGAGCATACCTTACGACCGACAGGTAAGTTATAATGCGCAACAGCAACAACAACCGCAAAAGCTTGGAGATCATAATAGGCAATATCCGAATGTGAATATAATAGAAATGACACCTGATGCACAACCTCAATCTGTGTCAGTACCTAGTACAAATGCTAATCCAACAAACTAGAAACAGTCACTACTTTGCCCCAGGTCGTGGCTGAAGAATTCCTGGGGGGCGACTTCAATGTTAATCAGTTATTTGACACCACACTTGAACAACAGAATAATGATATGCCGAGTAATTCTAAACAAAAACTACCTGTTTTATTTATATGATACAACCACAATAACAATATATCAGATGAGCTTTAACAAGACAGTACACAATGTCGTTTAAACACAAATGAAATTGTTTTAGCATCTACTACTGGTGTAGTAGGTGGGATTCCAACTACTATTATCCTAGATACAGGTGCAGCTGTGAACGTTTTGTCTTTTAATTTCTATAAAAAGATGTGTGAATTGGAACCTGTGCCTGAGTTTCCTGCCCAAAACTGTAAAATAACTACTGCACTAGGTAATAAGTCATGTAGGGTTACGAAGCAAGTTTTTGTAAACGTTAAAATAGGTAATGGAACCGTACAATGGCCATTCCTGGTTGTACAAAACCTTGTGACAAATTGCATATTAGGAATAGATATTATGAGCGAGAAGGACTGCATTATAGACTTCTCCAAAGGTAAATGTATTTTAAATGATAAAAGCAGGGTAATTATTATTGATTTGGACAGGAGAACTCTAAAGCATGACAAACACTGTACAGGGTACAAGGTTCTGTTAGTACTTGACAATGACATTCAAGACATGCAAACACACTCATCTTACACAGAGCTAATGGACTTGAAAACATTGCTTGATCATAAGATAACTGAAGCTACAGCTCTCAGTGTACATGAACGTATAAAACTACAGGAAATGTTATCCAAATATTTACAAGTTTTTACCAAACGATTAGGTGTTATCAACACGTATGTGTACAAGATTGAAGTTAAGCCTCACAAGATCTTCTACCACAAGACATATAACGTACCGTTATCTCAACGACCTGCTGTGTGGCAAGAATTAAAACAAATGTTAGACTGGAAGGTCATTGAACCATCCACCTCACCTTATTGTAGGCCTCTACTTGTTGTCAGAAAATCAAATGGAAGCATTAGGTTAGTGTTAGACGCACGAGCTATTAATGAAATAATTTTACCGGTTCACACAAAACCTGAAAATTTAGAAGAGCAATTACAGAAATTTCTAGATGCAAAATATTTTTCCACAATAGATCTCGCTAATTCGTTTTGGCAGGTGGGTATCACTCCTGATTCTCGGAAATATACTGCATTTATATTCGGGGGGCGAACCTATCAGTTTTGTGTTCTACCCTTCGGACTGAATGTCAGCTCTGGGGTATTCATTACAGCCCTGGATACCGTGCTTGGCGACGATTTAGTTGAGACAGTCACACACTATGTAGATGGTATACTGATAGCTACACAGTCTTGGAAGGAACACGTTGACACACTTCAAAGAATTTTAGAAAAATTTGCACAAGCTGGAGTCACAGCCAACCTAAGAAAATCAAAATTTGGTTGCAGTGAGATAAAGTATTTAGGACATATCATTAATTCACAGGGCATACGTCCGGATCCCAGTAAATTAGATGCTATCAGAAACTTTCCTAGCCCTCGAACTAAAAAGCAGTTACAATCATTCCTTGGGCTATGTTCATTTTTCAGACGTTTTTTGCCACAACCACTTTTGAACAGTAAACATCTGCTAAATCTACTCAGAAAGAATCAAGTTTGGATCTGGTCGGAACAGTGCCAGAATGACTTTAATACAATTAAACATGCTTTAGTGAATGCTAACATATTGAGCCATCCAGATTTCAATTTAGATTTTTGTATGACTTGTGACGCTTCACGTTCTGGCTTGGGCTGTTGCTTATTTCAAGTTGTAAAGAATAAAGAGGAGGAACAGATAAGAATTATTGGGTTTGCGAGTCGCACTCTAACTGAATTTGAGCGTACATACTCCATTACTGAGTTAGAAACACTTTCCATAGTATGGGCATTCAAGAAATTCAATTATTATTTATTTGGAAAACATACAGTAATTTACACCGATCACCGGGCCCTGACATTTTTGTTAACTTGTAAACTTGTACATCCTAGACTATCACGATGGGCAGTTACACTTCAGAACTACTCTTTTGAAATTAAGTACATAAGAGGTAAGGACAATCACCATTGCAGACACTTTGTCTAGACTTCCACAAGGTATGAATGATACCAACAGTGACTTAGAAAATATAAATGACTACAGGATTCTCTTAATGCAAGACAAGCAGTATCACCAATATTATATTGATATGTGCAGAAACATGGCTGAATTACAAAAATCTGATCCTCACTGGTATAAGATAATAACATTACTGGTAGAAAAACACAATCATCCTTTGACTAAGTATTACAAGTTACACAATGATGTGTTATTTTACCGCCGACATCCAAATGCTACTAACTGGTGTGTATGCATTCCCAAAGAGTCTGAACGTAATCTAATTTGGCACACACACTTAGTTTTGGGTCATTATGGGACAAAAAAGTGTTTAGCGAAGCTCAGAACATACTGTTATTTTAGCAATATGAGAAGAAAAATTTACAGGGAACTAAAAACATGTGTCATATGTCAAAAATCAAAACCTCAGAATTTATCCACAAAAACAGATTTACATTCTATTTTACCCAGTAAACCCCTGGAAATTCTGTGTACTGACATCAGTGGACCGCATCCAGCAAGCTCTGGAGGCGTCAAATATATCTTAGCTTTTTACGATGTATTTTCTAAACATGTAAAACTTTATGCTTTAAAATCCGCCACTGCAAGTGCTATAATACGAAGATTCTCAAGTGATTACCTGACGCACGTGGGAAAACCTAAAGCAATTCTATCAGATAATGCAGCATACTACTCTGGGTACAAATGGAGAAATTTCTTGAAGGACAATAACATCAAAAGTATATTTATTTCGAGGTTTAGTCCACAATGTAACGCGACTGAGAGACTTTTCCGAGAATTAAACCGTTTCATGAGGACCTATATTTCATCAAAACATACTAATTGGGTGTCCTACGTAAGTCTTTTCGAAGACGTACACAATAACTTAAATATTTACGATACAAATTACACACCTAACGAGATCATGTTCAATTGCAAACAGAACGATCAGTGGATAGAACCATTACCTAAGTTGTCAGACAAGGAAATCACACCTGAACAGAAAATAAAAGAAGTATTGACTACATTGACACATCACGCGCAAATACGAAACAAACATCACAGAAACATAATAAAAAGAAAACAAAAATTCGAGGTAGGAATGCTTGTACTACTTCGTACTCATCATAAATCTGTAGCACTCTAACGACGCAACCCTAAGTGGCGTCTGCTATATGAAGGACCTTATATAATTGTTAACATACCGCATCCGGGTGCGTATCTGTTACGACATCCTAGAACTAACAAAATTAATGGGCTATACGCACACCGAGATCTCAGAGCATTTCATGCTGAATAATGTCAAAGTCATACCCATCAAAATATTGCTAAGCAACTTGAAAAACTCTGTTGTTACAACACCGATAGTAAGTAGTATAGAAATTTTCATTTCAGCGGTTCCAGTGACGCAGTTGAAGACAGAAGAACTCTTCTTTCAGCGCGCGCCTCCACCTGAAAGACGGAATATTAAAGTAAAATTTATGATTACGTAGCAGTGGATGACATATTAATTTTTCACGGAACATTTGTTACTGAAGGTACCACTGACTTGGTGTGACACCTGACGAACTGACAGACGTCATCTGTGAAGCGATCTTTTACTTTGAGAAATAGATTAGACGCACATCTCTCAACACGAAAAGCATCTATCAGTAGTCAAGGCCACACAGACACTCTACACACACGCACAAAACGCGAGGAATCGAACATTTTCTCTCTCTTACTATTTTGAATATTTATTGAGTAGTGAAAACGCCTGGTCTTGCCTACTGATGTAATGAATGTTGTGTCTAACCTATCTTAATTTCAGATGACATCACAAAAAACATCGATAATATCCCAGCAAAACCGCTAAAGAGAATGTAAATATCTGCAATTCATGAAATCAAATGTGACACAATGTAATAACCTATAGCGATGTAATGATGATGTAAACATGTTTATGTGCAACTATATTATGTTTATGCTAAGAAAATATGTGACGTGTGTATGTATAATTACTTATTTTTTTAACTGATGTATAGTGTAAGTGTTACTATGTAAAAATTTGAACAAAACGAGTGCCAAAAAGACATTGCATAGTGAACCACTGTTCACGGACATTAACGAACATTACTAACTCTGCAACTACGCGGAAACCTATGTGAAAGAAACTGCTAATGCCATTCATTATGCATCGTACCCATGTAAACGCGATGAACGATTTCTTTGATTAATAACTACGAACATTTAGGTGAGCTATATTCAGCAAAAAACTGAAAATGTGAAGTGCATAATTCGTGCATCGTCTAGTGACATTACTACAGTACCTAAGTTCAAGATGTTAACTGGATTAAATGGACACAAAGTGCCTGTCCAGAAAACAACACGACGGGTGGAAGAATTTTGGTTGGAACTTCAGGGAATGAAATGTTCTCGAAATGTGACGGACACACTTACTAGGACTGTCCAAGGATCGACGCCAGCTGTGTGCCGTCCGAGGTTCTGCAACCGAGCTTCCACGGAATGTAAAAAACGAACTGCACGTGGACCAATTACTCGACGGGTCACGTCTGATCTGTAATAAGCAGTGCTTTTGGTCACAACCAACTGCATCACTACGACTATAATGGAAATGGGAAATGGACACGCTTATGTATTAATCACGTTGTTATACAACGATGTTACTGTGATCAAAAAACTTTACCACGACGATACTAACCTGTAAAAAATTATTGTGCAGCGGATGAATATGAACTGTAATAACGACACGATGTGTATAGGTCAACGCACCTGAAACATACGGACATTTTTCTTTGAAGTATTTCAAAACAATACTATGTAACTAAGAACATTCAACAATCTAAGTTGTATTGTGTTATAACAAATATTGTAAATTTAAAACTAAGTTACCTGTCATAGAATGTAGTCTTCATATGTAATCTTGTTTGAATATTTTCTTTGCGCAACGACTGAAAAACGCACGCACACGAACAATATGAACTGCAATACTGTGCCGCGTGATCTAACTGTACGATATAACGGCAGTCCCGAAGTTACACAGACGCTTCTGCGCATGCGCGCACTCTATCTGTCAACATAAGAACTTTTACGGCGCACCCGCGTCATTCAAATTTTGTATATAATGTGTATAATGTGTAATGTAAGTCATGTAAATAGTTGTAGATAACTTAGATTTTCTTGTGCCTTTAGGTAAATTGCTCGCCTGCAGGTGTGTCCTTTCGCCTCGCAATTCAGGGGGCAATATAAAGGCACATTTGCATGCCGAGCGTGAGTTTCCGCGGAAACGCGAAATACTAATTAAATAAATAATCAGTGACAAATAAATAAAGCCTATGGCACACAACTGCAGCGTTGTGTCGCTGATAAAACAAAAGCACAATTACGTTACTCTTATGTTTGGATTAAAAAAGGGAGCTCTGGTTGAAGTGGTGCGAGAAGCACGTATTTTATTTTATTGTCTGGCACACCGCCATATTTCATGTTATAGAAGAATACTGCGAGTTGCAACCACACTAGGCACTCGATTCTGTAAAGAATTTATATTTATAAAAGTAAGTAAGATTATGAACTGTAGGCTTATTCATTGAATATATCTGATTTAACTAACTGTGTAACTTTTTATGTTTAGTAGACAATCAAATCTGTACGACGTATTGGCATGGCTGGCAAATTATTGAAATATTGAGATTTAGATTAAGAGTCCGCACCTACCACAGCAGTCTTTGGAAACGATTTAATTACGAAGTCCGATTATTTCAGTTTTATTTCACGGTCAACTACGAGTAACATTGCCTTTACGAAAAAGCCATTGTCAAGCGTCTGATACCGAATAATTAAACGTCCACATTCCAGATAAGCAAATACAATTGCAATCACAATCACCATAATACAGATAGAAAAATTAATATTTAAATAACAATATATTTTTTTTATTTATTTTATTTATTTTATAGTCCAAGGGATAAAGTAAAACTGCAGTTGTGCATCGGAATCTAAAACTGGTGATACTGGATAGGCTCAAAACATAGACACTAAGAAAAGTCAGTCTTCTTGTACTTAAGTCGGCATTGTGCCTTTTGTATTTCATTCCGATGCAATTACCGTGTCTAATCGCTAACGTGAAGGTCCAAGGGATATAGTAAACCTGCATTTGTGCTTCGGAATCTAAAACTGGTGACACAGGAAAGGCTCAATGCATAGACACTAAGACGACTCAGTATTCTTGTACTTAAGACAGCACTGTGCCTTTTACATTTAATTCCGATGCAATTTCTGTGTTTTATCGTCAAAATGAAGGTCCAAGGTATACAGTAAACTTCAAGTGAAGTATCGAAATCCAAAACTGGTCTCACAGGAAACGCTCAAATCATAGACGGTGAGAAGACACAGTCTTCTTGTTCTTAAGTCGTTATTGTGTCTTTTGTATTTATTTCCGATGCAATTTCTGATTTTCATTGTCAATGTGAAGGTCCAAGGGATACAGTAAACCTGCAGTTGTGCATCAGAATCTAAAACTGGTCTCACAGGAAAGGCTCAAAACATATTAGGTGAGAAGTCTCAGTCTTCTTGTACTTAAGTCGGTGTTGTGCCGTTTGTATTTAATTCCGAAGCAATTTCTGTGTATCGTCGTCTGTGAGAAGGACCAAGAGATACAGTAAACTTTCAGTTGAGCATCGGAACCTAAAACTGGTCTCACAGGAAAGGCTCAAAACATAGACGGTTAGAAGACTCAGTCTTCTTGTACTTAAGTCGGCATTGTGCCTTATGTATTTAATTCCGATGGAATTTCTGTGTATCATCGTCAATGTGAAAGTCCAAGGGATACAGTAAAACTGCAGTTGTGCATCGGAATCTAAAACTGGTGAAAAAGGATAGGCTCAAAGAGTAGACACTAAGATAAGTCAGTCTTCTTGTACTTAAGTCGGCATTGTGCCTTATGTTTGTAATTCCGATGCAATTGTAGCGTTTCATCGTTAATGTGAAGGTCCAAGATTACAGTAAACCTGAAGTGTAGCATCGGAATCTAAAACTGGTCTCACATGGAAGGCTCAAAACATAGACAGCAAAAAAACTCACATCTTCTTCTACTTAAGTCGGCATTGTGCCTTTTGTATTTCATTGGGATGCAATTACTGGTCTCATCGTTAATGTGACACCAAGGGGTATGGTAAACCTGCATTTGTGTATCGGAATAAAAAACTGGCGACACAGGAAAGGCTCAAAGCATAGACTGTAAGACGACTCAGTATTCTTGTACTTAAGACGGCATTGTCCCTTTTGTATTACATTCTGATGCAATATCAGTGTTTCATCGTCAATGTGAAAGATCAAGGATTTCGTTAAAGCTGACGTGAAGCATCAGAAACTAAAACTGGTCTCACAGGGAAGTCTCAAGTCATAGACAGCAAGGAAACTCAGTCTTCTTCTACATTAGTCGGCATTGTGCCCTCTGTATTTAATTCCAATGCAATTAATGTGTTTCAACGCCAATGTTAAGGTCCAAGTGATGCAATAAATCTTCAGTTGAACATCGGAATCTAAAACTGGTGACACAGGACAGGCACGAAACATAGACACTATTAAAAAATCAGTCTTCTTATGCTTATGTCGGCATTGTGCGTTTTGTATTTCATTCCGATGCAATTTGTGTGTTACATCGTCAAAGTGAAGGTCTAAAGGATACAGTAAACCTGAAGTGAAACATCGGAATTTAAAACTGGTCTCACAGCAAAGGCTCAAAACATGGACCGTAAGAAGACTCAGTCTTCTTGTACTTAATTCGGCTTTGTGCCTTTTGTATTTAGTTCCGATGCAATTTCTGTCTTTCATCGTCAATGTGATGGTCCAAGGGATACAGTAAACCAGAAGTGAAGCATCGGAATCTCACAGGGAAGTCTCAAAACATAGACAGCAAGAAAACTCAGTCTTCTACTACTTAAGTCGGCATTGTGCCCTTTGTATTTAATTCCAATGCAATTTCTGTGTTTCTTCGTCAATGTGAAGGTCCGAGGGATGCCGTAAACCTGCAGTTGCGCATCGGAATCTAAAACTGGTGACACAGGACAGGCTCGAAATTTGGACACAAAGAAATGGCAGTCTTCTTGTACTTAAGTCGGCATTGTGCCTTCTGTATTTAAATCCAACGCAATTTCTGTGTTTCGTCGTCAATGTGAAGGCCCAAGGGATACAGTTAACCTGCAGTAGTGCATCGGAATCTAAATCTGGTGACAAAGGACAGGCTCAAAACATAGACAGTAAGAAGATTCAGTCTTCTTGTACTTAGTTCGGCATTGTGCCTTTTGTATTTAATTCCGTAGCAATTTCTGTGTTTCATCGTCAATGTGAAGGTCCAAAGGATACAGTAAACCTGAAGTACCGCAACGGAACCGAAAACTGGTCTCAAAGGGATGGTTCAAATCATAGACAGTAAGAAGGTTCACTCTTCTTGTACTTAGGCCGGCATTGAGCCTTATGTAATTAATCCCCATGCAATTTTTGGGTTTTATCGGCAATGTGAAGGTCCAAGGGATACAGTAAACCTGCAGTTGTGCATCGAAATCAAAACTGGTGACACAGGACAGGCTCGAAATATGGACACTAAGAAAAGGCAGTCTTCGTGTACTGAAGTGGGCATTGTGCCTTTTGTATTTAATTCCGATTCAATTTCTGTGTTTCATCGTCAAAGTGAAGGTACAAGGAATACAGTAAAATTGCAGTTGTGCATCGGAATCTAAAATAGGTGACACAGGATAGTCTCAAAACATAGACACTAACAAAAGTCAGTCTTCTTGTACTTAAGTCGGCATTGTGGCTTTTGTGTTTAATTCCGATGCAATTGTTGCGTTTCGTCGCAGTGTGTAGGTCAAAGGGATACAGTAAACCTGAAGTGAAGCATCGGAATCTCAAACTGGTCTCACAGGAAAGGCTCAAACCATAGACGGTAAGAGGAGTCTGTCTTCCTCTACTTAAGTACGCATTGTGCCTTTTGTATTTGATTCCATTGCAATTTCTGTGTTTCATCGTCAAAGTGAAGGTCAAAGGTATACAGTAAACCTCAAGCGAAGCATCGGAATCTACAACTGGTCTCACGGTAAATGCACAAAGAATAGACACTAAGAAAAATCAGTCTTCTTGTACTCATGTCGGCATTGAGCCATTTGTATTTAATTTCGTTGCAATTTCTGCGTTTCATCCTCAATGTGAAGGTCCAAGGGATACAGTAAATCCACAGTTGTGCATCGGATACAAAAACATAGACAGAAAGTAGACTCAGTCTTTTTGTCCTTAAGTCGGCATTGTGCCTGTTGTATTTAATTCCGAAGCAAATTCTGTGTTTCATCGTCAATATGAAAGTCCAAGGGATACAGTAAACCTGCATTTGTGCGTCGGAATCTAAAACTGGTGACACAGGAATGGGTGGAAACATAGACACTAAGAAAAGTCAGTCCTTTTGTACTTAAGTCATCTTTGTGCATTTTGTATTTAATTTCGATACATTTTCTGTGTTTGTTCGTCATCGTGAAGGTCCAAGGGATACAGTAAACCTGAAGTGAAGAATCGGAATCTAAAACTGGTCTTACAGGGAAGGCCCAAAGCATAGACAGTAAGAAGACTCGGTCATCTTGTACTTAAGTCGGCATTGTGCCTTTTGTATTTAATTCCGATGCAATTTCTGTGTTTCATCGTCAATGTGAAGGCCCAAGGGATACAGTAAAGCAGCAGTAGTGCATCGGAATCAAAACTGGTGACACAGGACAGGCTCGAAATATAGACACTAAGAAAAGGCAGACCTCTGGTTCATAAGTCGGCATTGTGACTTTTGTATTTAATTCCGATGCAATTTCTGTGTTTCATCGTCAATGTGAAGGTCGAAGGGATACAGTAAATCTCCAGTTGTGCATCGTAATCTTAAAAGGGGGACATAAGAAAAGCTCGAAACATAGACACTAAGAAAAGTCAGTCTTCTTGTACTTAAGGCGCCCTTGTGCCTTTTTTTTTTTAATTCCGATGCAATTTTTGTGTTTCATCGTTAAAGTGAAGGTCCAAGGGATACAGTAAACCTGAAGTGAAGCATCGGAAGCCAAAACTAGTCTCATAGGATAGGCTCAAGGCAGAGACGGTAAGAAGACTCAGTCTTCTTGTACTCAATTTGGCATTGTGCTTTTTGTATTTAATTCCGAACTAATTTCTGCTTTTCGTAGACAAAGTGAAGGTCCACGGGTTACAATCTACCTGAAGTCAAGCATTGGAATCTTAAACTGGTCTCACTGGAAAGGCTCAAACATAGACACTAGGAAATGTCAGTCGTCTTGTACTTAAGTCTGCATTGTGCCTTTTGTATTTAATTACGATGCAATTACTGCGTTTCATTGTCAACGTGGGTGTCCAACGGGTACAGTAAATCTGCTGTCGTGCATCGGAATCTATAACTAGTGACACAGGAAAAGCTCAATCACAGACACAAAGATAAGTTAGTCTTCTTGTACTTAAGTCGGCATTGTGCCTTTTGTATTTAATTCCAATGCAAATACTGTGTTTCATCGTCAAAGTGAAGGTCCCAGGGATACAGTAAACCTGCAGTTGTGCATCGGAATCTAAAACTGGTGACACAGGAAAGGCTCAAACCATAGACAGTATGAAGACTCAGTCCTCTTGTACGTAAGTCGGCATTGTGCCTTTTGTATTTAATTCCGAATCAATTTCAGTGTTTCATCGTCAATGTGAAGGTTTAAGGGATACAGTAAACCAGACGAGAAGCATTGAATCTAAAACTGGTCTCAAAGGGAAGGCTCAAAACATAGACAGAAAGATAACTCACATCTTCTTCTACTTAAGTCGGCATTGTGCCTTTTGTATTTAATTCTGATTCAATTTCTGTGTTTCAATGTCAATGTGAAGGTCCAAGTGATACAGTTAACCTGAAGTGAAGCATCGAAATCTAAAAGTGGTCACACGGGATAAGCTCAAAACATAGACGGTAAGTAGACTCAGACTTCTTGTACTTAGGTCGGCATTGTGCCTTTTGTATTTAATTCTGATGCCAAGTCTGTGTATCATCGTCAATCGGAAGGTCCAAGGGTTACAGTAAACCTGAAGTGAAGCATCGGAATCTAAAGCTGGTGACACAGGAAAGGATCAAAACGTAGACAGTAAGAAGACGCAGTCTTCATGTACTTAATGCGGCATAGTGCGTTTTGTACTTAATTCCGATGCAACATCTGTGTTTCATCGTCAACGTGAAGGTCCAAGGGATACTGTAAAATTGGTGTGAAACATCGGAATCTAAAACTGGTCTCACAGGGAAGACTCAAAATATAGACAGCAAGAAAACTCAGTCTTCTTCCACTTAAGTGGGCATTGAGCCCTTTGTATTTAATTCCAATGCAATATCTGTGTTTCATCGTCAATGTGAAGGTCCAAGTGATGCACTAAATCTGCAGTTGAGCATCGGAATCTCAAACTGGTGACACAGGAAAGGCTCAAAGCATAGACACCAAGAACAGTCAGTCTTCTTGTACTTAAGTCGGCATTTTGCCTTTTGTATTTAATTCCGATGCAATTTTTGTGTATCATCGTCAATGTGAGAGCCAAGTGTTGCGGTAAATCTGCAGTTGAGCATTCGAATATTAAACTGGTCTCACAGGAAAGGCTCAAAACATAGACGGTAGGAAGACTCAGTGTTCTTGTACTTATGTCGGCATTGTGCCTTTTGTATTTAATTCCGATGCAATTTCTGTGTTTCATCGTCAAAGTGCAGGTATAAGGTATACAGTAAACCTCAAGTGAAGCATCGAAATCTAAAACAGGTCTCACAGGAAAGGCTCAAATCATAGACGGTGAGAAGACTCGGTCTTCTTGTACTTAAGTCAGTATCGTGCATTTTATATTTAATTCCGGTGTAATTTCTGTGTTTCATCGTCAATGTGAGGGTCCAAGGGATACAGTAAACCTGCAGTTGTGCATTGCAATCTAAAACTAGTGACACTGGAAACGCTCAAAACATTGACACTAAGAAGCTCAGCCTTCTTGTGCTTAAGTCGGTATTGTGCTTTTGTATTTAATTCGGATGCAATTTCTGTGTTTCATCGTCAGTGTGAAGGTCCAAGGTGTACAGTATACTTGAAATGAAGAATTAGGATCCCAAACTGGTTTCTCAGGAAAGGCTCAAAGCATAGACGGTAAAAAGACTCTGTCTTCTTGTACTTATGTTGGTATTGTGCCTTTTGTATTTAATTCCGATGCAATTTCTGTGTTTCATCGTCAAAGTGAAGGTCCAAGAGATACAGTAAATATGAAGTGAAGCATAGGAATCTAAAACTGGTCTCTCAGGAAAGGCTAAATACACTGACTGTAAGAAGACACAGTTTTCTTGCACTTAAGTCGGCAATGTGCCTTTTGTATTTAATTCCAATGAAATTTCTGTGTTCCATCGTCAATGTGCAGGTACAAGGGATACAGAACAACTGCAGTTGTGCATCAGAATCTAAACCTGGTGACACAGGATGGGCTCAGATCATATACACTAACAAAAGTAAGTCTGCTTGTACTTAAGTCGGCATTGTGCCTAATGTGTTTCATTCCGAAGCAATTGTTGCGTTTCATCGTCAATGTGAAGGTCCAAGGGATATAGTAAACCTGAAGTAAAGCATCGGAATCTAAAACTTGTGGCACAGGAAACGCTCAAAACATAGACACTAAGAAAAGCCAGTCTTCTTGTAATTAAGGCAGCCATGTCCCTTTTGTATTTAATTCGGATGTTATTGTTGTGTTTCATCGTCCACGTGGTGTGTCCAAGGGATACAGTAAACCTGAAGTGAAGCATCGGAAACTAAAACCGGTCTCACAGGAAAGGCTCAAAACTTAGACAGTAGGAAGACTCAGTATTCTTGTACTTATGTCGGCATTGTGCCTTTTGCATTTAATTTCGATGCAATTTCTGAGTTTCATCGTCTAAGTGAAGGTCCAACGTATACAGTAAACCTCAAGTGAAGCATCGGAACCAAAAACTGGTCTCACAGGAAAGGCTCAAAGCATAGACGGCGAGAAGACTCGGTCTTCTAGTACTCAAGTCGGTATTGTGCCTTTCGTATTTAATTCCGATGCAATTTCTGTGTTTCATTGTCAATGTGAAGGTCCAAGGGATACAGTAAACCTGCAGTTGTCCATTGGAAACTAAAACGGGTCTCACAGCAAAGGCTCAATTCATAGATGGTAAGAAGACTCAGTCTTCTTTACTTCTGTCGGCATTGTGCGTTTTGCATGTAATTCCGATGCAATTTCTGTGTTTCATCGTCAAAGTGAAGGTCCAAGGTATACAGTAAACCTCAAGCGAGGCATCGGAAAATAAAACTGGTCTCTCAGGAAAGGCTCAAACATAGACGGTAAGAAGACACAGTTTTCTAGTTCTTAAGTCGGCATTGTGCCTTTTGTATTTATTTCCGATGCAATTTCGGTGTTTCATTCTCAATGTGAAGGTACACGTGATACACTAAACCTGCAGTTTTGCATCGGAATCTCAACTGGTGCCCCAGGAAAGGCTCAAAAGGTCGACACTATGAAAAGTCAGTCTTCCTGTACTTAAGTTGGCATTAATTAATTTGTAATTAATTCCGTTGCAATTTTTGTGTTTCATCGTCACAGTGAAGGTCCAAGGGATACAACAAACATGAAGTGAAGCATTGGAATCTAAAACTGGTGACACAGGAAACGCTCAAAACATAGACACTAAGAAGCTGAGTCTTCTGGTGCTTAAGTCGGCAATGTGCCTTATGTATTATGTTGGCATTGTTCCTTTTGTATTTAATTGCGATGCAATTTTTGAGTTTCATCGTCAATGTGAAGGTCCAAGTGATGCATTAAATCTGCAGTTGAGCATCGGAATCTAAAACTGGTCCCACAGGAATGGCTCAAATCATAGACGGTAGGAAGTCTCAGTCTTCTTGTTCTTATGTCGGCATTGTGCCTCTTGCATTTAATTCCGATGCAATTTCTGAGTTTCATCGTCTAAGTGAAGGTCCAAGGGATACAGTAAATCTGAAGTAAAGCATCGGAATCTAAAACTGGTGACACAGGAAACGCTCAAATCATAGACACTAAGAAAAGTCAGTCTTCTTGTGCTTAAGGCGGCCTTGTGCCTTTTGTATTTAATTCGGATGCTATTTTTGTGCTTCATCGTCAAAGTGAATGTCCAAGGGATACAGTAAAACGGACGTGAGGCATCGGAATCTAAAACTTGTCTCACAGGAAAGTCTCACAACATTGTCACAAAGAAAAGTCTGTCTTCTTGTTCAAATTCGGCATTGTGCCTTTTGAATTTAACTCCGATGCTATTACTGTGTTTCATCGTCAATGTGAAGGTCCAAGGGATACAGTAAACCAGCAGTTGTGCATCGGATTCTAACTGGTGACACAGGATAGGCTCAAAACATAGACACTAAGACAAGTCAGTCTTCTTGAACTTAAGGCGGCCTTGTGCCAATTGTATTTAATTCCGATGCAATTTCTGTGTTTTATCGTCAATGTGAAGGTCCAAGGGAGACATTAAACCTGATGTAAAGCATCGGAATCTAAAGCTGGTGGCACAGTAAAGGCTCATAACATAGACAGTAAGAAGACGCAGTCTTCTTGTCCTTATGTTGGCATTGTTCTTTTGTATTTAATTGCGATGCAATTTTTGAGCTTCATCGTCAATGTGACGGTCCAAGTGATGCATTAAAGCAGCAGTTGAGCATCGGAATCTAAAACTGGTCCCACAGGAATGGCTCAAAACATAGACGGTAGGAAGTCTCAGTCTTCTTGTCCTTATGTCGGCATTGTGCCTTTTGCATTTAATTCCGATGCAATTTCTGAGTTTCATCGTCTACGTGAAGGTCCAAGGTATACAGTAAACCTCAAGTGAAGCATCGGAATCAAAAACTGGTCTCACAGGAAAGGCTCAAAACATTGACGGTGAGAAGACTCGGTCTTGTTGTACATAATTCGGTATTGTGCCTTTCGTATTAAATTCCAATGCAATTTCTGTGTATCATGGTCAATATGAAGGTCCAAGGGATACAGTAAACCTGCAGGTGTGCATTGGAATCTAAAACTGGTCTCAAAACAAAGGCTCAAAGCATAGACAGTAAGCAGACTCAGTCTTCTTGTACCTCTGTAGGCATTGTGCCTTTTGTATTTATTTCCGATGGAATTTCGGTGTTTTTTCGTCAATGTGAAGGTACAGGTGATACACTAAACCTGCAGTTTTGCATCGGAATTTCAACTGGTGACACAGGAAAGGCTCAATGCATAGACACCAAGATAAATCAGTCTTCTTGTACTTATTTCGGCAGTGTGCCTTTTGAATTTAATTCCGATGCAATCTTTGTGTTTCATCGTCAGAGTGAAGGTCCAAGGAATACAATAAACCTGAAGTGAAGCATCGGAAACTAAAACTGGTCTCACAGGAATAGCTAAAAAAAATGACGGTAAGAAGACTCAGTCTTCTTGTACTTAAGTCGGAATTGTGCCTTATGTATTTAATACCGATGCAATTCCGATGTTTCATCGTCAATGTGAAGGTACAAGGGATACAGTAAAACCGGAGTTGTGCATCGGAATCTAAAGCTGGTGACACAGGATAGCCTCAAAACATAGACACTAACAAAAGTCAGTGTCTTTTACATAAGGCGGCATAGTGCCTTTTGTAATTGATTCGGATGCTATTTTTGTGATTCATCGTCAAAGTGTATGTCCAAGGGATACAGTAAACCTGACGTGAAGCATTGGAATCTTAAACTGGTCTCACAGGGAAGGCTCAAAACATACTGTAAGAAGACTCAGTCATCTTGTACATAAATAGGCATTCTACCTTTTGTATTTAATTCCGATACAATTATTGTGTTTGATCGTTAAAGTGAAGATCCAAAGGATACAATAAACCTGAAGTGAAGCATCGGAATCTAAAACTGGTCTCACAGGTAAGGCTCAAAACATAGACATTAAGAAGACTCAGTCTTCTAGTACTTAAGTCGGCATTGTGCCTTTTGTATTTAATTCCGATGCAATTTCTGTGTTTCATCGTCAATGTGAAGGTCCAAGGGATTCAGTGAACCAGAAGTGAAGCGTAGGAATCTAAAACTGCTGTCACAGGTAAGGCTCAAAACATTGACACTAAGAAATGTCAGTCTGCTTGTACTTAAGTCGGCATTGTGCCATTTGTATTTCATTCCGATGCAATTTTTGTGTTTCATTGTCAAAGTGAAGGTCCAAGGGATACAGTAAACCAGCAGTTGTGCATCGGAATCTAAAATTGGTGTCACATGGAAAGCACAAAGCATATGCACTATGAAAAGTCAGTCTACTTGTACTTAAGTCGGCATTGTGCCTATTGTATAATAATTCCGACGCAATTTGTGTGTTTCGTCGTCAAAGTGAAGGTACAAGGGATACAGTAAACCTGAAGTGAAGCATCGGAATCTAAAACTTGTCCCACAGGAATGGCGCAATACATAGACACTGAGTTAGTCGTCTTGTACTTACGTCTGCATTGTGCCTTTTGTATTTAATTCCGATGCAATTACTGTGTTTCACTGTCAAAGTGAAGGACCATGGGATACAGTAAACATGAAGTGAAGCATCTAAATCTAAAACTTTTCTCACAGGGTTGGCTCAAAACATAGACACTAAGTCAGTCGTCTTGTGCTTGTGTCTGCATAGTGCCTTTGGTATTTAATTTCAATGCAATTACTGTGTTTCATCGTAAAAGTTAAGTTCCAAGGGATACAGTAAACCTGGAGTCGTGCATCGGAATCTAAAACTGATGAGACGGGAAAGGCTCAAACACATACACAAAGAAATGTCAGTCTTCTTGTGCTTAAGGCGACTTTGTGCCTTTTGTATTTATTTCCGATGCAATTTTTGTGTTTCATCGTCATAGTGAAGGTCCAAGGGATACAGTAAACCTAAAGTGAAGTATCGGAATCTAATACTGTTCTCACAGGGAAGATTCAAATCATTGACAGGAAGCAGACTCTGTCTTCTTGTTCCCTAATTCGGCATTGTACCTTTTATATTTAATTCCGATGCAATTTCTGTGTTTCATCGTCAACGTGAAGGTTCAGGGGATGCAGTAATCCTGAAGTGAAGCATCGAAATCAAAACTGGTCTCACAGGAAAGGCCCAGAACTTAGCCGGTATGAAGGCTCAGTCTTCTTGTACTTATGTCGGCATTGTGCGTTTTGTATTTCATTCCGATGCAATTTCTGTGTTTCATCGTCCAAGTGAAGGTCAAAGGGATTCAGTAAACCTGAAGTGAAGCATCAGAATCTGAAACTGGTTTCACAGGAAAGGCTTAAACATTGACATTAAGAAAACTCAGTCTTCTTGTACGTAAGTCGGCATTGTGCCTTTAGTTAAAAATTCCGATGCAATTATTGTGTTTTATCGTTAAAGTGAAGGTCCAAGGGACACAGTGAACCTGCAGTCGTGCATCGGGATCTAAAACTGGTGGCACAGGAAAGGCTCCAACACAGATACAAAGAAAAGTCAGTCTTCTTGTACTTAAGGCGGCCTTGTGCCTTTTTCATTTAATTCCGTGGCAATCTCTGTGTTTCATCGTCAAAGTGAAGGTCCTCTTGATACAGTTAACATGAAGTTAAGTTTCGGAATCTAAAACTGGTCTCACAGGTAAGGCTCAACTCATAGACGGAAAGAAGACTCATTCTTCTTGCACTTAAGTCGTCATTGTGCCTTTTATATTTTATTCCGATGCAATTTCTGTTTCATCGTCAAAGTGAAGGTTCAAGGTATACAGAAACCTGAAGTGAAGAATCTGATTCCAAAACTGGTCTCACAGGAAAGCCTCAAAGCAAAGACACTTAGAAAGTCAGTCTTCTAGTACTCAAGTCGGCATTGTGCTTTTTGTATTTAATTCCGATGCAATATCTGCGTCTTATCGTCAATGTGAAGGTCCAAGGGATACAGTAAATCTGCTGTTGTGCATCGGAATCTAAAACTGGTGACGCAGGGAAAGCTCAAACATAGACACTAATAAACGGCGGTCTTCTTGTACTTAATTCGGCATTGTGCATTTTGCATTTAATTCCGATGCAATTTCGGTGTATCATCGTGAATGTGAAGGTCCGAGGGATACAGTAAACCTGAAGTGAAGCATCGGAATCTAAATCTGGTGTCACAGGAATGGCTCAAAACATAGAGAGTAAGAAGAATTAGTCTTGTTGTACTTAAGTCAACATTGTGCATTTTGCATTTAATTCCGATGCAATTTCTGTGTTTCATCGCCAATTGAAGGTCCAAGGGGTGCAGTAAACCTGCAGTTGTACATCGGAATCTATAACTGGTGACACAGGAAAGGCTCGAAACATGGACACAAAGAATAGTCAGTCTTCTTGTACATATGTCGGCAATGTGCCTTTTGTATTTAATTCCAATGCAATTTTTTGTTTAATCGTGAAAGTGAAGTTCCAAGCGATACAGTAAATCTAATGTGAAGCATCGGAAACTAAAACTGGTGACACAGGAAAGGCTCAAAACATAGACAGTAAGAAGAGTCAGTTTTCTTGTACTAAAGTCGGCATTGTGGCTTTTGTATGTAAGTACGATTCAATTTCAGTGTTTCATCGTCAATGTGAAGGTCCAAGAGATACAGTAAACCTGCAGTTGTGCTTTGGAATCTAACACCAGTGACACAGGAAAGGATTAAAACATTGACACTAAGAAAAGTCAGTCTTTTTTTTCCTTAAGTCGGCAATGTGCCTTATGTAGTTAATTCCGATGTCACTTTTGTGTTTCATCGTCAATGTGAAGGTCTAAGGGATACAGTAAACCTGAAGTGAAGCAACGGAAACTAAAACAGGTCTGACAGGAAATGCTCAAAACATTGTCGGTAGGATGCCTCAATCTTCTTGTACTTCAGTCGCCATTGTGCACTTTGCATTTATTTCCGATGCAATTTCTGTGTTTCATCGTCAATGTGAAGGTCCAAGGGATACAGTAAACCTGCGTTGTGCATCGGAATCTAAAACTGGTGACACAAGAAAGGCTCAAAACATAGGCACTATGAAACGTCAGGCTTCTTATACTTATGTCGGCATTGTGCCTTTTGTATTTAATTCCAATGCAATTTTTGTGTTTCATCGCCAAAGTGAAGTTCCAAGCGATACAGTAAACCTGAAGTGAAGCATCGGAAACTAAAACTGGTGACACAGGAAAGGCTCAAAATGTAGACAGTAAGAAGACTCAGTCTTCCTGTACTTAATTCGCATTGTGCCAGTTTGTATTTCATTCCTATGCTATTTCTGTGTTTCATCGTCAATGTCAAGGTCCATGTGTTACAGTAAATCTGAAGTGAAGCATTGGAATCCAAAACTGGTCTCACAGGAAAGGTTCAAAACATAGACTGTACGAAGACTCTGTTTTCTTGTACTAAAGTCGGCATTGTGACTTTTGTATGTAATTCCGATGCAATTTCAGTGTTTCATCGTCAAAGTGAAGTTCCAAGAGATACAGTAAACCTGCAGTTGTGCTTCGGGATCTACCACCTGTGACACAGGAAAGGCTCAAAGCATAGACACTAAGAAGAGTCAGTCATGTTTTACTTAAGTCAGCAATGTGCCTTTCATAGTTAATTCCGATGCAATTTTTGTGTTTCATCGTCAAGGTGAAGGTCTAAGGGATACAGTAAACCAGAAGTGAAGCATCGGAATCTAATACAGGTCTCACAGGAAAGGCTCAAAACATAGACACTAAGAGAAGTCAGTCTTCTTGTACTTGAGTCGGCATTGTGCCTTTTGTATTTATTTCCGATGCAATTTTAGTGTTTCATCGTCAATGTGACGGTACAAGGGATACAGTGAACCTGCTCTTGTGCTTCGGAAACTAAAACTGTTGACACAGGAAAGAATCAAAACATAGACATTAAGAAAAGTCAGTCTGCTTGTACTTAAGTCTCTATTGTGCCTTTTGTACTTAATTCCGACGCAATTTCTGTGTTTCATCGCCAAAGTAAAGGTCTAAGGGATACAGTAAACCAGAAGTGAAGCATCGGAATCTAAAACCTGTCTGACAGGAAAGGCTCATAACGTAGACGCTTAGATGACTCAGTCTTCTTGTACTTAAGTCGGCGTTGTACTTTTGGATTTAATTCCGATGCACTTTTTGTGATTCATCGTCAAAGTGAACGTCCAAGGATACAGTTAAACTGAAGTGAAGTGTCGGAATCCAAAACTGGTCTCACAGAAAGGCTCTAGACATAGGCGGTAAGAAGACACAGACTTCTTGTACTTAACTTGGCATTGTGAATTTTGTATTTAATTCCCATGCAATTTCTATTTTTCATCGTCAATGTGAAGGTTCAAGGGATACAGTAAACTTGTAGTACTGCATCGGAATCTAAAACTGGTGACACAGGAAAGGCTCAAAATATAGCCACTAGGAAATGTCAGTCTTCTTGTACTAATGTCGGCTCTGTGCCATTTGTATTTAATTCCGACGCAATTTTTGTGTTTCATCGTCAAAGTGAAGGTCTCGCGGATACAGTTAACCTGAAGTGAAGCATCGGAATCTAAAACTAGTGACACAGGAAATGCTCAAAGCATAGACACTAAGAAAGGTTAGTCTTATTGTACTTAAGACGGCATTGTGCCTTTTGTATTTAATTCCTATGCAATTTCTGTGTTTCATCGTCAATGTGTAGGTCTATGGGATAAAGTAAAACTGCGGTTCTGCATCGGAATCTAAAATTGGTCTCACAGGAAAGGCTGAAACCAGAGACACTTAGAAACGTCTGTCTTCTTGTACTTAAGTCGGCATTGTGTCTTTTGTATTTAATTCCGATGCATTTTCTGAGTTTCTTCCACAAAGTGAGGGTCTAAGGGATGCAGTAAACCTGAAGTGAAGCATTGGAAACCACAACTGCTAACACAGGAAAGGCCCATAACATAGACAATAAGAAGTCTCAGTCTTCTTGTACTTCAGTCGGCATTGTGCCTATTGTATTTAATTCATATGAGATTTCTGTGTTTCATCATCAATGTGAAGGTCCGAGGGATACAGTAAACCTGCAGTTGTGCATCGTCATCTAATACCGGCGACACAGGAAACGCTTAAAACATAGACACAAAGAATAGTCAGTCTTCTTGTACATATGTCGGCAATGTGCCTTTTGTATTTATTTCCAATGCAATTTTTTGTTTAATCGTGAAAGTGAAGTTCCAAGCGATACAGTAAACCTAATGTGAAGCATCGGAAACTAAAACTGGTGACACAGGAAAGGCTCAAAACATAGACAGTAAGAAGAGTCAGTTTTCTTGTACTAAAGTCGGCATTGTGGCTTTTGTATGTAAGTACGATTCAATTTCAGTGTTTCATCGTCAATGTGAAGGTCCAAGAGATACAGTAAACCTGCAGTTGTGCTTTGGAATCTAACACCAGTGACACAGGAAAGGATTAAAACATTGACACTAAGAAAAGTCAGTCTTTTTTTTCCTTAAGTCGGCAATGTGCCTTATGTAGTTAATTCCGATGTCTATTTTGTGTTTCATCGTCAATGTGAAGGTCTAAGGCATACAGTAAACCTGAAGTGAAGCATCGGAAACTAAAACAGGTCTGACAGGAAATGCTCAAAACATTGTCGGTAGGATGCCTCAATCTTCTTGTACTTCAGTCGCCATTGTGCACTTTGCATTTATTTCCGATGCAATTTCTGTGTTTCATCGTCAATGTGAAGGTCCAAGGGATACAGTAAACCTGCGTTGTGCATCGGAATCTAAAACTGGTGACACAGGAAAGGCTCAAAACATAGGCACTGTGAAACGTCAGGCTTCTTATACTTATGTCGGCATTGTGCCTTTTGTATTTAATTCCAATGCAATTTTTGTGTTTCATCGCCAAAGTGAAGATCCAAGCGATACAGTAAACCTGAAGTGAAGCATCGGAAACTAAAACTGGTGACACAGAAAAGGCTCAAAACGTAGACAGTAAGAAGACTCTGTCTTCTTGTACTTAATTCGCATTGTGCCAGTTTGTATTTCATTCCGATGCTATTTCGGTGTTTCATCGTCAATGTGAAGGTCCATGTGTTACAGTAAATCTGAAGTGAAGCATTGGAATCCAAAACTGGTCTCACAGGAAAGGCTCAAAACATAGACTGTACGAAGACTCTGTTTTCTTGTACTAAAGTCGGCATTGTGGCTTTTGTATGTAATTCCGATGCAATTTTTGTGTTTCATCGTCAAAGTGAAGGTCTAAGGCATACAGTAAACCAGAAGTGAAGCATCGGAATCTAATACAGGTCTCACAGGAAAGGCTCAAAGCATAGACACTAAGAGAAGTCAGTCTTCTTGTACTTGAGTCGGCATTGTGCCTTTAGTATTTATTTCCGATGCAATGTTAGTGTTTCATCGTCAATGTGACGGTACAAGGGATACAGTGAACCTGCTCTTGTGCTTCGGAAACTAAAACTGTTGACACAGGAAAGAATCAAAACATAGACATTAAGAAAAGTCAGTCTGCTTGTACTTAAGTCTCTATTGTGCCTTTCGTACTTAATTCCGACGCAATTTCTGTTATTCATCGTTAAAGTGAAGGTCTAAGGGATACAGTAAACATGCAGTTGTGCATTGGAATCTAAATTTGGTCCCACAGGAAAGGCTCAAACCATAGACACTTAGAAACGTCTGCCTTCTTCTACTTAAGTCGGCTTTGTGTCTTTTGTATTTGATTCCGATGCAATTTCTGTGTTTCTTCGTGAAAGTGAGGGTCCAAGGGATACAATAATCTGAAGTGAAGCATTGGAAACTACAACTGCTGACACAGGAAAGGCTCATAACATAGACAGTAAGAAGTCTCAGTCTTCTTGTACTTAAGTCGGCATTGTGCCTATTATATTTAATTGATATGCAATTTCTGTGTTTCCTCATCAGTGTGAAGGTCCAAGGCATACAGTAAACCTGCAGTTGTGCATCGTAATCTAATACTGGCGTCACAGGTAAGGCTCAAAACATAGACACTATGAAAAATCAGTCTTCTTGTACTTAAATCGGCATTGTCCCTTTCGTATTTGTTTCCGATGCATTTTTGTGTTTCATCGTCAAAGTGCAGGTCCAAGGGATACAGAATTCCTGAAGTGAAGCATCGGAGTCTAAAACTGGTCTCACTGGGAAGTCTCAAAATATAGACAGTAAGCAGACTCAGTCTTGTTCTACTTATGTAGGCATTGTGCCTTTTGCATTTAATTCCGATGCGTTTTCCGTGTTTCATCGTCAATGGGAAGGTCCAAGAGATACAGTAAACCTGCAGTTGTGCTTAGAAATCTAAAACTGGTGACACAGGAAAGGCTCAAAACATAGACACTGAGAAGAGTCAGTCTTGTTGTACTTAAGGTGGCATTGCGCCTTTTGTACTTAATTCCGGTGCAATATCTGTGTTTCATCGACAGTATGTAGGTCCAAGAGATACTGTTAACCTAAGGTGAAGCATCGGAATCCAAAACTGGTCTCACAGGAAAAGCTCAAAACATAGACAGTAAGAAGAGTCAGACATCTTTTACTTAAGTCGGCATTGTGCCTTTTTTATTTAATTACGATGCAATTTCTTTGTTCCTTCGTCAATGTGATGGTCCAAGGATACACTAAACCTGAGGTGAAGCATCGGAATGCAAAACCCGGTCCCACAGGAAAAGCTCAAATCATTGACGGTAAGAAGACACAGTCTTCTTGTATTTATGTCGGCATTGTGCCCTTTTTTATTTAATTCCAATTGCAATTCTGTGTTTCATCGTCAATGTGACGGTACTAGGGATGCAGTAAACCTATAGTTGTGCTTCGGAATCTAACACCGGTGACACAGGAAAGGCGCAAACCATCGACACCAAGAAAAGTCAGTCTTTTTGTACTTAAGTCGGTAATGGGCCTTTTGTAGTTAATTCCGATGCAATTTTTGTGTTTCATCGTCAAAGTGAAGGTCTGAGGAATACAGTAAAACTGAAGTGAAACATCGGAATCTAAAACAGATCTGACACGAAAGGCTCAAACACAGACAGTTTGAAGACTCAGTTTTCTTGTACTTATGTCGGCGTTGTACCGTTTGTATTTAATTCCGATGCAATTTTTGTGTTTCATCGTCAAAGTGAAGGGCCAAGGGATACAGTAAACCTTAAGTGAAGGATCGGAATTTAAAACTGGTCTCACACGAAAAGCTCAAAACATAGACGGTATGAAGACTCAGTCTTCTTGTACTTAACTTGGCATTGTGCATTTTGTATTTAATTCCGATGCAAATTCTGTTTTTCGTCGTCAATGTGAATGTTCAAGGGAGAAAGTAAACCTATAGTTTCACATCGGAATCTAAAACTGGTGACACAGGAAAGGCTGAAATCATGGACATTAGGAAATGTCGGTCTTCTAGTACTAATGTCGGCATTGTGCCATTTCTATTAAATTCCGATGCAATTTCTGTGATTCATCGTCAAAGTGAAGGTCCAAGTAATTCAGTAAACATGATGAGAAGCAACGGAATCTAAATCTAGTCTCACTGGAAATGCTCAAAACATAGACGGTAAGATGACCCAGAGTTCTTGTACTTAAGTCAACATTGTGCCTTTTGTATTGAATTCCGATGCAATGTTTGTGTTTCATCTTCAAAGTGTAGGTCCAAGGGAATTAGTAAACCTGAAGTGAAGCATCGGCATCTAAAACTGGTCTCACAGGAAAGGTTCAAAGCATAGACACTAAGAAGAGTCAGTCTTCTTGTACTTAAGTCGGCATTGTGCCATTTGTATTTAATTCATATGCACTTTCTGTTTTTTATCGTCAATGTGATGGACCAAGAGATACAGTAAACCAGCAGTTCTGCATCATAATCTAAAACTGGGGACACAGGAAAGGCTGAAAACATAGACACTATGTAAAGGCAGTCTTCTTGTACTTAAGTTGGCATAGTGCCTTATGTATTTAATTCCGAAGCAATTTCTGCGTTTCATCGTCAAAGTGAAGGTCCAAGGGATACAGTAAACCTGAAGTGAAGCATCGGAATCTGAAACTGGTCTCACAGGAGAGGCTCAAAACATAGACACTAAGAAGAGTCAGTCTTCTTGTACTTAAGTAAGGATTGTGGCTTTTGTATTTAATTCCTATGCAAGTATTCTCTATCATCGTCAAAGTGAAGGTCCAAGGGATAAAGTAAACCTGAAGTGATGCATCGGAATCTAAAACCGGTCTCACTGGAAATGCCCTAAACATAGACGGTTAGAAGCCTCTGTCTTCCTGTACTTAAGTGGGCATTGTGCCTTTTGTATGGAATACCGATGCAATTTTTGTGATACATCGTCAAAGTGAAGGTCCAAGGGATACAGTAAACCCGAAGTGAAGAATCGGAATCTAAAACTGGACTCACAGGAAATGTTCACAACATAGATGGTAAGAAGTCTCAGGCTTCTTGTACTTAAGCTGGAATGTTGCATTTGTATTTAATTCCAATGCAATTTCTGTGTTTCATCGTCAATGTAAAGTTTCAAGGGATACAGTAAATCAGCAGTTGTGACACAGGAAAGGCTAAAAACATATATGGTAAAAAGACTCAGTCTCCTTCTACTTAAGAATGCATTGTGAAATTTGTATTTAATTCCGATGCAATTTCTGTGTTTGATCGTCAATGTGAAGGTCCAAGTGATGCAGTAAACCTGTAGTTGTGCATCGGAATCTAAAACTGTGTCTCACAGGAAAGGCTCAAAACATAGACACTAAGAAGACTCAGTCTTTTTCTACTTGAGTCGGCATTGTGCAATATGTATTTCATTCAGATGCAATTTCTGTGTTTCATCGTCAATGTGAAGGTCCAAGGGATACGGTAAACCTGCAGTTGTGCATCGGAATCAGAAACTGGTGACACAGGAAGGCCCAAAGCATGGACACTAAGAAAATCAGTCTTTTTGTAGTTAAGTCGGCAATGTGACATTTGGATTTAATTTCGACGCAGTTTCTGTGTTTCAACGTCAATGTGAAGATCCAAGGGATACAGTAAACCTGAAGAGAAGCATAGGAATCTAAAACAGGACTCACTGGAAAGGCTCAAAGCATAGAAAGTAGGAAGACTCAGACTAATTGTACTTAAGTCGACTGTGTGCCTTTTGTGTTTAATTCCAAAAAAATTCCTGTGTTTCATCGTCAACGTGAAGGTCCTGGGGTTACAGTAAACCTGAAGTGAAGCGTCGGAATCTAAATCTGGTCTCACAGGAAGCACAAAACAAAGATACCAAGAAGACTCAGTCCTCTTGTACTTAAGTCGGCATTGTGCCGTTTGTATTTAATTCCGAAGCAATTTCTGTGTTTCATGGTCAAAGTGAAAGGTCCAAAGTATACAGTAAACCTGAAGTGAAGCATCGGAATCTAAAACTGGTCTCACAGGAAAGGCTCAAAGCATAGATGGTAAGAAGACTCAATCTTCTTGTACTTAAGTCGGCATTGTGCCTTTTGAATTTAATTCATATGTCATTTCTGTGTTTCATCGTCAATGAGAAGGTCCAAGGGATACAGTAAACCTGCAGTTGCGCATCGTAATCCAAAACTGGTGACACATAAAGGCTCAAAATATAGACACTAAGAAAAATCAGTCATCTTGTACTTAAGTCGGCATTGTGCCTTTTATAATTAATTCCGTTGCAATTTTTGTGTTTCATCGTGAAAGTGAAAGTCCAAGGGATATAGTAACCCTTAAGTGAACCATCGGAATCTAAATCGGGGCTCACAGGAAAGGCTCAAAACATAGACACTAAGGAGACTCTGTCTTCTTGTACTTGAGGCGGCATTATGCGTTCTGTATTTAATTTCGATGCAATTTCTGTGTTCCATCGTCAATGGGAAGGTCCAAGGGATACATTAAACCTGAAGTGAAACATCGGAATCCAAAACTGGTCTCACAGACAAGGTTCAAAACATAGACACTACGAAATGTAAGTCTTCATGTAATTAAGCAGGCATTGTGCCATTTGTACTTAATTCCGATGCAGATTTTGTGTTTCATCGTCAAAGTGAAGGTCCAAGGGATACGGTAAACTTGCAGTTGTGCATCGGAATCAGAAACTGGTGACACAGGAAAGGCCCAAAACATGGACACTAAGAAAATCAGTCTTTTTGTAGTTAAGTCGGCAATGTGACTTTTGGATTTAATTTCGACGCAGTTTCTGTGTTTCAACGTCAATGTGAAGATAAAAGGGATACAGTAAACCTGAAGAGAAGCATAGGAATCTAAAACAGGACTCACTTGAAAGGCTCAAAGCATAGAAATTAGGAAGACTCAGACTAATTGTACTTAAGTCGACTGTGTGCCTTTTGTGTTTAATTCCGAAAAAATTTCTGTGTTTCATCGTCAACGTGAAGGTCCTGGGGTTACAGTAAACCTGAAGTGAAGCGTCGGAATCTAAATCTGGTCTCACAGGAAGCACAAAACATAGATACCAAGAAGACTGAGTCCTCTTGTACTTAAGTCGGCATTGTGACGTTTGTATTTAATTCCGAAGCAATTTCTGTGTTTCATGGTCAAAGTGAAAGGTCCAAAGGATACAGTAAACCTGAAGTGAAGCATCGGAATCTAAAACTGGTCTCACAGGAAAGGCTCAAAGCATAGATGGTAAGAAGACTCAATCTTCTTGTACTTAAGTCGGCATTGTGCCTTTTGAATTTAATTCATATGTCATTTCTCTGTTTCATCGTCAATGAGAAGATCCAAGGGATACAGTAAACCTGCAGTTGCGCATCGTAATCCAAAACTGGTGACACATAAAGGCTCAAAATATAGACACCAAGAAAAATCAGTCATCTTGTACTTAAGTCGGCATTGTGCCCTTTATAATTAATTCCGTTGCAATTTTTGTGTTTCATCGTCAAAGTGAAAGTCCAAGGGATACAGTAACCCTTAAGTGAACCATCGGAATCTAAATCGGGGCTCACAGGAAAGGCTCAAAACATAGACACTAAGGAGACTCAGTCTTCTTGTACTTGAGGCGGCATTATGCGTTCTGTATTTAATTCCGATGCAATTTCTGTGTTCCATCGTCAATGGGAAGGTCCAAGTGATACAGTCGACCTGCAGTTGTGTCGGAATCTAAAACTCGTGACACAGGAAAGGCTCAAAACGTAGACACTATGAAAAATCAGTCTTCTCGTAGTTGAGTCGTCATTGTCCCTTTTGTGTTTAATTCAGACGCAATTTCTGTGTTTCATCGACAAAGTAAAGGTCTAAGGGATACAGTGAATCTGCAGTTGTGCATTGGAATCTAAAAGTGGTGCTACAGGTAAGGTTCTAACCATAGACACAAAGGAAAGTCAGTCTTCTTGTACTTAAGTCGGCTTTGTGCCTTTTGCATTTAATTCCGATGCAATTTCTGTGTTTCATCGACAATGTATCGGCCCAAGGGATACAGTAAATCTGCAGTTGTGCATTGGAATCTGAAACTGGCGACACTGGGAAGGCTAAAAACAAAGTCACTTAGGAAAGTCAGTCTTCGTGTACTTCAGTCAGCATTGTGCGTTTTGTATTTAATTCCCGTGCAATCTTTGTGTTTTATCGTCAAAGTGAAGGTCCAAGGGATTAAGTATACCTGAAGTGAAGCATCGGACTCTAAATTTGGTCTCACTGGAAAGGCCCAAAATATTGACGGTAAGAAGACTCAGTCTCCTTGTACTTAAGTCCACATTGAGCTTTTTGTATTTAATTACGATTTAATTTCTGTATTTCATCGTCAAAGTGAAGGTCCATGTGATACAATAAAGCAGACGTGAGACATTGGAATCTAAAACTGGTTTCACAGAAAAGGTTCAAACATAGACACTACGAAAAGTCAGTCCTCTTGTACTTAAGTCGGCATTGCGCCTTTTGTATCTATTTCCGATCCAATTTCTGTGTTTCATCGTCAAAGAGAAAGCCTAAGGGATACAGTAAACCTGAATTGAAGCACCGGAATCTAAAACTGGACTCGCTGGAAAGGCTCAAAGCATAGACGGTAAGAAGACTCAGGCCTCTTGTACTTAAGTCGGCATTGTGCCTTTTTTATTTAATTCCGATGCAAATTCTGTGTTTCATCGTCAAAGTGAAGGTCCAAGGGATGCAGTAAATCTGAAGTGAATCATCGGAATCTAAAACTGGTCTCACTGGAAAGACTGAAATAACAGACGGTAAGAAGACTCAGTCTTCTTGTACTTAAGTCTGCATTATATCTTTTGTATTGAATTCCGATGCAATTTTTGTGATTCATCGTCAGTATGTAGGTAGGTCCAAGTGATACAGTAAACCTGAAGTGAAGCATCGGAATCTAAAACTGGTTTCACAGTAAAGGCTCAAAACATAGACGGTAAGAAGACTCAGTCCTCTTGTACTTAAGTCGGCATTGTGCTTTTGTATATAATTTCGATGCAATTTCTGTGTTTCATTGTCAATGTGGAGGTCCAAGTGATACAGTAAACCTGCGGTTGCGCATCGGAAACTAAACCTGGTAATACAGGAAAGGCTCAAAACATAGACGGTAAGATGACTCAGTCTTCTTGTACTTAAGTCGCCATTATGCCTTTTGTATTTAATTCATATGCAATTTAAGTGTTTCATCGTTAATGTGAAGGTCCAAGGGATACAGTAAACCTGCAGTTGTGCACCGTAATCTAAAGCTGGGGACACAGGAAAGGCTTTAAACATGGACACTAAGAAAAGTCAGTATTCTTGTACTTAAGTCGACATTGTGCCTTTTGTATTGAATTCCGATGCAAGTATTGTGTTTCATCGTCAAAGTGAAGGGCCAGGGATACAGTAAACCTGAAGTGAAGCATCGGAATCTATAACTGGACTTACAGGAACGGCTCAAAACACAGAGGGTAACAGAGTCAGACTTCTTGTACTTAAGTCGACATTGTGCCCTTTGTGTTTAATTCCGAAGCAATCTCTGTGTTTCCTCGTCAACGTGAAGGTCAAAGGGATACAGTAAACCTGAAGTGAAGCATCGGAATTTAAAAGTATTATCTCAGGACGGCTCTAAATATAGACACTAAGAGCACTCAGTCTTCTTGTAGTTATGTAGGCATTGTGCCGTTTGTATTTAATTCCGAAGCAATTTTTGTGATTCATCGGCAAAGTGAAGGTTCAAGGGGTACAGTAAACCTGAGGTGAAGCATCGGAATCTAAAACAGGACTCACAGGTAAGGCTCAAAACATGGACACTAAGAAGACTCAGTCTTCTTGTACTTAAGTCGGCATTGTTTCTTTTGTATTTAATTCCGATGCAATCTCTGTGTTTCTTCGCCAAAGTGAAGGTCCAAGGGATACATTAAACCTGAAGTGAAACATCGGAATCCAAAACTGGTCTCACAGACAAGGTTCAAAACATAGACACTACGAAATGTCAGTCTTCTTGTAATTAAGCAGGCATTGTGCCATTTGTACTTAATTCCGATGCAGATTTTGTGTTTCATCGTCAAAGTGAAGGCCCAAGGGATTAAGTAAACCTGAAGTGAAGCATCGGAATCTAAAACTGGTCTCACAGGAAAGGCGCAAAGCATAGACGGTAAGAAGACTCTGTCTTCTTGTACTTAAGTCGGAATTGTGCCTTTTGTATTTAATTCATATGCAATTTTTGTGTTTCATCGTCAATGTGAGGGTCCAAGGGATACAATAAACCTGCAGTTGTGTTGCATAATCTAAAACTGAGTACACAGAAAAGGTTCAAAACATAGACACTAGGCGCGCAGTCCGGAACCGCGCAACTGCTACGGTCGCAGGTTCGAATCCTGCCTCGGGCATGGATGTGTGTGATGTCCTTAGGTTAGTTAGGTTTAAGTAGTTCTAAGTTCTAGGGGACTGATGACCACAGCTGTTAAGTCCCATAGTGCTCAGAGCCATTTGAACCATAGACACTAGGAAAAGTCGGTCTTCTTGTACTTAAGTTGGCATTGTGCCTTATGGATTTAATTCCGACGCTATTTTTGTGTTCCATCGTCAATGTGAAGGTCCAAGGGATACAGTAAACCTGAAGTGAAGCATCGGAATCTAAAACTGGTCTCACAGGAAAGGCACAAAACATAGACAGTAAGAATACTCAGTATTACTGAACTTGAGTCGTTATTGTGCCTTTTGTATTTAATTCCGAAGCAATTTCTGTGTTTCATCGTCAATGTAGAGCTCCAAGGGATACAGTAAACCTGCAGTTGTGCGTCGGAATCTAAAATTGGTGACACAGTTAACTCTCAAAACATAGACACTAAGAAAAGGCAGTGTTCTTGTACTTAAGTCCGCATTGTGTCTTTAGTATGGAGTCCGATGCAATTTTTGTGATTCATCGTCAGTAAGTAGGTCCAAGTGATACAGTAAACCTGAAGTGAAGCTTCAGAATCTAAAACTGGTCTCACTGGAAGGGCTCAAATCATAGACGGTAAGAAGACTCAGTCTTTTTGTACTTAAGTCGTCATAGTGCCTTTTGTATTTAATTCCAATGCAATTTCTGTTTTTCATCGTGAATGTGAAGGTCCAAGTGATACAGTAAACCTGCAGTTGTGTATCGGAATCTAAAACCTCGTGACACAGCAAAGGCTTAAAACATAGGCGGTATGAAGACTGAGTCTTCTTGTACCTAAGACGACATTGTGCCTTTTGTATTTAATTCCGAATCATTTTCTGTGTTTTATCGTCAACGTAAAGGTCCAAGGGATACAGTAAATCTGAAGTGAGGCATCGGAAACTAAAACTGGACTCACAGGAAAGTTTCACAACATAGCCGGTAAGAAGTCTCAGGCCTCTTGTACTTAAGTCGGCATTGTGCCTTTTATATTTGATTCCGATGCAATTTCTGCGTTTTATCGTCAAAGTGAAGGTCCAAGGGATACAGTAAACCTGAAGTGAAGCTTCGGAATCTAAAAATGGTCTCATATTAAAGGCTCAAATCATAGATGGTAAGGAGATTCAGTCTTCTTCTGCTTAGGACGGCAATGTGCTTTTTGTAATTAATTCCGAAGCAATTTCTGTGTTTCTTCGTCAATGTGGAGGTCCAAGTGATACAGTACCCCTGCAGATGTGCATCGGAAACTAAACCTGGTGACACAGGAAAGACTTAAACATAGACAGTAAGAAGACTCAGTCTTCTTGCACTGAAGTCGGAATTATGACTTTTGTATTTAATTCATATGCAATTTCCGTGTTTCATCGACAATGTGGAGGTCCAAAAGATACAGCAAACTTGCAGGTGCGCTTCGTAGTCTAAAACTGGGGACACAGGATAGGCTCAAAACATAGACACTAAGGAAAGTCAGTCTTCTTGTACTTAAGTCGGCATTGTGCCTTTTGTATTTAATTCCGATGCAATTTATGTGTTTCGTCGTCAAAGTGAAAGTCCAAGGGATACAGTAAACGTGAAGTGAAGCATCGGAATCTGAAACTGGACTCACAAGTAAGGCTCAAAACATGGACACTAAGTAGACTCAGTCTTCTTGTACTTGAGTCGGCTTTGTGCCTTTTGTATTTAATTCCGTTGCAATTTCTGTGTTTCTTCGTCAATGTGAAGGTCCAAGGGATACAGTAAACCTGCAGATGTGCATCGGAATCTAAAACTGGTGAGACACGAAACGCTCAAAACATAGACACTAAGAAAAGTCAGTCTTCTTGTACTTAAGTCGACATTTTGCCTTTTGTATTTAACTCCGAAACAATATCTGTCTTTCATCGTCAACGTGAAGGTCCAAGGGTTACAGTAAACCCCAAGTGAAGCGTCGGAATCTAAAACTGACCTCACAGGAAAGGCTTAAAACATAGACCCTAAGAAGACTCAGTCTTCTTGTACTTAAGTCGCATTGCGACGTTTGTACTGGATTCCGATGCAATTTTTGTTTTTCATCATCAATGTGAAGGTCCAAGGAATACAGTAAACCTGCAGTTTTACTGCATAATCTAAAACTGGGGACAAAGAAAACGTTCAAAACATAGACACTAAGAAACGTCAGTCTTCTTGTACTTAAGTCGGCATTGTGCCTTTTGGAATTAATTCCAACGCAATTCTTGTGTTCCATCGTCAATTTGAAAGACCAAGGGATACAGTAAACCTGAAGTGAAGCATCGGAATCTAAAACTGGCCTCACAGGATCTGCTCCAAACATAGACACTAAGAAGACTCAGTCACCTTGTTCTTAAGTCGGCATTGTGACTTTTGTATTTAATTCCGAAGCAATTTTTTTGTTTCATCGTCAAAGTGAAGTATCAAGGGATACAGTAAACCTGAAATGAAGCAACGGAATCTAACACTGGTCTCACAGGAGGGGCTCAAAGCATAGACGTAATTAGTCTCAGCCTTCTTGTGCCTAAGTCGGCATGGTGGATTTGTATTATTATCCGTTGCAGCTTCAGCGTTTTATCGTCAATGGGATACAGAAAACCTGCAGTTTTGCATCGGAATCTGAAACTGGTGACACAGGAAAAGCTCAAAACATAGACACTAAGGAAAGTCAGTCCTCTTGTACTTAAGTCGGAATTGTGGATTTTGTATTTAATTCCGATGCAATTTCTGTGTTTCTTCGTCAAAGTGAAGGCCCAAGGAATACAGTAAACCTGAAGTGAATCAACGGAATCTAAATCAGGTCTCACTGGAAAGGCTCAAATCATAGACAATAGGAGGACTCAGTCTTCTTGTACCGAAGTCGACATTGTGCCTTTTGTATTGAATTCCGATGCAAGTTTTGTGTTTCATCGTCAAAGTGAAGGTCCAAGGGATACAGTAAACCTAAAATGATGCATCATAATCTAAAACTGGTCTCACAGGAAGGACTCAAACATAGACGGTAAGGAGACTCAGTCTTCATGTGCTTCAGTTGGCATGGCGCATTTGTATTTAACTCTGATGGAACTTCTGTGTTTCATCGTCAATGGGATACAGTAAACCTGCAGTTTTGCATCGGAATCTAAAACTTGTGTCACAGGAAAGGCTAAAGACCGAGACACTAAGAAAAGTCAGTCTTCTCGTACTTAAGTCGGCATTGTGCCTTTTGTTATTAATTCCGATGCAATATCTGTGTTTCATCGTCAAAGTGAAGGTCAAAAAAATAGTAAACCTGAAGTGAAGCATCGGAATTTAAAAGTGGTCTCACAGGACGGCTCTAAACATAGACACTTAGAGCACTCAGTCTTTTTGCAGTTATGTTGGCATTGTGCCTTTTCAATTTAATTACGATGCAATTTTTGTGATTCATCATCAAAGTGAAAGTCCAAGGGATACAGTAAACCTGAAGTGAAGCATCGGAATCTAAAACTGGACTCACAGGTAAGGCACAAAACATGGACACTAAGAAGACTCAGTCTTCTTGTACTTGGGTCGGCTTTGTACCTTTTGTATTTAATTCCGTTGCAATTTCTGTGTTTCATCGACAATGTGAAGGTGCAAGGGATACGGTAACCCAGAAGTGAAGCATCGGAATCTAAAACTGGTCTCACAGGAAAGGCTCAAATCATAGACGGTAAGAAGACTCAGTCTTCTTGTACTTAAGTCGGCATTGTTTCTTTTGTATTTAATTCCGATGCAATCTCCGTGTTTCATCGTCAAAGTGAAGGTCCAAGGGATACATTAAACCAGAAGTGAAGCATCGGAATCCAAAACTGGTCTCACAGAAAAGGTTCAAAACACAAACACTACGAAATGTCAGTCTTCTTGTAATTAAGCAGGCATTGTGCCATTTGTACTAAATTCCGATGCATTTTTTCTGTTTCATCGTCAATGTGAAGCTCCAAGGGATACAGTAAACCTGCAGTTGTGCATCGGAATCTAAAACCTCGTGACACAGGAAAGGCTCAGAATATAGACGGTAGGAAGTCTCCGACTTCTTGTACTTATGTCGGCATTGTGGCTTTTGTATTTAATTGATGTGCAATTTCTGTGCTTCATCGTCAATGTGGGGGACCAAGTGATACAGTAAATCTGATGTGAAGTATCGGAATCTAAAACACGACTCACAGCAAAGGCTCAAAACATAGGCGGTATGAAGACTGAGTCTTCTTGTACCTAAGTCGACATTGTGCCTTTTGTATTTAATTCCGAAGCATTTTCTGTGTTTTATCGTCAACGTGAAGTTCCAAAGAATACAATAAACCTGAAGTGTGGCATCGGAATCTAAAACTGGACTCACAGGAAAGTTTCACAACATAGCCGGTAAGAAGCCTCAGGTTTCTTGTACTTAAGTCGCCATTGTGCCTTTTATATTTGATTCCGATACGATTTCTGTGTTTTGTCGTCAAAGTGAAGGTCCAAGGCATACAGTAAACCTGAAGTGAAGCATCGGAATCTAAAAATGGTCTCATATTAAAGGCTCAAAGCATTGATGGTAGGGAGACTCAGTCATCTTCTGCTTAGGACGGAAATGTGCTTTTTGTAATTAATTCCGAAGCAATTTCTGTGTTTCTTCGGCAAAGTGAAGGTCCAAGTGATACGGTAAACCTGCAGATGTGCATCGGAAACTAAACCTGGTGACACAGGAAAGACTTAAAACATAGACAGTAAGAAGACTCAGTCTTCTTGCACTGAAGTCGGAATTATGCCTTTTGTATTTAATTCATATGCAATTTCCGTGTTTCATCGTCAATGTGAAGGTCCAAAAAATACAGTAAACCTGCAGGTGCGCATCGTAATCTAAAACTGGGGACACAGGATAGGCTCAAAACATAAACACTAAGGAAAGTCAGTCTTCTTGTACTTAAGTCGGCATTGTGCCTTTTGTAATTAATTCCGTTGCAATTTCTGTGTTTCATCGACAATGTGAAGTTCCAAGGGATACAGTAAACCTGCAGATGTGCATCGGAATCTAAAACTGGTGACTCAAGAAACGCTCAAAACATAGGCACTAAGAAAAGTCAGTCTTCTTGTACATAAGTCAACATTATGCCATTTCTATTGAATTCCGATGCAACTTTTGTGTTTCATCGTCAAAGTGAAAGTCCAAATGATACAGTAGACCTGATGTGAAGCATCGTAATCTAAAACTGGACTCACAGGAAAGGCTCAAATCATAGGCGGTAAGACGACTGGGTCTTCTTGTACTTAAGTCAACATTTTGCCTTTTGAATTATTTTCCGAACCAATATCTGTGTTTCATCGTCAACGTGAAGGTCCAAGGGTAACAGTACACCCGAAGAGAAGCGTCGGAATCTAAAACTGGCCTCACAGGAAAGGCTTAAAACATAGACCCTAAGAAGACTCAGTCTTCTTGTACTTAAGTCGGCATTGTGCCTTTTGTATTTGAGTCCAATGCAATTTCTGTGTTTCTTCGTCAAAGTGAAGGTCCAAGGAATACAGTAAACCAGAAGTGAAGCAACGAATTCTAAATCTGGTCTCACTTGACAGGCTCAAAGCATCTTCGGTAAGAAGGCTCTGTTTTCATGTACTTATGTCGACATTGTGCCTTTTGTATTGAATTCCGATGAAATTTATGTGTTTCATCGTCAACGTGAAGGTCCAAGGGATACAGTAAACCTGAAGTGAAGCATCTGAATCTAAAATAGGACTCACAGGAAAGGCTCAATACACAGGCGGTAAGATGACTGGGTGTTCTTCTACTTAAGTGGACATTGTACCTTTTGTATTTAACTCCGAAGCAATACCAGTGTTTCATCGTCAACGTGAAGGTCCAAGGGAAACAGTAAACCCGAAGTGAAACGTCGGAAACTAAAACTGGTCTCACAGGAAAGGCTCAAAACATAGACACTATAAAGAGTGAGTCTTCTTATACTTACGTCGGCATTGTGGCCTGTGTATTTAATTCCGATGCAATTTTTGTGTTTCATCGTCAAAGTGAAAGTCCAAGGGATACGGTAAACCTGAAGTGAAGCATCGGATTCTAAAACTGGCCTCACAGGAAAGGCTGAAATCATAGACACTATGAAAAGTCAGTAATCTTGTAATTAAGTCAGCATTGCGCCTTTTGTATTTAATTCCGATGCAATTTTTGTGTTTCTACGTCAAAGTGACGGTCCAAGGGATTAAGTAAACCTGAAGTGAAGCATCGAAATCTAAAACTGGTCGCACAGGAAAGGCTCAATGCATAGAAGGTAAGAAGACTCAGTCTCCTTCTACTTAAGACGGCTTTGTGCATTTTGTATTTAATTCCGATGCAATTTCTGTGTTTCATCGTCAATGTGAAGGTCCTAGTGTTTCAGTAAACCTTCAATTGTGCATCGGAAACCAAACCTGGTGACACAGGAAAGGCTCAAATCATAGACGGTGAGAAGACTCTCTCTTCATGTACTTAAGTCGGCGTTGTGCCGTTTGTATTTAATTAATATGCAATTTCTGTGTTTCATCGTCAATGTGAAGGGCCAAGGGATACAGTAAACCTGCAGTTGTGCACAGGAAAGGCTCATAACATTGACAATAAGAATTGTCAGTGTTCTTGTACTTAAGTCGGCATTGTGTCTTTTGGATTTAATTCCGATGCAAATTTTGTGATTCATCGTCAGTATGTGTGTCCAAGTGATACAGTAAACCTGAAGTAATGATTCGTAATCAAAAACTGGTCTCACTGGAAAGGCTCAAACATAGACGGTAAGAAGTCACAGTCTTCTTGTACGTAAGTCTGCATTGTGCATTTATATTTAATTCCGAAGCAATTACTGTGTTTCATAGTCAAAGTGAAGGTCCAAGGGATACAGTAAACCTGAAGTGAAGCATCGGAATGTAAAAGGGGTCTCACAGGAAAGGTTCAAATCATAGACACCAAGAAAAGTCAGACTTCTTGCATTTAAGTCGGCATTGTGCCGTTTGTATTTAATTCCGTTGCTATTTTTGTGTTTCATCGTCAAAGTGAAGATCCATGAGATACAGTAAAACTGACGTGAAACATCGGAATCTAATACTGGTCTCACAGGAAAGGCTCAAAACATAGACGGTAGGAAGACTCAAGCTTCTTGTACTTATGTCGGCATTGTGTCATTTGTATTGAATTCCGATGCAATTTTTGAGATTCATCGTCACTATGTAGGTCCAAATGATACAGATTACCTGAAGTGAAGCATCGGAATCTAAAAATGGTCTCACAGGAATTGCCCAAAACTTAGACGGTAAGAAGTCTCACTCTTCTTGTTCTAGAGTCGGCATTGTTCATTTTGTATTTAATGCTGATACAATTTTTGTGTTTCATCGTCAAAGTGAAGGTCCAAGGGATACAGTAAACCTGAAATGAAGCATCGTAATCTAAAACTGGTCTCACAGGAGAGGCTCAAAACATAGATTTTAAGAAGACTCAGTTTTCTTGTACTTAAGTCGGGATTGTGCCCTTAGTATTTCATTCCGAAACAATTTCTGTGTCTCATCGTCAACGTTAAGGTCCAAGGGATACAGTAAACCTGAAAAGAGGTACCGGAATCTGAAACTGGTCTCACAGGAGGGGCTCAGAACATAGACAGTAAGAAGAGTCAGTCTTCTTGTACTTGAGACGGCACTGTGAATTTTGTATTTACTTTCCAAGCAATTTTGGTGTTTCATCGTCAAAGTGAAGGTCCAAGGGACACAGAAATATTGCAGAAGAGCATCGGAATCTAAACCTGGTGACACAGGAACGGCTCAAAACATAGACAGTAAAAATACTCAGTCTTCTTGTACTTGAGTCGGCATTGTGCCTTTTGAAATTAATTCCGAAGCAATTTCTGTGTTTCAACGTCAACGTGAAGGTCCAAGGGATGCACTAAATCTGAAGTGAGGCGTCGGAATCAATTACTGGTCTCATAGGAAAGGCTCAAAACATAGACACTAAGAAGACTCAGTCTGTATTTAATTCCGATGAAAATTTTGTGTTTCATCGTCAAAGTGAAGGTCCAAGGAATGCAGTAAACCTGAAGTGAAGCATCGTAATCTGAAACTGGTCTCACAGGAGAGGCTAAAACATAGACACTAAGAGGAGTCAGTCTTCTTGTACTTAAGTCGGGATAGTGGCTTCTATATATAATTCCGATGCAATTTTTGTGTTTCATCGTCAAAGTGGAGATCCATGGGATACAGTAAAACTGAAGTGAAACATCGGAATCTAAAACTGGTCTAACTGGAAAGGCTCAAATCATAGACGGTAGGATGACTCAAGCTTCTTGTACTTAAGATGGCATTGTGTCATCTGTATTGCATTCCGATGCAGTTTTTGAGATTCATCGTCACTAAGTAGGTCCAAGTGATACAGAGTACCTGAAGTGAAGCATCGGAATCTAAAACAGGTCTCACAGGAAAGGCCCAAATCATAGACGGTAAGAAGTCTCAGTCTTCTTGTACTTGAGTCGGCATTGTTCATTTTTATTTAATGCCGATACAATTTTTGTCTCTCATCGTCAAAGTGAAGGTACAAAGGATACAGTAATCCTGAAACGAAGCATCGGAATCAAAAACTGGTCTCACAGGAAAGGCTCAAAACACAGACGGTGAGAAGACTCAGTCTTCTTGTACTTAAGTCGGCATGGTGCATTAGTATTTAATTCCGATGCAACTTCAGTGTTTCATCGTCAATGGGATACAGTAAACCTGCAGTTTTCCATCGGAATCTAAATCTGGGGACACAGGAAAGGCTCAAAACATAGACACTAAGAAAAGTCAGTCTTCTTGTACTTAAGTCTGCATGGTGCTATTTGCATTTAATTCCGATGCAATTTTTGTGTTTCATCGTCAAAGTGAAGGGCCAAGGGATACAGTAAATCTGAATTGAAGCATTGGAATCTAAAACCGGTCTCACTGGAAAGGCTAATAAGATACACGGAAAGAAGACTCAGTCTTCTTGTACTTAGCGGCATTGTGTCTTTTGTATTGAATTCCGATGCAATATTTGTGATTCATCATCAGTATGTAGGTCCAAGTGATACAGAGTACCTGAAGTGAAGCATCGGAATCTAAAACTGGTCTCACAGGAAAGGCTCAAAGCATAGACGGTTAGAAGACTCAGTCTTCTTGTACTTGAGTCGGCATAGTGCCTTTTGTATGTAATTCCGATGCAATTTTTGTGTTTCATCGTCAAAGTGAAGGGCCAAGGGATACAGTAAATCTGCAGTTGTGCATCGGAATCTAAAACTGGAGACACAGGAAAGGCTCAAACGTAGACGGTAAGAAGAGTCAGTCTACTTTTACTTAAGTCGGCATTGTTACTTATGTATTTTGTTCCGAAGGAGTTTCTGTGTTTCATCGTCAAAGTGAAGGTCAAGGGATACAGTAAACCTGCAGTTTTGCAGCATAATCTAAAACTGGGGACACAGAAAACGTTCAAAACATAGACACTAAGAAAAGTCAGCCTTCTTGTATTTAAGTCGGCACTGTGCCTTTTGGAATTAATTCCGACGCAATTCTTGTGTTCCATCGTCAATGTGAAGGTCCAAGGGATACAGTAAACCTGAAGTGAAGCATCGGAATCTAAAAGTGGTCTCACTGGAAAGGCTCAAAGCATAGACGGTGGGAAGACTCAGTCTTCCTGTACTTAAGTGGGTATTGTGCATTTTTATTGAATTCCGATGCAATTTTTGTGATTCATCGTTAAAGTGAAGGTCCAAGGGATACAGTAAACCTGAAGTGAAGCATCGGAATCTAAAACTGGTCTCACAGGAAAGGTTCAAGGTATAGACACTAAGAAAAGTTAGTCTTCCTATACTTATGTCGGCATTGTGCCTTTTGTATTTAATTCCGATGCAATTTCTGTGTTTCATCGTCAATGTGAAGTCCAAGCGATACAGTAAATCCTCAGTTGTGCATCGAAATCTAAAACTGGTGACACAGGAGAGGCACAAATCATACTCACTTAGAGAAGTCAGTCTTTTTGTACTTAATTCCGCTTTGTGAATTTTGTATTTAATTCCGATGCAATTTTTGTGTTTCATCGTCAAAGTGAAGGTCCAAGGGACACAGTAAACCTTAAATGATGCATCGGAATCTAAAACTGGGATCACAGGAAGGGCTCAAAACATAGATGGTAAGGAGACTCAGTCTTCTTGTGCTTCAGTTGGCATGGTGCATTTGTATCTATCTCCGATGCAACTTCTGTGTTTCATCGTGAATGGGATACAGTAAAATTGCAGATTTGCATCGGAATCTAAAACTGGTGACACAGGAAAGGCTAAAAACAGAGACACTAAGAAAAGTCAGTCTTCTCGTACTTAAGTCGGCATTGTGCCTTTTGTAATTAATTCCAATGCACTATCTGTGTTTCATCGTCAAAGTGAAGGTCAAAGGAAAACAGTAAACCTGTAGTGAAGCAACGGCATCTAAATCTGGTCTCACTGGAAAGGCTCAAATCATAGACAGTAAGGAGACTCAGTCTTCTTGTACTTAAGTCGACATTGTGCCTATTGTATTGAATTCCGAAGCAAGTATTGTGTTTCATCGTCAAAGTGAAGGGCCTTGGGACACAGTAAACCTGAAGTGAAGCATCGGAATTTAAAAGTGGTCTCACAGGACGGCTCTAAACATAGACACTAAGAGCACTCAGTCATCTTGTAGTTATGTTGGCACTGTGCCGTTTGTATTTAATTCCGATGCAATGTTTGTGATTCATCGTCAAAGTGAAGGTTCAAGGGGAACAGTAAACCTGAAGTGAGGCGTCGGAATCTAAAACCGGTCTCACAGGAAGGGCTCAAAACATAGACGGTAAGAAACTCAGTCCTCCTGTACTTAAGTCGGCATTGTTACTTTTGTATTTAATTCCGATGCAATAACTGTGTTTCATCGTCAAAGTGAAGGACCAAGTGATACAGTAAGCCTGAAGTGAAGCATCGGAATCTAAAACTGGTCTCACAGAAAAGGTTCTAAACATAGACACTAACAAATGTCAGTCTTCTTGTAATAAAGCCGGCATTGTGCCATTTGTACCTAATTCCTTTTGTGGCGGTGTTCGTAGTGACAAACACTTGGCTGTGGAAATGGCTGACGAAGTCAACGCCACACTTTTAATAGCGGGCCGACCGGTCCGCTGGAACAGTAAACAGAAAGATGAAACCCCAAACACTCTGATTAAATAAGCCGGTACTTATCTTTATTCATGAAGATACAGATACACAGTAGTGAACTCGGTGTCTACAGAAATCTGTCTAGTTCGAGTCGGAGCGGCTAGGTCAGCGTCGGCTGACGACAAACAACAACTCTGCTGCGATGAACACACAACTGACTAGCAAGTACACAATTCGGTGGCGAGTATACAACTGAGCGGCGAATACAGAACTGTCCTAGCGCTCGCGACTCCAGCGCTTAAGAAGCCAGAAGCCAGCGGTGGCGCGCGCAGACTTGCGGCGATTTCCTGTATCGCTGGCGCTGATTATACAGACGGCGTCCGGACTTTGATGCTGCCAACCTTTTGGCAGCGGGCTCGGTTGGCATTACTGGCTAGGACATAACACTCCACCCCCCCAAATCGCCGCACCGTCGTTGAGTAATGACGTGGCGAGCGTCGACGGCGGGGGAGGGGTCTGGCCGCAGGCGTAGCAGAAGAGACCGGGGCGGAGACTGTTGTCGGTGGCAGTCCCCGGTCCGCACCCCAGCATTGGCTGCGTGGGGCCTCGGGAAACACCGACTGAAAACCGAGGTCAGGGTGCACGCCTGTGACCACGGGCGCAGCTTCTGGTACTGGACGCGATGGGGCGTCGGGACCCACGAAGAGAGGCAGCGTCTCCTGACGCTGCGTCGACGGCTGCTGAGTGGGCGCCGGACAAGGCGCTGCGGTGTCAGACTCCTTGGGGGTGCCCAAGGAAAGCGGCTGCAGGACAGGCTGCACAGCCACCGCTTGGGAAGGCGGCCCGGCTGAGGGGTCGACGTCCATCAGCTCCGAAGGCGGTGCCGACTGAAGAGGGACCGCAGGCGCCGGAGCGACCACCTGGGGCGCTCCCAAATGAAGCTGCGCGGGAGGCATCAATGGGACGGGCTGTCGGCGTGGTAACGGCGACGGCTGCTGCTGCTGCTGCTGCTGCTGCCCTGGGGGCGGCAGCGAAGTCGGAAGGCGCGGCTGGAACCCAGGGCGGACCAAATCTGTGGACAAAGAACGAGCGGCAGAATCCGGGCGGCCAGCGCGGCGCAACTGGTTCTGATGCCTCCTGTGCACCCCAGTAGGACCTTGAACAGTATAAAAACCTCGACCCTGGACACTTATCACGGTACCATGTTCCCAACGACGGCGACCGTGATAAACTCTGAAGAAAACGGCGTCGTTGCGCTGAAAACGCGTGCGATGCTCAGAAGCGGCGGGTCGATCCGGGGGGTGCAACAACTGTAGTAGGGTGCGATGACGTCGGCCGTGGAGAAGCTCCGCAGGCGAAGGGCCGTCGCGTGGCGTGGTCCGGTACGACGACAGGAACGTCATGAGGGCCTGCTGACGAGAGTGCGTAGCACGAAGGCGGTCCATATGATCCTTGAATGTGCGTACAAAACGTTCCGCTGCACCATTCGATTGAGGGTGGAACGGCGGAGTAAGAACATGGCGAATGCCATTGGCAGAACGAAAACTTTCATATTCAGTAGAGGTAAATTGTGCACCATTGTCAGACACTAAAACTTCTGGAAGACCCTCAATACAAAAAATTGAAGTCAACGCCTGTATAGTTTGTGCAGACGTTGTAGACTGCATGGGCACAACAAACGGAAAATTACTAAATGCATCTATCACGATGAGCCAACGAGAATTCCAATATGGACCAGCGAAATCAATATGTACTCGCTGCCAGGGACCGGCAGGGCGTGCCCACTCAAAATAGCGTTGAGGCGGAGCAGCTTGGTGTTCGGCACACGTCGAACTATCTGTAGACATCTGCGTAATCGGCTTATCAATGCCGATCCATGTACAATGACGGCGGGCAAGCTGCTTGGTGCAGACCCCTCCCCCGCCGTCGCCGCTCGCCACGTCATTATTCAACGACGGTGCGGCGATTTGGGGGGGAGGAGTGTTATATCCCATCCTCGTCGCCAGTTTTGTGGCGGTGTTCGTAGCGACAAACACTTGGCTGTGGAAACGGCTGACGAAGTCACCGCCACACTTTTAATAGCGGGCCGACCGGTCCGCTGGAACAGTAAACAGAAAGATGAAAACCCAAACACTCTGATTAAATAAGTCGGTACCTATCTTTATTCATGAAGATACAGAAACACAGTAGTGAACTCGGTGTCTACAGAAATCTGTCTAGTTCGAGTCGGAGCGGCTAGGTCAGCGTCGGCTGACGACAAACAACAACTCTGCTGCGATGAACACACAACTGACTAGCAAGTACACAATTCGGTGGCGAGTATACAACTGAGCGGCGAATACAGAACTGTCCTAGCGCTCGCGACTCCAGCGCTTAAGAAGCCAGAAGCCAGCGGTGGCGCGCGCAGACTTGCGGCGATTTCCTGTATCGCTGGCGCTGATTATACGGACGGCGTCCGGACTTTGATGCTGCCAACCTTTTGGCAGGGGGATCGGTTGGCATTACTGTCTAGGACATAACAATTCCGATGCAATTTTTGTGCTTCATCGTCAAAGTGAACGACCAAGGGATTAAGTAAACCTGAAATGAAGCATCGGAATCTAAAACTGGTCTCACAGGAAAGGCTCAAAACATAGACGGTAAGAAGACTCTGTCTTCTTGTACTTAAGTCGGCATTGTGCCTTTTGTATTTAATTCATATGCAATTTTTGTGTTTCATCGTCAATGTGAAGGTCCATGGAATACAGTAAACCTGCAGTTGTGAATGGGAATCTACAACTGGTGACACAGGAAACTCTCAAACATAGACACTAAGAAATGTCAGTGTTCTTGTACTTAAGTCGGCATTGTGTCTCTTGGATTTAATTCCGATGCAATTTTTGTGTTTCATCGTCAAAGTGAAAGTCCAAGGGATACAGTAATCCTGAAGTGAAGCATCGGAATCTGAAACTGGTCTCACAGGTAAGGCTCAAAACATAGACACTAAGAAGACTCTGGCTTCTTGTACTTGAGTCGGCTTTGTGCCTTTTGTATTTTATTTCGTTGCAATTTCTGTGTATCATCGACAATGTGAAGGTCCAAGGGATACAGTAAACCTGCAGATGTGCATCGGAATCTAAAAGTGGTGACACACGAAACGCTCAAAACATAGACACTAAGAAAAGTCAGTCTCTTTCTACTTAAGTCAGCATTGGACTTTTGTATTTAATTCCGATGAAAATTTCTGTTTCATCATCAAAGTGAAGGTCCAAGGGATACAGTAAACCTGAAGTGAAGCATCGGAATCTAAAACTGGTCTCACACGAAAGGCTCAAAACATAGACACTAAGAAGACCCAGCCTTCTTGAACTTGCGTCGGCATTGTGCATTTTCAATTTAATTCCAATGCAAGTTCTGTGTTTCAACGTCAATGTGAAGCTCCATGGGATACAGTAAACCTGCAGTTGTGCATCGGAATCTAAAACTGGTGACACAGGCAAGGCTCAAAACAAGGACACTAAGAAAAGTCAGTCTTTTTGTACTTAAGTCGGCATTGTGACTTTTGCATTTAATTCCGATGCAATTTTTGTGTTTCATCGTCAGCGTGAAGGTCTAAGGGATACAGTTAACCTGTAATGTAGCATCGGAATCCAAATCTGGGCCCACAGGAAGGGCTCAAAACATAGTTGCTAAGAAGACTCAGTCTTCTTGTACTTGAGTCGGCATTGTGCATTTTGTATTTCATTCCGATGCAATTTCTCTGTTTCATCGTCAAAGTGAAGGTCCAAGGGAAGCAGTAAACCTAAAGTGAAACATTGGAGTCTAAAAGTGGTCTCACAGGAAAGGCACAAATCATAGACAGTCCAAGGGATACAGTAAACCTGCAGTTGTGCATCGGAATCTATAACTGGTGACACAGGAAAGACTCAAAACATAGACACAAAGTGACTCAGTCCACTTGTACTTGAGTCGGCATTGTGCATTTTGTATTTCATTCCGTTGCTATTACTGTGTTTTTTCGTCAATGTGAAGGTCCAAGTGATACGGTAAACCTGCAGTTGTGCATCGGAATCTAAAACTGGTGACCCAGGAAACACTCAAAGTACAGAACCTAAGAAAAGTTAGTCTTTTTGTACCCAAGTCGGCATTGTGCCTTTTGTATTTAATTCCGATGCAATTGTTGTGTTCCATCGTCAAAGTGAAGATCCATGGGATACAGTAAAACTGAAGTGAAACATCGGAATCTAAAACTGGTCTCACAGGAAAGGCTCAAAACATAGACGGTAGGAAGACTCAAGCTTCTTGTACTTAAGTCAGCATTGTGTCACTTGTATTGAATTCCGATGCAATTTTTGAGATTCATCGTCACTATGTAGGTCCAAGTGATGCAGAGTACCTGAAGTGAAGCATCGAAATCTGAAACAGGTCTCACAGGAAAGGCCCAAAACTTAGACGGTAAGAAGTCTCAGTCTTCTTGTACTTGAGTCGGCATTGTTCATTTTGTATTTAATGCCGATACAATTTTTGTGTTTCATCGTCAAAGTGAAGGTCCAAGGGATACAGTAAACCTGAAATGAAGCATCGGAATCTAAATCTGGTCTCGCAGGAAAGGCGTGGTGCATTAGTATTTAATTCCGATGCAACATCAGTGTTTCATCGTCAATGGGATACGGTAAACCTGCAGTTTTGCATCGGAAATTGAAACTGGTGACACAGGAAAGGCTCAAATCATAGACACTAAGAATAGTCAGTCCTCTCCAACTTAAGTCGGCATTCTGCCATTTCTATTTAATTCCGATGCAATATCTGTGTTTCAGCGTCAATGTAAAGGTCCAAGGGATACAGAAAATCTGCAGTTGTGCATCGGAATCTAAAACGGGAAGCACAGGAAAGGCTCTAAGGGTAGACACTAAGAAAAGTCAGTCATCTTGTACTTAAGTCGGCATTGTGAATATTGTATTTAAACAGTAAACCCGAAGTGGAGCATCGGAATCTAAAATTGGACTCAGAGGAAAGGCTCAAAACATAGAATGTAAGAAGACTCAGTCTTCTTGGACTTAAGTCGGCATTGTGCCTTTTGTATTTAATTCCGAAGGAATTTCTGTGTCTCATCGTCAACGTGAAGGTCCAAGGGATACAGTAAACCTGAAATGCAGCACCGGAATCTGAAACTGGGCCCATAGGATGGGCTCAGAACATAGACAGTAAGAAGAGTCAGTCTTCTTGTACTTGAGTCGGTATTGTGCCTTTTGAATTTAATTCCGAAGCAATTTCTGTGTTTCAACGTCAACGTGAAGGTCCAAGGGATGCAGTAAACATGAAGTGAAGCGTCGGAATCTATTACTGGGCTCATAGGAAAGGCTCAAAGCATAGACATTAAGAAGACTCAGTCTTCTTGTACTTAAGTCAGCATTGTGCCGTCTGTATTTAATTCTGATGCAATATTTGTGTTTCATCGTCAAAGTGAAGGTCCAAGGAATGCAGTAAACCTAAAGTGAAGCATCGGAATCTGAAACTGGTCTCACAGGACAGGCTAAAACATAGACACTAAGAAGAGTCAGTCTTCTTGTACTTATGTCGGCATTGTGGATTTTGTAAATAATTCCGATGCAATTTTTGTGTTTCTTCGTCAAAGTTAAGGTTCAAGGAATACAGTAAACCTGAAATGAAGCATCGGAATCTGAAACTGGTCTCACAGGAAAGGCACAAACATTGCCACTAAGAAGACCCAGTCTTCTTGTACTTGAGTCGGCATTGTGCATTTTGTATTTCTTTCCGATGCAATTTCTCTGTTTCATCGTCAAAGTGAAGGTCCAAGGGAAACAGTAAACCTAAAGTGAAACATCGGAGTCTAAAACTGGTCTCACAGTAAAGGCTCAAAACATAGACGGTAAGAAGACTCAGTCTTCTTCTACTTAAGTCGGCATGGTGCATTAGTATTTAATTCCGATGCAACTTCAGTGTTTCAATGTCAAGGGGATACAGTAAACCTGCAGCTTTGCATCGGAAATTAAAACTGGTGTCACAGGAAAGGCTCAAGTCATAGACACTAAGAATAGTCAGTCCTCTCCAACTTAAGTCGGCATTCTGCCTTTTGTATTTAATTCCGGTGCAAAATCTGTGTTCCATCGTCAATGTAAATGTCCAAGGGATCCAGAAAATCTGCAGTTGTGCATCGGAATCTAAAACTGGACGCACAGGAAAGGCTCAAAGCGTAGACACTAAGGAAAGTCAGTCATCTTGTACTGAAGTCAGCATTGTGAATTTTGTATTTATTTCCGATGCAATTTTTGTGCTTTATCGTAAAAGTGAAGGGCCAAGTGAAACGGAAAACCCGAAGTGGAGCATCGGAATCTAAAATTGGACTCAGAGGAAAGGCACAAGCATAGACGGTAAGAAGACTCAGTCTTCTTGGACTTAAGTCGGCATTGTGCCCTATGTATTTAATTCCGAAGGAATTTCTGTGTCTCATCGTCAACGTGAAGATCCAAGGGATACAGTAAACCTGCAATGAAGCACCGGAATCTAAAACTGGTATCACAGGAGGGGCTCAGAACATAGACAGTAAGAAGAGTCAGTCTTCTTGTACTTGAGACGGCATTGTGGATTTTGTATTTACTTCCCAATCAATTTTGGTGTTTCATCGTCAAAGTGAAGGTCCAAGGGATACAGAAATATTGCAGAACAGCATCGGAATCTAAACCTGGTTGCACAGGAAAGGCTCAAAACATTGACAGTAAGAATACTCAGTCTTCTTGTACTTGGGTCGGCATTGTGCCTTTTGAACTTAATTCCGAAGCAATTTCTGTGTTTCAACGTCAAAGTGAAGGTCCAAGGATTGCAGTAAACCTGAAGTGAAGCATCGGAATCTGAAACTGGTCTCACAGGACAGGCTAAAACATAGACACTAAGAAGAGTCAGTCTTCTTGTACTTAAGTCGGCTTTGTGGCTTTTGTATATAATTCCGACGCAATATTTGTGTTTCATCGTCAAAGTGAAGATCCATGGGATACAGTAAAACTTAAGTGAAACATCGGAATCTAAAACTGGTCCCACAGGAAAGGCTCAAATCATAGACGGTAGGAAGACTCAAGCTTCTAGTACTTAAGTCGGCATTGTGTCATCTGTATTGAATTCCGATGCTGTTTTTGAGATTCATCGTCACTATGTAGGTGCAAGTAATACAGAGTACCTGAAGTGAAGCATGGGAATCTAAAACAGGTCTCACAGGAAAGGCCCATAACATAGAGAGTAAGAAGTCTCAGTCTTTTTGTACCTGAGTCGGCATTGTTCATTTTGTATTTAATGGCGATAAAATTTTTGTGTTTCATCGTCAAAGTGAAGGTCCAAGGGAAACAGTAAACCTGAAATGAAACATCGGAATCAAAAACTGGTCTCACAGGAAACGCTCAAATCATAGACGGTAAGAAGACTCAGTCTTCTTGTACTTATGTTGGCACGGTGCATTAGTATTTAATTCCGATGCCACTGTAGTGATTCATCGTCAATGGGATACAGTAAACCTGCAGTTTTGCATCGGAATCTAAATCTGGGGACACAGGAAAGGCTCAAAACATAGACACTAAGAAAGGTCAGTCTTCTTGTACTTAAGTCGGCATTGTGCCTTTTGCATTTAATTCCGAAGCAAATTCTGTGTTTCATCGTCAAAGTGAAGCTCCAAGGAATACACTAAACCTGTTGTGAAGCATCAGATTCTAAAACTGGTCTCACAGGAAAGGTTCACATCATAGACACTAAGAAAAGTCAGCCTTCTTGTATTTAAGTCGGCATTGTGTCGTATGTAATTAATTCCGATGCAATTTTTGTGTTTCATCGCCAAAGTGAAGGTCCAACGGATACAGTAAACCTGCAGTTGTGTATGGTAATCTAAAACTGGGGACACAGGAAAGGCTCAAAACATAGACACTAAGAAAGGTCAGTCTTCTTGTACTTAAGTCGGCATTGTGCCTTTTGCATTTAATTCCGAAGCAAATTCTGTGTTTCATCGTCAAAGTGAAGGTCCAAGGGATACAGTAAACCTGTTGTGAAGAATCAGATTCTAAAACTGGTCTCACAGGAAAGGTTCACATCATAGACACTAAGAAAAGTCAGCCTTCTTGTACTTATGTCGGCATTGTGTCGTTTGTATTTAATTCCGATGCAATTTTTGTGTTTCATCGCCAAAGTGAAGGTCCAACGGATACAGTAAACCTCCAGTTGTGTATCGTAATCTAAAACTGGGGACACAGGAAAGGCTCAAAGCATAGACACTAAGAAAAGTCAGTCTTCTTGTACTCAATTCGGCATTGTGCCTTTTGTGTTTAATTCCGATGCAATTTATGTGTTTCATCGTCAGAGTGATCGTCCTAGGGATACAGTAAAGGTGATGTGAAGCATCGGAATCCAAAACTGGTCTCACAGGAAAGGCTCAAAACATCGACGGTAAGAAGACTCAGTCTTCTTGTACTTAAGTCGGCATTGTGCCCTTTGTATTGAAGTTCGAAGGATTTTCTGTGTCTCATCGTCAACGTGATGGTCCAAGGGGCACAGTAAACCTGAAATTAAGCACCGGAATCTGAAACTGGTCTCACTGGAGAGGCTCAGAACATAGACAGCAAGAAGAGTCAGTGTTCTTGTACTTAAGACAGAATTGTGCCATTTGTATTTTATTCTGATGCAATTGTTGTGTTTCATCGTCATAGTGAAATTCCTAGGGATACAGTGACCTGAAGCGAAGCAACGGAATCTAATACTGGTCTCACAGGAATGGGTCAAAACATAGACGGTATGAAGACTCAGTCTTCTTGAACTTAAGTCAGCATTGGGCCGTCCGTATTTAATTCCGATGCAATTTTTGTGTTTCATCGTCAAAGTGAAGGTCCAGGGAATACAGTAAACCTGAAGTGAAGCGTCGGAATCTGAAACTGGTCTCACAGGACAGGCTAAAACATAGCCACTAAGAAGAGTCAGTCTTCTTGGACGTAAGTTGGCATTGTGGCTTTTGTATATAATTCCGATGCAATTTTTGTGGTTCATCGTCAAAGTGAAGATCCATGGGATACAGTAAAACTGAAGTGAAACATCGGAATGTAAAACTGGTTTCACAGGAAAGGCTCAAAACATAGACGGTAGGAAGACTCAAACTACTTGTACTTCAGTCGGCATTGTGTCATTTGTATTGAATTCCGATGCAATTTTTGAGATTCGTCGTCACCATGTAGGTCCAAGATATAACACTCCCCGTCTGCTAACTACTGCACCTTAACCTCAATGCCAGAAGCAGGTTGTAACATAAAACTATTTTGTAATAGTAACTATGGCACAAAGCAACAGAGCAGTGTTACCCTCTGAGAGGAATTTTGTTAAGTTGACCGTATTGTTCCTAATGGAAGTGGCTTATCGGAAATGAAAGTCAGAATTACGTTAATATTGGAATAGTGACAAACAAAATTTTGCCTAGGTGTACTGTTTATAGAATAAGGGAAACGGTCGCCAGCCTAATTAGGCAAGAGAAAGATTAACATTCTCGTTTATGAAAGTAGGTATAAGTAACTATAATGGACAACACAACAGACACAACCTAGACTTAGCAACATGCGAGTGCAATGAACTCTAACACACATATGTTTTAAGATTGAAGCTAACAGTTAGAGCAGCAGGAACTATTTTCAAAATTATAACAGGTACAGAAAAACACTATCACTTTCAGGGTTTACACAAACTGAGTGGTCTTTATACTGTTAATATGCACACAAAAGAGACAAACACTTGGCATACATGAGAATGTAACGTTTCACAACTGCAGCTTTCTCACTTTTACTACAACGAAACACAATGTTGACAAAATTGCAAGGAACTGACTCTCCTTTTTAGAATTTACTACAGACAACAACGTGATCATTTACTTTATAAGACTCAGCCTAAAGTTTGAAGTTGGTAACAGCACTTTAAATAACAGTTCCAATAGGAAAATTATTATTGGACAAATAACATTTGCATTAACTCACTCTGTTACCACATTAGCTTTAACTATCTTTCTAATAAGTTCAAGAGGCATTATTTAATAAAGCTCTAGGCCTCAACGTACTTTCAGTAAGGACACTCGGTAATCACTTTACTTCAAACGGAGAGGACCCTGACAGATGTTATGATGAGGAGTAAAATCAAGGTAGGTAAATAAATTCCGATATGAATTACCTTATATTTCAGCACACTAACACATCCATTAGGCTGATCCTTCACTGTACATCAATATAGTATTACGTTACAATGATTGCGCAATGTGGTGGCAACTGCATGTTGGTAGGTGGAATTACAGGTAGAATCGCCAGACTTTATTGTATCTTCACGGCGATGATTCATACAAATTCCAGAATAGAACCAGCTATTTATCCACCCATCCGAGGCATTGGAAAGAAGCAGTAAAAGCCTCTCTCTGAATCAGCATGATATGCACCTTTACATTGACAGTGCACAGACTGGTAGCTCCTTTCCGACTGGTGGCTCGTCTCCGAATGACTATCAGTTCCACCTTTTCCACCTAGGCCAACCACAATTTGCACGCGCTACACAGTTCCGTTCCCGAGGGGAACCACACTACCTCTTATATACAGAATAACTAAGAGCCCTAAGTGAGGATCAGCAATTTACATAACAGCAACCAAATACATTAAATAAAACAAATCATTTTCACATATTGACACTTCTACAAAAATTATTCACACAAAATTACAATCATATACAGTAAGTTTTGTTCCCTCCAAATGGGACAAAGAATTTAAATTACAGATACATTACTTTGCATAGAATCAAATCACGACATCAAAGGTTTGACAAAGAAAAGAGTACACAATTTTATGTTATCGATTCAAACACATTTACAAAAGATCAACAATGTGACATTAAATAAAGCAAAAAAAAAACCAAAACAAAATAAATCAGCACAGCATTCAAGCTATGGTGTTACACATGCCCCATGTTTCGTTGAAGTTTCCTGTCAGGGATACTTCAAGGAAACATCTATAACACCTAAGTGGTGCTAGCTGCAAAAAAATTAAAACATCCAACATCAGTTGGGACAAAAAAATACACATATTACAAATATACAGTATATACACTAAGAAGATTCATACATTTCTTCCAAAACATCCTCAAAGTAAACCATTTACAGTAATTTTCATTTTCAGACTGGTTTAAGGAAACTAATTTTGCATCGTTATACAAGTTATCATTGAGCATGTTTATTTCATACACATACAGTTCAAATAACAAATAACAGATAAACAGTACACAAACTAATCTACATATTTTAGAATATGGTATAGCCTTCAAATAAAATAAAGGAAATACACATATCCACAACAGCACAGAACATTTTAACTTAATAAAACAGAAATTTGTCTTTCAATGTTTTTAAAGAATGTAACTTTCAGAGACACAAGCATGTTAATGGTCATAGTACATTTTGCAAGGTTCAGCAATTAATGAAATATTGAAAAATTCAGTTTGCATCCACATATGTGCTAATATTTATACAAACAACTATGAGAAACCTTTTCCAACTGACTCCTTAAATACCAAAGTAACTTTGCAAGGTTGTTTCAAAATAATTAACTTTAAAGCTGCTCTTCATTAATAGCAGTCCAAAATATTTGTTACACATAAACACACTAACATATTCAGAGCCTATCTTTAATCATCACTGCTGTGTTTCAAAACAAGGCAGTCCAAAACTTTACGTTATTTCAAAAAACCTAGTATCAAAAACATCTACATCCATTTAAATAAGATTCCTTATACATTTTATAATAACTTTTCACTGACTTCAATAAGAATAGTCAGTTTATAACATATTGCTCAAAAAAACCTAACTTAATTCACTGCTTGCCTCAGCACTAGCAGTCCATGTTACACATTCTACCCATTATTGGTTTAGCTGTCTTTTTACATACACATTTAGACACAAAAACACAATTTAGATTAAGAATACACAAAAAACACATTTTTAAATTGACACACTGCCCCATCCTCTAGGTTTGGCAGTTCATGACCACTTATCAGCTCCTTGCCCCACAATGGCAAGTCCTTTGGTTACTGCTCACATCGTATATTTTGTAGTCCTTAGCATCAGGACCACAGCATTTTTATTATTTTGTCATGTTTTACTGCCCATCAACATATTTTTGAGCAGTTTATTGTCATCATTTCCAGGTTTTTTTATCATTCTGACACACTTTTGGAAAAATTTGCATTAGTGGTATAAAACATGATACCTGTAACTTTGAAACAGCAATTAGACACTGGTAACAAAACCATTTCTTTTCAAATGACACAATCAGGTAACATATACATTAATCGAGAAAGAATTAAATGTCATATTCAGGATCAAGTTAGGATAAAGTATTTCTTACTACTCCTTTATCATTGCTTTTCCACACACAGTTAGGTCATTACATACATCAAGATCAGGACAATAATTTCATATCCTATTGCAAGTGATTTCTGCCAACTCTTTTGCTGGCACTAGACACATACCTCACATCTACTTTACACATACCTTAGCCAGGTTCATCTCCTCAGTTTTAAACACATATACAGTTTTTCAACACCATATTTGCCCATTTCTTTTTCAAAAACATTTACATTTAATTATATTATGGCATTCATTTACCTTTTCTTTTCAATATTCTTACCTTTTCTCATCCATATTTCTCTTTCCAATTACTTTTTAATTTCATTTTTCCTTTACAGTACCCACTATATTTTCATTATTCTTTGCCTTTTTCTAGTGTACCCATATTATTTATCCATTTACTTGTCCACAAACAATACACAGTATCTTACATTATTTCTACACTTTTTAATTTATTCTGATAGAGAAGAAGGAAAGAAGATATTAGAAGTTCTGAATGATGAAGAGGAAGGTTGGCAGCACGAAAAGAAACGGAAGTAGTGCTGGCAACGACTCGGGTCCCTGGTGCTCGTCAGGCACCTGACAATGCAAAGAGTGCATGTCCCCTGAGGCTTAAGAACCCTCATCTGAGCACATGTCTCTTTGAGTAAACCACATACTGCAAACATACGCCCTTTCTGATTTTTAAGTACATTAGAAATTAATCATTATCTTGTAGAGTTCTTTGCACTCTCATTAAGTTACTATAAGCATAATTATTCATAAGGTACTCAGGTTTCTTACATTACATGGCCCTCTCTTCATAATTAGACTGGCAACAATAAGTATCCAATTAAAATTGAAACAGTTCCTAAGCAGAGTCATACAGTACAGTACAATAAATAAGCAACCTCCCCCAGGTCTCAGGATCAACAAAACAATAATTCACCTTCAGGTAACACTCAGATACAATAATAATAAGAATAAAGTCATGCATTAAATTAACAGTACATATACATACATCCTGCCCCCAGTCTCTTTATTAACAAGGCAGTCTTTTATGATTCACAAACAGTGACTTAAATCTGGTGGCTTTTTAGGCCTCCTATCTTCTACATCTTTCACTATGCTATTCAGATCTTGCCAACGTTTTGTTTCATCAGGTGGCTTTTTAGGTTTTGGAATTACAAAGTCTTTAGCAAGATACAACATCTCTTGTTCTGCTATTATCTTACCAGGTGGTTCTTTTTGTTCCTGCAATTCACACTCCTTCAAAACATTTGTTAAGGCTTGCCCCAGTATAGTATCATCTGGAGGTTCCTGCCAACTATGCCCCTGTGTCACACTACTGAATAATTCATCCGGTTTTGGCCCAGTTTCACTTTCTGTATCTTGCTTTGGTAAAATGTCACTAATTTTCTCATACCCTCTTTCAGTAAAAGTGTATTCACTTTCGTTTACACCCGAAAATTCATCTTCACTAGAGTCATCACTACTCTCTTCCTCACCATCAGATTCACTTAAGACCTCGACCTTTGCACAATAGGGAAAGTTAGAATATTCATTCTTATCTGTATTCATATACCCTTCATCATCTGAACTGTCACTGATTTCATTTTCGTCATCAGATTCTAGCAGTAAGGCAACTTTTAAACATTGAGGCATATTATCACTAGATGTTTCAGCCACTTCGTTTTTTGACTCATTTTCTACACAATGCACATCGTTTGGACAGTCAGACACTTCTGTTTTATCACTTTGAACGATTTCAGCCTTAACTTCATACTTAGTATAATCGTCATGTACTTCGATAACTTTCATTCCATTTTCCCCTTTGTTATCATTCTCAGGTAATCGTGCGAAATACATACTAGACCCTTCTGCATTAGACTTATAAAACACTTTTCCATCAACAACAATTTTGTCTGCACTGCTTATAATGTCATGTTCACTAACGTCCTCCTTTACATCATTTTCACCTATTTTTAATTGTGCAGACGTCTTTTGCGTGGCATATTCTACCTCCATTTCCTCTTTATTCATCATAACCTCCCCCACATCTACGTCTTTTACCTCATACACATCATTAACAGTGCCAATATTTCCCTTTTCACTCGCCTTTTCTGTCTCCCTTTCATTCTTTAGTAAAGTCTTTTCGCACGATTTCAACATTGAGTTATCCTTATCACATGACATATTACCTTTATTTTCATTTCTACATTCATCTACTACTGAAACCGGCCATCGGAAGTGTCCGATCCCGCCTCTTCTGTTTCTCTCTACGGCAGCCATCTTGTTCTGACGTCTGCCATTTGTGTCTGCTGCCAAATGCAATGTACGCTGCTCCGGCAACCGCTGGCCCGAACACGAACGGTCACGTGACTCCGCACTGGGAACGCCACTATGTATCACTCCGCGCCCGTCTGCTATAGGTGCGCCCTTAACCTTCCAGCCCCGTAGTTTACATTTTTCCTTCTCGAATCTAATATTTGACATCTTTTCTTTGGGCCCAAAACCGGTTTCCGCGTGAATCCGGCCCGTAACACACGCGGTTTTCAGTTTTCCATTTCTTCTCTAATTTGGAAATTCCGCGTCATGTATCCTCTACCGCGCGTAGTGTAATTTCCCCTGCCTCTCGCCCGACCTCTTTGAATCGTGTTTACACGATATCTATCGTTTTCAGGTCGTTCGTTTTGGTCATTGCTTTCGCGCGAATTATTGTTGTTATGATGGGGACGGGACTCGCGATTTCTTCGCCAGTGATCTTCATCCTCTACCCTTTCCAAGAACGCAGAAAAACTACTGTGTGTACTCCCAACATATCGTTTCGAATCCTCAGGCAGTTTCTGCCAAAGAACCCAAACGATCTGAGCTTCAGTTCTTCTAGCCTTCAAATGTATCAGTTTTCTGTACCATGATTCGCAGAATTCTTTCATGGTTTGCCTACCTCTGATGTCATACAACCTGGCCATTAGAAATTCACGCCACAACTGGTCTTGTTTTTGTTCTGACCAGTATTCGTCAATAAATTTTTGTTTAAACGTTTCAAAATACATCTGGTTAGTATCCAGATTCAACCCCCATCTTTTTGCTTCTCCCGTTAGTGCACTAATTACAACATTAATTTTTTCCTGATCAGACAAATATTCAGGAAAATTTCTTTCGCAATTCTTTACAAAGTCTAGGGGGTGCCAGCCGTTATGTCTCTTCGCTGGGTCGAATTTTTCCTCGCCCTCTAATATTTTACTGAGAGGCATTCTTTCAGTAAAATGTGTAGGTCCGGTTTGTATTTTCCTTTCCAAGTCATACACTTTGCCTTGGATTTGTGAAGTGTTATGTTCACACTTCTTTTCGCAAGTAAGAATCTGTTTGGTTAGAGCTCTGCTTGTTTCTGTTACAGATTGTTTAATCTGTGCAAATTCCACGTTACATTCGGTTTGTATTTCGGATTTAATACCGAATACCTTTTCGTCAACCTTAGTACAGACTAAGGGTTCAATTTGATCTTGAATTTTAATTACTTCAGAGTCAAATCTTTCGTTAATGTCATCAATTTGTCCTTGTATGTAGGCAATATTGCCGTTCATGACAGTAATTTCGCTTTTGAGGTTTTTAATTTCATTACTCACAATGTCTACTTTTACATCAACTTTCTCAATCTGTTTACTAATATCACTACCCTGTGCTGCAATTAGCTGTCTTTGTTCTACATTTTGTTGCCCTAGTGCTGCGATTTGTGCATTAATATTGTCACTGTGTGCTGCAATTTGTGCCTTAATATTGTCATTGATATTGTCATTTTGCGCTGCAATTTGTGCCATAATATTGTCATTTTGTGCAGACAGTATTTTAAGCAAGTCAGTCAGATTTAATCTCCTTTCACTTTTAGATTCTACCGCCTTTTCGTGTTCAGATCCTACACCCCTTTCTGGTTTTGGTGATTCAAACATATCCCTCGATTCATCAGCATAGCCACTGTCATCGACAACATCGCCTACATTGTCTTGCTTAGTACGCGCTACACACATAGCTTCGATCTGTTTATTAACGTCTGCGTGATAACGTACGTAATTTAACTCGCGCGTCATGCCATCTGTTGGTGTGCTGCCTGAACTGCTCTCGGTTGCATTCTGCTGTCGCGCTTCTAAATTTATTTCTAATTTCCTGTCCATTTTAGCTATTATTAAGTACTGATACCTTTTATTTTTAATTTAAATTGAACTTTCACTACTAGTTCTGTCAAGTAATGTACAGGTTCGTGCCGCTGGACGTTTTATGTTCACTCAATGTTTGTAAAATGCTAACTACTTATAATTTTTTCCGTCCGTAGGTGCAACCTGAACAACGTCCTGTCACGCGGCGCCACGTATAAGACTCCCCGTCTGCTAACTACTGTAACTTAACCTCAATGCCAGAAGCAGGTTGTAACATAAAACAATTTTGTAAAAGTAACTATGGCACAAAGCAACAGAGCAGTGTTACCCTCTGAGAGGAATTTTGTTAAGTTGACCGTATTGTTCCTAATGGAAGTGGCTTATCGGAAATGAAAGTCAGAATTACGTTAATATTGGAATAGTGACAAACAAAATTTTGCCTAGCTATACTGTTTATAGAATAAGGGAAACGGTCGCCAGCCTAATTAGGCAAGAGAAAGATTAACATTCTCGTTTATGAAAGTAGGTATAAGTAACTATAATGGACAACACAACAGACACAACCTAGACTTAGCAACACGCGAGTGCAATGAACTCTAACACACATATGTTTTAAGATTGAAGCTAACAGTCAGAGCAGCAGGAACTATTTTCAAAATTATAACAGGTACAGAAAAACACTATCACTATCAGGGTTTACACAAACTGAGTGGTCTTTATACTGTTAATATGCACACAAAAGAGACAAACACTTGGGATACATGAGAATGTAACGTTTCACAACTGCAGCTTTCTCACTTTTACTACAACGAAACACAATGTTGACAAAATTGCAAGGAACTGACTCCCCTTTTTAGAATTTACTACAGACAACAACCTGATCATTTACTTTATAAGACTCAGCCTAAAGTTTGAAGTTGGTAACAGCACTTTAAATAACAGTTCCAATAGGAAAATTATTATTGGACAAATAACATTTGCTTTAACTCACTCTGTTACCACATTAGCTTTAACTATCTTTCTAATAAGTTCAAGAGGCATTATTTAACAAAGCTCTAGGCCTCAACGTACTTTCAGTAAGGACACTCGGTAATCACTTTACTTCAAACGGAGAGGACCCTGACAGATGTTATGATGAGGAGTAAAATCAAGGTAGGTAAATAAATTCCGATATGAATTACCTTATATTTCAGCACACTAACACATCCATTAGGCTGATCCTTCACTGTACATCAATATAGTATTACGTTACAATGATTGCGCAATGTGGTGGCAACTGCATGTTGGTAGGTGGAATTACAGGTAGAATCGCCAGACTTTATTGTATCTTCACGGCGATGATTCATACAAATTCCAGAATAGAACCAGCTATTTATCCACCCATCCGAGGCATTGGAAAGAAGCAGTAAAAGCCTCTCTCTGAATCAGCATGATATGCACCTTTACATTGACAGTGCACAGACTGGTAGCTCCTTTCCGACTGGTGGCTCGTCTCCGAATGACTATCAGTTCCACCTTTTCCACCTAGGCCAACCACAATTTGCACGCGCTACACAGTTCCGTTCCCGAGGGGAACCACACTACCTCTTATATACAGAATAACTAAGAGCCCTAAGTGAGGATCAGCAATTTACATAACAGCAACCAAATACATTAAATAAAACAAATCATTTTCACATATTGACACTTCTACAAAAATTATTCACACAAAATTACAATCATATACAGTAAGTTTTGTTCCCTCCAAATGGGACAAAGAATTTAAATTACAGATACATTACTTTGCATAGAATCAAATCACGACATCAAAGGTTTGACAAAGAAAAGAGAACACAATTTTATGTTATCGATTCAAACACATTTACAAAAGATCAACAATGTGACATTAAATAAAGCAAAAAAAAAACCAAAACAAAATAAATCAGCACAGCATTCAAGCTATGGTGTTACACATGCCCCATGTTTCGTTGAAGTTTCCTGTCAGGGATACTTCAAGGAAACATCTATAACACCTAAGTGGTGCTAGCTGCAAAAAAATTAAAACATCCAACATCAGTTGGGACAAAAAAATACACATATTACAAATATACAGTATATACACTAAGAAGATTCATACATTTCTTCCAAAACATCCTCAAAATAAACCATTTACAGTAATTTTCATTTTCAGACTGGTTTAAGGAAACTAATTTTGCATCGTTATACAAGTTATCATTGAGCATGTTTATTTCATACACATACAGTTCAAATAACAAATAACAGATAAACAGTACACAAACTAATCTACATATTTTAGAATATGGTATAGCCTTCAAATAAAATAAAGGAAATACACATATCCACAACAGCACAGAACATTTTAACTTAATAAAACAGAAATTTGTCTTTCAATGTTTTTAAAGAATGTAACTTTCAGAGACACAAGCATGTTAATGGTCATAGTACATTTTGCATGGTTCAGCAATTAATGAAATATTGAAAAATTCAGTTTGCATCCACATATGTGCTAATATTTATACAAACAACTATGAGAAACCTTTTCCAACTGACTCCTTAAATACCAAAGTAACTTTGCAAGGTTGTTTCAAAATAATTAACTTTAAAGCTGCTCTTCATTAATAGCAGTCCAAAATATTTGTTACACATAAACACACTAACATATTCAGAGCCTATCTTTAATCATCACTGCTGTGTTTCAAAACAAGGCAGTCCAAAACTTTACGTTATTTCAAAAAACCTAGTATCAAAAACATCTACATCCATTTAAATAAGATTCCTTATACATTTTATAATAACTTTTCACTGACTTCAATAAGAATAGTCAGTTTATAACATATTGCTCAAAAAAACCTAACTTAATTCACTGCTTGCCTCAGCACTAGCAGTCCATGTTACACATTCTACCCATTATTGGTTTAGCTGTCTTTTTACATACACATTTAGACACAAAAACACAATTTAGATTAAGAATACACAAAAAACACATTTTTAAATTGACACACTGCCCCATCCTCTAGGTTTGGCAGTTCATGACCACTTATCAGCTCCTTGCCCCACAATGGCAAGTCCTTTGGTTACTGCTCACATCGTATATTTTGTAGTCCTTAGCATCAGGACCACAGCATTTTTATTATTTTGTCATGTTTTACTGCCCATCAACATATTTTTGAGCAGTTTATTGTCATCATTTCCAGGTTTTTTTATCATTCTGACACACTTTTGGAAAAATTTGCATTAGTGGTATAAAACATGATACCTGTAACTTTGAAACAGCAATTAGACACTGGTAACAAAACCATTTCTTTTCAAATGACACAATCAGGTAACATATACATTAATCGAGAAAGAATTAAATGTCATATTCAGGATCAAGTTAGGATAAAGTATTTCTTACTACTCCTTTATCATTGCTTTTCCACACACAGTTAGGTCATTACATACATCAAGATCAGGACAATAATTTCATATCCTATTGCAAGTGATTTCTGCCAACTCTTTTGCTGGCACTAGACACATACCTCACATCTACTTTACACATACCTTAGCCAGGTTCATCTCCTCAGTTTTAAACACATATACAGTTTTTCAACACCATATTTGCCCATTTCTTTTTCAAAAACATTTACATTTAATTATATTATGGCATTCATTTACCTTTTCTTTTCAATATTCTTACCTTTTCTCATCCATATTTCTCTTTCCAATTACTTTTTAATTTCATTTTTCCTTTACAGTACCCACTATATTTTCATTATTCTTTGCCTTTTTCTAGTGTACCCATATTATTTATCCATTTACTTGTCCACAAACAATACACAGTATCTTACATTATTTCTACACTTTTTAATTTATTCTGATAGAGAAGAAGGAAAGAAGATATTAGAAGTTCTGAATGATGAAGAGGAAGGTTGGCAGCACGAAAAGAAACGGAAGTAGTGCTGGCAACGACTCGGGTCCCTGGTGCTCGTCAGGCACCTGACAATGCAAAGAGTGCATGTCCCCTGAGGCTTAAGAACCCTCATCTGAGCACATGTCTCTTTGAGTAAACCACATACTGCAAACATACGCCCTTTCTGATTTTTAAGTACATTAGAAATTAATCATTATCTTGTAGAGTTCTTTGCACTCTCATTAAGTTACTATAAGCATAATTATTCATAAGGTACTCAGGTTTCTTACATTACATGGCCCTCTCTTCATAATTAGACTGGCAACAATAAGTATCCAATTAAAATTGAAACAGTTCCTAAGCAGAGTCATACAGTACAGTACAATAAATAAGCAACCTCCCCCAGGTCTCAGGATCAACAAAACAATAATTCACCTTCAGGTAACACTCAGATACAATAATAATAAGAATAAAGTCATGCATTAAATTAACAGTACATATACATACATCCTGCCCCCAGTCTCTTTATTAACAAGGCAGTCTTTTATGATTCACAAACAGTGACTTAAATCTGGTGGCTTTTTAGGCCTCCTATCTTCTACATCTTTCACTATGCTATTCAGATCTTGCCAACGTTTTGTTTCATCAGGTGGCTTTTTAGGTTTTGGAATTACAAAGTCTTTAGCAAGATACAACATCTCTTGTTCTGCTATTATCTTACCAGGTGGTTCTTTTTGTTCCTGCAATTCACACTCCTTCAAAACATTTGTTAAGGCTTGCCCCAGTATAGTATCATCTGGAGGTTCCTGCCAACTATGCCCCTGTGTTACACTACTGAATAATTCATCCGGTTTTGGCCCAGTTTCACTTTCTGTATCTTGCTTTGGTAAAATGTCACTAATTTTCTCATACCCTCTTTCAGTAAAAGTGTATTCACTTTCGTTTACACCCGAAAATTCATCTTCACTAGAGTCATCACTACTCTCTTCCTCACCATCAGATTCACTTAAGACCTCGACCTTTGCACAATAGGGAAAGTTAGAATATTCATTCTTATCTGTATTCATATACCCTTCATCATCTGAACTGTCACTGATTTCATTTTCGTCATCAGATTCTAGCAGTAAGGCAACTTTTAAACATTGAGGCATATTATCACTAGATGTTTCAGCCACTTCGTTTTTTGACTCATTTTCTACACAATGCACATCGTTTGGACAGTCAGACACTTCTGTTTTATCACTTTGAACGATTTCAGCCTTAACTTCATACTTAGTATAATCGTCATGTACTTCGATAACTTTCATTCCATTTTCCCCTTTGTTATCATTCTCAGGTAATCGTGCGAAATACATACTAGACCCTTCTGCATTAGACTTATAAAACACTTTTCCATCAACAACAATTTTGTCTGCACTGCTTATAATGTCATGTTCACTAACGTCCTCCTTTACATCATTTTCACCTATTTTTAATTGTGCAGACGTCTTTTGCGTGGCATATTCTACCTCCATTTCCTCTTTATTCATCATAACCTCCCCCACATCTACGTCTTTTACCTCATACACATCATTAACAGTGCCAATATTTCCCTTTTCACTCGCCTTTTCTGTCTCCCTTTCATTCTTTAGTAAAGTCTTTTCGCACGATTTCAACATTGAGTTATCCTTATCACATGACATATTACCTTTATTTTCATTTCTACATTCATCTACTACTGAAACCGGCCATCGGAAGTGTCCGATCCCGCCTCTTCTGTTTCTCTCTACGGCAGCCATCTTGTTCTGACGTCTGCCATTTGTGTCTGCTGCCAAATGCAATGTACGCTGCTCCGGCAACCGCTGGCCCGAACACGAACGGTCACGTGACTCCGCACTGGGAACGCCACTATGTATCACTCCGCGCCCGTCTGCTATAGGTGCGCCCTTAACCTTCCAGCCCCGTAGTTTACATTTTTCCTTCTCGAATCTAATATTTGACATCTTTTCTTTGGGCCCAAAACCGGTTTCCGCGTGAATCCGGCCCGTAACACACGCGGTTTTCAGTTTTCCATTTCTTCTCTAATTTGGAAATTCCGCGTCATGTATCCTCTACCGCGCGTAGTGTAATTTCCCCTGCCTCTCGCCCGACCTCTTTGAATCGTGTTTACACGATATCTATCGTTTTCAGGTCGTTCGTTTTGGTCATTGCTTTCGCGCGAATTATTGTTGTTATGATGGGGACGGGACTCGCGATTTCTTCGCCAGTGATCTTCATCCTCTACCCTTTCCAAGAACGCAGAAAAACTACTGTGTGTACTCCCAACATATCGTTTCGAATCCTCAGGCAGTTTCTGCCAAAGAACCCAAACGATCTGAGCTTCAGTTCTTCTAGCCTTCAAATGTATCAGTTTTCTGTACCATGATTCGCAGAATTCTTTCATGGTTTGCCTACCTCTGATGTCATACAACCTGGCCATTAGAAATTCACGCCACAACTGGTCTTGTTTTTGTTCTGACCAGTATTCGTCAATAAATTTTTGTTTAAACGTTTCAAAATACATCTGGTTAGTATCCAGATTCAACCCCCATCTTTTTGCTTCTCCCGTTAGTGCACTAATTACAACATTAATTTTTTCCTGATCAGACAAATATTCAGGAAAATTTCTTTCGCAATTCTTTACAAAGTCTAGGGGGTGCCAGCCGTTATGTCTCTTCGCTGGGTCGAATTTTTCCTCGCCCTCTAATATTTTACTGAGAGGCATTCTTTCAGTAAAATGTGTAGGTCCGGTTTGTATTTTCCTTTCCAAGTCATACACTTTGCCTTGGATTTGTGAAGTGTTATGTTCACACTTCTTTTCGCAAGTAAGAATCTGTTTGGTTAGAGCTCTGCTTGTTTCTGTTACAGATTGTTTAATCTGTGCAAATTCCACGTTACATTCGGTTTGTATTTCGGATTTAATACCGAATACCTTTTCGTCAACCTTAGTACAGACTAAGGGTTCAATTTGATCTTGAATTTTAATTACTTCAGAGTCAAATCTTTCGTTAATGTCATCAATTTGTCCTTGTATGTAGGCAATATTGCCGTTCATGACAGTAATTTCGCTTTTGAGGTTTTTAATTTCATTACTCACAATGTCTACTTTTACATCAACTTTCTCAATCTGTTTACTAATATCACTACCCTGTGCTGCAATTAGCTGTCTTTGTTCTACATTTTGTTGCCCTAGTGCTGCGATTTGTGCATTAATATTGTCACTGTGTGCTGCAATTTGTGCCTTAATATTGTCATTGATATTGTCATTTTGCGCTGCAATTTGTGCCATAATATTGTCATTTTGTGCAGACAGTATTTTAAGCAAGTCAGTCAGATTTAATCTCCTTTCACTTTTAGATTCTACCGCCTTTTCGTGTTCAGATCCTACACCCCTTTCTGGTTTTGGTGATTCAAACATATCCCTCGATTCATCAGCATAGCCACTGTCATCGACAACATCGCCTACATTGTCTTGCTTAGTACGCGCTACACACATAGCTTCGATCTGTTTATTAACGTCTGCGTGATAACGTACGTAATTTAACTCGCGCGTCATGCCATCTGTTGGTGTGCTGCCTGAACTGCTCTCGGTTGCATTCTGCTGTCGCGCTTCTAAATTTATTTCTAATTTCCTGTCCATTTTAGCTATTATTAAGTACTGATACCTTTTATTTTTAATTTAAATTGAACTTTCACTACTAGTTCTGTCAAGTAATGTACAGGTTCGTGCCGCTGGACGTTTTATGTTCACTCAATGTTTGTAAAATGCTAACTACTTATAATTTTTTCCGTCCGTAGGTGCAACCTGAACAACGTCCTGTCACGCGGCGCCACGTATAAGACTCCCCGTCTGCTAACTACTGTAACTTAACCTCAATGCCAGAAGCAGGTTGTAACATAAAACAATTTTGTAAAAGTAACTATGGCACAAAGCAACAGAGCAGTGTTACCCTCTGAGAGGAATTTTGTTAAGTTGACCGTATTGTTCCTAATGGAAGTGGCTTATCGGAAATGAAAGTCAGAATTACGTTAATATTGGAATAGTGACAAACAAAATTTTGCCTAGCTATACTGTTTATAGAATAAGGGAAACGGTCGCCAGCCTAATTAGGCAAGAGAAAGATTAACATTCTCGTTTATGAAAGTAGGTATAAGTAACTATAATGGACAACACAACAGACACAACCTAGACTTAGCAACACGCGAGTGCAATGAACTCTAACACACATATGTTTTAAGATTGAAGCTAACAGTCAGAGCAGCAGGAACTATTTTCAAAATTATAACAGGTACAGAAAAACACTATCACTATCAGGGTTTACACAAACTGAGTGGTCTTTATACTGTTAATATGCACACAAAAGAGACAAACACTTGGGATACATGAGAATGTAACGTTTCACAACTGCAGCTTTCTCACTTTTACTACAACGAAACACAATGTTGACAAAATTGCAAGGAACTGACTCCCCTTTTTAGAATTTACTACAGACAACAACGTGATCATTTACTTTATAAGACTCAGCCTAAAGTTTGAAGTTGGTAACAGCACTTTAAATAACAGTTCCAATAGGAAAATTATTATTGGACAAATAACATTTGCTTTAACTCACTCTGTTACCACATTAGCTTTAACTATCTTTCTAATAAGTTCAAGAGGCATTATTTAACAAAGCTCTAGGCTTCAACGTACTTTCAGTAAGGACACTCGGTAATCACTTTACTTCAAACGGAGAGGACCCTGAGAGGTGTTATGATGAGGAGTAAAATCAAGGTAGGTAAATAAATTCCGATATGAATTACCTTATATTTCAGCACACTAACACATCCATTAGGCTGATCCTTCACTGTACATCAATATAGTATTACGTTACAGTGATTGCGCAATGTGGTGGCAACTGCATGTTGGTAGGTGGAATTACAGGTAGAATTGCCGGACTTTATCGTATCTTCACGGCGATGATTCATACAAATTCCAGAATAGATCCAGCTATTTATCCACCCATCTGAGGCATTGGAAAGAAGCAGTAAAAGCCTCTCTCTGAATCAGCATGATATGCACCTTTACATTGACAGTGTACAAACTGGTAGCTCCTTTCCGACTGGTGGCTCGTCTCCGAATGACTATCAGTTCCACCTTTTCCACCTAGGCCAACCACAATTTGCGCGCGCTACACAGTTCCGTTCCTGAGGGGAACCACACTACCTCTTACATACAGAATAACTAAGAGCCCTAAGTGAGGATCAGCAATTTACATAACAGCAACCAAATACATTAAATAAAACGAAACATTTTCACATATTGACACTTCTACAAAAATTACTCACACAAAATTACAATCATATACAGTAAGTTTTGTTCCCTCCAAATGGGACAAAGAATTTAAATTACAGATACATTACTTTACATAGAATCAAATCACAACATCAAAGGTTTGACAAAGAAAAGAGTACACAATTTTATGTTATCGAATCAAACACATTTACAAAAGATCAACAATGTGACATTAAATAAAGCAAAAAAAAAACAAAATAAATCAGCCCAGCATTAGATCTATGGTGTTACAAAGTGATACAGAGTACCTGAAGTGAAGCATCGGAATCTAAAACAGGTCTCACAGGAAAGGCCCGAAACATAGACGGTAAGAAGACTCAGTCTTCTTGTACTTGAGTCGGCATTGTTCATTTTGTATTTAATGCCGATACAATTTCTGTGTTTTATCGACAATGTGATGGTCGAAGGGATTTAGTAAAACTGCAGTTGTGCATCCGAAACTAAACCTGGTGACACAGGAAGGGACCAAATCATAGAAGGTAAGAAGACTCAGTCCTCTTGTACTTAAGTCAGCATTGTGCCTTTTGTATTTAATTCATACGCAATTTCTGTGTTTCATCGTCAATGTCAGGGTCCAAAGGATATAGTAAACCTGCAGTTGCGTATCGTAATCTAAAACTGAGGACACAGGAAAGGCTCAAAACATGGACACTACGAAAATTGAGTCTTGTTGTACTTAAGTCGGCCTTGTGCCTTTTGCATTTAATTCCGATGCAATTTTTGTGTTTCATCGTCAAAGTGAAGGTCCAAGGGATACAGTAAACCTGAAATGAAGCATCGGAACCTATGACGGGTCTCACAGGAAAGGCTCAAATCTTAGACGGTAAGTAGTCTGAGTCTTCTTGTACTTAAGTCGGCATGGTGCATTAGTATTTAATTCCGATGATACTTCAGTGTTTCATCGTCAATGGGATACAGTAAACCTGCAGTTTTGCATCGGAATCTAAATCTGGGGACACAGGAAAGGCTCAAAGCATAGACACTAAGAAACGTCAGTCTTCTTGTACTTAAGTCGGCATTGTGCCTTTTGCATTTAATTCCGAAGCAATTTCTGAGTTTCATTGTGAAAGTGAAGGTCCAAGGGATACAGTGAACCTGAAGTGAAGCATTGGATTCTAAAACTGGTCTCACAGGAAAGGTTCACATCATAGACAATAAGAAAATTCAGTCTTCTTGTACTTAAGTCGGCATTGGGCCGTTTGTATTTAATTCATATGCAGTTTCTGTGTTTTATCGTCAATGTCAAGGTCCAAAGGATACAGTAAACCTGTAGTTGTGTATCGTAATCTAAAACTGGGGACACAGGAAAGGCTCAAAACATAGACACTAAGAAAAGTCAGTCTTTTTGTACTTAAGTCGTCATTGTGCCTTTTGCATTTAATTCTGATGCAATTTTTGTGTTTCGTCGTCAAAGTGAAGATCCGAGGGATACAGTAAAACTGAAGTGAAACATCGGAATCTAAAACTGGTCTCACAGGAAAGGCTCAAATCATAGACGATAAGAAGACCCTAGCTTCTTGTACTTAGGCCGGCATTGTGCGTTTTGTATTTAATTCCGGTACAATTTCTGTTTTTCATCGTCAAAGTGAAGGTCCAAGGGATGTAGTAAATCTGAAGTGAAACATCGGAAACTAAAACTGGTCCCACTGGAAAGGCTAAAAACATAGACGGAAAGAAGACTCAGTTCTCTTGTACTTAATTCGGCATTGTGTCTTTTGTATTGAATTCCGATGCAATTTTTGTGATTCATCGTCAGTATGTAGGTCCAAGTGATACACAGTACCTGAAGAGAAGCATCGGAGTCTAAAACTGGTCTCACAGGAAAGGATCAAACATAGACGGTAAGAAGACTCAGTCTTCTTGTACTTGAGTCGGCATAGTGCCTTTTGTATTTAATTCCGATGCAATTTTTGTGTTTCATCGTTAATGTCAAGGTCCAATGGATACAGTAAACCTGCAGTTGTGTATCTTAATCCAAAACTGGGGACAAAGGAAAGGTTCAAAAAACAGACACTAAGAAAAGTCAGTCTTCTTGTACTTAAGTCGGCATTGTGCCACTTGTATTTAATTTTGATGCAACTTTTGTGTTTCATCGTCAAAGTGATGGTCCAAGGGATACAGTAAAGCTGAAGTGAAGCATCGGCATCCAAACCTGGTCCCACAGGGAAGGCTCAAATCATAGACACTAAGTGACTCAGTCTTCTTGTACTTGAGTCGGAATTGTGCATTTTGTATTTCATTCCGATGCAATTACTGTGTTTTATCGTCAATGTGAAGGTCCAAGGGATACGGTAAACCTGCAGTTGTGCATCGGAATCTAAAACTGGTGACACAGGAAACGATCAAATTACAGAATCTAAAAAAAGTCAGTCTTTTTGTACCTAAGTCGGCATTGTGCTTTTTGTATTAAATTCCGATGCAATTTTGGTGTTTCATCGTCAATGTGAAGGTCCACGCGATACAGTAAACCTGAAATGCAGCATCGGAATCTAAAACTGGTCTCACAGGAAAGGCTCAAACCATAAACGGTAAGAAGACTCAGTCTTCTTGTACTTAAGTCGGCCTGGTGCGTTTGTAATTAATTCCGATGCAACATCTGGGTTTCATCGTCAATGGGATACAGTAAACATGCAGTTTTGCATCGGAAATTAAAACTGGTAACACAGGAAAGTCTCAAATCATAGACACTAAGAGAAGTCAGTCCTCTCCAACTTAACTCGGCATTCTGCCTTTTGTATTTAATTCCATTGAAATTTCTGTGTTTCATCGTCAAAGTAAAGATCCAAGGGATACTGTAAATCTGCAGTTGTGCATCGGAATCTAAAACAGGAAACACAGGAAAGGCTCAAAGCGTAGACACTAAGGATAGGAGGAGGAGGAGGATATTAGTGTTTAACGTCCTGTCGACAACGAGGTCATTAGAGACGGAGCGCAAGCTTGGGTGAGGGAAGGATGGGGAAGGAAATCGGCCGTGCCCTCTCAAAGGAACCATCCCGGCAATTGCCTGAGACGATTTAGGGAAATCACTGAAAACCTAAATCTGGATGGTCGGAGACGGGATTGAACCGTCGTCCTCCCGAATGCGAGTCCAGTGTGCTAACCACTGCGCCACCTCGCTCGGTGACACTAAGGAAAGTCAGTCTTCTTGTACTTAAGTCTGCATTGTGCATTTTGTATTTAATTCGGATGCAATCTTTGTGTTTCATCGTCAAAGTTAAGGGCCAAGGGATACAGTAAACCTGAAGTGAAGCTTCGGAATCAAAAACTGGTCTCACTGGAAAGGCTCAAACGTAGACGGTAAGAAGACTCAGTCTTCTTGTACTTAAGTCTGCATTGTGCATCTGTATTTAATTCCAAAGCAATTTCTGTGTTTCATCGTCAAAGTGAAGGACCAAGGGATACAGTAAACCTGAAGTGAAGCATCGGAATCTAAAACTGGTCTCACAGGAAAGGTTCAAATCATAGACACTAAGAAAAGTCAGTTTTCTTGTACTTAAGTCGGCATTGTGTCGTTTGTACTTAATTCCGATTCAATTTTTGTGTTTCATCGTCAAAGTGAAGGTCCAAGGAAAACAGTAAACCTGAAGTGAAGCATCGGAATCTGAAACTGGTCTCACAGGAGGGGCCCAAATCATAGACACTGAGATGAGTCAGGCTTCTAGTACCTAAGTCTTCATTGTGACTTTTGTATTTAATTCCGATGCAAGTTTTGTGTTTCATCGTCAATGTCAAGGTCCAATGGATACAGTAAACCTGCAGTTGTGTATCGTAATCTAAAACTGGGGACACAGGAAAGGCTCAAAACATAGACACAAAGAAGACTCAGTCATCTTGTACTTGAGTCGGCATTGTGCATTTTGTATTTTATTCCGATGCAATTACTGTGTTTTATCGTCAATGTGAAGGTCCAAGGGATACGGTAAACCTGCAGTTGTGCATCGGAATCTAAAACTGGTGACACAGGAAACGCTCAAATTACAGTTGTTGTTGTTGTTGTGGTCTTCAGTCCTGAGACTGGTTTGGTGCAGCTCTCCATGCTACTCTATCCTGTGCAAGCTTCTTCATCTCCCAGTACCTACTGCAACCTACATCCTTCTGAATCTGCTTAGTGTATTCATCTCTTGGTCTCCCCCTATGATTTTTACCCTCCACGCTGCCCTCCAATACTAAATTGGTGATCCCTTGATGCCTCAGAACATGTCCTACCAACCCATCCCTTCTTCTGGTCAAGTTGTGCCACAAACTTCTCTTCTTCCAATCCTATTCAATACTTCCTCATTAGTTATGTGATCTACCCATCTAATCTTCAGCATTCTTCTGTAGCACCACATTTCAAAAGCTTCTATTCTCTTCTTGTCCAAACTATTTACCGTCCATGTTTCACTTCCATACATGGCTACACTCCATACAAATACTTTCAGAAATAACGTCCTGACACTTAAATCTATACTCGATGTTAACAATTTTCTCTTCTTCAGAAAAGCTTTCCTTGCCATTGCCAGTCTACATTTTATATCCTCTCTACTTGGTCCATCATCAGTTATTTTGCTCCCCAAATAGCAAAACTCCTTTACTACTTTAAGTGTCTCATTTCCTAATCTAATACCCTCAGCATCACCCGACTTAACTCGACTACATTCCATTATCCTCGTTTTGCTTTTGTTGATGTTCATCTTATATCCTCCCTTCAAGACACCATCCATTCCGTTCAACTGCTCTTCCAAGTCCTTTGCTGTCTCTGCCAGAATTACAATGTCATCGGCGAACCTTAAAGTTTTTATTTCTTCACCATGGATTTTAATACCTACTCGAAATTTTTCTTTTGTTTCCTTTACTGCTTGCTCAATATAGAGATTGAATAACATCGGGGAGAGGCTACAACCCTGTCTTACTACCTTCCCAACCACTGCTTCCCTTTCATGTCCCTCAACTCTAATAACTGCCATCTGGTTTCTGTACAAGTTGTAAATAGCCTTTCGCTCCCTGTATTTTACCCCTGCCACCATTAGAATTTGAAAGAGAGTATTCCAGTCAACATTGTCAAAAGCTTTCTCTAAGTCTACAAATGCTAGAAACGTAGGTTTGCCTTTCCTTAATCTTTCTTCTAAGATAAGTCGTAAGGTCAGTATTGCCTCACGTGTTCCAGCATTTCTACGGAATCCAAACTGATCTTCCCCGAGGTCGGCTTCTACTAGTTTTTCCATTCGTCTGTAAAGAATTCGTGTTAGTACTTTGCAGCTGTGGCTTATTAAACTGATTGTTCGGTAATTTTCACATCTGTCAACACCTGCTTTCTTTGGGATTGGAATTATTATATCCTTCTTGAAGTCTGAGGGTATTTCGCCTGTCTCATACACCTTGCTCACCAGATGGTAGAGTTTTGTCAGGACTGGCTCTCCCAAGGCCGTCAGTAGTTCTAATGGAATGTTGTCTACTCCGGGGGCCTTGTTTCGACTCAGGTCCTTCAGTGCTCTGTCAAACTCTTCACGCAGTATCGTATCTCCCATTTCATCTTCATCTACATCCTCTTCCATTTCCATAATATTGTCCTCAAGTGCATCGCCCTTATATAAACCCTCTATATACTCCTTCCACCTTTCTGCCTTCCCTTCTTTGCTTAGAACTGGGTTGCCATCTGAGCTCTTGATATTCATACAAGTGGTTCTCTTCTCTCCAAAGGTCTCTTTAATTTTCCAATAGGCAGTATCTATCTTACCCCTAGTGAGACAAGCCTCTACATCCTTACATTTGTCCTCTAGCCATTCCTGCTTAGCCATTTTGCACTTCCTGTCGATCTCATTTTTGAGACGTTTGTATTCCTTTTTGCCTGCTTCATTTACTGCATTTTTATATTTTCTCCTTTCATCAATTAAATTTAATATTTCTTCTGTTACACAAGGATTTCTACTAACCCTCTTCTTTTTACCTACTTGATCGTCTGCTGCCTTCACTACTTCATCCCTCAGAGCTACCCATTCATCTTCTACTGTATTTCTTTCCCCCATTCCTATCAATTGTTCCCATATGCTCTCCCTGAAACTCTGTACAACCTCTGGTTCTTTCAGTTTATCCAGGTCCCATCTCCTTAAAATCCCACCTTTTTGCAGTTTCTTAAGTTTTAATCTACAGGTCATAACCAATAGATTGTGGTCAGAGTCCACATCTGCCCCTGGAAACGTCTTACAATACAAAACCTGGTTCCTAAATCTCTGTCTTACCATTATATAATCCATCTGATACCTTTTAGTATCTGCAGGGTTCTTCCATGTATACAACCTTCTATCATGATTCTTAAACCAAGTGTTAGCTATGAATAAGTTGTGCTCTGTGCAAAATTCTATCAGGCGGCTTCCTCTTTCATTTCTTAGCCCCAATCCATATTCACCTACTACGTTTCCCTCTCTCCCTTTTCCTACACTCGAATTCCAGTCACCCATGACTATTAAATTTTCGTCTCCCTTCACTATCTGAATAATTTCTTTTATTTCATCATACATTTCTTCGATTTCTTCGTCATCTGCAGAGCTAGTTGGCATATAAACTTGTACTACTGTAGTAGGTGTGGTCTTCGTATCTATCTTGGCCACAATAATGCGTTCACTATGCTGTATTTAGTAGCTTACCCGCATTCCTATTTTCCTATTCATTATTAAACCTACTCCTGCATTACCCCTATTGGACTTTGTGTTTATAACCCTGTAGTCACCTGACCAGAAGTCATGTTCCTACTGCCACCGAACTTCACTAATTCCCACTATATCTAACTTTAACCTATCCATTTCCCTTTTTAAATTTTCTAACCTACCTGCCCGATTAAGGGATCTGACATTCCACGCTCCGATCCGTAGAACGCCAGTTTTCTTTCTCCTGATACCGACATCCTCTTGAGAAGTCCCCGCCCGGAGATCCGAATGGGGGACTATTTTACCTCTGGAATATTTTACCCAAGAGGACGCCATCATCATTTAATCATACAGTAAAACTGCATGCCCTCGGGAAAAATTACGGCCGTAGTTTCCCCTTGCTTTCAGCCGTTCGCAGCACCAGCACAGCAAAGCTGTTTTGGTTATTGTTACAAGGCCAGATCAGTCAATCATCCAGACTGTTACCCTTGCAACTACTGAAAAGGCTGCTGCCCCTCTTCAGGAACCACACGTTTGTCTGGCCTCTCAACAGATACCCCTCCGTTGCGGTTGCACCTACAGTGCGGCTATCCGTATCGCTGAGGCACGCAAGCCTCCCCACCAACGGCAAGGTCCATGATTCATCTAAGAAAAGTCAGTCTTTTTGTACCTAAGTCGGCATTGTGCCTTTTGTATTTAATTCCGATGCAATTTTTGTGTTTCATCGTCAAAGTGAAGGTCCAAGGGATACACTAAACCTCAAATGCAGCATCGGAATCTAAAACTGGTCTCACAGGAAAGGCTCAAACCATAGACGGTAAGAAGACTCAGTCTTCTTGTACTTAAGTCGGCATGGTGCATTTGTATTTAATTCCGATGCAACTTCTGTGTTTCATCGTCAATGGGATACAGTAAACCTGCAGTTTTGCATCGGAAATTAAAACTGGTGACACAGGAAAGGCTCAAATCATAGACACTAAGAATAGTCAGTCCTCTCCAACTTAAGTCGGCATTCTGCCTTTTGTATTTAATTCCGATGCAATTTCTGTGTTTCATCGTCAATGTAAAGGTCTAGGGGATACAGAAAATCTGCACTTGTGCATCGGAATCTAAAACTGGAAACACAGGAAAGGCTGAAAGCGTAGACACTGAGGAAAGTCAGTCTTCTTGTACTTCGTTCTGCATTGTGCATTTTGTATTTAATTCCGATGCAGTTTTTGTGTTTCATCGTCAAAGTGAAGGGCCAAGGGATACAGTAAACCCGAAGTGGAGCATCGGAATCTAAAATTGGACACAGAGGAAAGGCTCAGAACATAAACGGTAAGAAGACTCAGTCTTCTTGTGCTTAAGTCGGCATTGTGCCTTTTGTATTTAATTCCGATGCAAGTTCTGTATTTCATCGTCAAAGTGAAGGCCCAAGGGAAACAGTAATCGTGAAGTGAAGCATCGGAATCTAAAACTGGTCTCACAGGAAAGGTTCTTAAACATAGACTCTAAGATAAGTGAGTCTTCTTGAACTTCAGACGGCATTGTGAATTTTGAATTACTTCCTTTTGTGGCGGTGTTCGTAGCGACAAACAATTCGCTGTAGAAACGGCTTATGAAGTCACCGCCACACTTTTAATAGCGGGCCGACCGGTCCGCTGGAACAGTGAACAGAAAGATGAAAACCCAAACACTCTGATTAAATAAAAGTCGGTACTTATCTGTATTATTGAAGATACAGAAACACAGTAGTGAACTCCGTGTCTACAGAGATCTGACTAGTTCGAGTCGGAGCGGCTAGGTCAGCGTCGGCTGACGACAAACAACAACTCTGCTGTGATGAACACACAACTGACTAGCAAGTACACAATTCGGTGGCGAGTATACAACTGAGCGGCGAATACAGAACTGTCATAGCGCTCACGACTCCAGCGCTTAAGAACCCAGAAGCCAGCGGTGGCGCGCGCAGACTTGCGGCGATTTCCTGTCTCGCTGGCGCTGCTTATGCGGACGGCGTCCGGACTTTGATGCTGCCAACCTTTTGGCAGCGGGCTCGGGTGGCATTACTGGCTAGGATATAACACTCCTGCCCCCCAAATCGCCGCACCGTCGTTGAATAATGACGTGGTGAGCGTCGACGGCGGTGGAGGGGTCTGGCCACAGGCGTAGCAGAAGAGACCGGGGCGGAGACTGTTGTCGGTGGCGGTCCCTGGTCCGCACCCCAGCATTGGCTGCGCGGGGCCTCGGGAAACACCGACTGAAAACCGAGGTCAGCGTGCACGCCTGTGACCACGGGCGCAGCTTCTTGTACTGGACGCGACGGGGCGTCGGGACCCACAAAGAGAGGCAGCGTCTCCTGACGCTGCGTCGACGGCTGCTGAGTGGGCGCCGGACAAGGCGCTGCGGTGTCAGACTCCTTGGGGGTGCCCAAGGAAAGCGGCTGCGGGACAGGCTGCACAGCCACCGCTTGGGAAGGCGGCCCAGCTGAGGGGTCGACGTCCATCAGCTCCGGAGGCGGTGGCGACTGAAGAGGGACCGCAGGCGCCGGAGCGACCACCTGGGGCGCTCCCGGATGAAGCTGGGCGGGAGGCATCAACGGGACGGGCTGTCGGCGTGGTAGCGGCGACGGCTGCTGCTGCTGCCCTGTGCGCGGCAGCGAAGTCGGAAGGGGCGGCTGGAACCCGCCGCGGACCAAATCTGTGGACAAAGAACGAGCGGCAGAATCCGGGCGGCCAGCGCGGCGCAACTGGTTCTGATGCCTCCTGTGCAACCCAGTAGCACCTTGAACAGTATAAAAACGGCGACCCTGGACACTTATCACGATACCACGTTCCCAACGACGGCGACCGTGATAAACTCTGAAAAAAACGGCGTCGTTGCGCTGAAAACGCGTGCGATGCTCAGAAGCGGCGGGTCGATCCGGGGGGTGCAACAACCGCAGTAGGGTGCGATGACGACGGCCGTGGAGAAGCTCCGCAGGCGAAGGGCCGTCGCGTGGCGTGGTCCGGTACGACGACAGGAACGTGATGAGGGCCTGCTGACGAGAGTGCGTAGCACGAAGGTGGTCCATATGATCCTTGAATGTGCGTACAAAACGTTCCGCTGCACCATTCGATTGAGGGTGGAACGGCGGAGTAAGAACATGGCGAATGCCATTGGCAGAACGAAAACTTTCATATTCAGTAGAGGTAAATTGTGCACCATTGTCAGACACTAAAACTTCTGGAAGACCCTCAATACTAAAAATTGAAGTCAACGCCTGTATTGTTTGTGCAGACGTTGTAGACTGCATGGGCACAACAAACGGAAAATGACTAAATGCATCTATCACGATGAGCCAACGAGAATTCCAATATGGACCAGCGAAATCAATATGTACTCGCTGCCAGGGACCGGCAGGGCGTGCCCACTCAAAATAGCGTTGAGGCGGAGCAGCTTGGTGTTCGGCACACGTCGAACAATCTGTAGACATCTGTGTAATCTGCTTATCAATGCCGATCCATGTACAATGACCGCGGGCAAGCTGCTTGGTGCGGACCACTCCCCAATGACCTTGATGCAACAAGTCGAGGACCTTGGATTGGAGCACTTGGGGAACCACTACACGAAGCTGGTCATTCTCGGTGCGTAACAGCAAAACTCCGTGCGAAACAGACAACAGATGACGTTGCGGATAATAGCGACGAACCACAGGATCCGATATGTCCTTTGCCTTGGACGGCCAACCACGTTGAACAAAACGTAATAGTAAACTCAGATGAGGATCCGTAGCTGTCTCACGTGCCACCTGATGATAATCAATCGGAAAATCCCGGAGGGATTGATGCTCATCGGCGTCAATCTGATGGCAAGAGTCGTCAGAGGAATCGAAGACATCATCCGCAGCAATCGGCAATCTAGAAAGCGCGTCAGCGTTCGCATGCTGAGCTGTAGGGCGATACAGTATCTCGTACTGGTATTGTGATAACAAAAGAGCCCAACGTTGTAGTCTCTGAGCTGTCCGCTGAGGAACTGGTTGAGACGGATGAAACAGTGACGTCAGGGGCTTGTGATCTGTTACTAAATAGAATGGTCTACCAAAGAGGTAGTGATGGAATTTTGTGACACCGAACACAATAGCCAACGCTTCCTTGTCCAATTGGCTATAATTACACTGAGCTTTGTTGAGCAATTTAGATGCGAACGCAATAGGACGTTCGGTGTTACCGACTCGGTGAGACAACACAGCACCGGGGCCGAAAGAAGAGGCATCACAAGCTAACACCAGAGGCTTGTTAGGGTCGAAATGGACCAGACAACGATCATTCAATAAAGCCTCTTTAAGCTGCTGAAAGGCTGATTGGCAATCAGCTGACCACACAAACGGAACATTCTTACGGCGGAGACGATGCAACGGTGCAGCAATCTGTGATGCATTAGGTATAAACCTAATATAATATGTCAATTTGCCAAGAACTGCTTGCAATTCCTGCAGATTGCGAGGGGCGGGCATATCACGAATAGCTGCTAAATGTGACTGGGAGGGATGAATGCCTTGAGCATTAATAACATGTCCCAGATACTCCAGCTCCGTAAGGAAAAATGAACATTTATCGATGTTGCAACGTAGGCCTGCCTGAGACAACACTTTAAACAAACACTCCAAATTACGGAAATGTTCAGCAAGCGTCCGACCGGACACAACAATATCGTCTAAATAGTTGCAACACGATGGCACATTAGCCAGAAGTTGTGACAAAAAACGCTGAAAAACAGCTGGAGCTGACGCACAACCAAAAGGCAAACGCAGAAAACGGAACAACCCCAACGACGTGTTTATGACAAAATATTGTTGTGATTGCTCGTCGAGGGGCAATTGCAAATATGTTTCACGGAGATCAATTTTGGAAAAGAAACGAGCTTCCCCTAACTTATCCATCAGCTCGTCCGGTCTAGGCAAAGGAAAAGAATCAATGACAGTCTGAGGATTAACTGTCGACTTAAAATCAGCACACAAACGTAACTTGCCAGACGGTTTCTTTATAATAACTAAGGGAGAAGCCCACTGGCTCGCTGAAACGGGTTGAATAACACCGTTGTTTTGCCAACGACGAAGTTCATCTTCTACAGGTGCCCGGAGGGCGTGAGGCACTGGACGAGTACGACAAAATCGAGGCTGAGCATTATCTTTTAACGTAATATGAGCGGCAAAGTTCGCAGCACAACCTAGTTCGTCTTTAAATATGTCACTGTATCGTTTACACAAATCGGTTATGCTGTCTTGAGGAACAACAACAGAATTAATTTGCAACACTTTGTCTTGGATAGACAGGCCAAACAAGTCAAAACAGTCTAATCCGAAAATGTTTCCACTGTCTGTAGCGCGAAGCACTGTGAATGAAACTGTTTTTGTATTGCCACGGAATGTGGCTGGCACGCTACATACACCTAACACAGGAATTTGTTCTCCACTATAAGTAGCCAAAGAATGTTTTGCCGCTGAAAGTTTAGGGCGGCCGATAGCCGCATACGTAGCACTATTTATGAGAGTCACAGACGCACCAGTGTCTAATTGAAAATTGAAGGTCTTATCCTGGATGCGTAGCTTCACAAATAGTTTATTACACTGTCTCTGGATCGGTGCAGTGGAAGCGGAAGACACAAAATCAGCGCGTTTAGCGCGTGTTCGCTGCTTACGACAACTCGTGGGTTGGGCGGGTGGAACAACAACTCCCGCTTCACTTGCAGTCTGTACATTACTTTTTACAGCGTTTGAATTACGCTTGGGTCGCATAGCAGAGGGCTGGGTGGGTGGCTTATTGCGAACAAGTTTATTACCCACACGAACCGTGGAAGAGTCTTTAAACGCGACCTTCTGGGCGGGCTGGCTTTGAAGAACATGAATATCCATGGGCTGGGCAGCACTAGAATTGTTCTTGCGTTTACGCAAACAAACAGTCTGGATGTGTCCTTTCCTTTGACAAAAGTGACAAACCGCGTTTCTTAACGGGCAACGTTCACGTGGATGAGCAAGAACACACTTAGGGCAAGACTTAACTCTATCATTTTGCACACGCGGCTGACGAATGTGTTTAACATGACGCGGCCGGCTAGTGTTTACAGTCTGACTCTGCCGGTGCGGCCGCGGGCGTGACAGAACTTGCTTAGCACAGGCAATTTGAGAAATACATGGCTGATCTAACTCACACTCAGCATAGTCAAAAGTATCTTGGGCTTCAATGATGTTCATCACAGTCTCTAATGACGGGTCAGGCAACTTTAAGATAGCAGCACGAATACGAGAATCTGCAATGTTTTGAGTAATAGCGTCTCGTAACATGACATCACTGTAGGAAGCTCCACACACACAATTAAATCGGCACTGACGGGTGAGGCCCCGTAAATCTGTTAACCACTGTTTATTAGATTGATGTGGCAGTTTCTTTAATCTGAAGAACTTGAATCTGGCTGCTGCCACATGAACTCGCGACCCGAAATACTCAGCAAGCTTGTTAACAAAAACGTCATAGTCTAAAGCTTCTGGCTCGGATTCCGGGAACACCTTACAAATTAGTCGATAGACTTCCACGCCTGCAGTGGAAATTAAATAAAGCTGCCGCTCAGTACCCGTGATTTTGTAGACTGTCATGTGCGCCTGCAACTGCGCGAACTATTCTCGCCATTCTTCTCTTGATGCATCAAAAGCACGGAAAGGTGGTGCTGCCTGTGCTTGTTCCTGTTGTGTTGGAGGATTAGCCGCTTGTTGGGCGATTGCGTCCACCAGACTTTGTATTTGCTGACTCTGTAACAAGATCAACTGTTGTAATTCGGCAGGTATAGTGAACACAAATTAAACCAGCCCCCAAAATTTTATCGCTATAATTAGTATAACCAGAAACAAGTTGAACCAGCCCTGCACACGAGTTGGGAAGCCCTCGTCGACAGTTTTGTGGCGGCGTTCGTAGCGACAAACAATTCGCTGTAGAAACGGCTTACGAAGTCGCCGCCACACTTTTAATAGCGGGCCGACCGGTCCCCTGGAACAGTGAACAGAAAGATGAAAACCCAAACACTCTGATTAAATAAAAGTCGGTACTTATCTTTATTAATGAAGATACAGAAACACAGTAGTGAACTCCGTGTCTACAGAGATCTGTCTAGTTCGAGTCGGAGCGGCTAGGTCAGCGTCGGCTGACGACAAACAACAACTCTGCTCCGATGAACACACAACTGACTAGCAAGTACACAATTCGGTGGCGAGTATACAACTGAGCGACGAATACAGAACTGTCATAGCGCTCGCGACTCCAGCGCTTAAGAACCCAGAAGCCAGCGGTGGCGCGCGCAGACGTGCAGCGATTTTCTGTCTCGCTGGCGCTGCTTATGCGGACGGCGTCCGGACTTTGATGCTGCCAACCTTTTGGCAGCGGGCTCAGGTGGCATTACTGGCTAGGATATAACACTTCCCAATCTATTTTGGTGTTTCATCCTCTAAGTGAAGGCCAAGGGATACAGAAATTTTGCAGAACAGCATCGGAATCTAAACCTGGTGACACAGGAAAGGCTCAAAACATAGTAAGAATACTCAGTCTTCTTGTACTTGAGTCGGCATTGTGCCTTTTGTATTTAATTCCGAAGCAATTTCTGTGTTTCATCGTTAACGTGAAGGTCCAAGGGATACAGTAAACCTGAAGTGAAGCGTCGGAATCTATAACTCGTGTAACAGGAAAGGCTAAAACCATAGACACTAAGAAGACTCAGTCTTCTTGTACTTAACTCGGCATTGTGCCGTTTGTATTTAATTCCGATGCAATTTTTGTGTTTCATCGTCAAAGTGAAGGTCCAAGGAATACAGTAAACCGGAAGTGAAGCATCGGAATCTGAAACTGGTCTCACAGGACAGGCTAAATAATTGACACTAAGAAGAGTCAGTCTTCTTGTACTTAAGTCGGCATTGTGGCTTTTGTATTTATTTCCGATGCAATTTTTGTGTGTCATCGTCAAAGTGAAGATCCATGGGATACAGTAAAACTGAAGTGAAACATCGGAATCTAGAACTGGTCTCACAGGAAAGGCTCAAAAGATAGACTGTAGGAAGACTCAAGCTTCCTGTACTTAAGTCGGCATTGTGTCTTTTGTATTGAATTCCGGTGCAATTTTTGAGATTTATCGTCAGTATGTAGGTCCAAGTGATACAGAGTACCTTAAGTGAAGCATCGGAAACTAAAACAGGTCTCACAGGAAAGGCTCAAAGCTAAGATGGTAAGAAGACTCTGTCTTCTTGTACTTGAGTCGGCATTGTTCATTTTGTATTTAATTCCGATACAATTTCTGTGTTTTATCGTCAATGTGATGGTCCAAGGGATAAAGTAAAACTGCAGTTGTGCATCCGAAACTAATCCTGGTGACACAGGAAGGGCCCTAAACATAGAAGGTAAGAAGTCTCAGTCTTCTTGTACTGACGTCGGCATTGTGCCTTTTGTATTTAATTCATATGCAATTTCTGTGTTTCATCGTCAATGTGAAGGTCAAATGAAAACAGTAAACCTGCAGTTGTGTATCGTAATCTAAAACTGGGGACACAGGAAAGGCTCAAACATAGACACTTAGAAAAGTCTGTCTTCTTGTACTTAAGTCGGCATTGTGGCTTTTGCATTTAATTCCGTTGCAATTTTTGTGTTTCATCGCCAAAGTGATGGTCCGAGGGATACAGTAAAGCTGAAGTGAAGCATCGGAATCCAAACCTGGTCTCACAGGACAAGCTCAAAACATAGACACTAAGTGACTCAGTCGTCTTGTACTTGAGTCGGCATGGTGCATTTGTATTTAATTCCGATGCAACTTCTGTGTTTCATCGTCAATGGGATACAGTAAACCTGCAGTTTTGCAACGGAAATTTAAGCTGGTGACACAGGAAGGGCTCAAATCATAGACACTAAGAATAGTCAGTCCTCTTCAACATATGTCGGCATTCTGCCTTTTGTATATAATTGCGATGCAATTTCTGTGTTTCATCGTCAATGTAAAGGTCCAAGGGATACAGAAAATCTGCAGTTGTGCATCGGAATCTAAAACTGGAAACACAGGAAATGCTCAGGAGCGTAGACACTAAGGAAAGTCAGTCTTCTTGTACTTAAGTCTGCATTGTGCATTTTGTATTTAATTCCGATGCAATATTTGTGTTTCATCGTCAAAGTGAAGGGCCAAGGAATACAGTAAACCTGAACTGAAGCATCGGAATCTGAAACTGGTCTCACAGGACGGGCTAAAACTTAGACACTAAGAGGAGTCTGTCTTCTTGTACTTGAATCGACATTGTGGCTTATGTATTTAATTCCGATGCAATTATTGTGTTTAATCGTCAAAGTGAAGATCCATGGTATACAGTAAAAGTGAAGTGAAACATCGGAATCTAAAACTGGTCTCACAGGAAAGGCTCCAAACATAGACGGTAATAAGACTCAGTCTTCTTGTACTTGAGTCGGCATTGTTCATTTTGTACTTAATTTCGATACACTTTCTGTGTTTTATCGTCAATGTGATGGTCCAAGGGATAAAGTAAAATTGCAGTTGTGCATCCGAAACAAAACCTGGTGACACAAGAAGGGCCCAAAACATTGAAGGTAAGAAGACTCAGTCATCTTGTACTTAAGTCGGCATTGTGAATTTTTTTTTATTCATATGCAATTTCTGTGTTTCATCGTCAATGTCAAGTGCAAAGGAGACAGTAAACCTGCAGTTGTGTATCGTAATCTAAAACTGGGGACACAGGAAAGGTTCAAAACATAGACACTAAGAAAAGTTACTCTTCTTGTACTTAAGTCGGCATTGTGCCTTTTGCATTTCATTCCGATGCAATTTCTATGTTTCATCGTCAATGTAAAGGTCCAAGGGATACAGTATATCTGCAGTTGTGCATCGGAATCTAAAACTGGAAACACAGGAAAGGCTCATAACATAGACACTAAGGAACGTCAGTCTTCTTGTACTTACGTCTTCGTTGTGCATTTTGTATTTAATTCTGATGCAATTTCTGTGTTTCATCTTCAAAGTGAGGGTCAAGGAATACAGTAAACATGAAGTGAAGCTTCGGAATCTAAAACTGATCTCACTGGAAAGGCTCAAACCATAGACGGAAAGAAAACTCAGTCTTCTCGTACTTAGGTCGGCATTGTGCCTTTTGTATTGAATTCCGATGCAATGTTTGTCATTCATCGACAAAGTGAAGGTCCAAGTGATTCAGTATACCTGAAGTGGAGCATCGGAATCTAAAATTGGACTCACAGGAAAGGCTCAATAGATAGATGGTAAGAAGACTCAGTCTTCTTGTACTTAAGTCGGCATTGTTCACTTTGTATTTAATTCCGAAGGAAGTTCTGTATCTCATCGTCAACGTGAAGGTCCAAGGGATTCAGTAAACCCGAAGTGCAACATCGGAATCTAAAACTGGTCTCACAGGAAAGGTTCAGAATCATAGACACTAAGATAAGTCAGTCATCTTGTACTGAAGTCGGCATTATGAATTTTGTATTTACTTCCCTTTCAATTTTTAACTTTCGTCGTCAAAATCAAGGTCCAAGGGATACAGCAAACCTGAAGTGAAGCATCGGAATCTAAAACTGGTCTCACAGGAGAGGTTCAAAACATAGACACTAAAAATAGTCAGTCTTCTTGTACTTAAGTCGGCATTGTGAATTTTGTATTTACTTCCAATGCAATTTTTGTGTTTCATCGTCAAAGGGAAGGTCCAACAGATACAGTAAACCTGAAGTGAAGCATCGGAATCTAAAACTGGTCTCAGAGTGAAAGCTCAAAACATAGATGGTAAGAAGACTCAGTCTTCTTTGACATAAGTCAGCATTGTGCCTTTTGTATTTAAATCCGATGCATTTTTGGTGTTTCATAGTCAAAGTGAAAGTCCGAGGGATACAGTAAACCTGAAGTGAAGCATCGGAATCTAAAACAGGTCCCACAGGAAGGGTTCAAAACATAGACGGTAAGAAGCTCAGTCTTCTTGTTCTTAAGTCGGCATTGTGCCTTTTGTATTTAAATCCGATTCAATTTCTGTGTTTCATCGTCAAAGTGAAGGGCCAAGGAATACAGAAAACCTGAAGTGAAGAGTCTGAATCTAAAACTGGTCTCACAGGAAAAGCTCAAATCGTTGAAACTAAGAAGACTCAATATTCTTGTACTTAAGTCAGCATTGAGCCTTTTGTGTATAATTCCGATGCAATGTCTATGTTTCATCGTCAAAGTGAAGGCCCAAGGGATACAGTAAACCTGACGTGAAGCATCGGAATATAAAACTGGTCTCACAGGAAAGGCTCAAAACATAGAGGGTAAGAAGACACAGTGTTCTTGAACTTAAGTCGGCATTGTGCCTTATGTATTTAATTCCAAACCAATTTCAGTTTTTCATCGTCAATGTGAAGGTACAAGGGATACAGTAAACCTGCAGTTGTGCATCGGAATCTGAAACTGGTGACACTGACAAGGCTCAAAACATAGACACTAAGAAAAGTCAGTCTTCTTGTGCTTTAGTCGGCATTATGCCATTTGTATTTAATTCCGATGAAATTTCTGTGTTTCATCGTCAAATTGAAGTTCCGAGGGCTACAGTAAACCTGAAATGCGGAATCGGAATCTAAAACTGGTCTCACAGTAAAGGCTCAAAACATGGACAGTAAGAAGACCCAGTCCTCTTGTACTTAAGTCGGCGTTGTGTCTTTTGTATTTAATTCCGAGGATATTTCTGTGTTTCATCCCCAAGGTGAGGTCAAAGGGATACTGTAAACCTGCAGTTGTGCATCGGAATCTAAAACTGGTGACACAGGACAGGTCCGTAACACAGACACTACGAAAAGTCAGTCTTCTTGCACTTAAATTGGCATTTTGCCTTTTGTATTTAATTCCGATGCAATTACTGTGTAGCATCGTCAATGGGAAGCTCCAAGAGATACAGCAAACCTCAAGTGAAGCATCGGAATCTATAAATGGTCTCACAGGGAAGGCTCAAATCATAGACAGTAAGAAGACACAGCCTTCAAGTACTGAAGTCGGCATTGTGCCTTTTGTATTTAATTCCGATGCAATTTCTGTGTTTCATCTTCAATGTGAAGGTCCAAGTGATACAGTAAACCTGAGGTGATGCAACGGAATTTAAAGCTGGTCTCACAGGAATGGCTCAAAATATAGACACTAAGAAAAGTCAGTCGTCTTGTACCAAAGTCGACATTGTGACTTTTGTATTCAATGCCGATGCCATTTTTGTGTTTCATCGTCAAATTTAAGGTCCAAGGGATACAGTAAATCTGAAGTGAAGCATCGGAATCTAAAGCTGGTTTCACAGGCACGGCTCAAAGCATAGACAGAAAGAAGACTCAGTCTTCTAGTACTTAATTCGGCACTGTGCCTTTTGTATTTAACTTCGATGCAATTTCTGTGTTTCATCGTCAAAGTGGAAGTCCAAAGGATACAGTAAACCCGACGTGAAGCATCGGTATCCACAACTGGTCTGACAGGAAAGGCTCAAATCATAGACACTAAGAAAAGTCAGTTTTCTTGTACTTAAATCGGTAATGTGCCATTATTTTTTCATTCCGATGCAATTACTGTTTTTCACCGGCAATGTGAAGGTCCAAGGGATACAGTAAGAAGGCAGTTGTGCATCTGAGTATAAATCAAGTGACACAGGGGAGGTTCAAAATATAGACACTCAGAAAAGTCAGTCTGCTTGTACTTAAGTCGGCATTGTTTCTTTCGTATTTCATTCCGTTGCAATTACTGTGTTTCATCGTCAATGTGAAGGTCCAAGGGATACAGCAAACCAGAAGTGAAGCGTCGGAGTCTAAAACTGGTCTCCCAGGGAATTCTCATATCATAGACAGTTTGAAGACCAGTCTTCTAGTACTTAAGTCGGCATTGTGTCTTTTGTATATAATCCCGATGCTATTTCTGTGTTTGATCGTGAATGTGAAGTTCCAAGGGATACAGTGAATTTGCAGTTGTGCTACGGAATGTAAAACTTGTGACACAGGACAGGCCCAAAACATAGACACTAAGAAAAGTCAGTCTTCTTGTACATAAGACGGCATTGTGGATTATGAATTTAATTGCGATGCAATTACTGTGTATCATCGTCAATGTGAAGGTCCAAGGAATACAGTAAACCTGAAGTGAAGCATCGGAATCTACAACAGGTCTCACTGGGAAGGCTCTAATCATAGGCAGTAAGAAGACACAGTCTTCTAGTACTTATGTCGGCATTGTGCTTTTTGAATTTAATTCCGATGCAACTTTGTGTTTCATCGTCAAGGAGAAGGTCCAAGGGATACAGTAAACCTGAAGTGGAGCAACGGAAACTAAAACTGGTCTTACAGTGAAGGCTCAAAACATAGTTAGAAGACTCAGTCCTCTTGTACTTAAGTCGGCATTGTGCCTTTTGTATTTAATTCCGATGCATTTGTTGTGTTTCATCGTCAAAGTGAAGGTCCAAGGGATTCAGTAAATCTGAAGTGAAGCATCGGATCTAAAACTGGTTTCACAGGAAAGTCTCAACGCATAGACAGTAAGAAGACCCAGTCTTCTAGTACTTAAGTCGGATTGTGCCTTTTGTATTTAATTCCGATGCAATTACTGTGTTTTATCGTCAATTTGAAGGTCCAAGGGATGCTGCAAAAAAGAAGTGAAGCATCGGAATCTGAAACTGGTCTCACTGGCAAGTCTCTTATCATAGACAGTAACAAGACACAGTCTACTGGTACTTAAGTTGGCATTGTGCCTTTTGTATTTAATTTCGATGCAATTTCTGCGCGTCATCGTCAATGTGAAGCTCCAAGGGATACTGTAAACTTGAAGTGAAGCATAGGAATCTAAAACTGGTCTCATAGGAAAGGCTCAAAGCATAGACACTAAGAAAACTCAGTCGTCTAGTACTTAAGTCGGCATTGTGCTTTTGTATTTAAATCAGATGCAATTACTGGGTTTCATCGGTAATGAGGTTTTCCAAGGGATACAGTAAACTAGCAGTTTTGCATCGGAATCTAAATCTGGTGACACAGGAAAGGCTCAAAACATAGACACTAAGAAAAGTCTGTCTTCTTGTACGTAAGTCGTCCATGAGCCCTTTATATTTAATTCCTATGCAATTTTTGTGTTTCAACTTCAAAGTGAAGGTGCAAGGGATACAGTAAAACTGACGTGAAGCAACCGAATCTAAAACTGGTCAAAAAGGAAAGGCTCAAAGCATAGACGGTAAGATGACTCAGTCCTCTTGTACATAAGTCAGCATTCTGCCCTTTGTATTTAGTTCCGATGCAATTACTGTGTTTCATCGTCAATGTGAAGGTCCAAGGGATGCAGTTAACCAGAAGTGAATCATCGGAATCGAAAACTCGTCTCAAAGGGAAGGCTAAAATCATAGAGAGTAAGAAGACACAGTCTTCTAGTACTTAAGTCGGCGTTGTGCCTTTTGTATTTTATTCCGATGCAATTTCGGCGTTTCATCGTCAATGTGGAGGTTCTAGGGATACAGTAAACCTGAAGTGAAGCATCGGAATCTAAAACTGGTCTCACAGGAAATGCTCATATCATGCACACTAAGAGAAGTCAGTCTTCTTGTACTTAAGGCGGCATTGTGCTTTTGTATTTAAATCCGATGCAATTACTGTGTTTCATCGGCAATGTGATTGTCCAAGGGATACAGAAAACCAGAAGTTTTGCGTCGGAATCTAAAACAGGTGACCCAGGAAAGGCTCAAAACATAGACACTAAAAATAGGCAGCTTCTGGTACTTAAGTCGGCATCGAGCTTTCGTATTTAAATCCGATGCAATCAATCACTGTGTTCCATCGTCATTGTGAAGGTTCAAGGGATACAGTAAACCTGAAGTGAAGCATCGGAATCTAAAACTGGTCTCACAGGGAAGGCTCAAACAAAGACGGTTAGAGAACCCTGTCTTCTTGTACTTAAGTCGTCATTGAGCCTTTTGTATTTAATTCCGATGCAATTTCTGAGTTTCATCGTCAAAGGGAAGGTCCAAGGGATACAGTAAACCTGAAGTGAAGCATCGGAATCTAAATCTGGTCTCACGGAAAGGCACAAAGCATAGACGGTAAGATGACTCAGCCCTCTTGTTCATAAGTCGGCATTGTGCACTTTGTATTTAATTCCGATGCAATTACTGTGTTTATCGTCAATTTGAAAGTCCAAGGGATCCTGCAAACCAAAAGTGAAGCATCGGAATCTAAAACTGGTCTCACTGGGAAGGCTCAAATCATAGACAGTTACAAGACACAGTCTACTGGTACTTAGTCGGCATTGTGCCTTTTGTGTTTAATTCCGATGCAATTTCTGTATTTATCGTCAATTTGAATGTCTAAGGGATGCTGCAAACCTAAAGTGAAGCATCGGAATCTGAAACTGGTGTCACAGGAAAGGCTCATAACATAGACATTAAGAAAAGTCAGTCTTCTTGTACTTAAGTCGGCATTGTGCCTTTTGTATTTAATTCAGATGCATTGGTTTTGTTTCATCGTCAAAGTGCAGGTCCAAGGGATACAGTAAACCTGAAGTGAAGCATCGGATCTAAAACTGGTTTCACTGAAAAGGCTCAAAGCATAGATAGTAAGTAGACTCAGTCCACTAGTACTTAAGTCGGCATTGTGATTTTTGTATTTAATTCCGATGCAGTTTCTGCGTTTCATCGACTATGTGAAGGTCCTAGGGATTCAGTAAACCTGAAATGAAGCATCGGAATCTAGAACTGGTCTCACAAGAAAGGCTCAAATCATAGACGGTAAGATGACTCAGTCCTCCTGTACATATGTCAGCATATTGCACTTTGTATTTAATTCTGATGCAAATTACTGTGTTTCAACGTCAAAGTGAAGGTCCAAAGGATACAGTAATCTCCCTGTCGTGCATCGGTATCTAAAACTGGTGACACAGGAAGGGCTTAAACATAGACACAAAGAAAAGTTAGTCTTCTTGTACTTAAGTCGGCATTGTGCCTTTTGTATTTAATTCCGGTGCAATTACTGTGTTGCATCGTCATTGTGTAGGTCCAAGGGTTACAGTAAACCTAAAGTGAAGCATCGGAAACTAAAGCTGGTGTCACAGAAAAGGCTCAAAACATAGACATTAAGAAAAGTTAGTCTTCTTGTACTTAAGTCGGCATTGTGCATTTTGTATTTAATTCCGATGCATTTGTTGTGTTTCATCGTCAAATTGCAGGTCCAAGGGGTACAGTAAACCTGAAGTGAAGCATCGGATCTACAACTGGTTTCACAGGAAAGTCTCAAACCATAGACAGTAAGAAGACTCAGTCTTCTAGTACTTAAGTCGGCATTGTACATTTTGAATTTACTTCCGATGCAATTTCTGCGTATTATCGTCAATGTGAAGGTCCTAGGTATACAGTTAACCTGAAGTGAAGCATCGGAATCTAAAACTCGTCTCACGTGAAAGGCGCATATCATAGACACTAAGAAAAGTCAGTCTTCTTGTACTTAAGTCGGAATTGTGCTTTTGTATTTAAATCCGATGCAATTACTGGGTTTCATCGGCAATGTGTATGTCCAAGGGATACAGTAAACCAGCGGTTTTGCATCGGAATCTAAAACTGGTGACACAGGATTGGCTCAAAACATGGACACTAAGAAAAGTCTGTGTTCTTGTACGTTAGTCGGCCATGAGCCTTTTGTATTTAATTCCGATGCAATTTTTGAGTTTCAACGTCAATGTGAAGGTTCAAGGGATACAGTAAACCTGAAGTGAAGCATTGGAATCTAAAACTGGTCTCACAGTGAAGGCTCAAAGCATAGACACTAAGAAGACTCAGTCCTCTTGTACTTAAGTCGGCATTGTGCACTTTGTATTTAATTCCGATGCAATTTTTGTGTTAAAACGTCAAAGTGAAGGTCCAAGGGATACCGCAAACCTGAATTTAAGCATCGGAATCTAAAACTGGTCTCACAGGAAGGGTCAAAGCATAGACGGTAAGATGACTTAGTCCTCTTGTTCATAAGTCGGCACTTAGACTCTTGTATTAAATACCGATGCAATTTCTGTGTATCATCGTGAAAGTGAAGGTCCAAGGGATACAGTAAACCTGAAGTGAAGCATCCGAATCTAGAACTGGTCTCACAGGAAAGGCCCAAATCATTGGCACTAAGAAAAGTCTGTCGTCTTGTACATATCTCGGTATTGTGCCTTTTGTATTTAATCCCGATGCAATTACTGTGTTTCATCGTCAATGTGAAGGTCCAAGAGATACAGTAAACCAGCCGTTGTGCATCGGAATCTAAAACTGGTGCCACAGGAAAGGCTCAAATCATAGACTCTAAGAAAAGTCAGTCTTCTTGCACTTAAGTCGGCATTGTGCCTTTTGTACTTAACTCCGATGCAATTTTGGTGTTTCATTGTCAAAGTGAAGGTCCAAGGGATACAGTAAACCTGAAGTGAAGCATCTGAATCTAAAAATGCTCTCACAGGCAAGGGCCAAAAGATAGACGGTATGAAGACTCAGTCTTCTTGTATATAAGACGGCTTTGAACCCTTTGTATTTAATTCCGATTCAATTACAGTGTTTCTTATTCAACGTGAAGGTCCAAGGGTACAGTAAACCTGCAGACGTGCATCGGAAACTAAAACTGGTGACACAGGAAAGGTTTAAACATAGACTCTCAGAAAAGTCAGCCTTCATGTAGTTAAGGCGCCATTGTGCCTTTTGTATTTAATTCCGAAGCGATTTTTGTGTTTCATGGTAAAAAGTGATAGTCCAAGGGATACAGTAAACCTGCAGTGCAGCATCGGAATATAGAACTGGTCTCATAGGGAAGGCTCATAACATAGACAGTAAGAAGACTAGGTCTTCTAGTACTTAAGTCGGCATTGTGCCTATTGCATTTAATTCAGATGCTATTTCTGTGATTCATCGTCAATGTGAAGGTCCAAGGAATAACGTTAACATGAAGTGAAGCATTGGAATCTAATACTGGTCTCACAGGGAAGGCTCAGAGCATAGACAGTTAGAAGACTTAGTCTTCTTGTGCTTAAGTCAGCATTGCGCCTTTTGTATTTAATTCCGACGCAATTTTTTTGTTTCATCGTCAAAGTGAATGTCCAAGGGATACAGCAAACCTGAAGTGAAGCATTGGAATCTAAAACTGGTCTCTCAGGAAAGGTTCAAATCATAGACACTAAGAAAGGTCAGTCTTCTTGTTCTTAAGTCGGCATTGTGCCTTTTGTATTTAATTCCGATGCAATTTCTGTGTTTCATCGTCAATGTGAAGGTCCAAGGAATAACGTTAACCTGAAGTGAAGCATCGGAATATCACACTGGTCTCACAGGAAAGGCCCAAACAAAGAAGGTAGGAAGACTCAGTCTTCTTGTAATTAAGTCGGCATTGTGCCTTTTGTATTAATTCCAAAGCAATTTCTGTGTTTCATCGCCAAAGTGAATGGCCAAGGGATACAGTAAACCTGAAGTGAAGCATCGGAATCTAAAACTGGTCTCACAGGAAAGGTTCAATTCATAGACACTAAGAAAGGTCAATCTTCTTGTACTTATGTCGTCATTGTGCCTTTTGTATTTAATTCCGATGCTTTTACTGTGTTGCATCGTCAATATGAAGGTCCATGGGATACAGTAAACCTGAAGTGACGCATCGGAATCTAAAACTGGTCTCACAGGAAAGGCTCAATTCATAGACAGTGAGAAGACACAGTCTTCTAGTACTTATGTCGGCACTGTGCCTTTTGTATTTAATTGCGATGCAATTTCTGTGTTTCATCGTCAATGTGAAGGTCCCAGGGATATAGTAAACCTGAAGTGAAGCATCGGAATCTAAAGCTGGTGACACTGGAAAGGCTCAAAATATAGCCAGTATGAAGACTCAGTCATCTTGTAATTAAGTCGGCATTTTGCCTTTTGCATTAATTCCAAAACAATTTCTGTGTTTCATCGCCAAAGAGAATAACCAAGGAGTACAGTAAACCTGAAGTGAAGCTTCGGAATCTAAAACTGGTCTCACAGGAAATGTTCAAATCATAGACACTAAGAAAATTCAGTCTTCTTGTACATAAGTCGGCATTGTGCCTTCTGTATTTATTTCGGATGCTATTTCTGTGTTTCATCGTCAATGTGAAGGTCCAAGCCATTCAGTAAACCTGAAGTATTGCATCGGAATCTAAATCTGGTCTCACATGAAAAGCTCAAAACATAGACGGTAAGGAGACTCAGTCTTCATGTCTTTACGTCGGCATTGTGCCTTTTGTATTGATTTCCGATGCCATTTCTGTGTTGCATTGTCAATGGGAAGGACCAAAGGATACAGTAAACCTGCAGTTGTACATCGGAATCTAAAACTGGTGAAACAGGAAAAGCTCAAAACATAGACAGCAAGAAGACTTAGTCTTATTGTACTTAAGTCTGCATTGCGCTTTTTGTATTTAATTCCGATGCAATTTCTGTGTTTCTTCGTCAATTTGAAGGTAGAAAGGATACAGTAAATCTGGCGTGAAGCATCGGAATCTAAAAGTGGACTCACAGCAAGGCTCAAACATAGACTGTAAGAAGACTCAGTCTTTTTGTACTTACGTCGACATCGTGCATTTTGTATTTAAGTCCGATACAATTGATGTGTTTCATCGCCAATTTGAAGGTCGAAGTACTTCTGCAGTTGTGCATCGAAATCTAAATCTACTGACACAGTAAAAGCTCAAACATAGACAGTGAGAAAAGTCAGTCTTCTTGTAGTTAACTCGGAATTGTGCATTTTGTAATTACTTCCGTTGCAATTTCTGTGTTTCATCGTCAATGTGAGGATCCAAGGGATACAGTGAACCTCAAGTGAAGCATCGGAATCTAAAACTGGACTCACAGGGAAAGCTCAAATCATAGACAGTGAGAAGACCCATTCTTCTAGTACTTATGTCGGCATTGTGCGACTTGTATCTAATTCCGTTGAAATTTCTGTGTTTCATCGTCAATGTGAAGGCCCAAGGGATACAGTAAACATGAAGTGAAGCGTCGGAATATAAAAAAGCTCTCACAGGAAAGGCTCAAAACATAGTCGGTTTGAAGACTCAGTCTTCTTGCACTTAAGACGGCATTGTGCCCATTGCATTTAATTCCGATTCAATTACTGTGTATTATCTTCAACGTGAAGGTCCTAGCGATACAGTAAACCTGAAGTGAAGTATCGGAATCTAGAACTGGTCTCACAAGAAAGGCTCAAAACATAGACGGTAAGACGACTCAGTCCTAATGTATTTACGTCGGCATTGTGCATTTTGTATTTAATTCCGATGCAATTTCTGTGTTTCATCGTCAAAGTGAAGGTCCAAGGGATACAGTAAATCTGAAGTGAAGCATCGGAATCTAACACTGGTCTCACATGAAAGGCTCAAAACATAGACGGTAAGATGACTCAGTCTTCATGTTTTTTCGTCAGCATTGTAATTTTTGTTTTTAATTCCGATGCAATTTCTGTGTTTCATCATTATTTGTGAGTGTCAAATGATACAGTAAACCTGAAGTGTAGCATCTGAATCTCGAACTGGTCTCACAAGTGAGGCTCAAAACATAGACGGTAAGAAGACTGAGTCATCATGTTTTTAGGTCGGCATTCTGCCTTTTGTATTTAATTCCGATGCAATTTCAGTGTTTCATCGTCAATGTGAAGGGTAAAAGGGATACAGTAAACCTGAAGTGGAACAATCGGAATATAAATCTGGTCTCACAGGGAAGGTTCATAACATAGACACTAAGAAAAGTCGGTCTTCTTGTACTTAAATCGGCATTGTGCTTTTTGTAATTAATTTCGATGCAATTTCTGTGTTTCATCGTCAAAGTGAAGGTCCAAGGCATACAGTAAACCTGCAGTTGTGCATCGGAATCTAAAACTGGTGACACAGGTCAGCCTCGAATCTTAGACACTAAGAAGACTCTGTCTTCTTGTACTTAAGTCGGCATTGTGCGTTTTGTATTGTAATTCCGATGCAATTTCTGTGTTTCATTGTGAAAGGGAAGGTCCAAGGGATACAGTAAACCTGCAGTTGTGCATCGGAATCTAAAACTGGTGACACAGGTCAGCCTCGAATCTTAGGCACTAAGAAGACTCTGTCTTCTTGTGCTTAAGTCGGTATTGTGCATTTTCTATTTATTTCCGGTGCAATTTCTGTGTTTAATCGTGAAAGTGAAGTACTAAGGGATACAGTAAACCTGCAGTTGTGCATCGGAATCTAAATCAGGTGACACGGGAAAGGCTCAAAACTTAGACACTAAGACAAGGCAGTCTTCTTGTACGTAAGTCTGCATTGTGTCTATTGTTTTTAATTCCGATGCAATTTCGGTGTTTCATCGTCATTGTGATGTTCCAAGGGATACAGTAAACCTGACGTGTAGCACCGGAATCTAAAACTGGTCTCACAGGGGAGGCTCAAAACATAGACAGTAACAAGACTCAGTCTTCGTGTACTTACGTCGGCACTGTGCCTTTTGTATTTAATTCCGATGCATTACTGTGGTTCATCGTCAATGTGAAGGTCCAAGGGATACAGTAAACCTACAGTTATGCATCGGCATCCAAAACTGATGACACAGGAAAGGCTCAAAACATAGACAGAAAGAAGACTCAGTCTTCTTGTAGTTAAGTCGGCATTGTGCCTGTTGTATTTAATTCCAATGCAATTTCTGTGTTTCATTGTCAATGTGAGGGTCCAAGGTATACAGTAAACCTGCAGTTATGCATCGGAATCAAGAAATTCTGACACAGGAAAGGCTGAAACATAGACACTAAGGATAGTCAGTCTTTTGGTACTTAAGTCGGCATTGTGCCTTTTGTATTTAATTCCGTTTCAATTTCTGCGTTTCATCGTCAATGTGAAGGTCGGAGTGATACAGTAAATCTCCAGTTGTGCATCGGAATCTAAAACTGGGGACACAGGAACAGCTCACAACGTAGACACAAACAGAAGTCAGTCCTCTTGTGCTTCATTCGGCATTGTGCCTTTTGAATTTAATTCCGATATCAATTTCTGTGTTGCATCGTCAATGTGAAGGTCCAAGGGATACAGTAAACCTGAAGAGAAGCTTCGGAATCTAAAACTGGTCCCACAGGGAAGGCTCAAACATAGACAGTAAGAAGGCTTAGTCTTCTTGTACTTAAGTCGGCATTGCGCCTTTTGTATTTAATTCCGATGCAATTTTTGTGTTTCATCGTCAACGTGGAGGTCCAAGGAATAACGTTAACCTGAAGTGAAGCATCGGAATATCACACTGGTCTCACAGGAAAGGCCCAAACAAAGAAGGTAAGAAGACTCAGTCTTCTTGTAATTAAGTCGGCATTGTGCCTTTTGTATTAATTCCAAAGCAATTTCTGTGTTTCATCGCCAAAGTGAATGGCCAAGGGATACAGTAAACTTGAAGTGAAGCATCGGAATCTAAAACTGGTCTCACAGGAAAGGTTCAATTCATAGACACTAAGAAAGGTCAGTCTTCTTGTACTTATGTCCTCATTGTGCCTTTTGTATTTAATTCCGATGCTTTTACTGTGTTGCATCGTCAATATGAAGGTCCATGGGATACAGTAAACCTGAAGTGACGCATCGGAATCTAAAACTGGTCTCACAGGAAAGGCTCAATTCATAGACAGTGAGAAGACACAGTCTTCTAGTACTTATGTCGGCACTGTGCCTTTTGTATTTAATTGCGATGCAATTTCTATGTTTCATCTTCAATGTGAAGGTCCCAGGGATATAGTAAACCTGAAGTGAAGCATCGGAATCTAAAGCTGGTGACACTGGAAAGGCTCAAAATATAGCCAGTATGAAGACTCAGTCATCTTGTAATTAAGTCGGCATTGTGCCTTTTGCATTAATTCCAAAGCAATTTCTGTGTTTCATCGCCAAAGAGAATAACCAAGGGATAGAGTAAACCTGAAGTGAAGCTTCGGAATCTAAAACTGGTCTCACAGGAAAGGTTCAAATCATAGACACTAAGAAAATTCAGTCTTCTTGTACATAAGTCGGCATTGTGCCTTCTGTATTTAATTCGGATGCTATTTCTGTGTTTCATCGTCAATGTGAAGGTCCAAGCCATTCAGTAAACCTGAAGTATTGCATCGGAATCTAAACCTGGTCTCACATGAAAAGCTCAAAACATAGACGGTAAGGAGACTCAGTCTTCATGTCTTTACGTCGGCATTGTGCCTTTTGTATTTATTTCCGATGCCATTTCTGTGTTGCATTGTCAATGGGAAGGACCAAAGGATACAGTAAACCTGCAGTTGTACATCGGAATCTAAAACTGGTGAAACAGGAAAAGCTCAAAACATAGACAGCAAGAAGACTTAGTCTTATTGTACTTAAGTCTGCATTGCGCTTTTTGTATTTAATTCCGATGCAATTTCTGTGTTTCTTCGTCAATTTGAAGGTAGAAAGGATACAGTAAATCTGGCGTGAAGCATCGGAATCTAAAAGTGGACTCACAGCAAGGCTCAAACATAGACTGTAAGAAGACTCAGTCTTCTTGTACTTACGTCGACATCGTGCATTTTGTATTTAAGTCCGATACAATTTATGTGTTTCATCGCCAATGTGAAGGTCGAAGTACTTCTGCAGTTGTGCATCGAAATCTAAATCTACTGACACAGTAAAAGCTTAAACATAGACAGTGAGAAAAGTCAGTCTTCTTGTAGTTAACTCGGCATTGTGCATTTTGTAATTACTTCCGTTGCAATTTCTGTGTTTCATCGTCAATGTGAGGATGCAACGGATACAGTGAACCTCAAGTGAAGCATCGGAATCTAAAACTGGACTCACAGGGAAAGCTCAAATCATAGACAGTGAGAAGACCCATTCTTCTAGTACTTATGTCGGCATTGTGCGACTTGTATTTAATTCCGTTGAAATTTCTGTGTTTCATCGTCAATGTGAGGATCCAAGGGATACAGTGAACCTCAAGTGAAGCATCGGAATATAAAAATGCTCTCACAGGAAAGGCTCAAAACATAGACGGTTTGAAGACTCAGTCGTCTTGCACTTAAGACGGCATTGTGCCCTTTGCATTTAATTCCGATTCAATTACTGTGTATTATCTTCAACGTGAAGGTCCTAGCGATACAGTAAACCTGAAGTGAAGTATCGGAATCTAGAACTGGTCTCACAAGAAAGGCTCAAACATAGACGGTAAGACGACTCAGTCCTAATGTATTTACGTCGGCATTGTGCCTTTTGTATTTAATTCCGATGCAATTTCTGTGTTTCATCGTCAAAGTGAAGGTCCAAGGGATACAGTAAACCTGAAGTGAAGCATCGGAATCTAAAACTGGTCTCACATGAAAGGCTCAAAACATAGACAGTAAGAAGACTCAGACTTCATGTTTATACGTCGGCATTGTGCCTTTTGTATTTAATTCCGATGCATTTACTGTGTTGCATCGTCAATATGAAGGTCCACGGGATACAGTAAGCCTGAAGTGATGCATCGGAATCTAAAACTGGTCTCACAGGGAAGGCTCAAATCATAGACAGTAAGAATACACAGTCTTCTAGTACTTAAGTCGGCATTATGCCTTTTATATTTAATTCCGATGCAATTTCTGTGTTTCATCGTCAATGTGAAGGTCCAAGGATACAGTAAACCTGACGTGTAGCTTCGGAATTGCAAGCTGGTCTCGCAGGGAGGCGTCAAATCATGGACAGTAACAAAACTCAGTCTTCTAGTACTTAGGTCGGCATTGTGCCTTTTGTATTCAATCAGATGCGATTTCTGTGTTTATTCGTCAATGTGAAGGTCCAAGGGATACAGAAATACGGAAGTGAAGCATCGGAATCTAATACTGGTATCACAAGAAACGCTCAAAACATAGACGGTAAGGTGACCCAGTCTTCATGTTTTTTCGTCAGCATTGTAATTTTTGTTTTTAATTCCGATGCAATTTCTGTGTTTCATCATTATTTGTGAGTGTCAAATGATACAGTAAACCTGAAGTGTAGCATCTGAATGTCGAACTGGTCTCACAAGTGAGGCTCAAAACATAGACGGTAAGAAGACTGAGTCATCATGTTTTTAGGTAGGCATTCTGCCTTTTGTATTTAATTCCGATGCAATTTCAGTGTTTCATCGTCAATGTGAAGGGTAAAAGGGATACAGTAAACCTGAAGTGGAACAATCGGAATTTAAATCTTGTCACACTGGGAACGTTCATAACATAGACACTAAGAAAAGTCGGTCTTCTTGTACTTAAATCGGCATTGTGTTTTTTGTAATTAATTTCGATGCAATTTCTGTGTTTCATCGTCAAAGTGAAGGTCCAAGGGATACAGTAAACCTGCAGTTGTGCATCGGAATCTAAAACTGGTGACACAGGTCAGCCTCGAATCTTAGACACTAAGAAGACTCTGTCTTCTTGTACTTAAGTCGGCATTGTGCGTTTTGTATTGTAATTCCGATGCAATTTCTGTGTTTCATTGTGAAAGGGAAGGTCCAAGGTGTACAGTAAACCTAAAGTGAAACATTGGATTCTAAACGGGTCTCACAGGAAAGGCTCAAATCATAGACACTAAGGAAAGTCAGTGTTGTTGTACTTAAGTCGGTATTGTGCATTTTCTATTTATTTCCGGTGCAATTTCTGTGTTTAATGGTGAAAGTGAAGTACTAAGGGATACAGTAAACCTGCAGTTGTGCATCGGAATCTAAATCAGGTGACACGGGAAAGGCTCAAAACTTAGACACTAAGACAAGGCAGTCTTCTTGTACATAAGTCTGCATTGTGTCTATTGTTTTTAATTCCGATGCAATTTCTGTGTTTCATCGTCATTGTGATGTTCCAAGGGATACAGTAAACCTGACGTGTAGCATCGGAATCTAAAACTGGTCTCACAGGGGAGGCTCAAAACATAGACAGTAACAAGACTCAGTCTTCGTGTACTTAGGTCGGCACTGTGCCTTTTGTATTTAATTCCGATGCATTACTGTGGTTCATCGTCAATGTGAAGGTCCAAGGGATACAGTAAACCTACAGTTATGCATCGGCATCCAAAACTGGTGACACAGGAAAGGCTCAAAACATAGACAGAGAGAAGACTCAGTCTTCTTGTAGTTAAGTCGGCATTGTGCCTTTTGTATTTAATTCCAATGCAATTTCTATGTTTCATCGTCAATGTGATGGTCCAAGGGATACAGTTAACCTGAAGTGAAGCATCGGAATCTATAGCTACTGACACAGGAAAGGCTCAAAATATAGACACTAACAAAACTCAGTCTTCTTGTACCTAAGTCGGCATTGTGGCTTTGTATTTAATTCCGATGCAATCTCAGTGCTTCATCGTCAGTGTGAAGGTCCAGGGGATACAGTGAACCAGAAGTGAAGCATCGGAATCTAAATCTGGTCTCACAGGGAAGGCCCAAATCATAGACGCTAAGAAAAGTCAGTCTTCTTGCATTTAAGTCGGTATTGTGCATTTTTTATTTAATTCCGATGCAATATCTGTGTTTAATCGAGAATGTGAAGTTCCAAGGGATACAGTAAACCAGCAGTTGTCCATTGGAATCTATAACTGGTGACATAGAAAAGGTTCGAAACATAGACACTAAAAAAGTCAGCCTTCTAGTACATAAGTCGGAATTGTGTCTGTTGCATTAATTCCGTTGCAATTTCTGTGTTTAATCGCGAATGTGAAGGTCCAAGGGATACAGTAAACCTGAAGTGAAGTATGGGAATCCAGAACTCGTCTCACAGGAAAGGTTCAAAGAATAGACGGTAAGTAAACTCAATCTTCTTGTACTTAAGTCGGCATTGTGCCATTTGTATTTAATTCCGATGTAATTTCTGTGTTTCATCATGAATGTGGGGTCCAAGGGATACAGTAAACCTGAAGTGAAGCAATGGAAACTAAAACAGGTCTCACAGGAAGGCTCAAATCATAGATACTACGAAAAGTCAGTCTTCTTGAACTTAGGTCGGCATAGTGCCTTTTCTATTTCATTCCGATGCAATTTCTGTGTTTAATCGTGAATGTGAAGTTCCAAGGGGTACAGTATACCAGCAGTTGTCCATCGGATCTATAACTGGTGACACAGGAAAAGCTCGAAACATAGACACTAAAAAAGTCAGTTTTCTATTACTTAAGTCGGCATTGTGGCTTTTGCATTTAATTCCGATGCAATTTCTGTGTTTAATAGTGAATGTGAATGTCCAAGGGATACAGTAAACCTGAAGTGAAGCATCGGAATCTAGAACTGGTCTCACAGGAAAGGCTCTAGAAATAGACGGTAAGAAGACTCAGTCTTCTTGTACTTGAGTCGGATTGTGCATTTTGTGTTCAAAGCCGATGCAATTTCTGTGTTTCATCGTCAATGTGAAGGTCCAGGGGATACAGTAAACCAGACACGAAGCATCGAAATCTAAAACTGGACTCACAGGAAAGGCCCAAAACATAGACAGTAAGAAGACTCACTCTCCTTGTACTTAAGTCGGCCTTGTGCCTTTTGTATTTAATTCCGATGCAATTTCTGTGTATCATCGTCAAAGTGAAGGTCCAAGGGATAGAGTAAACCTGAAGTGAAGCATTGGAATCTAAAACTGGTCTCACAGGAAAGGCTCACATCATAGACACTAAGAAAAGTCAGTCTTCTTGTATTTAAGTCGGCATTGTGCATCTTCTATTTATTTCCGATGCAATTTCTGTGTTTAATCGTGAATGTGAAGTTCCATGTGACACAGTATACCATAGTGAAAGTCGAAGGGAAACAGTACACCTGAAGTGAGGCTTCGGAATCTAAAACTGGTCTCAGAGATAGGCCCAAAACATAGACACTAAGAAAAGTCAGTCTTCATGTACTTACGTCGGCATTGTGCCTTTTGTATATAATTCCGTTGCAATTACTGTGTTTCAACAACAATGTGAATGTCCAAGGGAAACAGTAAACCAGCAGTTGTGCTATGGAATCTAAAACTGGTGCCACATGAAAGGCTCAAAACATAGTCACTAGGAAAAGTCAGTCTTCTTGAACTTAAGTCGGCATTATGCCATCTGCATTTCATTCCGATGCATTTTTTGTGTTTCGTCGTAAAAGTGAAGCTCCAAGGCATACAGTAAACCTGAAGTGAAGCATCGGAATCTAAAACTGTTCTCACAGGAAAGGCTCAAAGCATAGACGGTAAGAAGACTCACTCTTCTTGTACTTGAGTCGGATTTGTGCAATTTGTATTTAATTCCGATTCAATTTCCGTGTTTCATCGTCAATGTGAAGGTCCAAGGGATACAGTAAACCTGAAGTGAAGCATTGAAATCTAAAACTGGTGTCACAGAAGAGGTTCCAAACATATATGGTAAGAAGACTCACTCTTCTTGTACTTAAGTCGGCATTGTGCCTTTTGTATTTAAGTCCTTTTCAATGACTGTGTTTCATCGACAATGAGAATGTCCAAGGGATCCAATAAACCAGCAGTTGTGCATCGGAATCTGAAACAGCTGTAACAGGAAAGGCTCAAAACATTGACGGTAAGATGACTCAGTCATCCTATGCTTAATTCGGCATTGTGCCTTTTGTATTTGATTCCGATGCAATTTCTGTGTTTCATCGTCAATGTGAAGGCCCAAGGGATGCAGTAAACCTGCAGTTGTGCATCGGAATCTAAAACTGGTGACACAGGACAGGCTCGAAACATAGACACTAAGAAAAGTCAGTCCTTTTCTTACATAAATCGGCATTGTGCCTTTTGTATTTAAATCCGATGCAATTTCTGTGTTTCATCGTCAATGTGACGGTCCCAGTTATACAGAAAATCTCCAGTTGTGCATCGGAATCTAAAACTGGGGATACAGGAAAAGCTCAAAACATAGATTCTAAGAAAAGTCAGTCTTCTTGCACTTAAGTTGGCATTGTGCCTTTAGTATTTACTTCCGATGCAATTTCTGTGCTTCATCGTCGCTGTGAAAGTCCAACGGATACAGTAAACCTGACGTAAAGCATCGGAATCTAAATCTGGACTCACCGGGAAGGCTCTAAACATAGACAGCAAGAAAACTCATACTTCTTCTACTTAAGTCGCCATGGTGCCCCTTGTTTTTAATTCCGTTGGAATTTCTGTGTGCATCGTGAATGTGATGGTCCAAGTGATGCAGTAAATCTAGAGTTGTGCAACGGAAGTAAAACTGGTGACAGAGGAAAGGTTCCATAAATAAACAATAAGAAAACTCAGTCTTCTTCTACTTACGTAGACATTGTGCCCTTCTATTTAATTCCGTTGCTATTACTGTGTTTCATCGACAGTGTGAATGTCCAAGGGATACAGTAAACCAGCAGTTGAGCATTGAAAACTAAAACTGGTGTGACATGATAGGCTCAAACATAGACACTATGAAAAGTCAGTCTCCTTGTACTTAAGGCGGCATTGTGCCTTTTGTATTTAATTCCGATGCAATTTCTGTGTTGCATCGTCAATGTGTAGGTCCAAGGGACAAAGTAAAACTGCAGTTGTGCATCGGAATCCAAAACTGGTGAAACAGGATAGGCTCAAAACACAGACACTAAGAAAAGTCAGTCTTCGTGTACTTATGTCGTCATTGTGCCTTTTGCTTTTAAATCCGATGCAACTGTAGCGTTTCATCGTCAATGTGAAGGTCCTAGGAATACTGTGAACCTGAAGTGAAGCATCGGAATCTAAAACTGGTCTCACAGGTAAGGCTCAAAACATTGACACTAGGAAAAGTCAGTCTCCTTGTGCTTCAGTCAGCATAGTGCCTTTGAATTTAATTCCGTTGCAATTACTGTGTTTCATCGGCAATGTGAATGTCCAAGGGATACAGTACACCTGAAGTGAAGCATCGGAATCTAAATCTGGTCACACAGGAAGGGCTAAACACATAGACACTAAGAAAAGTCAGTCCTCTTCTACTTAAGTCGCCATTGTGTCTTTTGTATTTAATTCCGATGCAATTATTGTGTTTCATCGCCAATGTGAAGGTCCAAGGAATACAGTAAACCTGCATTTGTGCATCGGAATCTAAAACTGGTGACACAGGACAGGCTCGAATGATAGACACAAGGAAAAGGCAGACTTCTTGTACATAAATCGGCATTGTACCTTTTGTATTTAATTCCGATGCTTTTTCTGTGTTTCTTCGTCAATGTGAAGGTCGAAGGGATATAGTAAATCTCCAGTTGTGACTCGGAATCTAAAACTGGGGACAGAGGAAAAGCTCAATACATAGACACTAAGAAAAGTCAAACTTCTTGCACTTAAGTCGGCATTGTGCCTAATGTATTTAATTCCGATGCTTTTTTTGTGTTTCATCGTCAAAGTGAAAGACCATGGGATACAGTAAACCTGAAGGTAAGCATCGGAATCTAAAACAGGTCTCACAAGAAAGGCTCAGAACATAGACGGTAAGAAGACTCAGTCTTCTTGTTCTGAAGTCGGCATTGTGAATTTTGTATATAATTCCGATGCGATTTCTGTGTTTCAGCGTCAAAGTGAAGTCCAAGGGACACAGTAAACCTGAAGTGAAACATTGGAAACTAAATTTGGTCACACAGGAAGGGCTCAACACATAGACACTAAGAAAAGTCAGTCCTCTTCTACTTAAGCCGGCATTGTGCCTTTTATATTTAATTCCGATGCAATTTCTGTGTTTCAACGTTAATGTGAAGGTCCAAGGGATACAGTAAAAATGCAGTTGTGCATTTGAATCTAAAACTGGTGACACAGGAAAGGTTCAAATCATAGACGGTAAGAAGACTCAGTCTTCTTGTACTTACGTCGGCATTCTGCCTTTTGAATTTAAAACCGATGCTATTTCTGTGTTTCATCGTCAAAGTGAAGGTCCATGGGATACGGTCAACCTGAAGTGAAGCATCGGAATCTAAAACTGGTAGCACCGGAAAGGCTCAAAACATAGATGGTAACAAGACTCAGTCTTCTTGTACTTAAGTCCGTATTGTGCCATTTGTATTTAATTCCGATGCAATTTCTGTGTTTCATCGTCAACATGAAGGTCTAAGGTATACAGTAATCCTGAAGTGAAGCATCGGAATCTATATCTGGTCTCACAGAGAAGGCTCAAAACCTAGACGATAAGTAGCCTCAGTCTTCTTGTACTTAATTCGTAATTGTGCCTTTTGTATTTAATTCCGATGCAATTTCTGTGTTTCATCGTCAATGTGAAGGTCCAAGTGATGCAGTAAATCTGCAGTTGATCATCGGATTCTAAAACTGGTGACACTGGAAACGCTCAAATCATAGACACCAAGAAAAGACCGTCTTCTTCTACTTAAATAGGCATTGTGCCTCTTGTATTTAATTCCGATGCAATTTTTGTGTCTCATTGTCAATGTGAAGGTCCAAGGGACACAGTAAACTAGAAGTGAAGTTTCGGCATCTAAAACTGGTTTCACTGGAAAGGCTCAAATCATTTATACTAATAAGAGACAGTCTTCTTGTACTTCAGTCGGCATTGTGCCTTTGTATTTAATTCCATTGCAATTACTGTGTTTCATCGACAATGTGAGTGTCCAAGGGATACAGTAAACCAGCAGTTGTGCATCGGAATTTAAACTGGTGTGACATAAAAGGCTCAAACATAGAAACTAAGAAAAGTCAATCTTCTTGTACTTAAGTCGGAATTTTGCCATTTGTATTTAATTCCGTTGCAATGTTTGTGTTTCATCGTCAAAGTGAAGGTCCATGGGATATAGTAAACCTGAAGTGAAGCATCGGAATCTATCACTGGTCTCACAGGAATGGCTCAAAACATATCACTAAGAAAAGTCAGTCGTCTTGTACTTAAGTCTGCATTGTGCCTTTTGTATTTAATTCCGAAGCAATTTTTGTGTCTCATTGTTAATGTGAAGGTCCAAGGGACACAGTAAACCAGAATTGTAGTTTCGGAATCTAAAACTGGCTTCACTGGAAAGGCTCAAAACATTTATACTAATAAGAGACAGTCTTCTTGTACTTCTATCGGCATTGTGCCTTTGTAATTAATTCCATTGCAATTAATGTGTTTCATCGACAATGTGAATGTCAAAGGGATACGGTAAACCAGCAGTTGTGCATCGGAATTTAAACTGGTGTGACATAAAAGGCACAAACATAGACACTAAGAAAAGTCAATCTTCTCGTACTTAAGACGGCCTTGTGCCTTTTGTATTTAATTCCTATGCAATTTCTGTGTTTCATCGTCATTGTGATGGTCGAAGGGATACAGTAAATCTCCAGTTGTGCATCAGAATCTAAAACTGGTGACACAGGGAAAGCACAAAACATATACACTAAAAAAGTCAGACTTCTAGTACTTAAGTCGGCATTGTGATTTTTGTATTTAATTCCGATGCAATTTCTGTGTTTCATTGTCAATGTCAAGGTCGAAGCGATACAGTAAATCTCCAGTTGTGCATCTGATCTAAAACTGGGGACACAGGAAAAGCTCAGATCATAGACACTATGAAAAGTCAGTCTTCTTGTACTTAACTCGGCATTGTGCCTTTTGTATTTAATTCCGATGCAATTTCTGTGTTTCGTCGTCAAAGTGAAAGTCCAAGGGATACAGTACACCTGAAGGGAAGCATCGTAATCTACTACTGGTCTCACAGGGAAGGCTCAAATCATAGACAGTAAGAAGACTTAGTCTTCTTGTACCTAAGTCGGCATTGTGCCTTTTGTATTTAATTCCGAAGGACTTTCCGTGTTTCATCGTCTATGTGAAGGTCCAAGGGAATCTGTAAAACGCCAGGTGTGCATCGGAATCTAAAACTGGTGACACATGACACATAGACCCTAAGAAAAGTCAGTCTTTGTGTACGTTAGTCGGCATTGTGCCTTTAGTATTTAATTCAGATGCAATTTCTGTGTTTCATCGTCAATGTGAAGATCCAAGGGAAACAGTGAACCTGAAGTGAAGAATCGAAATCTAAACCAGGCCTCACAGAAAAGTCTCAAACATAGACGGTAAGAAGACTCAGTCTTCTTGTACTTAAGTCACCATTGTGTCTTTTGTTTTTAATTCCTCTGCAATTTCTGTTTTTCATCGTCAATGAGAAGGTAATAGGGATACAGTAAATCTGAAGTGAGTCATCGGAATCAAAAGCTGGTGACACAGGAAAGGCTCAAATCATAGACAGTAAGAAGACTAAGTCTTCTTGTACTTAAGTCGGCATTGTGCCTTTTGTATTTAATTCCGATGGAATTTCAGTGTTTCATCGTCAATGTGAAGGTCTAAGGGATACAGTAAACCTGACGTGAAACATTGGAATCTAAAACTGGTCTCACAGGAAAGGCTCAAATCATAGATAGGAAGAAAACTAAGTCTTCTGCTACTTACGCCGGTATTGAGAACTTCGTATTTTATTCCGATGCGATCTCTGTGTTTCATCGTTAATGTGGAGGTCCAATGTATACAGCGCACCTGAAGTGAAGCTACGGAATCTAAAACAGGTCTAACACGTAAGGCTCAAAACATTGACACTAAGAAAAGTCAGTCATCCTGTACTTACGTCGGTATTGTGCCTTTGTATTTAATTCCGTTGCAATTACTGTGTTTCATCGACAATGTGAAGGTCCAAGGGATACAGTTAACCTGATGTGAAGCATCGGAATCTCAAATTGGTCTCACAGGAAAGGCTCATAACATTGACACTAAGAAAATGCAGTCTTCTCGTACATAAGTCGGCATGGTGCCTTTTGTATTTACTTCCGATGCAATTTCTGTGATTCATCGTCAATGTGAAGGTCAAAAGGATAGAGTAAACCTGCATTTGTGCATCGCAATGTAAAACTGGTGACACAGGACAGGCTCAAAACATAGACACAAAGAAAAGTCAGTCTTCTTGTAATGAAATCGGCATTGTGCCTTTTGTATTTAATTCCGATGCAATTTCTGTGTTTCATCGTCAATGTGAAGGTCGAAGTGATACAGTAAATCTGCAGTTGTGCATCTGATCTAAAACTGGGGACACAGGAAGAGCTCAGATCATAGACGCTAAGAAAAGACAGTTTTCTTGTTCTTAAGTCGGCATTGACCCTTTTGTATTTAATTCCGATCCAATTTCTGTGTTTCATCGTCAAAGTGAAAGACCAAGGGATACAGTACACCTCAGGTGAAGCATCGTAATCTAAAACTGGTCTCACAGGGAAGGCTCAAATCATAGACAGTAGGAAGTCTCAGTCTTCTTGTACCTAAGTCGGCATTGTGCCTTTTGTATTTAATTCCGAAAAAATTTCTGTGTTTCATCATCAATGTGATAGTCGAAGGGATACAGTATATCTCCAGTTGAGCATCGGAGTCCAAGACTGTTGACACAGGAAAACCTCAAAACATAGACACTAAAAAAGTCAGACTTCCTGTACTTAAGTTGGCTTAGTGCTTTTCGTATTTAATTCCGATGCAATTTCTGTTTTTCATCGTCAAAGAGAAGGTCCAAGGGATACAGTAATCCTGAAGGGAAGCATCGTAATCTAAAACTGGTCTTACAGGGAAGGCTCAAAACATAGACGGTAAGAAGACTCAGTCTTCTTGTACTTAATTCGTCATTGTGCATTTTGTATTTAATTCCAAAGAAATTTCTGTTTTTCATCGTCAATGTGAAGGTCCAAGGGAAATAGTAAACCTGCAGGTGTGCATAGGAATCTAAAACTGGGGACACAGGAAAAGCACAAAACTTACACACAAAGATAAGTCAGTCTTCATGTACTTCAGATGGCATTGTGCCTTTCGTATTTAATTCCGATGCAATTTCTGTGTTTCATCGTCAAAGTGAAGGTCCAAGGGAAACAGTCAACCTGAAGTGAAGCATCAGAATCTAAAACCGCCCTCACAGGAAAGGCTCAAAATATAGACGGTTATAAGACCCAGTCTTCTTGTACATAAGTCGCCATTGTGCCTTTTGTATTTAATTAAGATGCAATTTCTGTTTTTCATCGTCCTTGTGAAGGTAATAGGGATACAGTAAACCTAAAGTGAGTCATCGGAAACAAAAGCTGGTGACACAGGAAAGGCTCAAATGATAGACAGGAGGAAACTATGTCTTCTTCTACTTAAGTCGGGATTGTGCCCTTTTTATTTAATTCAGATGCAATTGCAGTATTTAATCGTCAATGTGAAGGTCTAAGAGATGCAGTAAATCTGCAGTTGTGCGTCGGACTCTAAAACTGGTGACACAGGAAGCGCTCAAATCATAGACACTAAGAAAAGTCAGTCTTCTTGTACTTAAGTCGTCACTGTGCCTTTAATAATTAATTCCGATGCAATTTTTGTGTTTCATCGTCAATGTGATGGTCGAAGTGATACAGTAAATCTCCAGTTGATCATCGGAATCTAAAACTGCGGACACAGGAAAAGCACAAATCTTAGACACAAAGAAAAGTGAGTCTTCTTGTACTTAAGTCGCCATTGTGCCTTTTGTATTGAATTCCGATGCAATTTCTGTTTTTCATCGTCAATGTTTGGGTAAAAGGGATACAGTAAACCTGAAGTGAGTCATCGGAATCAGAAGCTGGTGACACTGGAAAGGCACAAATCATAGACAGTAAGAAGACTAAGTCTTCTTGTACTTAAGTCGGCATTGTGCCTTTTGTATTTAATTCCGATTAGATATCTGTGTGTCATCGCCAATGTGAAAGTCCAAAGGATACAGAAAACCTGCATTTGTGCATCGCAATCGAAAACTGGTGACACAGGACGGGCTTGTACTTAAGTCGGCATTGTGCCTTTTGTATTTAATTCCGATGCAATTTCTTTCTTTCATCGTCAATGTGAAGGTCGAAGGAATAAAGTAAATCTCATGTTGTGAATCGGAATCTGAAACTGGGGACACAGAAAAGCTGAAAATATAGACCCTAAGTTAAGTCAGTCTTCTTGTACTTAGGTCGGCATCGTGCCTTTTGTAATTAATTCCGATGCAATTTCTGTTTTTTATCGTCAATGTGAAGGTCCAAGGGACACAGTAAACCTGAAGTGATGCATCGGAATCTGAAACTGGTCTCACAGGAAAGGCACAAAACATAGACGGTAAGAGGACTTAGTCTTCTTGTACTTCATTCAGCATTGTGCCTTTTGTATTTAATTCCGATGGAATTTTTGTGTTTCAGCGTCAAAGTGATGGTCCAAGGGATACAGCAAACCTGAAGTGAAGCATCGTATTCTAAAACAGGTCTCACAGGGAAGGCTCAAAACATAGACAGTAAGAAGACTCAGTCTGCTCGTACTTAAGACGTAATTGTGCCTCTTGTATATAATTCCGAAGCAATTTCTGTGTTTCATCGTCAATGTGAAGGTCAAAGGGAAACAGTAAACCTGCAGGGGTGCATCGGAATCTAAAACTGGTGACACAGGATACCCTGAAACATAGACACTAATAAAAGGCAGTCTCTTTGTACTGAAGTCGGCATTGTGCCGTTTGTATTTAATTCCGATGCAATTTTTGTGTTTCATCGTCATAGTGAAGGTGCAAGAGATACAGTAAAACTGAAGTAAAGCATCTTTATCTAAAAGTTGTCTCACAGGGAAAGCTCAGATCATAGACAGTAAGAACACAGTCTTACAGTACTTAAGTCGGGATTGTGCATTTTGTATTTAATTCCGATGCCATATCAGTGTTTCATCGTCAATGTGAAGGTCCAAGGGATACAGTAAACATGACGCGAAGCATCGGAATATAAAACTGGCCTCACAGGGAAGGCTCAAAACACAGACAGGAAGGAAACTCAGTCTTCTTCTACTGAAGTCGGCATTGTGCCCTTTGTATTTAATTCGGATGCAATTTCAGTGTTTTATCGTCAATGTGAAGGTCTAAGAGATGCAGTAAATCTGCAGTTTTCCATGGGACACTAAAACTGGTGACACAGGAGAGGCACAAACCATAGACACTAAAAAAGTCAGTCTTCTTGTACTTAAGTAGGCTTTGTAGCTTTGTATTTAATTCCGATGCAATTTTTGTGTTTCATCGCCAAAGTGGGGGTCCAAGGGATACAGTAAACATGAAGTGAAGCATCGAAATCTGAAACAGGTCTCACAGGAAAGGTTCAAAACATAGAAGGTAAGAAGACTCAGTCTTCTAGTACTTAAGTCGGCATTGTGCCTATTGTATTTAATTCCGATGCAATTTCTGTGTTTTATCGTCAATGTGTAGGTCCAAGGGTTTCATTAAACCTGAAGTGAAGCATCGGAATCTAAAACTGGTCTCACAGGAAAGGCTCAAAACGTAGACGGTAAGAGGACTCATTCTTCTCGTACTTAATTCTTCATTGTGCCATTTGTATTCAATTCCGATGGAGTTTCTTCGTTTCAGCGTCAAAGTGAAGGTCCAAGGGATACAGTAAGCCTGAGATGAAGCATTGGAATCGGAAACTGGTCACACAGGAACGGCTCAAACGTAGACACTAAGAAAAGTCAGTCGTCTTGTACTTTAGGCGGCATTGTGCCTTTTGTATTTCATTCTGATACAATTTCTGTGTTTCATCGTTAATGTGAAAGTCCAAGGGATACAGTGAAACTGCTGTGGCGCATCGGAATCTAAAACTGGTGACACAGGAAAGGCTCAAAACATAGACAGTAAGAAGACTCAGTCTTCTTGTACATCAGTCGCCATTGTGCCTTTTGTATTTAATTCCGATGCAATTTCTGTTTTTCATCGTCAGTGTGAAGGTAAAAGGGATACAGTAAACCTGAAGCGAGTCATCGGAATCAAAAGCTGGTGACACTGGAAAGGCTCAACTCAAAGACAGTAAGAAGACTAAGTCTTCTTGTACTTAAGTCGGCATTGTGCCTTTTGTATTTAAATCCGATGCAATATCAGTGTTACATCGTCAATGTGAAGGTCCAAGGGATACAATAAACCTGACGTGAAGCATCGGAATCTAAAACTGGTCCCACAGGGAAAGCCCAAAACATAGGCAGGAAGGAAACTCAGTCTTCTTCTACTTAAGTCGACATTGTGCCCTTTGTATTTAATTCCGATGCAATTTCAGTGTTTTATCGTCAATGTGAAGGTCTAAGTGATGCAGTAAATCTGCAGTTGTCCATGGGACACTAAAACTGGTGGCACAGGAAAGGCACAAACCATAGACACTAAAAAAGTCAGTCTTCTTGTACTTAAGTAGGCAATGTAGCTTTGTATTTAATTCCGATGCAATTTTTGTGTTTCATCGCCAAAGTGGGGGTCCAAGGGATACAGTAAACATGAAGTGAAGCATCGCAATCTGAAACAGGTCTCACAGGATTGGTTCAAAACATAGACGGCAAGAAGACTCAGTCTTCTAGTACTTAAGTCGGCATTGTGCCTATTGTATTTAATTCCGATGCAATTTCTGTGTTTCATCGTCAATTTAGAGGTCCGAAGGCTACAGTAAACCTAAAGTGAAGCATCGGAATCTAAAACTGGTCTCACAGGTAAGGATCGAAACATTGACACTAAGAAAAGGCAGTCTTCTTGTATTTACGTCGGCATTGTGTCTCTGTATTTAATTCCGTTGCAATTACTGTGTTTCATCGACAAATTGAATGTCCAAGGGATATAGTAAACCAGATGTTGTGCATCGGAATCTATAACTGGTGTGACATGAAAGGCTCAAAACATTGACACTATGAAAAGTCAGTCTTCAAGTACTTAAGCCGGCATTCTGCATTTTGTACATAATTCCGATACAATTTTTGTGTTTCATCATCAAAGTGATGGTCCAAGGGATTCAGTAAACCTGATGTGAAGCATCGGAATACACAATTGGTCTCACAGGCAAGGCTCATAACATAGACAGTAAGAAGTCTCAGTCTTCTTGTACCGATGTCAGCATGGTGTCTTTTGTATTTAATTCCGATGCAATTTCTGTGTTTCATCGTCAATGTGAAGGGCCAAAGGATACAGTAAACCTGCATTTGTGCAACGCAATCGAAAACCTGTGACACAGGACAGGCTCGAAACAGACAAAAATAAAAGTCAGTCTTCTTGTACTTAAGTCGGCATTGTGCCTTTTGTAATTAATTCCGATGCAATTTATTGTGTTTTATCGTCATTGTGAAGGTCTAAGTGATGCAGTAAATCTGCAGTTGTGCATCGGACTCTAAAACTGGTGACACAGGAAAGGCTCAAAACATAGACACTAAGATAAGTCAGTCTTCTTGTACTTAAGTCGGCAATGTCCCTTTTGTATTAATTTCCGATGCGATTTCTGTGTTTCATCGTCAAAGTGAAGGTCCAAGGGATACAGCAAACCTGAAGTGAAGCATCGTAATGTAAAACTGGTCTCACAGGGAAGGCTCAAAACATAGACAGTAAGAAGAATCAATCTTCTTGTACTTTAGTCGTAATTGTGCCTTCTGTGTTTAATTCCGAAGCAATTTCTGTGTTTCATCGTCAATGTGAAGGTCCAAGGGAAACATTAAACCTGCAGGTGTGCATCGGAATCTAAAACTGGTGACACAGGATACCCCGAAACATAGACACTAAGAAAAGTCAGTCTTTTTGTACTTAAGTCGGCATTGTGCCTTTTGTATTTAATTCCGATGCAATTTCAGTGATTCATCGTCAATGTAAGGGTCGAATGGGTACAGTAAATCTCCAGTTGAGCATCGGAATCTAAATCTGGGGATGTTATGTCCTAGCCAGTAATGCCACCCGAGCCCGCTGCCAAAAGGTTGGCAGCATCAAAGTCCGGACGCCGTCCGCATAAGCAGCGCCAGCGAGACAGCAAATCGCCGCAAGTCTGCGCGCGCCACCGCTGGCTTCTGGCTTCTTAAGCACTGGAGTCGCGAGCGCTAGGACAGTTCTGTATTCGCCGCTCGGTTGTATACACGCCACCGAATTGTGTACTTGTTAGTCAGTTGTGTGTTCATCGTAGCAGAGTTGTTGTTTGTCGTCAGCCGACGCTGACCTAGCCGCTCCGACTCGAACTAGACGGATCTCTGTAGACACGGAGTTCCCATTTGTCATTCTGTATCTTTATCAATAAAGATAAGTACCGACTTTTATTTAATCAGAGTGTTTGGTTTTTCATCTTTCTGTTTACTGTTCCAGCAGACCGGTCGGCCCGCTATTAAAAGTGTGGCGGTGACTTTGTAAGCCATTTCTACAGCCAAGTGTTTGTCGCTACGAACACCGCCACAAAAGGGGACACAGGAAAAGCACAAATCTTAGCCACAAAGAAAAGTCAGTCTTCTTGTACTTAAGTCGGCATTGTGCCTTTTGTATCTAATTCCGATGCAATTTCTGTGTTTCATCGTCAAAGTGAAGGTCCAAGGGATACAGTAAACCTGACGTGAAGCATCGGAATCTAAACCGCTCTCACAGGAAAGTCTCAAAACATAGACGGTAAGAAGACTCAGTCTTCTTGTACTTAAGTCGCCATTGTGCCTTTTGTATTTCATTCCGAAGCAATTTCTGTATTTCATCGTTAATGTGAAGGTAAAAGGGATACAATAAACCTGTAGTGAATCATCGGAATCAAAAGCTGGTGACACAGGAAAGGCTCAAATCTTAGACAGTAAGAAGACAAAGCCTTCTTGTACTTAAGTCGGCATTGTGCCTTTTGTATATAAATCCGATGCAATATCAGTGTTTAAACGTCAATGTGAAGGTCTAAGTGATGCAGTAAATCTGCAGTTGTGCATCGGTCTCTGAAACTGGAGACACAGGAAAGGCTCAAAGCATAGACACTAAGAAAAGTCAGTCTTCTTGCACTTAAGTCGGCACTGTGCCTTTTGTATTTAATTCAGATGCAATTTTTGTGTTTCATCGCCAAAGTGGGTATCCAAGGGATACTGTAAACCTGAAGTGAAGCAACGCAATCTAAAACAGGTCTCACAGGAAAGGTTCAAAACATAGACAGTAAGAAGACTCGGTTTTCTAGTACTTAAGTCGGCATTGTGCCTATTTTATTTAATTACGATGCAATTTCTGTGTTTCATCGTCAATGTGGAGGTCAAAGTGATACAGTAAACCTAAAGTGAAGCATCGGAATCTAAAACTGGTCTCACAGGTAAGGCTCAAAGCATTGACACTAAGAAAAGGCAGTCTTCTTGTACCTACGTCGGCATTGTGCCTTTGTATTTAATTCCGTTGCAATTACTGTGTTTCATCGACAATGTTAATGTCCAAGGGATACAGTAAACCAGCTGTTGTGCATCGGAATCTAAAACTGGGGTGACATGAAGGGCTCAAAACATTGACACTACGATCAGTCAGTCTCCTTGTACTTAAGTCGGCACTGTGCCGTTTGTACATAATTCCGATACTATTTTTGTGTTTCATCATCAAAGTGAAGGTCCAAGGGATACAGTAAACCAAAAGCAAAGCATCGGAATCCAAAATTGGTCTCACAGGCAAGGCTCATGACATAGACAGTAAGAAGTCTCAGTCTTCTTGTACCGAAGTCGGCATGGTGACTTTTGTATTTAATTCCGATACAATTTCTGTGTTTCATCGTCAATGTGAAGTTCCAAAGAATACAGTAAACCTGCATTTGTACATCGTAATAGTAAACCTGTGACACAGGACAGGCTCAAAACATAGACATAAATAAAAGTCAGGCTTCTTGTACTTAAGACGGCATTCTGCCTTTTGTATTTAATTCCGATGCAATATCTTTCTTTCATCGTCAATGTGAAGGTCGAAGGAATACTGTAAATCTCTAGATGTGAATCGGAATCTGAAACTGGGGACACAGAAAAGCTCAAAAGATAGACACTACGTAAAGTCAGTCTTCTTGTACTTAAGTAAGCATTGTGCCTTTTGTAATAAATTCCGATGCAATTTTTTTGTGTTTTATCGTCAATGTGTAGGTCCAAGGGATACAGTGAACCTGAAGTGAAGCATCGTAATCTAAAACTGGTCTCACAGGTAAGGCTCAAAACATTGACACTGAGAAAAGGCAGTCTTCTGTTACTTAAGTTGGCTTTGTGCCTTTGTATTTAATTCCGATGCAATTATTGTGTTTAATCGTCAAAGTGAATGTCCAAGGGATACAGTAAACCTGAAATGAGGCATCGGAATCTAAAACTGGACTCACTGGAAAGGTTCAAAACATCAACGGTAATGAGACTCAGTCTTCTAGAACTTAATTCGGCACTGTGCCGTTTGTATTTAATTCCGATGCCATTTCTGTGTTTCATCGTCGATATGAATGTCCAAGGGATACAGTAAACCAGAAGTGAAGCATCGGAATCTAAAACTGGTCTCACAGGAAAGGCTCAAATCATAGACACTAAGAAAAGACATTCGTCTTGTACTTATGTCTGCATCGTGCCTTTTCTATTTCATTCCGATGCAATTTCTGTTTTTCATCGTCATTGTGAAGGTAAAAGGGATACAGTAAACCTGCAGTGGTGCATCGGCATCTAAAACTGGTGACACAGGAAAGGCTCAAACACAGACACAAGGAAAAGTCCGTCGTCTTGTACTTAAGTCAGCTTTGTGCCATTTGTATTTAATTCCGATGCAATTTCTGTGTTTCATCGTCAATGAGAAGGCCGTAGGAATACAGTGAAAATGCAGTTGTGCATCGAAATCTAAAACTGGTGACACAGGATAGGCTCAAAATGTAGACACTAAGGAAAGTCAGTCATCTTGTACTTAAGTTGGCATTATGCCTTTTGTATTTAATTCCGATGCAATTTTTGTGTTTCATTGCCAAAGTGAAGGTCCAAGGGACACAGTAAACCTGAAGTAAAGCATCGGAATGTAAAACTGGTGACACAAGAATCGCTCAAAACATAGAAACTAAGAAGACTCAGTCTTCTTGTACTTGAGTCGGCATTGTACATTTTGTATTTTATTCCGATGCAATTACTGTGTTTTACCGTCAATGTGAAGGTCCAAGGGATACGGTAAACTTGCAGTTGTGCATCGGAATCTAAAACTGGTGACACAGGAAACGCTCAAAAGCATAGACTCTAAGAAAAGTCAGTCTTCTTGTACTTAAGTCGCCATTGTACTTTTTATATTTAAGTCCAATGACATTTTTGAGTTTCATCGTCAAAGTGAATGTCCAAGGGATACAGTAAACCTGAAGGAAAGCATTGGAATCTAAAACTGGTAACACAGGAAAGGCTCATACATACACACTAAGAAATGTCGGTCTTCTAGTAAATAAGCCCTCATTGTGCCCTTTGTATTTAATTCCAATAGTAATACTGTGTTTCATCGCCAAAGTGAAGGTGAAAGGGATACAGTAAACCTGAAGTGAAGCATCGGAATCTAATTGTGGTCTCACAGGTAAAGCTCAAAACATTGGCACTAAGAAAAGGCAGTCTTCTTGTACTTAAGTCGGCATTGTGCCTTTGTATTCAATTCCGTTGCAATTACTGTGTTTCATCGACAATGTGAATGTCCAAGGGATACAGTAAACCAGCAGTTTTGCATCGGAATTCGAAACTGGTGACACAGAACAGGCTCAAAAGCATAGACGCAAAGAAAAGTCAGTCTTCTTTGACTTAAGTCGGCATTGTGCCTTTTGCTTTAATTACGATGCAATTGTTGCTTGTCATCGTCAATGTGAAGGTTCAAGGTATACAGTAATCCTGAAGTAAGGCATCGGAATCTAAAACTGGTCTCACAGGAAAGGCTCAAAACATAGACAAGAAGACTCAGTCTTATTGCACTTAAGTCGGCATTGTGCATTTTGTATTTAATTCCGATGCAATATCTGTATTTCATCGTCAGTGTGAAGCCCCAAGGGATGCATTAAACCTGAAGTGAGGCATCGTAATCTAAAACTGGTCTCACAGGAAAGGCTCAAAACATACACAGTAAGTAGACTCATACTTCTTGTACTTCAGTCAGCATTGTGCCTTTTGTATTTAATTCCAATGCAATTTCTGTGTTTAATCGTCAATGTGAAAGTCCAAGGTATACAGTAAACCTAACGTGAAGCATCGGAATCTAAAACTGGTCTCTCAGGGAAGGCTCAAAGCATAGACATCTAGATAACTCAGTCTTCTTCTACTTAAGTCGGCATTGTGCCCTTTGTATTTAATTCCGATGCAATTTTGGTGTTTCATCGTCAATGTGAAGGTCCAAGGGATACAGCAAACCTGCAGTTGTGCATCGTAATCTAAAACTTGTGATACAGGATAGGTTGAAAACATAGACACTAAGAAAAGTCAGTCTTCTTGTACTTGAGTCGGCATTGGGCCTTTTGTATTTAATTTCGATGCAATTTCTGTGTTTCATGGTCAAAGTGGAGGTCAAAGGGAAATAGTAAACCTGAGGTGAGGCATCTGAATCTAAAGCTGGTCTCACAGGGAATGCTCAAACTTAGACATTAAGACGACTGAGTCTTCTTGCACGTAAGCCGACAATTTACTTTTGTATTTCATCCCGATGCAATTTCTGTGTTTCATCGTCAATGTGAAGGTCTAAGGGATACAGTAAACCTGAAGTGAAGCATCGGAATCTAAAACTGGTCTCACAGGAAAGGCTCAAAACATAGACTGTAAGAAGACTCAGTCTTCTTGTACTTAAGTAGGCATTGTGCCTTTTGTATTTAATTCAGACGCAATTTCTGTGTTTCATCGTCAAAGTGGAGGTCAAAGGGAAACAGTAAACCTGAAGTGAGGCTTTGGAATCTAAAACTGGTCTCACAGGGAATGCTCAAACTTAGACATTAAGAAGACTGAGTCTTCTTGCACTTAAGCCGACAATGTGCTTTTGTATTTCAACCCGATGTAATTTCTGTGTTTCATCATCAATGTGAAAGTCCAAGGGATACAGTAAACCTGAAATGAAACATTGGAATCTATAACTGGTCACACAGGAAACGCTCAAAACATAGACACTAAGATAAGTCAGTCTTCTTGCACTTAAGTCGACATTGTGCCTCTTGTTTTTAATTCAGATGCAATGGTAGCGTTTCATCGTCATTGTGAAGGTCCAAGGGATACAGTAATCCTGAAGTGAAGCATCGGAATCTAAATCTGGTCTCACGGGAAAGGCTCATAACATAGACAGTAAGAAGTCTCAGTTTTCTGCTACTTAAATCAGAATTACGCCTTTTGTATTTAATTCCGATGCAATTTCTGTGTTTCATCGCCAATGTGAAGGTCGAAGGGATACAGTAAAACTGCAGTTGTGCATCGGAATCTAAAACTGGGGATACAGGGTAGGCTCAATACATAGACACTAAGAAAATTCAGTCTTCTTGTACTTAGGTCGGCATTGTGACTTTTGTATTTAATTCCGATGCAATATCTGTGATTCAACGTCAATGTGAAGGTCCAAGGTATACAGTAAACCTGATGTGAGGCATCGGAATTTAAAACTGGTCTCACAGGAAACGCTCATAACATAGACAGTAAGAGGACACAGTCTTCTTGTACTTAAGTCGGCATTGTGCCTTTTGTATTTATTCCGATGCAATATCTGTGTTTCATCGTCAATGTAAAGGTCCAAGGGTTACAGTAAATTTGCAGTTGTGCATCGGAATCTAAAACTGGGGATACAGGTTAGGCTCTTAACATAGACACTAAGAAAAGTCAGTCTTCATGTACTTGAGTCGGCATTGTGTTTTTTGTTTTACTTCCGATGCAATTTTTGTGTTTCATCGTAAAAGTGAAGGTCCAAGGGATACAGTAAACCTGCAGTTGTGAATCGGAATCTGAAACAGGTCTCCCAGGCAAGGCTGAAATCATAGACGTTGAGAAGGCTCTGTCTTCTTGTTCCTAAGTCGGCATTGTGCCTTTTGTATTTAATTCCGATGTAATTTCTGTGTTTCATCGTGAATGTGAAGGTCCAAGGGATACAGTAAAACTGCAGTTGTGCATCGCAATCTAAAACTGGTGATACAGGATAGGCTCAAAACTTAAACACTAAGAAAAGTCAGTCTTCTTTTCTTGAGTCGGCATTGTATCTTTTGTTTTTAACTCCGATGCAGTTTTTGTGTTTCATCGTCAAAGTGAAGGTCCAAGGGATAAAGTAAACCTGAAGTGACGCATCGGAGTGTAAAACAGGTCTCACAGGGATGGCTCAAATAATAGACAGCAAGAAGAATCAGTCCTCTTGTACTTAAGTCGGCATTGTGCCGTTTGTATTTAATTCCGATTCAATTTCGGAGTTTCATCGTCAATGTGAAGGTCCAACGTATACAGTAATCCTCCAGTTGTGCATTGGAAACTAAAACTGGTGACACAGGAAAGGCTCAAAACATAGTCAGTAGGAAGACGTAGTCTTGTTGTACTGAAGTCATTATTGTGCCTTTCGTATTTAATTCCGATGCAATTTCTGTGTTTCATCGTCAATGTGAAGGTCCAAGGGATACAGTTAACCTGACGTGAAGCATCGCAATCTAAAACTGGTGACACAGGATAGGCTCAAACATAGACACTAAAAAAGTCAGTCTTCTTGTACTTAAATCGCCATTGTGACATTTGTGTTTAACTCCGATGCAATTGTTGCGATTCATCGTGAATGTGAAGGTCCAAGGGATACATTAAACCCGAAGTGAAGCATGTAAAACTAAAACTGGTCTCACAGGAAAGACTCATAACATAGGCGGTAAGACGACTCAGTCTTCTTGTACTTAAGTCGGCATTGTGCCTTTTGTTTGTAATTCCGATGCAATTGTAGCGTTTCATCGTTAATGTGAAGGTTAAATGATAAAGTAAACCTGAAGTGAAGCATCGGAATCTAAGACTGGTCTCACGGGGAAGGCTCAAAACATAGACAGCAAGAAAACTCACATCTTCCTCTACTTAAGTCGGCACTGGGCCGTTTGTATTTAATTCCGATGCAATTTCTGTGTGTCATCGTCAATGTGATGGTCCAAGGGATGCAGTAAATCTGCAGTTGAGCATCGGAATCTAAAACTGGTGACACAGGAAGGGCTCAAACCATAGGGACTAAGAATAGTCAGTCTTCTGTACTTAAGTCGGCATTGTGCAATTTGTATTTAATTCCGATGCAATTTATGTGTTTCATCGTCAAAAGGGAAGGTGCAAGGAAACAGTAACCCTGAAGTGAAACATCGGAATCTAAAACTGGTCTCACAGTAAAGGCTCAAAACATAGACAGTAAGTAGACTCAGTCTTCTTGTACTTAAGTCGGCATTGTCCATTTGTATTCAATTCCGATGCAATTTCTGTGTTTCATCGTCGATATGAAGGTCAAGAGTTACAGTAAACCTGAAGCGAACCATCGAAATCTAAAACTGGTCTGACAGAAGAGGCTCAAAACATAGACGGTAAGAAGTCTCAGTCTTCTAGTACTTAAGTCATCGTTGTGCCATTTGTATTTAATTCCGATGCAGTTTCTGTGTTGCATCGTCAATGTGAAGGTCCAAGGGATACTGTAAACCTTAAGTGAAGCATCGGAATCTAGAACTGGTCTCCCAGGTAAGGCTCAAAGCATTGACACTAAGAAAAGTCAGTCATCTTGTACTTAAGTCTGCATGGTGCATTTTGTATTTTATTGCGATGCAATTACTGTGCTTCATCGACAAAGTGAAGTTACAAGGGATACAGTAAACCTGAAGTGAAACATCGGAATCTAAACCAGGTCTCACAGGAAAGGCTGAAAACATAGACGGTTAGAAGAATCAGTCTTCTTGAACTTAAGTCGGCATTGTGCCGTTTGTATTTAATTCCGATGCAATTTCTGTGTTTCCTCGTCTATGTGAAGGTCCAAGGGATACGGTAAACCTGAGGTGAAGCATCGGAATCTAAAGCTGGTCTCACAGGAAAGGCTGAAATCATAGACGGTGAGAAGACTCAGTCTTCTTGTACTTAAGTCGTAATTGTGCCTTTTGTATTTAATTCCGATGCAATTTCTGTATTTCATCGTCAAAGTGAAGGTCCAAGGGAAACAGTAAACGTCCAGTTGTGCATCAGAATCTAAAACTGGTCTCACAGGAAAGGCTCTAAAGATAGACGGTGAGAAGACTCAGTCTTCTTGTACTTAAGTCAGCATTGTGCCTTTCGTTTTTAAATCCGATGCAATTTCTGTGTTTAATCGTCAAAGTGAAGGTCCAAGGGATACAGTAAATCTGAAGTGAAACATCGGAATCTAAACCTGGTCTCACAGGAAAGGCTGAAAACATAGACGGTTAGAAGAATCAGTCTTCTTGAACTTAAGTCGGCATTGTGCCTTTTGCTTTTAATTCCGACGCAATTTCTGTGTTTCAACGTCAAAGTGAAGGTCCTCGGTATACAGTAATCCTCTATCGATGCATCGGAATCTAAAACTGTCTCACAGGAAAGGCTCATACATAGACGGTAAGAAGACACAGACTACTTGTACTTAAGTTGGCATTGTGCCTTTTGTATTACATTCGGATGCAATTACTGTATTTCATCGACAAAGTGAAGGTCCAAGGGATATAGTAAACCTGCATTTGTGCATCGGAATATAAAACTGGTGACACAGGAAAGGCTCAAAACATAGACACTATGAAAAGTCAGTCCTCTTGTACTTAAGTCGGCATCGTGAATTTTGTATTTATTTCCGGTGCAATTTCTGTGCTTCATCGTCAATGTGAAGGTCCAAGGGATACAGTAAACCTGCAGTTGTTCATCAGAATCTAAAACTGGTCTCACAGGAAAGACTCAAAAGATAGACAGTGAGAAGTCTCAGTCTTCTTGTACTTAAATCGGCATTGTGCCTTTTGTATTTAATTCCGATGCAATATCTGTGTTTTCTCGTCAATGTGAAGGTCCAAGTGATACGGTAAACCGGAAATGAAGCATCGGAATCTAAAACTGGTCTTACAGGAAATCTCAAACATAGATGGTAAGACGATACAGTCTTCTTGTACATAAGTCGGCATTGTGCCTTTTGTATTTAATTCCGACGCAATATCTGTGTTTCATCGTCAATGTGAAAGTCCAAGGTAATCAGTAAAACTGCAGATGTGCATCGGAATCTAACACTGGTGAAACGGGATAGGGTCAAAACGTAGACACTAAGAAAAGTCAGTCATCTTGTACTTAAGTCGGCAATGTGCCTTTTGTTGGTAATTCCGATGCAATTGTAACGTTTCATCGTTAATGTGAATGTCGAAGCATACAGTATACCTGAAGTGAAGCATCGGAATCTAAAACTGGTCTCACAGGGAAGGCTCAAACCATAGACAGCACGAAAACTCACATCTTCTTCTACTTAAGTCGTCATTGTGCCTTTTGTATTTAATTCCGATTCAATTTCTGTGTTTCATCGTCAAAGTGAAAGTCTAAGGGATACAGTGAACCTGAAGTTAAGCATCGGAAACTAAAACTGTTCTCACATCAAGGCCAAAGACATAGAACGTAAGAAGACTCAGTCTTCTTGTACTTAATTCGGCATTGTGCCTTTTGTATTTAATTCCCATGCGATTTCGTTGCTTCATCGTCAATGTGAAGGTCCAAGGGATTCAGTAAACCAAAGGTCCAAAGGTTATAGTAAACCTGCACTTGTGCAACGGAATCTAAAACTGGTAACACAGGACAGGCTCGAAACATAGACACTATGAAATGTCAGTCTTCTTGTACTTAAGTCGGCGTCGTGAATTTTGTAATTATTTCCGATGCAATTTCTGTGTTTCATCGTCAATGTGAAGGTCCAAGTTATACAGTAAACTTCAAGTGAAGCATCGGAATCTAAATCAGGTCTCACAGGAAAGGCTCAAATCATAGACGGTGAGAAGACTCAGTCTTCTTGTACTTAAGTCGGCATTGTGCATTTTGCTTTTAATTCCGACGCAATTTCAGTGTACATCGTCACAGTGAAGGTCAAAGGTATACAGTAAACCTCATGTGAAGCATCGGAATCTAAAACTGGTCTCACAGGAAAGGCTCATACATAGACGGTAAGAAGACACTGCCTTCTTGTACTTAAGTCTGCAATTTGCCTCTCGTATTTAATTCCGATGCAATTTCTGTGATTCGCCGTCAATGTGAAGGTACAAGGGATACAGTGAACCGACAGTTGTACATCGGAATCTAAACCTGGTGACACAGGAAAGGCTCAAAACATAGTCACTATGAAAAGTCAGTCTTCTTGTACTTAAGTCGGCATACTGAATTTTGTATTTAATTCCGATGTAATTTTTGTGTTTCATCCTCAAAGTGAAGGTCTAAGCTATACAGTAAACATGAAGTGAAGCATCGGAATCTAAAACTGATGACACAGGATACGCTCAAAACATAGACCGTAAGAAGACTCAGTCTTCTTGTACTTATATCGGTATTCTGCCTTTTGTATTTAATTCGGATGCTATTTTTGTGTTTCATCGTCAATGTGAAGGTCCATGGTATGCAGTAAACCTGAAGTGAAACTTCGGAATCGAAAACTAGTCTCACAGGAAATGCTCAAACATAGACGGGTAGAAGACTCAGTCTACTAGTACTTATGTCGGCATTGTGCACTTTGTATTTAATTGCGATGCAATTTCTGTGTTTCATCGTCAATGTGAAGGTCCAAGGGATAAAGTAAACCTGCAGTTGAGCATCGGAATCTAAAACTGGTGACACACGACAGGCTCAAAACGTAGACACTAAGAATAGTCAGTCTTCTTGTACTTAAGTCGGCATTGTGCCTATTGTATTTCATTCCGATGCAATTACTGTCTTTCATCGTCAATGTGAAGGATCAATGGTTACGTTAAACCTCACGTGAAGCATCGGAAACTAAAACTTGTCTCACAGGGAAGTCTCAAAACATAGAGAGCAAGAAAACTCAGTCTTCTTCTACATAAGTCGGTATTGGGCCCTTTGTATTTAATTCCAATGCAATTTATGTGTTTCATCGTCAATGTGAAGGTCCACGTGATGCAGTAAATCTGCAGTTGAGCATCGGAATCGAAAACTGGTGACTTAGGAAAGGCTCAAAACATAGACAGTAAAAGACGCAGTATTCTTGTACTTAAGTCGGCATTGGGCCTCTTGTATTTCATTCCGAAGCAATTTTTATGTTTCATCGGCAAAGTGAGGGTCGAAGGGATACAGTAAACCTACAGTCGTGCATCGGAATCAAAAACTGGTGACACAGGAAGGCTCAAACACAGACACAAACAGAAGTCAGTCTTCTTGTACCTAAGGCGACCTAGTGCCTTTTGTATATAATTCCGATGACATTTTTGTGTACATTGTCGATGTGAAGGTCCAAGGGATACAGCAAACCTGAAGTGACACATCGGAATCTTAAACTGGTCTCACAGGGATGGCGCAAATCATAGACAGTAAGAAGGCTCACTCTTCTTGTGCTTAAGCCGGCATTGAGTCTTATGTATTTAATTCTGATGCAATTTCTGTGTTCCATCGTCAATGTGAAGGCCCAAGGGATACAGTAAACCTGCAGTTGTGCATCGGAATCTAAATCTTGTGACACAGGACAGGCTCAGTACATAGACAGTAAGAAGATTCAGTCTTCTTGTACTTAAGTCGGCATTGTGCCTTTTGTATTTATTCCGATGAAATTACTGTGATTCATCGGCAATGTGAAGGTCCAAGGGATACATTAAACCTGCAGTTGTGCATCGGAATCCAAAGCTGGTGACACAGGAAAGGCTCAAACCATAGACTGAAAGAAGTCTCAGTCTTCTTGTACTTAAATCGGCATTGTGTCTTTTGAATTTAATTCTGATGCAATTTCTGTGTTTCATCGTCAATGTGCAGGTCAAGGGGATACAGTAAACCTGCAGTTGTGCATCGGAATCCAAAACTGGTCTCACTGGAAAGGCCTAACACATAGTCGGTAAGAAGACTCAGTCTTCTTGAACTAAAGTCGGCATTGTGCCTTTTGCATTTAATTCCGATGCAATTTCTGTGTTTCATCGTCAAAGTGAAAATCCAAGGGATACAGTAAGCCTGAAGTGAAGCGTCGGAATCTAAAACATGTCTCACAGGTATGGCTCAAAACATAGACAGTAAGAAGACTCAGTCTTCTAGTACTGAAGTCGGCATTGTGATTTATGTATTACTTCCGATGCAATTTCAGTTTTTCATCGTCAATGTGAAAGTCCAAGGGATACAGTAAACCTCAAGTGAAGCATCGGAATCTAAAACTGGTCTCACAGGAAATGCTCAAATCATGGACGGTAAGAAGACTCAGTCTTCTTGTACTTAATTCGGCATCGTGCCTTTTGTATTTAATTCCGATGCAATTTTGTGTTTCATCGTCAAAGTGAAGGTCCAAGGGAAACAGTAAACCTGAAGTAAAGCATCGGAATGTAAAACTGGTGACACAAGAATCGCTCAAAACATAGACACTAGGAAGACCCAGTCTTCTTGTACTTAGGTCGGTATTGTGCCTTTTGTATTTAATTCTTTTGCAGTTATTGTGTTTCATCGTCAAGGTGAATGTCCATGGGATACAGTAAACCTGAAGTAAAGCATCGGAGTCAAAAACTGGTCTCACAGGGAAGGCCCAAAGCAATGACAGTAAGAAGACTCAAACTTCTTATACTAAAGTCGGCATTGTGCCTTTTGTATTTAATTCCCTTGCAAATATCTGTGTTTCATCGTCAATGTGAAGGTACAAGGGATACAGTAAACCGGCAGTTGTGTATCGGAATCTCAAAGCGGCGACGGGGGAAGGCTCAAAACATAGACAATATGAAAAGTCTGTCTTCCTGTACTTAAGTCAGCATTGTGCCTTTTGTAATTAATTCGGATGCAATTTTTGTGTTTCATCTTTTGTGTGAAGATCAAAGGTATACAGTAAACCTGACGTGAGGAATCGGAATCTAAAACTAGTCTCACAGGGGAGACTCAAAACATTAACACTGTGAAAATTAAGTCTTCCTGTAATTAAGTCGGCAATGTGCCTTTTGTATTTAATTGGGATGCAATTTTTGTGTTTCATCGTCAGTGTGAAGGTCAAAGGTATACAGTAATCATGACGTGAAGAATCGTAATCTAAAACTAGTCTCAGCGGGAAGGCTCAAAACATAGACAGCTAGAAAACCCAGCCTTCCTGTACTTAAGTCGGCATTGTGCCTTTTGTATTTAATTCCGATGCAGTTTTTGTGTTTCATCGTCAAAGTGAAGGTCCAAGGGATACAGTAAACTGGAGTGTAGCATCGGAATCTGAAACTGGTCTCACATGAAAGGCTCAAAGCATAGACGGTAAGAAGGCTCAGTCTTCATGTACTTAAGTCGGCATTGTGCCTTTTGTATTAAATTCCGACACAGTTTTTGTGTTTCATCGTCAAAGTGAAGGTCTAAGGGAAACATTAAACCTGAAGTAAAGCATCGGAATCTAAAACTGGTGACACAATCATCGCTCAAAACATAGACACTAAGAAGACTCAGTCTTCTCGTACTTAGGTCGGTATTGTGCCTTTTGTATTTAATTCTGTTGCAGTTGTCATCGTCAAGGTGAATGTCCATGGGATACAGTAAATCTGAAGTGAAGCATCGGAGTCAAAACTGGTCTCACAGGGAAGGCCCAAAGCAATGACAGTAAGAAGACTCAAACTTCTTGTACTAAAGTCGGCATTGTGCCTTTTGTATTTAATTCCCTTGCAAATTTCTGTGTTTCATCGTCAATGTGAAGGTACAAGGGATAAAGTAAACCTGCAGTTGTGTATCGGAATCTCAAAGCAGCGGCGGGGAAAGGATCAAAACATAGACACTATACAAAGTCTGTCTTCCTATACTTACGTCAGCATTGTGCCTTTTGTAATTAATTAGGATGAAATTTTTGTGTTTCATCTTCAGTGTGAAGGTCAGAGGTATACAGTTAACCTGACGTGAAGAATCGGAATCTAAAACTGGTCTCACAGGGGAGGCTCAAAACATAGACACTATGATAAGTCAGTCTTACTGTAATTAAGTCGGCAATGTGCGTTTTGTATTTAATTCGAATGCAATTGTCGTGTTTCATCGTCAGTGTGAAGGTCAAAGGTATACATTAAACCTGACGTGAAGAATCGGAATCTAAAACTGGTCTCACATGAAAGGCTCAAAACATAGACGGTAAGAAGACTCAGTCTTCTAGTACTTAGGTCGGCATTGTCCCTTATGAATTTAATTCCGATGCAAATTCAGTGTTTCATGGTCAATGTGAACGTCCAGGGGATACAGTAAACCTCAAGTCGAACATCGGAATTTAAAACTGGTCTCACAGCAAAGGCTGAAAACATAGTTGTTGAGAAGACTTATTCTTCTTGTACCTAAGTCGGCATTGTGCCATTTGTATATCTTTCCGATGCAATTACTGTGTTTCATCGTCAATGTGAGGGTCCAAGGGATACAGTAAACCTGCAGTCGTGCATCGGAATCTAAAACTGGGGACACAGTAAAGGCTCAAACACAGACACAAAGAAAAGTCAGTCTTCTAGTACTTCAGGCGGCAGTGTGCCTTTTGTATTTAATTCAGATGCTCTTTTTGTGTTTCATGGTCAAAGTGAATGTCTTAGGGATACAGTAAACCGGAAGTGAAGAATCGGAATCTGGAACTGGCCTCACAGGGTAGGGCCAAAGCTTAGACAGTAAGCAGACTTAGTCTTCTTGTACTAAAGTCGGCATTGTGATTTTGTATTTAATTCCGATGCAATTTCTGTGTTTCATCGTCAATGTGAAGGTCCAAGTGATGCAGTAAATATGCAGTTGTGGATTGGAATCTCTATCTGGTGACACAGGAAAGGCTCAAAACATAGAGACATAGAAAAATCAGTCTTCTTGTACTTAAGTAGGCTTTGTGACTTTTTTATTTAATTCCGATGCAATTTTTGTCTTTCATCGTCAATATGAGAATCCAAGTGATGCAGTAAATCTGCAGTTGAGCATCGGAATCTAAAACTGGTCTCACAGGAAAGGCTCATACGGAGACACTAAGAAAAGTCAGTCGTCTTGTACTTAAGTCTGCATTGTGCCATTTGTATTTAATTCCGATTCAATTTCTGTGTTTCATCGTCAAAGTGAGGGTCAAAGGGATACAGTATACCTGCAGTCCAAGGGATACAGTAAACTTGAAGTGAAGCATTGGAATCAAAAACCGGTCTCACAGGAAAGGCTCAAAACATTGACAGCAAGAAGGCACAGTCTTCTTGTACTTAAGTCGGCATTGTGGCTTTAGTAATTAATTCCTATGGAATTTCTGTGTTTCATCGTCAATGTGAAGGTACAAGGGATACAGTAAAACTGCAGTTGTGCATCGGAATCTAATACTGGTGACACAGGATAAGCTCAAAGCATAGACACAAACAAAGTCAGTGTTCTTGTACTTAAGTCGGCATTGTGAATAATGTGTTCAATTCCGAAGCAATTGTTGCGTTTCATGGTCTATGTGAAGGTCCAAGGGATACAGTGAACCTGAAGTAAAGCATCGGAATCTAAAACTAGTGACGCAGGACAGGCTCGAGGTATAGACACTACGAAAAGGAAGTCGTCCTGTACTTACGTTGTCATTGTGCCATTTGTATTTAATTCCGATGCAATTTTTGTGTTTCATCGTCAATGTGAAGGTCAAAGTGATGCAGTAAATCTGAAGTTGAGCATCGGAATTTAAAACTGGCCTCACAGGAAAGGCTCAAAGCATAGTCGGTAGGAAGACTCAGTCTTCTTGTACTTATGTCGGCATTGTTCCTTTTGTATTTAATTGCGATGCAATTTCTGTGTTTCTTAGTCAAAGTGAAGGTCCAAGGGATACAGTCAACCTCAATTGAAGCATTGGAATCTAAAACTGGTGACACAGAAAAGGCTCAAAACATAGACAGAAAGAATACTCAGTCTTCTTGTACTTAAGTCGGCATTGTGCCTGTTGTTTTTTATTCCGAAGCAATTTCTGTGTTTCATCGTCAATGTGAAGGTCCAAGGGATACAGTAATCCAGCAGTTGTGCATCGGAATCTAAAACTGGTGACACAGGAAAGGCTGGAAACATAGACACTAAGAAAAGTCAGTCTTCTTGTACTTAAGTCGGCTTTGTGCATTTTGTATTTAATTTCGATGCAATTTCTGAGTTTCATCGTCAATGTGGGTGCCCAAGGCATACAATAAAGCTGCAGTTGTGCATCGGAATCTAAAACTGGTGACACAGGAGAGGCTCAAACCATAGACAGTAAGAAGACGCAGTCTGCTAGTACTTAAGTCGGAATAGTGCGTTTTGTATTTAATTCCGATGCAATTTCCGTATTTCACCGTCAGAGTGAAGGTCCAAGGGATACAGTAAACATGAAGTGAAGCATGGTGGTCTCGAGCTGGTCTCACAGGAAAGCCTCAAATCATAGACGGTAAGAAGCCACAGTCTTCTAGTAATGAAGTCGGCATTTTGCCTTTTGTGTTTCATTCCGATGCAATTTCTGTGTTTCATCGTCAATGTGAAGGTACAAGGGATACACTAATACTGCTATTGCGCATCGGAATCTTAAACTGGTGACACAAGATAGGCTCAAAATAGACACTAACAAAAGTCAGTCTTCTTGTACTGAAGTCGGCGTTGTGCCTTTTCTGTTTAATTCCGATGCTATTGTTGCGTTTCATCGTCAGTGTGAAGGTCCAAGGGATACAGTAAACCTCAAGTGAAGCATCGGAATCTAAAACTGGTGACACAGGAAACGCTCAAAACATAGACACTAAGAAAAGTCAGTCTTCTTGTACTGAAGGCGGCCTTGTGCCATTTGTATTTAATTCGGATGCTATTTTTGTGTTTCATCGTCAAAGTGAATGTCCAAGGGATGCAGTAACCTGACGTGAAGCATCGGTATCTTAAACTGGTCTCACAGGAAAGGCTTACTACATTGTCACAAAGAAAAGTCGGTCTTCTTGTACTAATTCGGCATTGTGCCTTTGAATATAGTTCCGATGCTATTACTGTGTTTCATCGTCAATGTGAAGGTCCAAGGGATACAGGATACCCGCAGTTGTGCATCGGAATCTAAAACTGGTGACACATGAAAGACTTAAAACATAGACACTTAGGAACGTCAGTCTTTTGTACTTAAGTCGGCATTCGCCAATTTGTATTTAATTCCGATGCAATTACTCTGTTTCATCGTCAATGTGAGGTCCAAGGGATACGGTAAACCTGAAGAGAAGCATCGGAATCTGAAGCTGGTGACACTTGAAAGGCACAAAACATAAACAGTAAGAAGACGCAGTCTTCTTGCAATTAAGTCGGCATTGTGCCATTTGTATTTAATTCCGATGCAATTTCTGTGTTTCATCGTCAATGTGAAGGTCCAAGCGATACAGTAGACTTGTAGTGAAGCATCGGAATCTAAAACTGGTCTCAGAGGAAAGGCTCAAAACATAGACGTTAGAAGGTCTCAGTCTTCTTGTACTTATGTCGGCATCGTGCCTTTTGCATTTAATTCCGATGCAATTTCTGTGTTTCATCGTCAGAGTGAAGGTCCAACATATACAGTGAACCTCAAGTGAAGCATTGGAATCTAAAACTGGTGACACAGAAAAGGCTCAAAACATAGACAGAAAGAAGACTGAGTCTTCTTGTACTTAAGTCGGCATTGTGCCTTTTGTATTTAATTCCGAAGCAATTTCTGTGTATCATCGTCAATGTGAAGGTCCAAGGGATACAGTAAACCTGCAGTTGTGCATCGGAATCTAAAACTCGTGACACAGGAAAGGCTTGGAACATAGACACTAAAAAAAGTCAGTCTTCTTGTACTTAAGTCGGCTTTGTGCATTTTGTATTTAATTTCGATGCAATTTCTATGTTTCATCGTCAAAGTGAAGGTCCCAGGGATACAGTAAAACTGCAATTGCGCATCGGAATCTAAAACTGGTGATACAGGATAGGTTCAAAACATAGAAACTAAGAAATGTCAGTCTTCTTGTACTTAAGTCGGCATTGTGCCTTTTGTTTTTAATTCCGATGCAATTTTTTTGTTTCATCGTCAAAGTGAAGGTCCAAGGGGTACAGTAAAGCGAAAGTGAAGCATCGGAATCTAAAACTGGCCTCACAGGAAAGGCTCAAATCAATGACTGTAAGAAGACTCTGTCTTCTTGTACCTAATTCGGCATTGGTTCTTTGGTATTTTATTGCGATGCAATATCTGTGTTTCATAGTCAAAGTGACGGTCCAAGAGATACAGTCAACCCCAAGTGAAGCATTGGAATCTAAAACTGGTTGACACAGAAAAGGCGCAAAACATAGACAGAAAGATGACTCAGTCTTCTTGTACTGAAGTCGGCTTTGTGAATTTTGTATTTAATTCCGATGCAATTTATGTGTTTCAACGTCAATGGCATTGCCCAAGGGATACAATAATGCTGCAGTTGTGCATCGGAATCTAAAACTGGTCTCACAGGAAAGGCCCAAAAGATAGACAGCAAGAAAACTCAGTCTTCTTGCACTAAAGTCGGCATTGTGCCTTTAGTATTTATTTCCGATGCAATTTCTGTGTATCATCGTCAATGTGAAGGCCCAAGGTATATAGTAAAGCAGCAGTTGTGCATTGGATTCAAAACTGGTGACACAGGAAAGGCTCGAAATATAGACACTAAGAAAAGGCAGTCCTCTGGTACTTACGTCGGCATAGTGCCTTTTGTATTTAATTCCGAAGCAATTTCTGTGTATCATCGTCAATGTGAAGGTCCAAGGGATACAGTAAACCTGCAGTTGTGCATCGGAATCTAAAACTCGTGACACAGGAAAGGCTTGGAACATAGACACTAAAAAAAGTCAGTCTTCTTGTACTTAAGTCGGCTTTGTGCATTTTGTATTTAATTTCGATGCAATTTCTATGTTTCATCGTCAAAGTGAAGGTCCCAGGGATACAGTAAAACTGCAATTGCGCATCGGAATCTAAAACTGGTGATACAGGATAGGTTCAAAACATAGAAACTAAGAAATGTCAGTCTTCTTGTACTTAAGTCGGCATTGTGCCTTTTGTTTTTAATGCCGATGCAATTTTTTTGTTTCATCGTCAAAGTGAAGGTCCAAGGGGTACAGTAAAGCGAAAGTGAAGCATCGGAATCTAAAACTGGCCTCACAGGAAAGGCTCAAATCAATGACTGTAAGAAGACTCTGTCTTCTTGTACCTAATTCGGCATTGGTTCTTTGGTATTTTATTGCGATGCAATTTCTGTGTTTCATAGTCAAAGTGACGGTCCAAGAGATACAGTCAACCCCAAGTGAAGCATTGGAATCTAAATCTGGTTGACACAGAAAAGGCGCAAAACATAGACAGAAAGATGACTCAGTCTTCTTGTACTGAAGTCGGCTTTGTGAATTTTGTATTTAATTCCGATGCAATTTATGTGTTTCATCGTCAATGGCATTGCCCAAGGGATACAATAATGCTGCAGTTGTGCATCGGAATCTAAAACTGGTCTCACAGGAAAGGCCCAAAAGATAGACAGCAAGAAAACTCAGTCTTCTTGCACTAAAGTCGGCATTGTGCCTGTAGTATTTATTTCCGATGCAATTTCTGTGTATCATCGTCAATGTGAAGGCCCAAGGTATATAGTAAAGCAGCAGTTGTGCATTGGATTCAAAACTGGTGACACAGGAAAGGCTCGAAATATAGACACTAAGAAAAGGCAGTCCTCTGGTACTTACGTCGGCATTGTGCATTTTGTATTTAATTCCGATGCAATTTCTGTGTTTTAATCGTCTATGTGAAGGTCGAAAGGATACAATCAATCTCCTGTTGTGCATTGCAATCTAAAATTGGGGACATAGGAAAAGCTCGAAATATAGACACTAAGAAAAGTCAGTCTTCTTGTACTTACGTCGGCATTGTGCCTTTGGTATTTAATTCCGATGAATTTTCTGTGTTTCAACGTCAATTTGAAGGTCCAAGGGATACAGTAAACATGAAGTGAAGCATTGGAATCTAAAACTGATCTAACAGGAAAGGCTCAATACATTGACAGTAAGAAGAAACAGTCCTCTTGTTCTTTAGTCGGCATTGTGCTTTTGGTATTTAATTCCGATGCATTTTCTGTGTTTCATAGTCAATGTTAAGGTACAAGGGACACAGTTAAACTGAAGTTGTGCATTGGTATCTAAAACTGGTGACACAGGATAGGCCAAAACATAGACACTAACAAAATTCAGCCTTCTTTTACTGAATTCGGCATTGTGCCTAATGTGTTTCGTCCGGAAGCAATTGTTGCGTTTCATCGTCAATGTGAAGGTCCAAGGGATACAGTAGACCTGAAGTGAAGCATTGGAATCTAAAACTGGTCTTAAAGGGAAGGCTCAAAACACAGACAGCAGGAAATATCACATCCTCTTCTATTTATGTCGGCATTGTGGCTTTTGTTATTAATTCCGATGCAATTTCGGTGTCTCATCGTCAATGTGAAGGTCCAACGGATACAGTAGATCTGAAGTGAAGGTTCGAAATATAAATATGGTCTCACAGGAAAGGCTCAAAGCATAGACGATAAGAAGACTCAGACTTCTTGTACTTAAACCGGCATTGCGCCAATTGTATTTCACTCCGATGCAATTACTGTGTTTCATCGTCAATGTGATGGTACAAGTGATACAGTAAAACTGCAGTTGTGCATCAGAATCTAAGACTGGTGACACAGAATAAGCTCAAAACATAGACACAAACAAAAGTCAGTCTTCTTGTACTTAAGTCGGCATTGTTAATAATGTGTTCAATTCCGAAGCAATTGTTGCGTTTCATGGTCAATGGGAAGGTCCAAGGGATACAGTGAACCTGAAGTAAAGCATCGGAATCTAAAACTAGTGACGCAGGACAGGCTCGAGGTATAGACACTAGGAAAAGGCAGTCGTCCTGTACTTACGTTGGCATTGTGCCTTTTGTATTTAATTCCGATGCAATTTTTGTGTTTCATCGTCAATGTGAAGGTCAAAGTGATGCAGTAAATCTGAAGTTGAGCATCGGAATTTAAAACTGGCTTCACAGGAAAGGCTCAAAGCATAGTCGGTAGGAAGACTCAGTCTTCTTGTACTTATGTCGGCATTGTTCCTTTTGTATTTAATTGCGATGCAATTTCTGTGTTTCTTAGTCAAAGTGAAGGTCCAAGGGATACAGTCAACCTCAAGTGAAGCATTGGAATGTAAAACTGGTGACACAGAAAAGGCTCAAAACATAGACAGAAAGAATACTCAGTCTTCTTGTACTTAAGTCGGCATTGTGCCTGTTGTTTTTTATTCCGAGGCAATTTCTGTGTTTCATCGTCAATGTGAAGGTCCAAGGGATACAGTAAACCAGCAGTTGTGCATCGGAATCTAAAACTGGTGACACAGGAAAGGCTGGAAACATAGACACTAAGAAAAGTCAGTCTTCTTGTACTTAAGTCGGCTTTGTGCATTTTGTATTTAATTTCGATGCAATTTCTGAGTTTCATCGTCAATGTGGGAGCCCAAGGCATACAATAAAGATGCAGTTGTGCATCGGAATCTAAAACTGGTGACACAGGAGAGGCTCAAACCATTGACAGTAAGAAGCCGCAGTCTGCTAGTACTTAAGTCGGAATAGTGCATTTTGTATTTAATTCCGATGCAATTTCTGTGTTTCATTGTCAATGTTAAGGTACAAGGGACACAGTTAAACTGCAGTTGTGCATTGGGATCTAAAAATGGTGACACAGGATAGGCCAAAACATAGACACTAACAAAATTCACCCTTCTTGTACTGAATTCGGCTTTGTGCCTAATGTGTTTCATTCGGAAGCAATTGTTGCGTTTCATCGTCAATGTGAAGGTCCAGGGGATACAGTAGACCTGAAGTGAAGCATCGGAATCTAAAACTGGTCTCACAGGAAAAGCTCAAAACTTAGACGGTAGAAGGACTCAGTCTTCTTGTACTTATGTCGGCATTGTGCCTTTTCCATTTCATTTCGATGCAATTTTTGTGTTTCATCGTCATTGCGAGGTCCAAGGGATACAGTAAACATGAAGTGAAGCATCGGAATCTAAAACTGGTCTCTAAGGAAAGGCTCAAAACATAAACGGTAAGAAGAAACAGTTTTCTTGTACTTAAGTCGGCATTGTGCCTTTTGTATTTAATTCCTATGCAATTTCTGTGTTTCATCGTCAATGCGAAGGTACAACAGATACAGTAAACCTGCAGTTGTGCATCGGAATCTAAAACTGGTGGCACAGGATAGGCTCAAAACATAGACACTAACAAAAGTCAGTCTTCTTGTACTTAAGTCCTCATTGTGCCTAATGTGTCTAATTCCGAAGCGATTGTTGCGTTTCATCGTCAATGTGAAGGTCCAAGGGATACAGTAAACCAGCAGTCATTCATCGGATTATTAAACTGGAGACACAGGATAGGCTCAAATCATAGACACTAACAAAAGTCAGTATTCTTGTACTTAAGTCGGCATTGTGCCTAATATGTTAATTCCGAAGCAATTGTTGCGTTCTTCGTCAATGTGAAGGGCCAAGGGATATAGTAAACCTGAAGTAAAGCATCAGAATATAAAACTGGAGACACAGGAAAAGCCCAAAACAAAGACACTAAGAAAAGTCAGTCTTCTTGTACATAAGGCGTCCTTGTGCCTTTTGTATTTAATTCTGATGCTATTTTTGTGTTTCATAGTCAGAGTGAATGTCTAAGGGATACAGTAAACATGACGTGAAGCATCGGAATCTAAAACTGGTCTCACAGGAAAGGCTCACAACATTGTCACAAAGAAAAGTCAGTCTTCTTGTATAAATTCGGCTTTGTGCCTTTTGCATTTAATTCCGATGCTATTACTGTGTTTCATCGTCAATGTGAAGATCCAAGGGATACAGTAAACCACCAGTTGTGAATCGGATTATTAAACTGGTGACACAGGAAAGGCTCAAAACATTGATACTAATATAAGTCAGTCTTCTTGTACTCAAGTCAGCATTGAGCCATTTGTATTTAATTTCGTTGCAATTTCTGCGTTTCATCCTCAAGGTGAAGGTCCTAGGGACACGGTAAATCCGCAGTTGTGCATCGGAATCAAAACTGGTGACACCGAAATATCTCAAAACATAGACAGAATGAAGACTCAGTCTTTTTGTACTTAAGTCGGCATTGTGCCTGTTGTATTTAATTCCGAAACAATTTTGTGTGTGTCATAGTCAACGTGAGGGTCCAAGGGATACAGTAAACCTGAAGTGAAGAATCGGGATCTAAAACTGGTCTTTCAGGGAAGGCCCAAAGCATAGACTGTAGGAAAACTCAGTCTTCTTGTACTAAAGTCGGCATTGTGCCTTTTGTATTTAATTCCGATGCAATTTCAGTGTTTCATCGTCAATGTGAAGGTCCAAGGGATACACTAAACCTGACGTGAAGCATTGGAATCTAAAACTGGTCTCAAAGGGGAGGCTCAAAACATTGACAGCAAGAAAACACACATCTTCTTCTACTTAAGTCGGAATTGTCGCATTTGTAATTAATTCCTGGTGCAATTTCTGTTTGTCATCGTTAATGTGAAGGTCCAAGTGATACAGTAGACCTGAAGTGAAGAATCGAAATCTAAAATTGGTCTCACAGGAAAGGCTCAAAACATAGGCGGTAAGAAGACTCAGACTTCTTGTACTTAAGTCGGCATTGTGCCATTTGTATGTAATTCCGATGCAATTACTGTGTTTCATCGTTAATGTGATGGTCCAAGGGATACAGAAAACCTGAAGTGAAGCATTGGAATCTAAAACTGGTCTCAAAGGGATGGCTCAAAACATAGTCAGCAAGAAAACTCACGTCTCATTCTACTTAAGTCGGAATTGTGGTTTTTGTGATTAATTCCGATGCAATTTCTGTGTCTGATCGTCAATGTGATGGTCCAAGGGGTACAGTAAAACTGCTGTTGTGCATCGGAATCTAAAACTGGTGACACAGGATAGGCTCAAATCAGAGACACTAACAAAAGTCTGTCTTCTTGTACTTAAGGCGGCATTGTGCCTAATATGTTAATTCCGAAGCAATTGTTGCGTTTCATCGTCAGTGTGTAGGGCCAAGGGATATAGTAAAACTGAGGTAAAGCATCGGAATATAAAACTGGAGACACAGGAAAAGCCCAAAGCAAAGACACTAATAAAAGTCAGTCTTCTTGTACATAAGTCAGCATTGTGCCTTTGGTATTTAATTCCGATACATTTTCTCTGTTTCATCGTCAATGTGAAGGTCCTAGGGATACAGTGAACATGAAGTGAAGCATTGGAATCGAAAACTGGGCTCACTGGAAAGGCTCAAGGCATTGACGGTTAGAAGACACAGACTTCTTGTACTTAAGTCGGCATTGTGCCTTTGGTATTTAAGTCCGATGCTTTTTCTGTGTTTCATCGTCAATGTGAAGGTCCTAGGGATACGGTAAACATGAAGTGAAGCATTGGAATCTAAAACTGGGCTCACAGGAAAGGCTCAAACCATTGACGGTAAGAAGACACAGTCTTCTTGTACTTATATCGGCATTGTGCCTTTTGTATTTAATTCCGATGCAATTTCTGTGCTTCGTCGTCACTGCGAAGTTACAAGGGATACAGTTCAACTGCAGTTGTGCATCGGAATCTAAAACTGGTGACACAGGATAGGCTCAAAACATATACACTAACAAAAGTCAGTCTTCTTGTACTTAAGTTGGCATTGTGCCTTTTGTATTTAATGCCGATGCAATATCTGTGTTTCATCGTCAATGTGAAGGTCCAAGTGATGCAGTAAATCTGCACTTGAGGATCGGAATCTCTAACTGGTAACACAGGAAAGGCTCAAAGCATGGACACCAAGAAAAGTCAGTCTTCTTGTACTTAAGTCGGCATTGTGCTCTTTGTATTTAATTCCGATGCGATTTTAGTGTTTCATCGTCAAAGTGAAGGTCCAAGGGATACAGTAAACCTCAAGTGAAGCATCGGAATCTAAAACTGGCCCCAAAGGAAAGGCTCAAAACACGGACGGTAAGAAGACTCAGACCTCTTGTAGTCAATTCGGCATTGTGCCTTTTGTATTTCATTCCGATGCAATTTCTGTATTTCGTAATCAAAGTGAAGGTCCAAGGGATACAGTCAACCTAAAGTGATGCATTGGAATCTAAAACTGGTCTCCCAGGAAAGGCTCAAACATAGACACTAAGAAAAGTCAGTCGTCTTGCACTTAAGTCTGCATTGTGACTTTTGTATTTAATTCCATGCAATTACTGCGTTTCATCGTCAAAGTGAGCGTCCAAGGGGTACAGTAAACCTGAAGTGACGTATCGGAATCTAAAACTGGTCTCACAGGGATGGTTCAGATCATAGACAGTAAGAAGGCTCACACTTCTTGTACTTAAGCCGGCATTGTGGCTTATGTATTTAATTCCCATGCAATTTATGTGATTCATCGGCAATGTGAAGGTCCAAGGGATACAGTAAACCTGAAGTGAAGCATTGGAATCTAAAACTGGCCTCACAGGAAAGGCTCAAAACACAGGCGGTAAGGAGACTCAGACCTCTTGTCGTTAATTCGGCATTGTGCCTTTTGTATTTCATTCCGATGCAATTTCTGAATTTCGTAGTCAAAGTGAAGGTCCAAGGGATACAGTCAACCTAAAGTGATGCATTGGAATCTAAAACTGGTCTCCCAGGAAAGGCTCAAACATAGACACTAAGAAAAGTCAGTCCTCTTGTACTTAATTCTGCATTGTGCCTTTGGTATTCAATTCCGATGCAGTTTCTGTGTTTCATCGTCAATGTGAAGGTCCTAGGGATACAGTAAACATGAAGTGAACCATTGGAATCTAATACTGGTCTCACAGGAAAGGCTCACTGCATTGTCACAAAGATAAGTCGGTCTTCTTGTACTAATTCGGCATTGTGCCTTTTGGATTTAATTCCGATGCTATTACTGTGATTCATAGGCAATGCGAAGGTCCAAGGGATCCAGTAAACCAGCAGTTGTGCATCGGAATCAAAAACTGGTGACACATGAAGGGCTCAAGGCATAGACACTAAGAAAAGTCAGTCTTCTAGTACTTAAGTCGGCATTGTGCCTTTTGTTTTTAATTCCGATGCAATATCTGTGTTTCATCGTCAATGTGAAGGTCAAAGTGATGCAATAAATCTGCAGTTGAGTATCGGAAACTCTAACTGGTGACACAGGAAAGGCTGAAAGCATGGACACCAACAAAAGTCGGTCTTCTTGTACTTCAGCCGGCATTGTGCCTTTTGTATTTAATTCCGATGCTATTTTTGTATTTTATCGTCAAAGTGAAGGTCCAAGGGATACAGTAAACCTGAAGGGACGCATCGGAATCTGATACTGGACTCACAGGAAAGGCTCATACATAGACACTAAGAAAAGTAAGTTGTCTTGTACTTAAGTCCGCATTGTGCCTTTTGTATTTCATTCCGATGCAATTACTGCGTTTCATCGTCAAAGTGTAAGCCAAGGGGTACAGTAAACCTGCAGTCGTGCATCGGAATCTAAAACTAGTGACACATAGGGAAGGTTCAATCACAGCCACAAAGAAAAGTCAGTCTTCTTGTACTTAAGGCTATTTTGTACCTTTTGTATTTCATTCCGATGAAATTTTTGTGTTTCATCGTCAAAGTGAAGGTCCAAGGGATACAGTAAACCTGAAGTGACGCATCGGAATCTAAAACTCGTCTCACAGGGATGGCTCAAATCATAGACAGTAAGAAGCCCCACTCTTCTTGTACTTAAGCCGGCATTGTGCAATATGTATTTAATTCCCATGCAGTTTATGTGTTTCATCGGAAAAGTGAAGGTCCAAGGGATACAGTAAACCTGCAGTTGTGAATCGGAATCAAATCTGGTGACACAGGACAGGCTCGAAATAAAGACACAAAGAAAAGGCAGTCTTCTTGTACTTCAGTCGGCATTGTTCCTTTTGTATTTAATACCGATGCAATTTCTGTGTTTCATCGTCAGTGTGATGTCCATGGGATGCAGTAAACATGAAGTGAAGCATCGGAATCTAAAACTGGTCTCTCAGGATAGGCTCAAAACATAAACGTTAATAAGACTCAGTATTGTTGTACTTATGTCGGCATTGTGTCTTTTGTGTTTAATTCAAATGCAATTTCTGTGATTCATCGTCAAGGTGAAGGTCCAAGGGATACAGTAGACATGAAGTGAAGCATTGGAATCTAAAACTGGTCTCACAGCAAAGGCTAAAACATTGACGGTAAGAAGACGAAGTCTTCTTGTACTTAAGTCGGTATTATGCCTTTTGTATTTAATTCCTATGCAATTTCTGTGTTTCATCGTCAATATGAAGGTACAAGGGATACAGTAAAACTGCAATTGTGCATCGGAATCTAAAACTGGTGACACAGGTTGGGCTCAAATCATAGACACTAACAAAAGTCAGTCTTCTTGTACTTAAGTCGGCAATGTGCCTAATATATTAATTCCGAAGCAATTGTTGCGTTTCATCATCAATGTGAAGGCCCAAGGGATATAGTAAACCTGAAGTAAAGCATCGGAATATAAACTGGAGACACAGCAAAAGTCCAAAACAAAGACACTGAGAAAAGTCAGTCTACTTGTACAATTTCGGCTTTGTGCCTTTTGCATTTAACTCTGATGCTATTACTGTGTTTCATCGTCAATGTGAATGTCCAAGGGATACAGAAAACCATCAGTTGTGAATCGGATTATTAAACTGGTGACACAGGAAGGGCTCAAGACATAAATACTAAGAAAAGACAGTCTTCTTTTACTTAAGGCGGCCTTGCGCCTTTTGTATTTCTTCGGATGCTACTTTTGTGTTTCATCGTCAAAGTGAATGTCCAAGGGATACAGTAAACATGACGTGAGGAATCGCAATCTAAAACTGGAAGGACCAAAGCATTGACAGTAAGAAGACTCAGTCTTCTTGTACTAAAGTCGGCATTGTGCCTTTTGTAATTAATTCCGATGCAATTTCAGTGTTTCATCGTCAATTCGAAGGCCCAAGAGATACAGTAAAGCATCAGTTGTGCATCGGAATATGTTGGACACAGGACAGACTCGAAATATAGACACTAAGAAAAGGCTGTCATCTTGTACTTAAGTCGGCATTGTGCCTTTTGTATTTAATTCCGATGCAATTTCTGTGTTTCATCGACAATGTGACGGTGAAAGGGATACAGTAAATCTCCAGTTGTGCATCGGAATCTAAAAATGGCGACATAGGAGAAGCTGGAAACAGACACTAAGAAAAGTCAGTCTTCTTGTACTTAAGTCGGCATTGTGCCTTTGGTATTTAATTCCGATGCTTTTTCTGTGTTTCATCGTCAAAGTGAAAGTCCAAGGGATACAGTAAACCTCAAGTGAAGCATCGGTTTCTAAAACTGGCCTCACAGGAAAGTTTCAAAACACAGACGGTAATAAGACTCAGTCTTCTTGTACTTAATTCGGCATTGTGCCTTTTTTATTTAATTCCGATGCAATTTCTGTGTTTCGTAGTCAAAGTGAAGGTACAAGGGATAGAGTCAACCTAAAGTGAAGCATAGGAATCTAAAACTGGTCTTACAGGAAAGGCTTAAACATAGACACTAAGAAACGTCAGTCTTTTTTTACTTCTTCAGCCTTGTGCCTTTAGTATTTAATTCGGAAGCTATTTTTGTGTTTCATCGTCAAAGTGAATGTCCAAGGGATACGGAAAACCTGACGTGAAGAATCAGAATCTAAAACTGGTCTCATAGGGAAGGCCCAAGGCATAGACAGTAAGAAGACTCAGTCTTCTTGTACTAAAGTCGGCATTGTGCCTTTTGTATTTAATTACGATGCAATTTCTGTGTTTCATCGTCAATGTGAAGGCCCAAGGGATACAGTAAGGCAGCAGTTGTGCATCGGAATCAAAAGTGGTGACACAGGACAGGCTCGAAATATAGACACTAAGAAAAGGATGACCCCTTGTACTTAAGTCGGCATTGTGCCTTTTGTATTTAATTCGGATGCATTTTCTGTGTTTCTTCGTCAATGTGAAGGTCCTAAGGATACAGTAAACATGAAGTGAACCATTGGAATCTAAAACTGGTCTCACAGGAACGCCTTAAATCATAGACAGTAGGAGGACTCAGTATATGTGTACTTTTGTCAGCATTGTGCCATTTGCATATGATTCCGATGCAATTTCGGTGTTTCATCGTCAGAGTGAAGGCCCAAGGTATACAGTAAACTTGCAGTCGTGCATCGAAATCTAAAACTAGTGACACAGGAAAAGCTCAATCACAGACACAAAGAGAAGTCAGTCTTCTTGTACTAAAGTCGGCATTGTGCATTTTGTATTTAATTCCGATGCAAATTCTCTGTTTCTTCGCCAATCTGACGGCCCACGGGATACAGTAAAGCAGCAGTTGTGCATCGGAATCAAAACTGGTGACACAGGACAGGCCCGAAATATAGACACTAAGAAAAGGCTGTCCTCTTGTACTTAAGTCGGCATTGTGCCTTTTGAATTCAATTCCGATGCAATTTCTGTGTTTCATCGTCAATGAGACGGTCGAAGGGATACAGTAAAACTGCAGTTTTGCATCGGAATTTAAAACTGGTGACACAGGATAGACTCAAAACATATACACTAACAAATGTCAGTCTTCTTGTACTTAAGTTGGTATTGTGCCTAAAGTGATTAATTCCGAAGCAATAGTGTCGTTTCATCGTCAATGTGAAGTTCCAAGGGATACAGTAAACCTGAAGTAAAGCATCGGAATCTAAAACTGTTGACACAGGAAACGCTCAAATCATAGACACAAAGAAAAGTCAGTCTTCTTGTACTTAAGGCGGCCTTGTGCCTTTTGTGTTTAATTCGGATAGAATTTTTGTGTTTCATCGTCAAAGTGAATGTCCAAGGGATACAGTAAACCTGAAGTGAAGCATTGGAATCTAAAACTGGCCTCACAGGAAAGGCTCAAAACACAGGCGGTAAGGAGACTCAGTCCTCTTGTACTTAATTCTGCATTGTGCCTTTGGTATTTAATTCCGATGCAATTTCTGTGTTTCATCGTCAATGTGAAGGTCCTAGGGATACAGTAAACATGAAGTGAACCATTGGAATCTAATACTGGTCTCACAGGAGAGGCTCAATGCATTGTCACAAAGATAAGTCGGTCTTCTTGTACTAATTCGGCATTGTGCCTTTTGGATTTAATTCCGATGCTATTACTGTGATTCATAGGCAATGCGAAGGTCCAAGTGATCCAGTAAACCAGCAGTTGTGCATCGGAATCAAAAACTGGTGACACATGAAGGGCTCAAGGCATAGACACTAAGAAAAGTCAGTCTTCTAGTACTTAAGTCGGCATTGTGCCTTTCGTTTTTAATTCCGATGCAATATCTGTGTTTCATCGTCAATGTGAAGGTCAAAGTGATGCAATAAATCTGCAGTTGAGTATCGGAAACTCTAACTGGTGACACAGGAAAGGCTGAAAGCATGGACTCCAACAAAAGTCGGTCTTCTTGTACTTCAGCCGGCATTGTGCCTTTTGTATTTAATTCCGATGCTATTTTTGTATTTCATCGTCAAAGTGAAGGTCCAAGGGATACAGTAAACCTGAAGGGACGCATCGGAATCTGATACTGGACTCACAGGAAAGGCTCAAAACTCAGACGGTAAGAAGACTCAGTCTTCTTGTACTTAATTCGGCATTGTGCCTTTTGTATTTAATACCAATGCAATTTCTTTGTTTCATAGGCAAATTGGAGTTCCAAGGGATACAGTCAACCTAAAGTGAAGCATTGGAATCTAAAACTGGTCTCACGGGAAAGGCTCATACATAGACACTAAGAAAAGTAACTTGTCTTGTACTTAAGTCCGCATTGTGCCTTTTGTATTTCATTTCGATGCAATTACTGCGTTTCATCGTCAAAGTGTAAGCCAAGGGGTACAGTAAACCTGCAGTCGTGCATCGGAATCTAAAACTAGTGACACATTGGAAAGGTTCAATCACAGCCACAAAGAAAAGTCAGTCTTCTTGTACTTAAGGCTATTTTGTACCTTTTGTATTTCATTCCGATGAATTTTTTGTGTTTCATCGTCAAAGTGAAGGTCCAAGGGATACAGTAAACCTGAAGTGACGCATCGGAATCTAAAACTCGTCTCACAGGGATGGCTCAAATCATAGACAGTAAGAAGGCCCACTCTTCTTGTACTTAAGCCGGCATTGTGCAATATGTATTTAATTCCCATGCAATTTATGTGTTTCATCGGAAACGTGAAGGTCCAAGGGATACAGTAAACCTGCAGTTGTGAATCGGAATCAAATCTGGTGACACAGGACAGGCTCGAAATAAAGACACAAAGAAAAGGCAGTCTTCTTGTACTTCAGTCGGCATTGTTCCTTTTGTATTTAATTCCGATGCAATTTCTGTGTTTCATCGTCAGTGTGAAGGTCGAAGGGATACAGTAAATCTCCAGTTGTGCATCGGGTCTAAAGATTTGAATATAAGAAAAGTTCGACAAATAGACACTAAGAAAAGTCAGTCTACTTGTACTTACGTCGGCATTGTGAATTTTGTTTTTAATTCCGATGCATTTTCTGTGATTCATCGTCAGTGTGATGTCCAAGGGATGCAGTAAGCATGAAGTGAAGCATCGGAATCTAAAACTGGTCTCTCAGGATAGGCTCAAAACATAAACGTTAAGAAGACTCAGTATTGTTGTACTTATGTCGGCATTGTGTCTTTTGTGTTTAATTCAAATGCAATTTCTGTGATTCATCGTCAATATGAAGGTACAAGGGATACAGTAAAACTGCAATTGTGCATCGGAATCTAAAACTGGTGACACAGGTTGGGCTCAAATCATAGACACTAACAAAAGTCAGTCTTCTTGTACTTAAGTCGGCAATGTGCCTAATATATTAATTCCGAAGCAATTGTTGCGTTTCATCATCAATGTGAAGGCCCAAGGGATATAGTAAACCTGAAGTAAAGCATCGGAATATAAACTGGAGACACAGCAAAAGTCCAAAACAAAGACACTAAGAAAAGTCAGTCTACTTGTACAATTTCGGCTTTGTGCCTTTTGCATTTAACTCTGATGCTATTACTGTGTTTCATCGTCAATGTGAAGGTCCAAGGGATACAGAAAACCATCAGTTGTGAATCGGATTATTAAACTGGTGACACAGGAAGGGCTCAAGACATAAATACTAAGAAAAGGCAGTCTTCTTTTACTTAAGGCGGCCTTGCGCCTTTTGTATTTCTTCGGATGCTACTTTTGTGTTTCATCGTCAAAGTGAATGTCCAAGGGATACAGTAAACATGACGTGAGGAATCGCTATCTAAAACTGGAAGGACCAAAGCATTGACAGTAAGAAGACTCAGTCTTCTTGTACTAAAGTCGGCATTGTGCCTTTTGTAATTAATTCCGATGCAATTTCAGTGTTTCATCGTCAATTCGAAGGCCCAAGAGATACAGTAAAGCATCAGTTGTGCATCGGAATATGTTGGACACAGGACAGACTCGAAATATAGACACTAAGAAGAGGCTGTCATCTTGTACTTAAGTCGGCATTGTGCCTTTTGTATTTAATTCCGATGCAATTTCTGTGTTTCATCGACAATGTGACGGTCAAAGGGATACAGTAAATCTCCAGTTGTGCATCGGAATCTAAAAATGGCGACATAGGAGAAGCTGGAAACAGACACTAAGAAAAGTCAGTCTTCTTGTACTTAAGTCGGCATTGTGCCTTTGGTATTTAATTCCGATGCTTTTTCTGTGTTTCATCGTCAAAGTGAAAGTCCAAGGGATACAGTAAACCTCAAGTGAAGCATCGGTTTCTAAAACTGGCCTCACAGGAAAGTTTCAAAACACAGACGGTAATAAGACTCAGTCTTCTTGTACTTAATTCGGCATTGTGCCTTTTTTATTTAATTCCGATGCAATTTCTGTGTTTCGTAATCAAAGCGAAGGTCCAAGGGATAGAGTCAACCTAATGTGAAGCATAGGAATCTAAAACTGGTCTTACAGGAAAGGCTTAAACATAGACACTAAGAAAAGTCAGTCTTTTTTTACTTCTTCGGCCTTGTGCCTTTAGTATTTAATTCGGAAGCTATTTTTGTGTTTCATCGTCAAAGTGAATGTCCAAGGGATACGGAAAACCTGACGTGAAGAATCAGAATCTAAAACTGGTCTCATAGGGAAGGCCCAAGGCATAGACAGTAAGAAGACTCAGTCTTCTTGTACTAAAGTCGGCATTGTGCCTTTTGTATTTAATTACGATGCAATTTCTGTGTTTCATCGTCAATGTGAAGGCCCAAGGGATACAGTAAGGCAGCAGTTGTGCATCGGAATCAAAAGTGGTGACACAGGACAGGCTCGAAATATAGACACTAAGAAAAGGATGACCCCTTGTACTTAAGTCGGCATTGTGCCTTTTGTATTTAATTCGGATGCATTTTCTGTGTTTCTTCGTCAATGTGAAGGTCCTAAGGATACAGTAAACATGAAGTGAACCATTGGAATCTAAAACTGGTCTCACAGGAACGCCTTAAATCATAGACAGTAGGAGGACTCAGTATATGTGTACTTTTGTCAGCATTGTGCCATTTGCATATGATTCCGATGCAATTTCGGTGTTTCATCGTCAGAGTGAAGGCCCAAGGTATACAGTAAACTTGCAGTCGTGCATCGAAATCTAAAACTAGTGACACAGGAAAAGCTCAATCACAGACACAAAGAGAAGTCAGTCTTCTTGTACTAAAGTCGGCATTGTGCATTTTGTATTTAATTCCGATGCAAATTCTCTGTTTCTTCGTCAATCTGACGGCCCACGGGATACAGTAAAGCAGCAGTTGTGCATCGGAATCAAAACTGGTGACACAGGACAGGCCCGAAATATAGACACTAAGAAAAGGCTGTCCTCTTGTACTTAAGTCGGCATTGTGCCTTTTGAATTCAATTCCGATGCAATTTCTGTGTTTCATCGTCAATGAGACGGTCGAAGGGATACAGTAAAACTGCAGTTTTGCATCGGAATTTAAAACTGGTGACACAGGATAGACTCAAAACATATACACTAACAAATGTCAGTCTTCTTGTACTTAAGTTGGCATTGTGCCTAAAGTGATTAATTCCGAAGCAATAGTGTCGTTTCATCGTCAATGTGAAGTTCCAAGGGATACAGTAAACCTGAAGTAAAGCATCGGAATCTAAAACTGTTGACACAGGAAACGCTCAAATCATAGACACAAAGAAAAGTCAGTCTTCTTGTACTTAAGGCGGCCTTGTGCCTTTTGTGTTTAATTCGGATAGAATTTTTGTGTTTCATCGTCAAAGTGAATGTCCAAGGGATACAGTAAACCTGACGTAAAGCATCGGAATCTAAAACTGGTCTCACAGGAAATGCTCACTACATTGTCACAAAGATAAGTCGGTCTTCTTGTACTAATTCGGCATTTCGCTTTTTGAATTTAATTCCGATGCTATTACTGTGTTTCTTCGGCAATGTGAAGGTCCATGGGATACAGTAAACCAGCAGTTGTGCATCGGATGCAAAAACTGGTGACACATGAAATTCTCAAAACATAGACATTAAGAACAGTCAACCTTCTAGTACTTAAGTCGGCATTGCACGTTTTGTATTTCATTCCGATGCAATTACTGCGTTACATCGTCAAAGTGAGGGTCAAGGGGTACAGTAAACCAGCAGGCGTGCATCAGAATCTAAAACTAGGGACTCATAGGAAGGCTCAATCACAGCCACAAAGGAAAATCAGTCTTCTTGTACTTAAGCCGGCATTGTGCTTTATTTATTTTTTTTCCCATGCAATTTATGTGTTTCATCGGCAATGTGAAGGTCCAAGGGATACACTAAACCTGCAGTTGTGCATCAGAACCAAATCTGGTGACACAGGACAGGCTCGAAAAATAGACACTAAGAAAAGTCAATCTTCTTGTACATAAGTCGGCATTGTGAATTTTGTATTTACTTCCGATGCAATTTCTGTGTTTCATCGTCAATGTGAAGTTACAAGGGATACAGTAAAACTGCAGTTGTGCATCGGAATCTAAAACTGATGACACAGGATACGCTCAAATCATATACACTAACAAAAGCCAGTCTTCTTGTACTTAAGGCGGCCTTGTGCCTTTTGTATTTAATTCAGATGCAATTTCTGTGTTTCATCGTCAAAGTGAATGTCCAAGGGATACTGTAAACCTGACGTGAAACATCGGAATCTAAAACTGGTATCTCAGGAAATGCTCACTACATTGTCACAAAGAAAAGTCGGTCTTCTTGTACTAATTCGACATTGTGCCTTTTGAATTTAATTCCGATGTTATTGCTGTGTTTCATCGTCAATGTGAAGGTCCAAGGGATATAGTAAACCTGAAGTAAAGCATCGGAATATAACACGGGTGACATAGGAAATGCCCAAAACATAGACACTAAAAAAAGTCAGTCCTCTTTTACTTATTCGGCCTTGTGCCTTTACTATTTAATTCGGAAGCTATTTTTGTGTTTCATCGTCAAACTGAATGTTCAAGGGATACAGTAAACCCGACGTGAAGAATCGGAATCGTAAACTGGTCTCACAGGGAAGGCCCAAAGCATAGACAGTTACAAGACTCAGTCTTCTTGTACTAAAGTCGGCAATGTGGATTTTTTTTAAATTACGATGCAATTTCTGTGTTTCATCGTCAATGTGAAGGTCCAAGGGATACAGTAAAGCAGCAGTTGTGCATCGGAATCAAAACTGGTGACACAGGACGGGCTCGGAATATGGACACCAAGAGAAGGATGACCTCTTGTACTTAAGTCAGCAATATGCCTTTTGTATTTAGTTCCGATGCAATTTCTGTGTTTCATCATCAATGTGAAGGTCGAAGGGATACAGTAAATCTCCAGTTGTTCATCGGAATCTAAAAATGGTTACATAGGAAAAGCTCGAAACATAGACACTAAGAAGAGTCAGTCTTCTTGTACTTAGGTCGGCATTGTGCCTTTGGTATTTAATTCCGATGCATTTTCTGTGTTTCATCGTCAATGAGAAGGTCCTAGGGATACAGTAAACATGAAGTCAAGCATTGGAATCTAAAACTAGGCTCACAGGAAACGCTCAAAGCATTGACGATAAGAAGACACAGTCTACTTATACTTAAGTCGGCATTGTGCATTTTGTAGTTAATTCCGATGCAATTTCTGTGTTTCATCGTCGTGAAGGTACAAGGGATACAGTTAAACTGCAGTTGTGCATCGGAATCTAAAACTGGTGACACTGGATAGGCTCAAAACATAGACACTAACAAAAGTCAGTCTTCTTGTACTTAAGTTGGCATTGTGCCTAATGTGTTTAATTCCGAAGCAATTGTAGCGTTTCATCGTCAATGTGAAGGTCCAAGGGATACAGTAATCATGCAGTTATGCATCGTAATCTAAAACTGGTGAGACAGGAATTGCTCAAAGCATAGACACCAAGAAAAGTCAGTCTTCTTGTACTTAAGCCGGCCTTGTGCATATGGTATTTAATTCCGATGCATTTTCTGTGTCTCATCGTCAATGTGATGGTCCTAGGGATACAGTAAACATGAAGTGAAGCATTTTAATCTAAATCTGGTCTCACAGGAGAGGCTCAAAACATACACTGTAGAAGGACTCAGTCTTCAGGTACTTATGACTCTCGTACTTAAGTCGGCATCTTGTCTTTTGTATTTAATTCCGATCCAATTTCTGTCTTTAATCGTCAATGTGAGGGTACGAGGGATACAGTTAAACTGCAGTTGTGCATCGGAATCTAAAACTGGTGACACAGGATATGCTCAAATCATAGACGCTAACAAAAGCCAGTCATCTTGTACTTAAGTCGGCATTGTGACTAATGTGTTTAATTCCGAAGCAATTGTTGCGTTTCATCGTCAATGTGAAGGTCCAAGGGATACAGTAAACATGCAGTTACGCATCGGAATCTAAAAGTGGTGAGACAGGAATGGCTCAAAACATAGACACCAAGAAAAGTCAGTCTTCTTGTACTTAAGTCGGCATTGTGCCTTTTGTATTTAATTCCGCTGCAATTTTTGTGATTAATCGTCAATGTGAAGGTCCAAGTGATGCAGTATATCTGCAGTTGAGCATCGGAATCAAAAACTGGTCTCACAGGAAAGGCTCAAAACATACACTGTAGGAGGACTCAGTCTTCAGGTACTTATGACGGCATAGTGCCTTTTGCATTTAATTCCAATGCAATTTTTGTGGTTCATCGTGAAAGTGAAGGTCCAAGGGATACAGTAAACCTGAAGTTAAGCATCGGAATCCAAAACTGGTCTCACAGGAAAGGCTCAAAACACAGAGGGTAAGAAGACTCAGTCTTCTTGTACGTAATTCGGCATTGTGCCTTATGTATTTAATTCCGTTGAAATTTCTTTGTTTCGTAGTCAAAGTGAAGGTCCAAGGGATACAGTAAACCTGAAGTGAAGCATTGGAATCTAAAACTGGTCTCACAGGAAAGGCTCAAACATAGACACTAAGAAAAGTCAGTCGTCTTGTACTTAAATCTGCATTGTGCCTTTTGTATTTAATTCCGATGCAATTACTTCGTTTTATCGTCAACGTGAGGGTCCAAGGGAAACAGTAAACATAAAGTGAAGCATCGGAATCTACAACTGGTCTCTCAGGAAAGGCTGAAAACTTAGACGGTAAGAAGACTCAGTCTTCTTGTACTTAAGTCGGCATTGTGCCTTTTGTATTTAATTCCGATCATATTTCTGTGTTTAATCGTCAATGTGAGGGTACAAGGGATACAGTTAACTGCAGTTGTGCATCGGAATCTAAAACTGGTGACACAGGATAGGCTCAAATCATAGACACCAACAAAAGTCAGTCATCTTGTACTTAAGTCGGCATTGTGACTAATGTATTTAATTCCGAAGCAATTGCTGCGTTTCATCGTCAATGTGAAGGCCCAAGGGATACAGTAAACCTGAAGTAAAGCATCGGAGTTCGAAAGTGGTGACACAGGAAACTCTCAAAACATAGACACTAAGAAAAGTCAGTCTTCTAGTACCTAAGTCGGCATTGTGTCTTTTGTATTTAATTCCGATGCAATTACTGTGTTGCATCGTCAATTTTAAGGTCAAAGTGATGCAATAAATCTGCATTTGAGCATCGGAATCTAAAACTGGTCTCACAGGAATGGATCAGAACATAGACGGTAGGAGGACTCAGTATTCTTGAACATATGTCGGCATTGTGCCTTTTGCATTTAATTCCGATGCAATTTCAGTGTTTCATCGTCAGAGTGAAGATCCAAGGTATACAGTAAACCTGTAGTCGTGCATCGGAATCTAAAACTAGTCACACAGGAAAGGCTCAATCACAGACACAAAGGAAAGACAGTCTTCTTGTACTTAAGCCGTCATTGTGCCTTATGTATTTAATTCCCATGCAGTTTATGTGTTTCATCGGCAATGTGAAGGTTCAAGGGCTACAGTAAACCTGCAGTTGTGCATCAGAATCACATCTGGTGACACAGGACAGGATCGAAATATAGACACTAAGAGAAGGATGACCTCTTGTACTTAAATCAGCATTGTGTCTTTTGTGTTTTATTCCGATGCAATTTCTGTGATTTATTTTCAATGTGAAGGTCGAAGGGATACAGTAAATCTCCAGTTGTGCATCGGAATCTAAAAATGGTTACATAGGAATAGCTCGAAACATAGACACTAAGAAAAGTCAGTCTTCTTGTACTTAGCTCGGGATTGTGCCGTTGGTATTTAAGTCGGATGCTATTTTTGTGTTTCTTCATCAAAGTGAATGTCCAAGGGATACAGTAAACCTGACGTGAAGCATCGGAATCTAAAACTGGTCTCATAGGGGAGGCCCAAAGCATAGACAGTAAGAAGACTCAGTCTTCTTGTACTAAAGTCGCCATTGTGCCCTTTGTATTTAATTTCGATGCTATTACTGTGTTTCATCATCTATGTGAAGGTCCAAGGTATACCGCAAACCAGCAGTTGTGCATCGGATTCAAAAACTGGAGACACATGAAAGGCTCAAAACATAGACACCTGGAATAGGCAGCCTTCTTGTACTTAAGTCGGCATTGTGCCTCTCGTATTTAATTCCGATGCAATATTTGTGTTTCATCGTCAATGAGAAGGTCCAAGGGATACAGTCAACTTCAAGTGAAGCATTGGAATCTAAAACTGGTCTCACAGGAAAGGCTCAAATCATAGACACTAAGAATAGTCAATCTTCTTTTACTTAAAGCGTCCTTGTGCCTTTTGTATTTAATTTGGATGCTATTTTTGTGTTTCTTCACAAAGTGAATGTCCAAGGGATACAGTAAACCTGACGTGAGGCATCGGAATCTAAAACTGGTCTCACATTAAAGGCTCACTACATTGTGACAAAGATAAGACCGTCTTCTTGTACTAATTCGGCATTGTGCCCTTTTGAATTTAATTCCGATGCTATTACTGTGTTTCATCGGCAATGTGAAGGTCCATGGGATACAGTAAACCACCAGTAGTGCATCGGATTCTTAAACTGGTGACACAGGAAAGGCTCAAATCATAGACTCTATGAAAAGTCAGTCTTCTTTTACTTATTCAGCCTTGTGCCTTTTGTATTTAACTCGGAAGCTATGTTTGTGTTTCATCGTCAAAGTGAATGTCCAAGGGATACAGTAAACCTGACGTGAAGAATCGGAATCTAAAACTGGCCTCACAGGGAAGGCCCAAAGCAGAGACAGTAAGAAGACTCAGTCTTCTTGTACTAAAGTCGGCATTGCGCCTTTTGTATTTAATTACGATGCAATTTCTGTGTTTCATCGTCAATGTGAAGGCCCAAGGGATACGGTAAAGCAGCAGTTGTGCATCGGAATCAAAATTGGTGACACAGGACAGGCTCGAAATTTAGACACTAAGAAAAGGCAGTCCTCTTGTACTTAAGTCGGCATAGTGCCTTTTGTATTTAATTCCGATGCAATTTCTGTGTTTCGACGTCAATGTGAAGGTCGAAGGGATACAGTAAATCTCCAGTTGTGCATCGGAATCTAAAAATGGGGACATAGGAAAAGCTCGAAACATAGACACTAAGAAAAGACAGTCTTCTTGTGCATAAGTCGGCATTGTGCGTTTGGTATTTAATTCCGATCCATTTTCTGTGTTTCATCGTCAATGAGAAGGTCCAAGTGATACAGTAAACTTGAAGTGAAGCATTGGAATCTAAAACAGATCTCACAGAAAAGGCTCAAAACATTGACGGTAAGAAGTCACAGTCTTCTTGTACTTCAGTCGTCATTGTGCCTTTTGTAATCAACTCCGATGCAATTTCTGTGTTTCATCGTCAATGTGAAGGTACAAGGGATACAGTTAAACTGCAGTTGGGCATCGAACTCTAACACTGGTGACACAGGATAGGCCAAAACATAGACGGTAAGATCACACTGTCTTCTTGTACTTAAGTCGGCATTGTGCCTTTTGTATTTAATTCCAATGCAATTTCTGTGCTTCATCGTCAATGTGAAGGTACAAGGGATACAGTAAACGTAAAGGAAAGCATCGGAATCTATAACTGGTGACACAGGAAACGCTCAAATCATAGACACTAAGAAAAGTCAGTCTTATTGTACTTAAGGAGGCCTTGTGGCTTTTGTATTTAATTCGGATGCTATTTTTGTGTTTCATCGTCAAAGTGAATGTCCAAGGGATACAGTAAACCTGATGTGTAGCATCAGATTCTAAAACTGGTCTCACAGGAAAGGCCCACCACATTGTCACAAAGAAAAATCGGTCGTCTTGTACTAATTCGGCATTGTGCTTTTTGAATTTAATTCCGATGAAATTGCTGTGTTTCATCGTCAATTTGAAGGCCCAAAGGATACAGTAAAGCTGCAGTTGTGCATCGGAATCTAAAACTGGTGTCACAGAATAGGCTCAAAACATAGACACTAACAAAAATCAGTCTTCTTGTACTTAAGTCAGCTTTGTGCTTAAGGGGTTAAATTCCGAAGCAATTGTTGCGTTTCATCGTCAATGTGAAAGTCCAAGGGATACAGTAAACCTGAAGTAAAGCATCGTAATCTAAAACTGGTGACACAGGAAACGCTCAAAACATAGACACTAAGAAGACTCAGTCTTCTTGTACTTAAGTCAGTTTTGTGCCTTTTATATTTAATTTCGATGCAATGTCTGTGTTTCATCGGCAATGTGAACGTCCAAGGGATACAGTACACCAGACGTGAAGCATCGGAATCTTATACTGGTCTCACAGGAGAGGCTCACAACATTGTCACAAATAAAAGTCAGTCTTCTTGAACAAATTCGTCATTGTGCCTTTTGAATGTAATTCCGGTGCTATTACCGTGCTTCATCGTCAAAGTGAAGGTCCAAGGGATACAGTAAACCAGCAGTTGTGCATCGGATTCTAAAACTGGTGACAGAGGAAAGGCCCAAAACAAAGACACTAAGAAAAGTCAGTCTTCTTGTACTTAAGCCGGCATCGTGCCTTTTGTATTTAATTCTGATGCTATTACTGTGTTTCATCGTCAAAGTGAAGGTCCAAGGGATTCACTAAACCTGCAGTTGTGCATCGGAATCTAAAACTGGTGACAAAGTAAACTCTCAAACCATAGACAGTAAGAAGACTCAGTCTTCTTGTACTTAAGTCGGCATTGTGCCATTTGTATTTAATTCCGATGCAATTTCAGTGTTTCATTTCAAAGTGAAGGTCCAAGGGTTACAGTAAACCTGACGTGAAGCATTGGAATCTAAGACTGGTCTCAATGGGAAGGCTCAAAACATAGACAGCAATAAATTCACATCTTCTTATACTTAAGTCGCATTGAGCTTTTTGAATTTAATTCCGATGCAATTTCTGTGTTTCATCGTGAATGTGAAGGTCCAAGGTATACAGTAAACCTCAAGTGAGTCATCGGAATCAAAAACTGGTGTCACAGCAGTGGCTCTAACATAGACAGTAAGAAGAAACTGTCTTCCTGTACTTAAGTCGTCATTGTGCCTTTGTATTTAATTCGGATGCTATTTTTGTGTTTCATCGTCACTGTGAAGGTCCAAGGTATACAGTAAACCTGACGTGAAGCATCGGAATCTAAAACTGGTCTCACAGGGAAAGCTCAGAACGTAGACAGCAAGATAACTCAGTCTTCCTGTACTTAAGTCGGCATTGCGCGGTTGTATTTAAATTCGATGCAATTTTTGTTTTTCATCGTCAAAGTGAAGGTCCAAGGGATACAGTAAACATGAAATGAGGCATCGGAATCTAAACCTGGTCTCCCAGGAATGGCTCAAAACATTGACGGTAAGAAGATACAGTCTTCTTGTACAAATTCGGTTTTGTGCCTTTTGAATTTAATTCCGATGCTATTACTGTGTTTCATCGTCAATGTGAAGGTCCAAGGGATACAGTAAACCATCAGTTCTGCTTCGGATTCTATAAGTGGTGACACAGGAAAGGCTCAAATCATAGACACTAAGAAAAGTCTGTCTTCTTTTCTTAAGGCGGCCTTGTGCCTTTTGTTATTAATTCGGGTGCAATTTTGTGTTTCATCGTCAAAAGTAATGTCCAAGGGACACAGTAAACCTGAAGTGAAGAATCGGAATCTAAAACTGGTCTCACAGGGAAGGCCCAAAGCATAGATAGAAAGAAGACTCAGTCTTCTGGTACTAAAATCGACATTGTGCCTTTTGTATTTTATTCCGATGCAATTTCTGTGTTCCATCGTCAATGTGAAAGTCCTAGGGATACAGTAAGCCTGACGTGAAGCATTGGAATCTAAAACTGGTCTGAATGGGAAGGCTCAAAACACAGACAGCAAAAAAATTCACATCTTCTTCTACATAAGTCGGCATTGTGCCTTTTGTATTTAATTCCGATGCAATTTCTGTGTTTCATCGTCAATGTGATGGTCCAAGGTATACAGTATACCTCAAGTGAGGCATCGGAATCTAAAACTGGTCTCACAGGATACGCTCAAACATAGACGGTAAGAAGACACAGTTTTCTTGTACTTAAGTCAGCATTGTGCCCTTTGTATTTAATTCCGTTGCAATTTCTGTGTTTCATGGTCAATGTGAAGGTCCAAGGGATACAGTAAACCTGCAGTTGTGCATTGGAATCTAAAACTGGTCTCACAGCAAAGGCTCAATACATAGACGGTAAGAAGACTAAGTCCTCTTGTACTTCTGTCGGCATTGTGCCTTTTGCATTTAATTCCGATGCAATTTCTGTGTTTCATCGTCAAAGTGAAGGTCCAAGGTATACAGTAAACCTCAACTGAGGCATCGGAATCTAAAACTGGTCTCACAGGATAGGCTCCAACATAGATGGTAAGAAGACACAGTTTTCTTGTACTTAAGTCAGCATTGTGCCTTTTGTATTTATTTCCGATGCAATTACAGTGTTTCATCGTCAATGTGAAGGTAAAAGGGATTCAGTAATCCTAACGTGTAGTTTTGGAATCAAAAACTGGTCTGACTGGGAAGGCCCAAGGATTACACGGTCAGAAGTCTCAGACTTCTCGTACTTAAGTCGGCGTCGTGCCTTTTGTATTTAATTACGATGCAATTTTCGTGTTTCATCGTCAAAGTGAAGGTGCAAGGGATACAGTAAACCTGAAAAGAAACATCGGAATCCAAAACAGGTCTGACAGGAAAGGCTCATAACATAGACAGTAAGATGCCTCAGTTTTCTTGTACTTAAGTCGGCATTGTGCCTTTAGTATTTATTTCCGATGCAATTTCTGTGTTTCATCGTCAATGTGAAGGTCCAAGGGATACAGTAAACCAGCAGTTGTGCATCGGAATGTAAAACTGGTGACACTGGAAAGGCTGAAAAGATAGGCACTATGAAACGTCAGTCTTCTTGTACTTATGTCGGCCTTGTGCATTTTGTATTTAATTCGGAGGCAATTACTGAGTTTCTTCGTCAATGTAAAGGTCCAAGGGATACAATACACCTGAAGTGAAGCATCGGAATCAAAAACTTGTCTCACAGGAAAGGCTCAAAACATAGACCGTAAGAAATCTCAGTCTTCTTGTACTTAAGTCGGCATTGTGCCTTTTGTATTTAATTACGATGCAATTTTTGTGTTTCATCGTCAAAGTGAAGGTCCAAGGGATACAGTAAACCTCAAGAGAAGCATCTGAATCTAAAACTGGGCTCACTGGAGTAGCTCATAGAGGGTAAGGGAACTCAGTCTTCTTGTACTTAAGTCGGCATTGTGCATTTTGTATTTTATTCCAATGCAATCTCTGTGTTTCATTTTCAATGTGAAGGTCCAAGGGATACAGTAAACCTGCAGTTGTGCAACGGAATTTAAAAATGGTGTCACAGGAAAGGTTCAAACCATAGACACTAAGAAATGTCAGTCTTCTTGTACTTAAGTCGGCATTGTGCCTTTTGTATTAAATTCCGATGCAATTACTGTTTTTCATTTCCAATGTGAAGGTCCAAGGGATACAGCAAAACCTGCAGTTGTGCATCGGAATCTACAACACGTGACACAGTAAAGGTTCAAAGCATAGACATTAAGTAAGGTCAGTCTTCTTGTACTAATGTCGTCATTTTGCCTTTTGTATTTACTTCCGATGGTAATTTTGTGTTTCTTCGTCAAAGTGAAGGTCAGGGGATACAGTAAACCTGAAGTGAAGCATCGGAATCTAAAACTGGTCTCACAGGAAAAGCTCAAACATTGACGGTATGAAGACTAAGTCTTCTTGTACATAAGTCGGCATTGCGCCTTTTGTACTTAATTCCGATGCAATCTCTGTGTTTCTTCGTTAATGTGAAGGTCCAAGGGCTACAGTAAACCTTCTGTTGTTCATCGGAATCTAAAACTCGTGACACAGGAAAGGCTCAAAACATAGACGCTGAGAAAAGTCGGTCATCTTGTACTTAAGTCGGCATTGTGCCTTTTGTATTTAATACCGATGCAATTTTTGTGTTTCGTCGTCAAAGTGAAGGTCCAAGCGATACAGTAAACCTGAAGTGAAGCATCGGAATCAAAAACTGGTGACACAGGAAAGGCTCAAACCTAGACAGTAAGAAGACTCAGTCTTCTTCTACTTAAGTCGGCATTGTGCCTGTTGTATTTAATTCCAATGCAATTTTTTTATTTCATCGTCAAAGTGAAGGTCCACGGGATGCAGTAAACCTGAAGTGAAGCATTGGAATTTATAACTGGTCTCACAGGAAAGGCTCTAAACATAGATACTATGAAAAGTCAGTCTTCTTGTACTTATGTCTGCATTGTGCATTTTGTATTTCATTCCGATGCAATTACTGTGTTTCTTCGACAATGTGAAGGTCCATGGGATACAGTAAACCTCAAGAGAAGCATCTGAATCCAAAACTGGTCTTACAGGAAAGGCTCAAATCATAGAGGGTAAGAGAACTCAGTCTTGTAGTACTTCAGTCGGCATTGTGACTTTTGTGTTTAATTCCAATGAAATTTCTGTGTTTCATCGTCAATGTGATGGTCCAAGGGGTACAGTAAACCTGAAAAGAAGCATCGGAATGTGAAACTGGTCCCACAGGAAAGGCTCAAAACATAGACGGTAAGATGGCTCTGTCTTCTTGTACTTAAGTCGGCATTGTGGCTTTTGTATGTAATTCCGATGCCATCTCAGTGTTTCATCGTCAATGTAAAGGTAAAAGAGATACAGTAAACCTGCAGTTGTGCTTCGGAATCTAACACCTGTGACACAGGAAAGGCTCAAAACATTGACACTAAGGAAAGTCAGTGTTTTTTTACTTAAGTCGGCAATGTGCGTTTTGTAGTTAATTCCGATGCAATTTTTGACCAAGGGATACAGAAAACCGGAAGGGAAACATCGGAGTCTAAAACTGGTGTCACTGAGACGGCACAAAGTATAGTTAGTTAGCAGACCCAGTCTTGTTGTACTTAAGTCGGCATTGTGCCTTTAGCATTTAATGCCGATGCAATTTCCGTTTTTCATCGTCAATGTGAAGGTCCAAGAGATACAGAAAAACCTGCAGTTGTGCTTCGGAATTGAAACTGGTGACACAGGAAAGGCTCCAAACATTGACACTAGGTAAAGTCAGTCTTCTTGCACTTTAGGCGGCATTGCGCCTTTTGTACTTAATTCCGGTGCATTATCTGTGATTCATCGTCACTATGTAGATCCAAGTGATACAGTTAACCTGGGGTGAAGCATCGGAATCTACAACAGGTCCCACAGCACAAGCTCAAACATAGATGGTAAGAAGACACAGTCTGCTTGTACTTAAGTTATAATTGTGCCTTTTGTATTTAGTTCCGTTGCAATTTCTGTGTTTCATCATCAGTGTGAAGGTCCAGGGGATACATTAAACCAGAAGTGAAGCATCGCAATCTAAAACTGGTGACACAGGAATGGCTCAAAACATAGACAGTGAGAAGACTCAGTCTTCTTGTACTTAAGTCGGTATTGTGCCCTTTGTATTTAATTCCGATGCAATTCTTGTGATTCATCGTCAAAGTGAAGGTCCAAGGGATACAGTAAACTTGAAGTAAAGCATCAGAAACTAAAACTGGTCTCACAGGAAACGATCAATACATCGACACTAAGAAAAGTCAGTCTTTTTGTACTTAAGTCGGGAATGTGCCTTTTGTAGTTAATTCCGATGCAATTTTTCTGTTTCATCGTCAATGTGAAGGTCCAAGAGATACAGTAAACCTGCAGTGAGCCTCGGAACATATAACTGGTGACATAGGAAAGGCTCTAAATATAGACACTAAGGGAAGTCAGGCTCTTTGTACTTAGTCGGCAATGTGCCTTTTGTAGTTAATTCCGATGCAGTTTTTGTGTTTCATCGTCAAAGTGCAGATCGAAGGAATACAGTAAACCTAAAGTGAAGCATCGGTATCAGAAAATGGTCTCACATGTATGGCTCAGAACATAGATGGTAAGAAGACACAGCCTTCTTGTACTTAAGTTATCATTGTGCCTTTTGTATTTAATTCCGATGCAATTTCTCTGTTTCATCGTCAATGTGAAGGTTCAAGAGATACAGCAAACCTGCAGTTGTGCATCGGAATCTAAAACTGGTGACACAGGAAAGGCTCAAAGCATAGACACCATGAAAAGTCAGTCTTCTTGTACTTAAGTCGGCATTGTGCGTTTTGTATTTAATTCCTATGCAATTCTTGTGTTTCATCGTCAAAGTGTATCTCCAGTTGATACAGTAAACCTGAAGTGAAGCATCGGAATCTAAAACTAATGACACAGGAAAGGCTCAAACATAGACAGTAAGAGGACTCAGTCCACTTGTACTTAAGTCGGCGTTGAGCTTTTTGCATTTAATTCCGATGCACTTTTTGTGTTTCATCGTCAAAGTGAAGGTCCAAGGGATACAGTAAACCTGAAGTGAAGCATCGCAATCCAAAACTGGTGACACAGGAAAGGCTCAAAACATAGACTGTGAGAAGACTCAGTCTTCTTGTACTTAAGTCGGCATTGTGCCATTTGTATTTAATTCCGATGCAATGTTTGTGTTTCATCGTCAATGTGAAGGGCCACGGGATACACTAAAACTGAAGTGAAGCATCGGAATATTAAACTGGTGACACAGGAAAGGCTCAAGGCATTGACAGTAAAAGACTCAGTCTACTTGTACTTATGTCGGCATTGTGCGTTTTGTAATTAATTACGATGCAACTTTTGTGATTTATCGTCAAAGTGAAGGTCCAAGGGATACAGTAAACCTGAAGTGAAGTAGCGGAATCAGAAACTGGTTTCACAGGCAATGCTCATAACATAGACATTAAGAAGGCTCAGTCCTGTTTTACTTAAGTGGCCATTGTGCCTTTTGTATTTAATTCCGATGCAATTTCTGCGTCGCATCGTCAATGTGAAGGTCCAAGATGTACAGTAAACCTGCAGTGAGCCTCGGAATATAAAACTGTTGACACAGGTTAGGCTCAAAATATAGACACTAAGAAAAGTCAGTCTTTTTTCCTTAAGTCGGCAATGTGCCTATTGTAGTTAATTCCGATGCAATTTTTGTGTTTCATACGCAAAGAGATGGTTCAAGGGATACAGTAAACATGGAGTGTAGCATCGGAATCTAAATCAGGTCTCACAGAAAAGGCAGAAAACATAGACGGTAAGAAGACACACTCTTCTTGTACCTAAGTCGGCATTGTGCTTTTTGTATTTAATTCCGATGCAATTTCTGTGTTTCATCGTCAATGTGAAGTTACAAGGAGTATATTAAACCTGCAGTTGTGCATCGGAATCTATAACATGTGACACATGAAAGGCTTAAAACATGGACATAAGAAAAATCAGTCTTGTTGTAATTAAAACGGCGTTGGGCCCCTTGTATTTAATTCCAATGCAATTTTTGCGTTTCATCGTCAAAGTGAAAGTCCAAGGCATACAGTAAACGAGAAGTGAAGCATCGGAATCTAAAACTGGTCTCACAGGAAAGGCTCAAAGCATAGAAGGTAAGAAGACTCAGTCCCCATGTACTTAAGTCGGCATTGTGACATTTGTATTTAATACATATGCAATTTATGTGTATCATTTTTAATGCGAAGGTCAAGGGATACAGTAAACCAGCAGTTGTGCATCATTATCCAAAACTGGGGACACAGTAAAGTCTCAAAACATAGACACAAATAAAAGTCCGTATTTTTGTACTTAAGTAGGCACTGTGCCCTTTGTATATAATTCCGAAGCAATTTTTGTGTTTAATCGTCAAAGTAAAGGCCCAAGCGATACAGTAAACCTGCAGTTATGCGTCGGAATCTAAAACTGCTGACAGAGGAAAGGCTCAAAACATAGACACTAAGAAATACCAGCCGTTTTGTAATTAAGTCTGCATTGTGCAGTTTTTTTTAATTCAGATGCACGTTTATAGTTTCTTCGTCAAAGGGAAGGTCCAAGGGATACAGTAAACCTGAAGTGACGCATCGGAATCTAAAACTGGTCTCACAGGAAAGGCTCAGAACGTAGACTCTAAGGAAATCAGTCTAATTGTACTTAAGTCGGCATTGTGCCTTTTGTATTTAATTCAGATGCAAGTTTTTAGTTTCATCGTCAAAGTGAAGGTCCAAGGGATACAGTAAACCTGAAGGGACGCATCGGAATCTAAAACTGTTCTCACAGGAAAAGCTCAAAGCATAGAAGGTAAGAAGACTCAGTCCTCATGTACTTAAGTCGGCATTGGGCCTTTTGTATTTAATTCCGTGGCAATTTTTGTGTTTCATCGTCAAAGTTAATGTCCAAGGGATACAGTAAACCAGAAGTGAAGCATCGGAATCTAAGACTTGTCTCACAGGAAAGGCTCAAAGCATAGACAGTAAGAAGACTCAGTCTTCTTCTCTGTAAGACGGCATTGTGCAATTTGTATTTAATTCCGATGCAATTACTGGGTTTCATCGTCAATGTGAAGGTCCAAGTGATACAGTAAACCTGCAGTTGTGCATGGGAAACTAAACCTGGTGACACAGGAAAGGCACAAATCGTAGACAGTAAGAAGACTCTGTCTTCTTGTACTTATGTCGGCATCGTGCCTTTTGTATTTCATTCATATGCACTTTCTGTGTTTCATCCTCAATGTGAAGGTCCTAGGGATACAGTATACCTGCAGTTTGCATCATTATCGAAAACTGGGGACACAGGAAAGGCTCAAAACATAGACACTAAGAAAAGTCGGTCTTCTTGTACTTAAGTCCGCATTGTGCCTTTTGTATTTAATTCCGATGCAATGTTTGTGTTTCATCGTCTAGCTGAATGTCCAAGGGATACAGCAAACCTGAAGTGAAACATCGGAAACTAAAACTGGTGACACAGGAAAGCCTCAAAACATAGACGGTTAGAAGACTCAGTCTTCTTGTACCTAAGTCGGTATTGTGACTTTTGTATTTAACTTTTATGCAATTTCTGCGTTTCATCGTCAAAGTGAAGTTCCAAGGAATACAGTAAACCTGAAGTGAAGCAACGGAATCTAAATCTGGTCCCACTGGAAAGGCTCCAAACATAGACGGTAAGAAGACCCAGACTTCTTTTACGTAAGTCGACATTGTGCCTTTTGTATTGAATTCCGATGCAATGTTAGTGTTTCATCGTCAAAGTTAAGGTCCAAGGGATTAAGTAAACCTGAAGTGAAGCATCGGCATCTAAAACTGGTCTTACAGGAAATGCGCAAAGCATAATAGGTAAGGGGACTCATTCTCCTTCTACTTAAGACGGCGTTGTGAATTTTGTATTTAATTCCGATGCAATTTCTGTGTTTCATCGTCAATGTGAAGGTCCAAGTGATACAGTAAACCTGCAGTTGTGCATCGGAATCTAAAACAGGTGACAAAGGGAAGATTCAAAACATAGACACTAAGACAAGTCAGTCTTTTTGTACTTGAGTCGGCAATGTGCCTTTAGTAGTTAATTCCGATGCAATTTTTGTGTTTCATCCGCAAAGAGATGGTCCAAGGGATACAGTAAACCAGGAGTGTAGCATCGGAATCCAATACTGGTCTCACAGGAAAGGCTGTAAGCATAGACGGTATGTAGACGCAGTCTTCTTGTACCTAAGTCGGCGTTGTGCATTTTGTATTTAATTCCGATGCAATTTCTGTGCTTCATCGTCAAAGAGAAGGTCCAGGGCATACAGTCAACCTGCAGTTTTGCTTCGAAATCTAATACTGCTGACACAGGAAAGGCTCAAAACATAGACACTAAGAAATATCAGTCTTTTTGTACTTAAGTTGGCAATGTGCCTTTTGTATTTAATTCAGATGCAATTTTTTAGTTACATCGTCAAAGCGAAGGTCCAAGGGATACAGTAAATCTGAAGTGAAGCATCGGAATCTAACACTGGTCTGACAGGAATGGCCCAAAGCAGAGACACTAAGAGAAGTCAGTCTAATTGTACTTAAGTCGGCAATGTGCCTTTTGTAGTTAATTCCGATGCAATGATTGTGTTTCTTCGCCAAAGTGAGGGTCCTATTGATACAGTAAACCTGAAGTGACGAATCGGAATCTAAAACTGGTCTCACAGGAAAGGCTCAAAACATAGACACTAAGAAAATAAGTCTAATTGTACTTAAGTCGGCATTGTGCCTATTGCATTTAATTCCGAAGTAATTTTTGTGATACATCGTCAAAGAGAAGGTCGGGGGATACAGTAAACCTGAGGTGAAGCATCGGAATTAAAGATTGGTGACACAGGAAAGGCTCATAACATAGACAGTAGGAAGACTTAGTCTTGTTGTGCTTAAGTCGACATTGTGCCTTTTGTATTTAATTCCGATGCAATTTTTGTGTTTCATCGTCAAACTGAAGGTCCAAGGGATACAGTAAACCGTAAGTGAAGCATCGGAATCTAAAACTGGTCTCACAGGACAGGCTGAAATCATAGAAGGTAAGCAGACTCAGTATTATTGTATTTCGGTCGGCATTGTGCCATTTGTATTTAATTCATATGCAATTTCTTTGTTTCATCGTCAATATGAAGGTCCAAGGGATACAGTAAACCAGCGGTTGTGCATCATAATCTAAAACTGGGGACACAGGAAAGGCTCAAATCATAGACACTAAGAAAAGTCAGTCTTCTTGTACTTAAGTCAGCAGTGTGCCTTTTCCATTTAATTCCGATGCAATTTTAGTGTATTATCGTCAAAGTGAAGGTCCAGGGCATACAAAATGCCTGACTCGAAGCATCAGAATCTAAAACTGGTGTCACAGGAAAGGCTCAAAACATAGAAAGTAAGGAGGCACAGTCATCTTGTACCTAATTCGGCATTGTGCTTTTTTACATAATTCTGATTCAATTTTTGTGTTTCATCGTCAAAGTGAAGGTCCAAGGGATACCGTAGACCTGAAGTGAAGCTTCGGAATCTAAAACTGGTCGCACAGGAAAGGCACAAAACATAGACGATAAGAAGACACAGTCTTCTTGTACTTAAGTTGGCTTAGTGCCTTTTGTATTTAATTCCGAAGCAATTTCAGTGTATCATCGTCAATGAGAAGGGACAAGGGATACAGTAAACCAGCAGTTGTGCATCGGATACCAAAGCTGGTGACTCAGGAAAGGCTCCAGGCATAGATACTAAGGAATGTCAGTCTTGTTGTACTTAAGTCGGCATTGTGCCTATTGTATTATTTCCGAAGCAATTTTTGTGTTTCATCGTCAATGTGAAGGTCAAAGGGATACAGTAAACCAGCAGTTGTGCATCGGAATCAGAAACTGGTTACACAGGAAAGGTTCATACATTGACACTATGAAAAGTCAGTCATTTTGTTCTTAAGTCGGCATTGCGTCTTTTGTATTTAATTCCGATGCAATTTTTGTGTTTCACCGTCAAAGTGAAGGTCCAAGGGATTCAGTAAACCTGTAATGAGGCATCGGAATCCAAAACTGGTTTCACAGGAAGGGCTCAAAACATGGACAGTAAGAAGACTCAGTCCTCTTGTCTTAAGTCGGCATGGTGCATTTGTTTTCAATTCCGATGCAACTTCTGTGTTTCATCGTCAATGGGATACAGTAAACCCGCAGTTTAGCATTGGAATCTAAAACTGGTGACACGGGAAAGGCTCAAAACACAGACACTAAGAAAAGTCAGTCTTCTCGTACTTTAGACGGCATTGTGCCTTTTGTATTTAATTCCGATGCAGTTTCTGTGTTTCATCGTCAATGTAAAGGTCCGAGGGATACAGTAAACCAGTAGTTGTGCATTGGAATCTAAAACTGGTGACACAGGCAAGGCTAAAAAAATAGGCACTAATTAAAGTCAGTCTTCATGTACTTACGTCGGCATTGTGCCTTTTGTATTAAATTCCGATGCAATTTCAGTGTTTCACTGTCAAAGTGAAGGTCCAAGGAATACAGTAAACCCGATGTGAAGCAACGGAAACTAAATCTTGTCTCACTGGAAAGGCTCAAAGCATAGACCGTAAGAAGACCCAGACTTCTTGTACTTAAGTCGACATTGTGCCTTTTGTATTGAATTCCGATGCAATGTTTGTGTTTCATCGTCAAAGTGAAGGTCCAAGGGATTAAGTAAACCTGAAGTGAAGCATCGGAATCTAAAACTGGTCTCACAGGAAAGGCTCAAAGTATAGAAGGTAAGAAGACTCAGTCTCCTTCTACTTAAGACGGCATTGTGAATTTTGTATTTAATTCCGATTCAAATTCTGTGTTTCATCGTCAATGTGAAGGGCCAAGTGTTACAGTAAACCTGCAGTTTTGCATCGGAAATCAAACCTGGTCTCACAGGAGAGGCTCATAGCATAGATACTAAGAAGAGTCAGTCATCTTGTACTTAAGTCGGCATTGTGGCTTTTGTATTAAATTCCGATGCAATTTTTGTGTTTCATCGTCAATGTGAGGGTCCAAGGGATACAGTAAACCTGAAGTGAAGCATCGGAATCTAAAACTGGCCACACAGGAAAGGCTCATGACATAGACGGAAAGAAGACTCAGTCTTCTTGTACTAAAGTCGGCATTGTGCCTTTTGTATTTAATTCCTATATACAATTTCTGTGATTCATCGGCAAGGCGAAGGTCCACGGGATACAGTAAACCTGAAGTGATGCATCGGAATCTAAAACTGGTCTCACAGGAAAGGTTCAAATCATAGACACTAGGAAAAGTCAGTCTCCTTGTAATTAAGTCGGCCTTGTGCATTTTGTACTTAATTCCGAAGCTATATCTGTGTTTCCCCCCCCCCCCCCCCATGAACCATGGACCTTGCCGTTGGTGGCTAGGCTTGCGTGCCTCAGCGATACAGATGGCCGTACCGTAGGTGCAACCACAACGGAGGGGTATCTGTTGAGAGGCCAGACAAACGTGTGGATCCTGAAGAGGGGCAGCAGCCATTTCAGTAGTTGCAGGGGCAACAGTCTGGATGATTGACTGATCTGGCCTTGTAACATTAACCAAAACGGCCTTGCTGTGCTGGTACAGCGAACGGCTGAAAGCAAGGGGAAACTACAGCTGTAATTTTTCCCGAGGACATGCAGCTTTACTGTATGATTAAATGATGATGGCATCCTCTTGGGTAAAATATTCCGGAGGTAAAATAGTCCGCCATTCGGATCTCCGTGCAGGGACTACTCAAGAGGACGTCGTTATCAGGAGAAAGAAAACTGGCATGCTACGGATCGGAGCGTGGAATGTCAGATCCCTTAATCGGGCAGGTAGGTTAGAAAATTTAAAAAGGGAAATTGATAGGTTAAAGTTAGATATAGTGGGAAGTAGTGAAATTCGGTGGCAGGAGGAACAAGACTTTTGGTCAGGTGATTACAAGGTTATAAATACAAAAGCAAATAGGGGTAATGCAGGAGTAGGTTTAATAATGAATAAAAAAATAGGAGTGCGGGTTAGCTACTACAAACAGCACAGTGAACGCATTATTGTGGCCAAGATAGACACAAAGCCCATGCCTTCTACAGTAGTACAAGTTTATATGCCAACTAGCTCTGCAGATGATGAAGAAATTGATGAAATGTATGACGATATAAAATAAATTATTCAGGTAGTGAAGGGAGACGAAAATTTAATAGTCATGGGTGACTGGATTTCGTCAGTAGGAAAAGGGAGAGAAGGAAACATAGTAGGTGAATATGGATTGGGGGGAAGAAATGAAAGAGGACGCCACCTTGTAGAATTTTGCACAGAGCATATCTTAATCATAGCTAACACTTGGTTCAAGAATCATGAAAGAATGTTGTATACCTGGAAGAATCCTGGAGGTACTAAAAGGTATCAGATAGATTATATAATGGTAAGACAGAGATTTAGGAACCAGGTTTTAAATTGTAAGACATTTCCGGGGGCAGATGTGGATTCTGACCACAATCTATTGGTTATGAACTGCAGACTGAAACTGAAGAAACTGCAAAAAGGTGGGAATTTAAGGAGATGGGACCTGGATAAACTGAAAGAACCAGAGGTTGTACAGAGTTTCAGGGAGAGCATAAGGGAACAATTGACAGGAATGGCGGAAAGAAATACAGTAGAAGAAGAATGGGTAGCTCTGAGGGATGAAGTAGTGAAGACAGCAGAGGATCAAGTAGGTAAAAAGACGAGGGCTAATAGAAATCTTTGGGTAACAGAAGAAATACTGAATTTAATTGATGAAAGGAGAAAATATAAAAATGCAGTAAATGAAGCAGGCAAAAAGGAATACAAACGTCTCAAAAATGAGATCGACAGGAGGTGCAAAATGGCTAAGCAGGGATGGCTAGAGGACAAATGTAAGGATGTAGAGGCTCGTCTCACTAGGGGTAAGATAGATACTGCCTACAGGAAAATTAAAGAGACCTTTGGAGATAAGAGAACCACTTGTATGAATATCAAGAGCTCATATGGCAACCCAGTTCTAAGCAAAGAAGGGAAGGCAGAAAGGTGGAAGGAGTATATAGAGGGTTTATACAAGGGCGATGTACTTGAGGACAATATTATGGAAATGGAAGAGGTTGTAGATGAAGATGAAATGGGAGATAAGATACTGCGTGAAGAGTTTGACAGAGCACTGAAAGACCTGAGTCGAAACAAGGCCCCCGGAGTAGACAACATTCCATTAGAACTACTGATGGCCTTGGGAGAGCCAGTCATGACAAAACTCTTCCATCTGGTGAGCAAGATGTATGAGACAGGCGAAATACCCTCAGACTTCAAGAAGAATATAATAATTCCAATCCCAAACAAAGCAGGTGTTGACAGATGTGAAAATTACCGAACTATCAGTTTAATAAGTCACAGCTGTAAAATACTAACGCGAATTCTTTACAGACGAATGGAAAAACTTCTAGAAGGGTACCTCGGGGAAAATCAGTTTGGATTCCGTAGAAATGTTGGAACACGTGAGGCAATACTAACCTTACGACTTATCTTAGAAGAAAGATTAAGAAAAGGCAAACCTACGTTTCTAGCATTTGTAGACTTAGAGAAAGCTTTTGACAACGTTAATTGGAATACTCTCTATCAAATTCTGAAGGTGGCAGGGGTGAAATACAGGGAGCGAAAGGCTATTTACAATTTGTACAGAAACCAGATGGCAGTTATAAGAGTCGAGGGGCATGAAAGGGAAGCTGTGGTTAGGAAAGGAGTGAGACAGGGTTGTAGCCTCTCCCCGATGTTATTCAATCTGTATATTGAGCAAGCAGTAAAGGAAACAAATGAAAAATTCGGAGTAGGTATTAAAATTCATGGAGAAGAAGTAAAAACTTTGAGGTTCGCCGATGACATTGTAATTCTGTCAGAGACAGCAAAGGACTTGGAAGAGCAGTTGAACGGAATGGACAGTGTCTTGAAAGGAGGATATAAGATGAACATCAACAAAAGCAAAACGAGGATAATGGAATGTTGTCAAATTAAATCGGGTGATGCTGAGGGGATTAGATTAGGAGATGAGACCCTTAAAGTAGTAATGGAGTTTTGCTATTTGGGGAGCAAAATAACTGATGATGGTCGAAGTAGAGAGGATATGAAATGTAGACTGGCAATGGCATGGAAATCGTTTCTGAAGAAGAGAAATTTGTTAACATCGGGTATAGATTTAAGTGTCAGGAAGTCGTTTCTGAAAGTATTTGTATGGAGTGTAGCCATGTATGGAAGTGAAACATGGACGATAACCAGTTTGGACAAGAAGAGAAAAGAAGCTTTCGAAATGTGGTGCTACAGAAGAATGCTGAAGATAAGGTGGGTAGATCATTTAACTAATGAGGAGGTACTGAGTAGGATTGGGGAGAAGAGAAGTTTGAGGCACAACTAGACAAGAAGAGGGAATCGGTTGGTAGGAAATGTTTTGAGGCATCAAGAGATCACAAATTTAGCATTGGAAGGCAGCGTGGAGGGTTAAAATCGTAGAAGGAGACCAAGAGATGAATACACTAAGCAGATTCAGAAGGATGTAGGTTGCGGTTGGTTCTGGGAGATGAAAAAAGCTTGCACAGGACAGAGTAGCATGGAGAGCTGCATCAAACCAGTCTCAGGACTCAAAACCACAACAACAACAACAACAATCTGCGTTTCATCATCAATGTGAAGGTCCAAGTGATACACTAAACCTGCAGTTGTGCATCGGAAACTAAACCTAGTGACACAGGAGAGGCTCAAATCATATACGGTAAGAAGACTCAGTCTTCTTGTAATTAAGTCGGCATTGTGCCTTCTGTATTTAATTCATATGCATTTTCTGTGTTTCATCGTCAATGGGAAGGTCCAAGGGATACAGTAAACCTGCTGTTGTGCATCGGAATCTAAAACTGGTGACAGAGGAAAGGTTCAAAACATAGACACTAAGAAAACTCAGTCTTTTTGTACTTAAGATGACATTGTGCCTTTTGTATTTAATTCCGATGCAATTTCTGTGTGTCCTCGTCAATGTGAAGGTCCAAGGGATTCAGTAAACCTGAAGTGAAACATCGGAAGCCAAAACTGGTCACACAGGAAAGGCTCAAAACATAGCCAGTAAGAAGACTCAGTCTTCTTGTACTTTAGTCGGCATTGTGCCTCTTGTATTTAATTCCGTTGCAATCTCTGCGTTTAATCGTCAATGTGAAGGTCCAAGGGATACAGTAAACCTGCAGTTGTGCGTCGGAATCTAAAACTGGTGACACAGGAAAGGCCCTAAACATAGACACTAAGAAAAGTCAGTCTTTTTGTACTTAAGTCGGCATTGTGCCATTTGTGTTTAATTCCGATGCAATTTTTGTGTTTCATCGACAAAGTGAAGGTGCAGGGCATACAGTATACCTGACGTGCAGCATCGGAATCTAAAACTGGTGACACTGGAAAGGCTCCAAATATAGACAGTAAGTAGACTTAGTCTTCTTGTACCTCATTCGGCATTCTGCCTTTTGTATTTCATTCATATGATATTTCTGTGTTTCATCGTCAACGTGAAGGACCAAGGGATACTGTAAACCTGCAGTTGTGCGTCGGAATCAAAAACTGATGACACAGGTAAGGCTCAACATATAGACACTAAGGAAAGTCAGTCTTCTTGTGCTTCAGTCGGCATTGTGCGACTTGTATTTAATTTCGATGCAATTTCTGTGTTTCATCGTAAAAGTGGAGGTCCAAGGAATACTGTAAACCTGAAGTGAAGCAACGGAATCTACATTTGGTCTCACTGGAAAAGCTCAAAACATAGACAGTAAGAAGAATCAGTCTTCTTGTACTTAAGTCGACATTGTTCCTTTGTATTGAATTTCGATGCCATTTTTGTGTTTCATCGTCTAAGTGAAGGTCCAAGGGATACAGTAAACCTGAAGTGAGGCATCAGAATCTAAAACTGGACTCATAGGAAAGGCTCATAACATAGACGGTAAGAATCCTCAGACTTCTTGTACCTCAGTCAACATTGTGCCGTTTGTGTTTAATTCCGAAGCAATTTCTGTGTTTCATCGTCAATGTAAAGGTCCAATTGATACAGTAAACCTGCTGTTGTGCTTCGGAAACCAAACCTGGTGACATAGGAAAGGTACAATTCATAGACAGTAAGATGACTCTCTCTTCTTGTACTTAAGTCGGATTGTGACTATTGTATTTAATTCCGATGCAATTTCTGCGTTTCATCGTCAAAGTGAAGATGCAAGGGATACAGTAAACCTGAAGTGAAGCATCGCAATCTAAAACTGGTCTTACAGGAAAGGCCCGAAACATAGACGATAAGAAGACTCAGTCTTCTTGTACTTAAGTCGGCATTGTGCTATTCGTATTTAAATCCGATGCCATTTCTGGGTTTCATCGTCAAAGTGAAGGTACAAGGGATACAGTAAATCTGAAGTGAAGCTTCGGAATCTAAAACAGGTCTCACAGGAATGGCTCAAAGCATAGATGATAAGAAGTCTCAGTCTCCTACTACTTAAGACGGCATTGTGCATTTTGTATTTGATTCCGAAGCTATTTCTGCTTCTCTCTAGTCAATGTGAAGGTCCAAGTAATACAGTAAACCTGCAGTTGTGCATCGGAAACTAAACCTGGTGACACAGGAAAGGCTCCAACATAGACGGTAAGAAGACTCAGTCTTCTTGTACTTAAAACGGCATTGTGCCTTTTGTATTTAATTCCGATGCAATTTCTGTGTTTCATCGTCATTGTGAAGGTCCAAGGATTTAGTAAACCTGCAGTTTTGCATCGTAATCTAAAACTGGGGACACAGGAAAGGCTCAAAACATAGACACCAAGGAAGTCAGTCTTCTGGTACTTAAGTCGGCATTGTGCCATTTGTATCTAATTCCGATGCAATTTCTGAGTTTCATTGTCAAAGCTAATGTCCAAGGGATACAGTAAACCTGAAGCGAAGTATCGGAATCTAAAACCGGTCACACTGGAAATGCCCAAAACATAGATGGTAACAAGCCTCAGTCTTATTGTGCTTAAGTGGGCATTGTGCCTTTTTTATCGAATGCGGATGCCGTTTTTGTGATTCATCGTCAAAGTGGAGGTCCAAGGGATACAGTAAACCTGAAGTGAAGCATCGGAATCGAAAACTGGACTCACAGGAAATGTTCACAACAGAGACGGTAAGAAGACTCGGCCTTCTTGCAATAAAGCCGGCATGGTGCATTTGTATTTTATTCCTATGCAACTTCTGTGTTTCATCGTCAATGGGATACAGTAAACCTGCAGATTTGCATCCGATTCTAAAACTGGTGACACAGGAAAGGCTCAAAACATAGACACTAAGGAAAGTCATTCTTCCTGTGCTTCAGTCGGCATTGTGCCTTTTGTATTTAATTCCGATTCAATTTCTGTGTGTCATCGTCAAACTGAAGGACCTAGGAATACAGTAAACCTGAAGTGAAGCAACGGAATCTAAATCTGGTCTCACTGGAAAGGCTCAAAACATAGACGGTAAGAAGCCTCAGTCTTCACATAGTTAAGTCGGCATTGTGCATTTAGTATTTAATTCCGATTCCATTTTTGTGTTTCATCGTCAAAGTGAAGGTCCAGGGGATACAGTAAACCCGAAGTGAAGCATCGGAATCTAAAATTGGTCTCACAGGAAAGGCACAAAACATAGACGATAAGAAGACTCAGTCTTCTTGTACTTAAGTAGGCATTGTGCCTTTTGTATTCAATTCCGATGCAATTTCTGTGCTTCATCGTCAAAGCGATGGTCCATGGGATACAGTATATCTGACGTGAAGCATCGGAATCTAAAACTGGTCTCACAGGAAAGACTCAAAACATAGACGGTAAGAAGACTCAGGCTTCTTGTACTTAGGTCGGCATTGTGCCTTTTGTATTTAATTCCGATGCAATATTTATGTTTCATCGTCAAAGAGATGGTCCAAGGGTTTACCGTAAACCTGAAGTGAAGCATCAGAATCTAAAACTGGACTCACAGGAAAGATACACAACATAGACGGTAAGAAGACTCAGGCTTCTTTTACTTAAGTCGGCATGGTCCATTTGTATTTAATTTCGATGCACCTTGTGTGTTTCATCGTCAATGGGACACAGTAAACATGCAGTTTTGCATCGGAATCTAAAACTGGTGACACAGGAAAGGCTCAAAACGTAGATACTAAGAAAAGTCAGCCTTCTCGTACTTAAGTCGGCATTGTACCTGTTGATTTAATTCCGTTGCAATATATGTGTTTCATCGTCAATGTAAAGGTCCAAGGGATACAGTAAATCAAAAGTTGTGCCTTGGACTCTGAAACTGGTGACACAGGAAAGGCTAAAACATAGACACTAAGGAAAGTCAGTCTTCTTGTGCTTCATGAGGCATTGTGCCTTTTGTATTTAATTCCGATGCAATTTCTGTGTTTCATCGTCAAAGTAAAGGTCCAATGGATACAGTAAACCTGAAGTGAAGCATCGGAATCTAAAACTGGTCTGACAGGAAATGTTCAAAACATAGACATCAAGAAAACTTAGTCGTCTTGTACTTAAGTCGGCATTGTGCATTTTGTATTTAATTCCGATGCAATGTCTGTGATTCTTCCTCAAAGTGAAGGTCCATGGACTAAGTAAACCTGAAGTGAAGCATCGGAATCCAAAACTGATCTCACAGGAAAGGCTCAAAGCATAGAAAGGTGAAGACTCAGTCTGGTTCTACTTAAGACGGCATTGTGCATTTTGTATTTAACTCCGATGCAATTTGTGTGTTTCATCGTCAAAGTGAAGGTCCAAGGGATACAGTAAACCTGTAGTGGTGCATCTGAAACCAAACCTGGTGACACAGGAAAGGCACATAACATAGACAGTAAGAAGACTCAGTCTTATTGTACTGAAGTCAGCATTGTGCCTTTTGTATTTAATTCATATGCAATTTCTGTGTTTCATAGTCAATGTGAAGGTCCAAGGGATACAGTACACCTGCAGTTGTGCATCGTAATCTAAAACTGGGGACTCAGGAAAGGCTCAAAACATAGACACTAAGAAAGTCAGTCTTCTTGTACTTAAGTCGGCATTGTGCCATTTGTATTTAATTCAATTGCATTTTTTGTGTTTCATCGTCAAAGAGAAGGTCCGAGGGATACAGTAAATCTGAAGTGGAGCATCGGAATCTAAAACTGGTCTCACAGGAAAGGCTCAAAACATAGACACTAAGATGACTCAGTCTTCTTGTACTTTAGTCGGCATTGTGCCTTTTGTATTTAATTCCGTTGCAATTTCTGTGTTTCATCGTCAATGTGAAGGTCCAGGGCATACAGTATACCTGACGTGAAGCATCGTAATCTAAAACTGGTGACACAGAAAAGGCTCAAAACATAGACAGTAAGAAGACTCAGTCTTCTTGTACCTAATTCGGCATCGATCCCTTGTATTTAAATCCGATGCAATTTTTGTGTTACACTGCCGAAGTGGAGGTCCAAGGGATACAGTAAACATGAAGTGAAGCATCGGAATCAAAAACTGGTCACACAGGAAAGGCTCAAAGCATAGAAGGTAAGAAGACTCAGTCTTCTTCTACTTAAGACGTCATTGTGCCTTTTGTATTTAATTCCGATGCTATTTCTGTGTTTCATCGTCAAAGTGATGGTCCAAGGGATACATTAAACCTGAAGTGAAGCATAGGAATCTAAAACTGGTCTCACAGGAAAGGTTCAAAACATTGAGTATAAGAGGAGTCAGTCTTCTTGTACTTAAAACGGCATTGTGGCTCTTGTATTTTTTTCCGATGCAATTTCTGTCTTTCATCGTCAATGTGAAGGTCCAAGGGATACAGTAAACCTGCAGTTGTGCATCGTAATTTAATACTGGGGACTCAGGAAGGGCTCGAAACATAGACACTAAGAAAGTCAGTCATCTTGTACTTAAGTCGGCATAGCGCAGTTTGTATTTAATTCCGATGCAATATTTGTGTTTCACCGTCAAAGTGAAGGTCGAAGGGATACAGGAAACCTGAAATGAAGCATCGGATCCTAAAACTGGGCTCACAGGGAAGGCTCAATACATTGAGTCTAAGTGGAGTCAGTCATCTTGTACTTAGGTCGGCATTGTGGCTTTTGTATTTCATTCCGATGCAATATCTGTGTTTCATGGTAAATGTGAGGGTCAAAGGTATACAGTAATCCAGCACCTGTGCATCGGAATCTAAAACTGGTGACACAGGAATGGCTCAAATCATAGACAGTAAGAAGACTCCTACTTCTTGTACTTAAGTCGGCATTGTGCCTTTCGTATTTAATTCCGACGCTATTTCTGTGTTTCATCGTGAAAGTGAAGGTCCAAGGGATACAGTAAACCTGAAGTGAAGCAACGGAATCTAAAACTGGTCTCACAGGAAAGGCTCAAAGCGTAGATGGTAAGAAGACTCAGTCTCCCTCTACTGAAGAAGTCATTGTGAATTTTGCATTTAATTCCGATGCAATTTCTGTGTTTCATAGTCAATATGAAGGCCCAAGTGATACAGTAAACCTGCAGTTGTGCATCGAAAGCAAAACCTGGTGACACAGGAAAGGCACATAATATAGACAGTAAGAAGACTCAGTCTTATTGTACTGAAGTCGGCATTGTGCCTTTTGTGTTTAATTCATATGCAATTTCTGTGTTTCATACTCAATGTGACGGCCCAAGGGATACAGTAAACCTGCAGTTGTGCATCTTAACCTAAAAGTGGGGACTCAGGTAAGGCTCAAAACATAGACACTAAGAAAGTCAGTCTTCTTGTACTTAAGTCGGCATTGTGCCATTTGTATTTAATTCAGATGCATTTTTTGTGTTTCATCGTCAAAGAGAAGGTCCGAGGGATACAGTAAACCTGAAGTGAAGCATCGGAATCTAAAACTGGTCTCACAGGAAAGGCTCAAAACATAGACACTAAGATGACTCAGTCTACTTGTACTTGAGTCGGCATTGTGCCTTTCGTATTTAATTCCGACGCTATTTCTGTGTTTCATCGTCAAAGTGAAGCTCCAGGGCACACAGTATACCTGACGTGAAGCACCGGAATCTAAAACTGGTGACACACGAAAGGCTCAAAGCATAGACAGTAAGAAGACTCAGTCTTGTTGTACCTATTTCGGCATCGTTCCTTTGTATTTAATTCCGATGCAATTTTTGTGTTACACTGTCGAAGTGAAGGTCCAAGGGATACAGTAAACCTGCAGTTGTGCATCGTTGTCTAAAACTGGGGACTCAGGAAGGGCTCAAAACATAGACACTAATATAGTCAGTCATCTTGTACTTAAGTCGGCATTGTGCCTTTTGTATTTAATTCCGATGCAATATTTGTGTTTCATCGTCAAAGTGATGGTCCAAGGGATACATTAAACCTGAAGTGAAGCATCGGAATCTAAAACTAGTCTCACAGGAAAGGCTCATAACATAGATCCTAAAAAGACTCAGTCTCCTTGTACATGAGTCGGCATTGTGCCTTTTGTATTTAATTCAGATGCAATTCCTGTGTTTCATTGTCAATGTGAAGGTCCAAGGGATACAGTAAACCTGAAGTGAAGCATAGGAATCTAAAACTGGTCTCACAGGGAAGGTTCAATCATGGACACTAACAAAAGTCAGTCTTTTTGTACTTATGTCGATATTGTGACTTTTGTATTTAATTCCGATGCAATTTTTGTGTTTCACCGTCAAAGTGAAGGTCCAACGGATACAGTAAACCTGAAGCGAAGCATCGGAACCTAAAACTGGTCTCACAGGAAAGGCTCAATACATTGAGTCTAAGTGGAGTCAGTCATCTAGTACTTAAATCGGCATTGTGGCTTTTGTATTTTGTTCCGATGCAATTTCTGTGTTTCATCGTCAATGTGAAGGTCCAAGGGATACAGTAAACCTGCAGTTGTGCATCGGAATCTAAACCTTGTGATACAGGAAAGGCTCAAGGCATAGACACTAAGAAACGTCCGTCTTCATGTACTTAAGTCGGCATTGTGCCTTTTGCATTTAATTCCGATGCAATTTTTGTGTTTCATCGTCAAAGCGAAGGTCCGAGGTTTATAGTAAACCTGAAGTGAAGCATCGGAATCTAAAACTGGTCTCACTGGAAAGGCTCAAATCATAGCCGGTAAGAAGGATCAGTGTTCTAGTACTTAAATCAGCATTGTGCCTTTTGTGTTCAATTCCGATGCAATTTTTGTGTTTCATCGTCAAAGTGATGGTCCAAGGGATACAGTAAACCTGAAGTGAAGCATCGGAATCTAAAACTAGACTCACAGGAAAGGTCCAAAACATAAACGGTAAGAAGACTCAGTCTTCTTCAACTTAAGACTGCATTGTGCATTTTGGAATTAATTCCGAAGCATTTTCTGAGTTTCATCGACATTGTGACGGTCCAAGTGATACAGTAAACCTGCAGTTGTGCATCAGAATCTACACCTGGTGACACAGGAAAGGCTCAAAACATAGACAGTAAGAAGACTCTGTCTTCTTGTACTTATGTCGGCAATGTGCCTTTTGTAATTAATTCATATACAATTTCTGTGTTTCATCGTCAATGCGAAGGTCTAAAGGATACAGTAAACCTGCAGTTGTGCATCGTAGTCTAATACTGGGGACACAGGATTGGCTCAAACCGTAGACGGTATGAGGACTCAGACTTCTTGTACTTAAGTATTCATAGAGCCTTGTGTATTTAAATCTGATGAAATTTCTGTGTTTCATCGTCAAAGTGAAGGTCCAAGGGATACAGTTAAGCTGCAGTTGTGCATCGGAATCTAAAACTGGTCTCTCAGGAAAGGTTCAAATCATAGACACTAAGGAAAGTCAGTCTTCTTGTACTAAAATCGTCATTGTGAATTTTATTTTTAATTCATACTCAATTTTAGTGTTTCATCGTCAAAGTGAAGGTCGAAGGGATACAGTAAACCTGAAGTGAAGCATCGGAATCTTGAACTGGTCTCACAGGGAAGACTCAAAACATAGACAGTATGAAGACTCAGTCTTCGTGTTCTTAAGTCGGCATTGTGCCTTTTGTATTTGATTCCGATGTGATTTCTGTGTTTCATCGTCAAAGTGAAGGTCCAAGGTAGACAGTAAACCCGAAGTGAAGCATCGGAATATAAAACTGGTCTCACTGGAAAGGCTGTAAGCATAGACACTAAGAGGACTCAGTCTTCTTTTACTTAAGTCGGCATTGCGCCTTTTGAATTGAAATCCGATGAAATTTTTGTGATCCATCGTCGGTATGTAGGTCCAAGTAATACACTAGACCTGAAGTGAAGCATCGGAATCTAAAACTGCTCTCGCAGGAAAGGCTCACAACATAGACGGTAAGAAGGCTCAGTCTTCTTGTACTTAAGTCGGCATTGTGCCTTTTGTATTTAATTCATATGCAATTTCTGTGTTTCATAATCAATGTGAAGGTCCAAGTGATACAGTAAACCAGAAGTGAAGCGTCGGAATCTAAAACTGGTCTCACAGGGATGGCTCATAACATAGACAGTAAAATGACTCAGTCTTCTTGCACTTAAGTCGGCATTGTGCCTTTTGTATTTAATTCCGGTGCAATTTCTGTGTTTCATCGTCAATGTGAAGGTCCAAGGGATACAGTAAACCTGCAGTTGTGCAGCGGAATCTTCAACTGGTGACACAGGACAGGCTCGAAACATGGACACTAAGGAAGGTCCCCCTTTTTGTACTTAGGTCGGCATTGTGCCTTTTGCATTTAATTCCGATGCAATTTGTGTGTTCCATCGCCAATGTGAAGGTCGAAGGACACAGTAAATCCCCTGTTGTGCATCGGAATCTAAAACTAGGGACACAGGAGAGGCTCAAAACATAGGCACCAAGAAAAGTCAGTCTTCATGTACTTATGTCGGCAATGTGCATTTTGTATTTAATTCCGGTGCATTTACTGTGTTTCATTGTCAATGAGAGGGCCCAAGGGATACAGTTAACCTGAAGTGAAGCATCGGAATCAAAAGCCGGTCTCGCAGGAAAGGCTCAAAACAAAGACACTAAGAAAAGTCAGTCTTCTTGTACTTAAGTCGTCAGTGTGCATTTTGTATTTTATTGCTATGCAATTTTTGTGTTTCATCGACATATTGAAGATCCAAGGGATACAGTAAACCGGAAGTGAAGCATCGGTATCTAGAACTGGTGACACAGGAAAGGCTCAAACATAAACAGTAAGAAGACTCAGTGTTCTTGTACATACGTCGGCTTGTGCCTTTTGTATTTAATTCCGATCCAATTTCTGTGTTACATCGTCAATGTGAAGGTCCAAGGGATACTGTAAACCTGAAATGAAGCATCGGAATCTAAAACTGGTCTCACAGGAACGGCTCAAATCATAGACAGTAAGAAGACTCAGTCTACTTGTACTTAAGTCGGCATTGTGGCTTTTCTATTTAATTCCGAAGCAATTTCTGTGTTTCAACGTCGATGTGAAGTTCCAAGGGATACAGTTAACGTGAAGTGAAGCATCGGAATCTAAAACTGGTCTCGCAGGGAAGGCTCAAATCATAGACAGTAAGAAGACTCAGTCCTCTTGTACTTAAGTCTGCAGTGTGCATTTTGTATTAAATTCCGATGCAATATCTGCGTTTCATCGTCAATGTGATGGTGGAAGGGATACAGTAATTCTCCAGTTGTGCATCGGAATCTAAAACTGGGGACACAGGAAAAGCTCAAAACATAGGCACTAAGAAAACTCAGTCTTTTCGTACTTAAGTTGGCTTTCTGCATTTTGTATTTAATTCCGATGCAATTTCTGTGTTTCATCGTCAATGTGAAGGTCCCAGGGATACCGTAAATCGGCAGTTGTGCATCAGAATCTAAAACTGGTGACACAGGAAAGGCTCAAAACATAGACACTAAGAAAAGCCAGTCTTCCTGTACTTAAGTCGGCAATGTGCATTTTGTATTTAATTGCGATGCAATTTCGGCGTTTCATCATCGAAGCGAAGGTCCAAGGTATACAGTAAACACGAAGTGAAGCATGGGGAATCTAAAATTGGTCTCAAAGGGAAGGCTCAAATCATAGACAGTAAGATGACTTAGTCTTCTTGTACTTATGTCGGCAAAGTACCTTTTTTATTTAATTCCGATGCAATTTCTGTGATTCATCGTCAATTAGAGGGTCGAAGGGATACAGTAAACCTACAGTTGTGCAACGGAATCTAAAGCTGGTGACACAGGACAGGCTCGAAACATAGACACTAAGAAAAGTCAGTCTTCACGTACTTAAGTTGGCATTGTGCATTTTGTATTTAATTCCCATGCGTTTACTGTGTTTCATCGTCAATGTGAAGGTCCTAGGGATACAGTATACTTGAAGTGAAGGTTCGGAATTTAATACTGGTCTCATAGGAAAGGCTCAAAACATGGACGGTAAAAAGGCTCAGTCTTCTCGTACTTAAGTTGACATTGTGACTCTCGTATTTAATTCCGATGCAATTTCTGTGTTTCATCGTCAATGTGAAGGTCGAAGGGATACAGTAATTCTGCAGTTGTGCATCGGAATCTAAAACTGGTGACACAGTAAAAGCTCAAAACATAGACACTAAGAAAAGTCAGTGTTCTTCCACTGCAGTCGGCATTGTGCCTTTTGTATGTAATTCCGAAGCATTTTCTGTGTTTCATCATCAATGTGAAGGTCCAAGGGATACAGTAAACCTGAAGCGAAGCACCAGAATCCCTAACTGGTCTCAAAGGAAACGCTCAGAACATATGTGGTGAGAAGAGTCAGTCATATTGTACTTAAGTCGGCATTGTGCCTTTTGTATTTAATTCCGATGCAATTTGTGTGTTTCATCGTCAAAGTGAAGGTCCAAGGGATACAGTAAATTGGAAGTGAAGCATCGGAAACTAAAACTGGTGACACAGATAAGGCTCGAAGCATAGACAGTAAGAAGACGCAGTGTTCTTGTGCTTAAGTCGGCATTGTGCCTTTTGTATTTAATTCCGATGCAATGTTTGTGTTTCATCGTCAAAGTGTAGGGCCAAGGGATACTGTAAACCTGAAGTGAAGCATCGGACTCTAAAACTGGACTCACAGGAAAGGCTTAAAACATAGACACTAAGAAAAGTCTGTCGTCTTGTACTTAAGTGGACATTGTGCCTTTTATACTTAATTCCGTTGGAGTTACTGTGCTTCATCGTCAATATGAAGGTGCAAGGGATACAGTAAACCTGAAGTGAAGCATCGGAATCTAAAACTGGTTTCACAGGAACGGCTCAAAACATAGACAGCAGGAAGACTCAGTCTTCTTGTACTTAAGTTGGCATTGCGCCTTTTGTATTTATTTCCGATGCTATTTCTGTGTTTTATCGGGAAAGTGAAGGTCCAAGTGATACGGTAAATTGGACGTGAAGCATAGGAATCTAAAACTAGTCTTACAGGAGAGGCTCAAGACATAGACACTGAGAAAAGTCAGTCGTCTTGTACTTAAGTGGGCATTGTGCCTTTTGTATTTAATTCCGATTTAATTACTGTGTTTCATCGTCAATGGGAGGGTCCCAAGAATAGAGTAAACCAGCAGTTGAGCATCGGAATCTAAAACTGGAGTCATAGAAAAGGCTCAAAACATAGACACCAAGAAAAGTCAGTCTTCTTGAACTTAAGTCGGCATTGTGCCTTTTCTATTTAGTTCCGATGCAATTTCTGCAATTCATCGTTAATGGAAGGTCCTAGAGGTAATGTAAACCTGCATTTGTGCATCGGAATCTAAAACTGGTGACACAGGTAAGGCTAGAAATATAGACAGTAAAAAAGTCAGTCTTCTTGTACTTAAGTCGGCATTGTGCCTTTTGTAATTAATTCCGATGCAATCTCTGTGTTTCATCGTCAATGTGAAGGTCCAAGTGATACAGTAGACCTGAAGTGAAGCAACGGAAACTAAAACTGGTCTCACAGGAAAAGCTCAAATCATAGACGGTAAGAGGACTCAGTCCTCATGTACTTAAGTCGGCACTGTGCCGTATGTATTTAATTCCGATGCAATTTCTGTGTTTAATCGTGAATGTGAAGTTCCACGGGATACAGTAAACAAGCAGTTGTGCATCGGAATCTAAAACTGGTGACTCAGGAAAGGCTTGAAACTTAAACACTAAGAAAGTCAGTCCTCTCGTACTGAAGTCGGCATTGTGCATATTGTAATTAATCCCGATGCAATTTTTTGTGTTTCATCGTCGATGTGAAGGTCCAAGGGATACGGTAAACTCGAAGTGAAGCATCGGAATCTAAAACTGGTTTCACAGGAAAGGCTCAAATCATAGTTAGTAAGAAGCTTCAGTCTTCTTGTACTTAAGTCGGCATTATGCCTTTTGTATTTAATTCGATGCAATATCTGTGTTCCATCGTCAAATTGAAGGTCCAAGGGATACAGTAAACCTGAAGTGAATCATCGGAATCTAAAGCTGGTCTCACAGAAAGGCTCAGAACATAGACACTAAGAAAAGTCAGTCTTCTTGTACTTAAGACCGCATTGTGGCTTTTGTATTTAATTTAGATGCAATTACTGTGTTTCATCCTCAATGTGAAGGTCGAAGGGATACAGTAAACCTGCAGTTGTGCAACAGAATCTAAAACTGGTGACACAGGAAAGGCTCAAAACATAGACACTAAGTAAAGTCAGTCTTCTTGTACTTAAGTCGGCATTGAGCCTTTAATTTTAATTCCGTGGCAATATTTGTGTTTCATCGTCAAAGTGAAGTTCCAAGAAATACAGTAAACCTGAAGAAAAGCATCGGAATCTAAAACTGGTTTCACAGGAAAGGCTCAAATCGTAGACGGTAAGAAGACTCAGTCTTTTTGAACATTTGTCGGCATTGTGCAATTAGTATTCAATTCCGATGCTATTTGTTACATCCTAGCCAGTAATGCCACCCGAGCCCGCTGCCAAATAGATTGACAGCATCAAAGTCCTGACGCCATCCGCATAAGCAGCGCCAGCGAGACAGAAAATCGCTGCACGTCTGCGCGCGCCTCCGCTGGCTTCTGGGTTCTTAAGCGCTGGAGTCGCGAGCGCTAGGACAGTTCTGTATTCGCCGCTCAGTTGTATACTCACCACCGAATTGTGTACCTGCTACTGAGTTGTGTGTTCATCGCAGCAGAGTTGTTGTTTGTCGTCAGCCGACGCTGACCTAGCCGCTCCGACTCGAACTAGACAGATTTCAGTAGACACGGAGTTCACTATTGTGTTTCTGTATCTTCGTCAATAAAGATAAGTACCGACTTTTATTTAATCAGAGAGTTTGGGTTTTCATCTTTCTGTTCACTGTTCCAGCGGACCGGTCGGCCCGCTGTTAAAAGTGTGGCGGTGACTTCGTAAGCCGTTTCTACAGCGAATTGTTTGTCGCTACGAACACCGCCACAAAACCAAGAATGTAATAAAGTTAAGTATTACAGAAGCTACGTACTTTTCTTTATAACATTCATTACGTATCCAGTTACAGACCTATAACTGGCCTGCTAAACGCGTGCCTTTCGGCTACTTCCGTGGCGTGGCTGTCTTGCTACGCCACAACAGTTGGCGACGAGTCAACGGAAATGGGTCTTGTTCTTTCTAATTGCTTACATTTACTTGTCATGGCTTCGCCAGATGTACTGTCCGAATTTTATCCCTTGCAGAATCAGCAGACGCAGGCGTTATTGGATGCCCTTGGACAGCTCGTCCAGGGTCAACGTGCGCTGCAAAACGATGCGGCCGCCGCCGCTTCACCGCTACCACAGCCACAACACGCAGTTGCACCCCAGTTTCGGCCTTTTGATTCAGCCCAGGAATCATGGACGGAGTGGTCACGCCAATTTGGATTCCATCTCGCCACCTACAGAATTCAAGGTAATGAGCGGCAGCCGTTTTTGCTTTCGTGTGTAGGTGTGTCCACCTACCGTGTGATAGTGAAATTGTTTCCCCGACGCGACGTAGCGACTCTGTCCTACGAATAAATTTTGTCTGCATTGGATGCCTATTTCAAGGAAACAGTCAATGTCGTTGCAAACAGGTATACTTTCTTTCATACAAAACGTACGGCCGGTCAAACTAATAGGGAGTGGGTTGCAACATTGCAAGGCCTTACAAGGGATTGTGCTTTTGAGTGTGAATGTGGACTCCCTTATTCAGATACAATGGTAAGTGATGCAATTGCACAGAACGTTTCTGATGTTCGTATACGGGAACAGATTTTGAAACTAGTTAATCCCTCCCTTCAGCAAATGATAGACATATTAGATAGACAAGACACACTTGACTTTGCTCAGGAATCATTTGCGACGTCGCCAGCCGTGTGTACCATTAACCAGCCCGCCGGGCGCGCTGCGCGGACCGATAAACTGCCCTCGCGCACGTCCACGCAGCTGCCGCCACGCTCTAAATCAGGTGTGCCGCGCAAGCATACAAATGCAGTGAAATCATGCCCACGGTGTGCAACTAGACATTCGCGTGACACTTGCCCATCACGCCAAGCTATTTGTTTTTACTGTAATAAAAAAGGACATGTTCAAAGTGTTTGCCAGAAAAAGCTCAGATCAGACAATCACAATCGTTCCCGGCCCTTTGCTTCGCGCCGGAATCGAACCAAGGACACTCAGGCTCGTGGACCTTCGCCCATGGACATTCATGTAGTTAATTCCGCTTCGTCCAGTGTCACTTTCTCTAACAGTGACTGTGTTCGTCCCACAAAACGTGTGCGTCGACGTCGCCGGAAATCACGTCAATTAGCAAGTGATGCTGTACCTGTATCAGTTCAAAGTGCACGAGACAGTCGCTCTTGTCGTCAGCAGGACAATTAACTTTTTGTAGATTTGGACTTTAATGGCAAGGTCATACCATTCCAGCTCGATACCGGAGCTGCTGTTTCATTGATCAATCACGACACGTACAAACAACTGGACAAACCTCCGTTGCGTGCCGCAAATGTTAAGTTACATAGTTATTCAGGTCAGAATATCCCTGTGTTAGGACAGTGCAGCCTTCTTGCTACATACAAGGGACAAACAAAACTTGTGTCATTTTACGTTCTTCGTTCTTCTTCTGCAGTGAACTTATTTGGTTTCGATTTATTTCAATTGTTTAACTTGTCTATTGTAAATCAGGTCCTATCAGTGAAACAGACTGTGCCTTCAGACAGTGTTTCTCGTCTGTGTGAAGAATTTGCAGACATTTTTGCACCGGGCCTTGGTTGCGCTAAGAACTATGAAGCACATTTGGAACTGAAAGTCAACGCGCAACCGAAATTATTCAGAGCGCGCAATGTTCCTCACGCATTGCGTGATGAGGTCGCAAGAACATTACACGATTTAGAATCACAAGGTGTCATTGAACGTGTGCAAGCTTCTCTCTGGGCCTCACCCTTAGTAATTTTGCCGAAAACTTCTCGAAAATTGAGACTTTGTGTGGACTTCAAGGCAACAGTGAATCCACAATTAGTGATTGCAACCTATACTATACCCTGCCCGGAAGATCTTTTTGATAAACTGTGCCCGGGTAAATATTTTTCGAAGTTGGACCTAGCAGATGCGTACTTGCAAATACCAGTGGACGAGGATTCCCAGCGCGTCTTGGTGGTTAACACGCATCTTGGTTTGTACCGATTCAAAAGACTGCCATTCGGGTGTGCCTCCGCCCCTGCATTGTTTCAGCAATATCTGCAAACTGCTTGTGCATCGGTCCCTACTGCTGCGAACTATCTGGACGATATTGTGATCTCCGGAAGGACAGCCGACGAACATTTAGCAAATCTAAGAACATTATTTCAGGTATTGCGACAAAATGGTCTTCGCTTGCGGAAGGACAAATGTGTGTTTTTTGCTCGTGACTTGCCATATCTGGGACATGTAATCAATGCCCAAGGCATCCATCCCAGTCCAGAACACCTCCGTGCCATACACGACTTGCCTTCGCCGCAGACTTTGCAGCAGCTACAGAGTGTGTTGGGTAAAATTAACTATTATCATCGCTTTCTGCGCAATGCCTCTTCCATTTCAGCTCCGCTTCATCGCTTACGCCTTAAAGGTGTTCCGTTCGTCTGGACGACGGACTGCGAACGCGCCTTTCGCCAGTTGAAATCGGCGTTGCTTTCAAATACTTGCCTTACGCCATTCGATCCCCAGAAACCCCTTTTGTTGATGGTAGATGCATCGGATTTCGGGATCGGTGCTGTGCTTGCGCACTGAGATGGGTTGCATGATCGCCCTATTGCCTTTGCGTCCAAATTGCTCTCGTCTGCGCAAAGAAATTACTCGCAGATAGAGAAAGAAGCTTTGGCTCTCGTCTTTGGTGTTACAAAGTTTCATGATTTCTTGTATGGTCGTCACTGTACCATCATCACAGACCTCAAACCTTTGACGTCGCTTTTTCATCCGAACAAGCCTGTACCTCCACGTACAGCGCAGAAATTCATTCGCTGGTCTATTTTCCTCTCACAGTACCGCTACGATATCGTGTATCGGTCCACTGCTAAGCACGGAAACGCCGATGCGTTGTCCCATTTGCCTGTTGCTGAGGATAGATTATTCGATTCTTCCGAACTTGCTTGCATGATCATTGATTCGGAAACCGATGAAGTGGTCGAATCGTTTCCGATTGATTTTCGTCGTGTAGCTACAGCCACAGCTGCTGACCCGGTCCTTGCTGCCGTTTTGCGTTTTGTTGCTACGCAATGGCCTTTGTCAAAGTCTCGGATCGAGGATCCGTTGGTTCGCCGATTTTTTGCTCACAAGGAGAGACTTTTTGTTCGACGTGGTGTTTTGTTGTTGCGTTCTGATAATGATCAGTCCAGAGTCGTGGTCCCACGTTCGTTACAGTGCTCTGTTTTACGGCTTCTTCACCAAGGACATTGGGGTATAGTGCGAACGAAACAACTTGCTCATCAGCACTGTACTTGGTTCGGAATCGATGCTGCGATTACGAATATGTGTTCTTCTTGCAAGGCGTGTGCCGAACAATAATCCGCACCGCCGCGGAAAGTCTTTGCATGGCCAAAAGCCACTTCCCCTTGGCAACGCTTGCACATCGATTTTGCTGGTCCATTCTGGAATGCTCGATGGTTGGTTCTGGTAAATGCCTTCAATAATTTTCCTTTTGTTGTTCGGATGTCTTCCACGACGTCATCTGCCACCATCGAAGCGTTGTCTGCTATCTTTTGCATTGAAGGTCTTCCGCAGACTGTTGTTTCCGACAATGGCCCACAGATCATGTCCGCAGAATTTCAGTCATTCTGCCTGGGTAATGGTATTCAACATCTGACATCCGCGCCGTTTTCGCCTCAGTCAAACGGTGCCGCTGAACGATTGGTCCGGACTTTGAAGTCACAGATGTTGAAGTTGAAAGAGTCGCATTCTAGGGAGGACGCGTTGTTGCTCTTTTTGTCATCGTATCGCTCTCAGCCCCGAGATGGTCGCTCGCCGGCTGAGTTGCTCCACGGTCGTCCTCATCGAACCTTGATGTCTTTGCTGCATCCGCCGCATCAGGTTCCTGTGCAGCGGCAGACACCTGCTTTTGCTCCAGGCGACGTTGTATTCTATCGCAACTATCGAGGTTCACGGTATTGGCTCACGGGGCGCATCGGCCGCGCGATGTATTGGGTTTTGGGGGCCTCTGGTGAGGTGCGTCGGCCTCTCAATCAGCTGCGCCTCTGTCGTCGCACGGGTTCTGCCGCACCCCGTCTTTCAGCGACGGTGCCGTCCGGTCAGCGCCCTGGGGACCCATCTACTGGCTCGCCTCATCCCCAAGTGTTACCGACGATGCCTTCCATTTTGACCCATGGCGACGCGCCGCCGCAGCCGACGATGCCGCCGCCACCTGTTCTCCCGCCGGCGCCGCCCGCAGTGGACGCTTCGCTGCTGCCGCCGGGCGCCTCCCTGGGTCACGCGCCGCAGATCGCTTCCCGTGACCAGCTGTCCTCCGCCATGGAACTCTTGCCCGCTCCGGACCTCATGGCGTCTTCGCGCATCGGGTACCCCGACGCAATGGAGGTCGACCCTTCGGCCCCTCCTGTCTCTCTACGGGCGCATACACCGCATGTTGACGTGCACCCTCGACTAGGGTTTCAGGCGTTTCCTAGCTCCCCTCGGACCGAATGGGCGGGTGCGGGTGGCACAGCCTCGCCTGTTGTTGGGCTCCCCACCTCATCGCATACGTCAACATGGGGTCCTCCCCACGGCGGGCGGAAGCCTTATAACACGACCGTTCGCCGATTTGCGAAGGAGGAATGTGGTGTCACCGCCAGACACCACACTTGCTAGGTGGTAGCTTTAAATCGGCCGCGGTCCATTAGTACATGTCGGACCCGTTTGTAGCCACTGTGTGATCGCAGACCGAGCGCCAACACAAGGCAGGTGTCGAGATACGGACTAGCCCTCGCCCCAGTTGTACGGACGACTTTGCTAGCGACTACACGGACTAAGCATTGCTCATTTGAAGAGCAGATAGTTAGAATAGCCTTCAGCTAAGTCCGTGGCTACGACCTAGCAAGGCGACATTAATAAAATTGCATGTATCTATGGAGTCTCACTTATATCGTCAATAGCGATGTACCAAGGATGTAATAAAGTTAAGTATTACAGAAGCTACGTACTTTTCTTTATAACATTCATTACGTATCCTGTCACAGACCTATAACTGGCCTGCTAAACGCGTGCCTTTCGGCTAATTCCGTGGCGAGGCTGTCTTGCTACGCCACAACATATTCCATCTTTACTGCATCCCTTGCTCTCTCACATTGACGAATTAACAGAGAAATTGCGTCGCTATGAAATACTATGGGTTCTATGACTTTTCCGTCTAAATCAAGTAACGTTCCTATGGAAACGACAGGATCTTCTTTTGGGATACGAGTATCTCCTTTCCGATGCACTATTCCTTCTTTACTGCATCCTTCGCTCCATCACATTGACGAATTAACACAGAAATTGCGTCGCTACGAACTTCTGTGGGTTCAATGACTTCTTCTTCTAAATCGAGTAACGTTACTATGTAAACGACTGGATTTTCTTTTGGGATACGAGTATCTCCTTTCCGATGCACTTTTAATTCTTTCTGCATACCTCGCTATGTCACACTGACGAATTAACACAGAAATTGCGTCGCTGTGGAATACTATGTGTTCTATGACATCTCCTTCTAAACCGAGTAATGTTTCTATGGTAACGAAAGGATTTTCTTTAGGGATGCGAGTATCTCCTTTCCGATGCACTATTCCTCCTTCACTGCATCCCTCGCTCCCTCACATTGACGAATTAACACAGAAATTGCGTCGCTATGAAATACTATGGGTTCAATGACTTCTCCTTCGAAATCGACTAACGTGTCTATGGAGACGACTGGATTTTCTTTTGGGATTCGAGTATCTCCTTTCCGATGCACTATTCCTTCTTTACTGCATACCTCTCTCCCTCACATTGACGAATTAACACAAATATTGCGTCGCTATGAAATACTATGCTTTCTATGTCTTCTTCTAAATCGAGTAACGTTTCTATGTCAAGGACTGGATTTTCTTTTGGGAACCGAATATCTCCTTTCCGATGCACTATTCCGTCTTTGCTGCATCCCTCGCTCCTTCTCATTGACGAATTAACACAGATATTGCGTCGCTATGAATTACTATGGGTTCTATGACTTCTCCTTCTAAATCGAGTAACGTTTCTATGGACAGAACTGGATTTTCTTTGGGTGACGACTATCTCCTTTCCGATGCACAATTCCTTCTTTACTGCATCCCTCGATCCCTCACATTGACGAATTAACACAGAAATTGCGTCGCTATGAAATACGATGGGTTCTATGACTTCTCCTTCTAAATAGAGTAACATTTCTATGGAAACGAAAGGATATTCCTTTGGGATACGAGAATCTCCATTCCTATGCACTATTGCTTCTTTACTGCATCCTTCGCTCCCTCACATTGACGAAATAACACAGAAATTGCGTCGCTATGAAATGCTATGAGTTCTATGTCTACTCCTTCTAAATCGAGTAACGTTTTTAAGGAAGGGACAAGATACTCTTTTGGGATACGAGAATCTCCTTTCCGATGCGCTACTCCATCTTTACTGCATCCTTCGCTCCCTCACATTGACGAATTATAACAGAAATTGCGTCGCTATGAATAACTAGGAGTCTATGACTTTTCCATCTAAATCGAGTAACGTATCTATGGAAACGACAGGATTTCGTTTTGCGATACGAGTATATCCTTTCCGATGCACTATTCCGTCTTTACTGCATCCCCCGCTCCCTCACACTGACGAGTTTACACAGAAATTGCATCGCTATGAAATACTATGGGATCTTTGACTTCTCCTTATAAATCGAGTAACGTTTCTATGGAAAGGATTGGATTTTCTTTGGGATACGACTATCTCATTTCCGATGCACTATTTCTTCTTTACTGCATGGCTCGCTCCTTCACATAGACGAATTAACACAGAAATGGCGTCGCTATGAAATACTATGGGTCCTATGACTTCTTCTTCTAAATCGAGTAACGTTTCTATGGAAACGACAGGATTTTCTTTTGGGATACGAGTATTTCCCTTCCGATGCACTATTCCCCCTTTACTGCATCCCTCACTCCCACACATTGACGAATTAAGACAGAAATGACGTCGCGATGAAATCCTGTGTGTTCTATGACTCCTCCTTCTAAATCGAGTAACGTTTCTATGGACAGGACATGATTTGCTTTAGGGATACGAGTATCTCCTTTCCGATGCACTATTCCCTCTTTACTGCATCCCTCACTCCCTCACATTGACGAATTAACACAGATATTGCGTCGCTATGAATTACTATGGGTTCTATGACTCTTCCATCTAAATCGAGTAACGTTTCTATGGAAACGACAGGATATCGTTTTGCGATACGAGTATATCCTTTGCGATGCACTATTCCGTCTTTGCTGCACCCCCCGCTCCCTCACACTGACGAGTTTACACAGAAATTGCATCGCTATGAAATACTATGGAATCTTTGACTTCTCCTTATAAATCGAGTAACGTTTCTGTGGAAAGGACTGGATTTTCTTTGGGATACGACTATCTCATTTCCGATGCACTATTTCTTCTTTACTGCATGGCTCGCTCCTTCACATTGACGAATTAACACAGATATTGCGTCGCTATGAATTACTATGCGTTCTATGACTTCTCCTTCTAAATCGAGTAACGTTTCTATGGAAAGGACTGGATTTTCTTTGGGTGACGACAACCTCCTTTCCGATGCACTACTCCTTCTTTACTGCATCCCTCGCTCCCTCACATTGATGAATTAACACAGAAATTACGTCGCCTTGAAATACTATGCGTTCTATGACATCTCCTTCTAAATCGAGTAACGTTTCTATGGAAACGAAAGGATTTTCTTTCGGGATACGACCATCTCCTTTCCGATGCACTATTTGTTCTATACTGCATCCCTCGCTCCCTCACATTGTCGAATAAGCACAGAAATTGCTTAGCTATCAAATACTATGGGTTCTATGACTTCTCCTCCTAAATCGAGTAACGTTTCGATGGAAGAGACAGGACTTTCTGTTGGGATACGAGTATCTGCTTTCCGATGCACTATTCATTCTGTACTGCATCCCTCGCTCCCTCACATTGACGAATTCACACAGAAATTGCGTCGCTATAACATACTATGGGTTCGAAAACTTCTCCTTCTATATCGGGTAACGCTTCTATGGAAACGACAGGGTTTCTATTGGGATCCGACTATCACCTTTTTGATGCATTATTCCTTCTGTATTGCATCCGTCCCTCCCTCACTTTGACGAATTAACACAGATATTGCGTCGCCTTCAAATACTATGCGTACTATGACTTCTTCAAAATCGAGTATCGTTTCTATGGAAACGACAGGATTTTCTTTTGGGATACGAGTATCACCTTTCCGATGCACTATTCTTTCTTTACTGCATTCCTCGCTCCCTCACATTGCCGAATTAAGACAGAAATTTCGTGGCTATAAAATACTATGGGTTCTATGACTTCTCCTTCTAAATCGAGTAACGTTTCTATGGAAACGACAGGATTTTCTTTTGGGATACGGGTATATCCTTTCAGATGCACTATTCCTTCTTTACTGCATCCCTCGCTCCCTCACATTGTCGTATTAACAGAGAAATTGCGTCGCTACGAAATACTATGTGTTCTGTGGCTTCTCCATCTAAATCGAGTAACGTTTCTATGGAAACGACAGGATTTTCTTTTGGGATACGAGTATCTCCTTTCCGATCCACTATTCCTTCTTTACTGCATGCCTCGCTCCATCACATTGACCAATGAACACAGAAATGGTATCGCTACGAAATACTAGGGGTTCTATGAGTTCTTCTTCTAAATCAAGTAACGTATCTATGGAAACGACAGGATTTTCTTTTGGGATACGAGTATCTCCTTTCCGATGCACTTCTCCTTCATTACTGCATCCCTCGCTCCTTCACATTGACGAATTAAGACAGAAATTCCGTCGCATTGAAATCCTATGTGATCTATGACTCCTCCTTCTAAATCGAGTAACGTTTCTATGGAAAGGACATGATTTTCTTTTGGGATACGAGTATCTCCTTTCCGATGCGCTACTCCATCTTTACTGCATCCTTCGCTCCCTCACATTGCCGAATTATAACAGAAATTGCGTCGCTATGAATAACTAGGAGTTCTATGAGTTCTCCATCTAAATCGAGGAACGTTTCTATGGAAACAACAGTATTTCGTTTTGGGATACGAGTATCTCCTTTCCGATGTACTATTCCGTCTTTACTGCATCCCTCGCTCCCTCACATTGACAAATTAACACAGAAATTGCGTCGCAATGAAATACTATGTGTTCTATGACTTCTCCTTCTAAATCGAGTATTGTTTCTATGAAAACGACAGGATTTTCTTTTGGGATACGAGTATCTCCTTTCCTATACACTATTCCTTCTTTACTGCATACCTCGCTCCCTCTCATTGACGAATTAACACAGAAATTGAGTCGCTATGAAATGCTATGGGTTCTATGACTTCATATTCTAAATCGAGTAACGTTTCTATGGAAACGGCAGGTTTTTGTTTTAGGATACGAGGATCTACTTTCCGATGCACTCTTCCATCTTTACTGCATCCCTCACTCCCTCACATTGACGAATTAAGACAGAAATTCCGTCGCAATGAAATCCTATGTGTTCTATGACTCCTCCTTCTAAATGGAGTGACGTTTCTATGGTAGCGACAGGATTTTCTTTTGGGATACTAGTATCTCCTTTCCGATGCACTACTCCATCTTTACTGCATCCCACGCTCCCTCACATTAACGAATTACAACAGAAATATCACCGCTGTGAAATGCTATGAGTTCTATGTGTTCTCCTTCTAAATCGAGAAACGTTTCAATATAAACGACGGGATTTTCTTTTGGAATACGAGTATCTAGTTTCCGATGCACTATTCCTACTTTACTGCATTCCTCGTTCCCTCACATTGACGAATAAGCACAGATATTGCGTCGCTATGAAATACTATGTGTTCTATGACTTCTCCTTCTAATCGAGTAACGTTTGTACGGTAACGACAGGATTTTCTTTTGGAATACGAGTATCTCCTTTCCGATGCACTATTCCTTCTTTACTGCATCCCTCGTTCCCTCACATTTACGAATAAGCACAGATATTGCGTCGCTATGAAATACTATGTGTTCTATGACTTCCGCTTCTAATTCGGGTAACGTTTCTATGGAAACGAAAGGATTTTCTTTTGGGATGCGAGTAAATCCTTTCCGATACACTATTCCTTCTTTAATGCATCCCTCGTTCCCTCACATTGACGAATAAGCACAGAAATTGCGTCGCAATGTTATACTATGGGTTCTATGTCTTCTCCTTCTAAATCGAGTAACGTTTCTATGGAAACGACAAGATTTTCTTTTGGGATACGAGGATCCACTTTCCGATGCACTATTGGTTCTTTACTGAATCCCTCGCTACCTCACATTGGCGAATAACCACAGAAATTGCGTCGATAATATATACTATGGGTTCTATTACTTCTCCTCCTAAATCGAGTAACATTTCCATGGAAACGACAGGATGTTCTTTAGGTATAAAAATATGTCTTTTCGATACACTATTCCCGCTTTACTGCTTCCCTCGCTCCCGCACATTGACGAATTAACACAGAAATTGCGGCGCTATGAAATACTACGGGTTCTATGACTTCTCCTTCTAAATCGAGTAACTTTTCTATGGAAACGACAGGATTTTCTTTTGGTATACGTGTAAGTCCTTTCCGATGCACTATTCCTTCTTTACTGCTTCCCTCGCTCCCTCACATTGACGAATTAACACAGAAATTGCGTCGCTATGAAATACTATGGGTTCTATGTCTTCTCATTCTCATCGAGTAACGTTTCTATGGAAACGACAGGATTTTCTTTTGGGATACGAGTTTCTCCTTTCCGATGCGCTATTCCTCCTTTACTGCATTCCTCGCTCAATCACGTTGACGAATTAACAATGATATTGCGTCGCTATGAAATTCTATGGATTCTATGACTTCTGATTCTCATCGAGTAACGTTTCTATGGAAACGACAGGATTTTCTTTTGGGATACGAGTTTCTCCTTTCCGATGCACTATTCCTTCTTTACTGCATCCCTCGCCACCTCACAATGACGGATAAGCACAGAAATGGCCTCGCTATGTAATACTATGTGTTTTATGGCTTCTCCCTCTAAATCGAGTAACGTTTCTATGGAAACGACAGGATTTTCACTTGGGATACGAGTATCTCCTTTCCGATGCATTATTGCTACTTTACTGCTTCCCTCGCTCCCTCTCATTGACGAATTAACACAGAAATGGCGTCGCTATGAAATACTATTTGTTCTATGACATCTCTTTCAAAATCGAGTAACGTTTCTATGGAAACGACAGCTTTTTCTATAGAGATACGAGTATCTCCTTTCCGATGCACTATTCCTTATTTACTGCATCCCTCGTTCCTCACATTGAGGAATTAACGCAGAAATGACGTCGCTATGAAATACTATGGGTTCTATGATTCTAATTCTAAATGGAGTAAAGTTTCTATTGAAACTAGAGGATTTTCTTTTGGGATACGTGTATCTCCTTTCCGATGCACTATTCCTTCTTTACTGCAATCCTCGCTCCCTCACATTGACGAATTAAGACAGACATTGCGTTGCTATGAAATACAATGGGTTCTATGACTTCTCCTTCTAAATCGAGTAACGTTTCTATGGAATCGACAGGATTTTCTTTTGGGATACGAGTATGAGCTTTCCGATGCGCTATTCCTTCTTTACTGCTTCCCTCGCTTCCTCACATTGACGAGTTAACACAGAAGCTGCGTCGCTATGAAATACTATTTGTTCTATGACATCTCCTCCAAATCGACTAACGTTTCTATGGAAAGGACAGGATTTTCTTTTGGGATACGAGTATCTCCTTTCTGATGCACTATCCCTTCTTTACTGCATCCCTTGCTCCCTCACATTGACGATTTAACACAGAAATTGTCGCTATGAAATACTATGGGTTCTATGACTTCCCCTTCTAAATCGAGTAACGTTTCTATTGAAACTACATGCTTTCCTTTTGGGATACGAGTATCTCCTCTCCGATGCACTATTCCTTCTTTACTGCAATCCTCGCTCCCTCACATTGACGAATTAAGACAGAAATAGCGTGGCAAATAAATACTATGGGTTGTATGACTTTACCTTCTATATCGAGTAACGCTTCTATGGACACGACAGGATTTCCTTTGGTATACGAGTATGTCGTTAACGATGCACTATTCCTTCTTTACTGCTTCCCTCGCTCCCTCACATTGACGAATTAACACAGAAATTGTGTCGCTATGAAATACAATGGGTTCTATGACTTCTCCTTCTAAATCGAGTAACGTTTCTATGGAAACGGCAAGATTTTCTTTTGGGATACGAATTTCTCCTTTCCGATGCCCTATTCCTTCCCTCACTGCATTCCTCACTCCCTCACATTGACGAATAATCAATGATATATCGTCGCTATGAAATACCATGGGTTCTATGACTTCTCCTTCTGATCGAGTAACGTTTCTATGGAAACGACAGGATCTTCTTTTGGGATACGGGTACCTCCTTTAAGTGTACTATTCCTTCTTTACTGCATCCCTCGTTCCCTCACAATGACGAATTAACACAGAAATTGTCGCTATGAAATACTATGGGTTCTATGACTTCCCCTTCTAAATCGAGTAACGTTTCTATTGAAACTACATGCTTTCCTTTTGGGATACCAGTATCTCCTCTCCGATGCACTATTCCTTCTTTACTGCAATCCTCGCTCCCTCACATTGACGAATTAAGACAGAAATAGCGTGGCAAATAAATTCTATGGGTTCTATGACTTCTCATTCTCATCGAGTAACGTTTCTATGGAAACGACAGGATATTCTTTTGGGATACGAGTTTCTCCTTTCCGCTGCGCTATTCCTCCTTTACTGCATTCCTCGCTCAATCACGTTGACGAATTAACAATGATATTGCGTCGCTATGAAATTCTATGGATTCTATGACTTCTCATTCTCATCGAGTAACGTTTCTATGGAAACGACAGGATTTTCTTTTGGGATACGAGTTTCTCCTTTCCGATGCACTATTCCTCCTTTACTGCATCCCTCGTTCCCTCACATTGACGAATAAGCACAAAAATTGCGTCGCTATGAAATACTATGCTTTCTATGGCTTCTCCCTCTAAATCGAGTAACGTTTCTATGGTAACGACAGGATTTTCACTTCGGATTCGAGTATCTCCTTTCCGATGCACTATTCCTTCTGTATTACATACCTCGCTCCCTCACATTGATGAATAAACACAGAAATTGCGTCGCCTTGAAATACTATGCGTTCTATGACATCTCCTTCTAAATCGAGTAACGTTTCTATGGAAACTAAAAGATTTTCTTTCGGGATACGACCATCTCCTTTCCGATGCACTATTTGTTCTTTACTGCATCCCTCGCTCCCTCACATTGTCGAATAAGCACAGAAATTGCGTCGCTATCAAATACTATGGGTTCTATGCCTTCTCCTTCTATATCGAGAAACGTTTCTATGGAAGAGACAGGGTTTCTATTGGGATACGACTATCTCCTTTTTGATGCATTATTCCTTCAGAACTGCATCCGTCCCTCCCTCACTTTGACGAATTAACACAGATATTGCTTCGCCTTGAAATACTATGCGTACTATGACTTCTTCAAAATCGAGTATCGATTCTATGGAAACGACAGGATTTTCTTTTGGGATACGAGTATCTCCTTTCCGATGCACTATCCCTTCTTTACTGCTTCCCTCGCTCCCTCACATTGACGAATTAACACAAAAATTGCGTCGCTGTGATATACTATGGGTTCTATGACTTCTCCTTCTAAATCGAGTAACGTTTCTATGGAAACGACAAGATTTTCTATTGGGATACGAGTTTCTCCATTCCGATGCGATATTACTTCTTTACTGCATCCCTCGCTCAATCACATTGACGAATTAACAATGATATTGCGTCGCCTTGAAATACTATGCGTACTATGACTTCTTCAACATCGAGTATCGTTTCTATGGAAACGACAAGATTTTACTTTGGGATACGAGTATCTCCTTTCCGATGCACTATCCCTTCTTTACTGCATCCCTCGCTCCCTCACAATGACGAATTAACACAGAAATTGTCGCTATGTAATACTATGGGTTCTATGACTTCCCCTTCTAAATCGATTAATGTTTCAATTGAAACTACATGAATTCCTTTTGGGATAAGAGTATCTCCTCTCCGATGCACTATTCCTTTTTTACTGCATTCCTCGCTCCCTCACATTGACGAATTAAGACAGAAAATGCGTGTCTATGAAATACTATGGGTTCTATGACTTCTCCTTCTAAATCGAGTAACGTCTCTATGGAAACGACAGGATTTTTTTTTTTTGGGATACGAGTTTCTCCTTTCCGATGCGCTATTCCATCTTTACTGCAACCCTCGCTCCCTCACCTTGACGAATTATCAATGATATAGCGTCGCTATGAAATACTATGTGTTCTATGACTTGACCTTCTAATCGAGTAACGTTTCTATGGAAACGGCAGGTTTTTCTTTTGGTATACGAGTACTTCCTTTCCGATGCACTATTCCTTCTTTACTGCATTCCTCGCTCCCTCACATTGACGCATTAAGACAGAAATTGCTTGGCTATGAAATACTATGGGTTCTATGACTTCTCCTTCTAAGTCGAGTAAGATTTTTATGGAAACGGCAGGATTTTCTTTTGGGATACGAGTTTCTCCTTTCCGATGCGCTATTCCTCGTTTACTGCATACCTCGCTCCCTCACCTTGACGAATTAACAATGCTATAGCGTCGCCATGAAATACTATGGATTCTATGACTTCTTCTTCTAATCGAGTAACGTTTCTATGTTAACGACAGGATTTTCTTTTCGGATACGAGTATCTCCTTTCCGATGCACTATTCCTTCTGTATTGCATCCCTCGCTCCCTCACATTGACGAATTCACACAGAAATTGCGTCGCTATAACATACTATGGGTTCTATAACTGCCCCTTCTATATCGGGTAACGCTTCTATGGAAACGACGGGGTTTCTTTTGGGATACGACTATCTCCATATTGATGCACTATTCCTTCTGTATTGCATCCTTCGCTCCCTCACATTGACGAATGAACACAGAGATTGGGTCGCCATGAAATACTATGGGTTCTATGAGTTCTCCTTCTAAATCGAGTAACGTTTCTATGGAAACGACAGGATTTTCTTTTGGGGTACGAGTACTTCCTTTCCGATTCACTATTCCTTCTTTACTGCATTCCTCGCTCCCTCACATTGACGAATTAAGACAGAAATTGCGTGGCTATGAAATACTATGGGTTCCATGGCTTATCCTTCTAAAGCGAGTAACATTTCTATGGAAACGACAGGATTTTCTTTTGGTATAAGAGTATGCCCTTTTCGATGCACTATTCCTTCTTTACTGCTTCACTCGCACCCTCACATTGACGAATTAACACAGAAATTGCGTCGCTATGAAATACTACGGGTTCTATGACTTCTCCTTCGAAATCTAGGAACGTTTCTATGGAAACGACAGGATTTTCTTTTGGGATACGAGTTTCTCGTTTCCGATGCGCTATTCCTCGTTTACTGCATCCCTCGCTCCCTCACCTTGGCGAATTATCAATGATATAGCGTCGCTATGAAATACTATGGGTTCTATGACTTCTCCTTCTAATCGAGTAACGTTTCTATGGAAACGACAGGTTTTGCTTTTGGTATACGAGTATCTCTTTTCCGATGCACTATTCCTTCTTTACTGCATCCCTCGTTCGCTCACATTGACGAATAAGCACAGAAATTGCGTCGCTATGAAATACTATGTGTTCTATGACATCTCCTTCAAAATCGAGTAACGTTTCTGTGGAAACGACAGGATTTTCTATTGGGATACGACTATCTTCTTACCGATGCACCGTTCCTTCTGTACTGATTCCCTCACTCCCTCACATTGGCGAATTAACACAGAATTTGCGTCGCTATGAAATACCATGCTTTCTATGACTTCTCCTTCTAAGCCGAGTAACGTTTCTATGGAAACGACAGGATTTTCATTTGGGATACGACTATCTCCTTTTGCATGCACTATTGGTTCTTTACTGCATCCCTCGCTCGATCACATTGACGAATACGCACAGAAGTTGCGTCGCTATCAAATACTTTTGGTTCTATGACTTCTCCTTCTAAATCAAGTAACGTCTCTATGGAAGCAAAAGGATTTTCCTTTGGGATACGAGTATCCCATTTCTGATGCACTATTGCTTCTTTACTGCATTCCTCGCTCCCTCACATTGACGAATTAAGACAGAAATTTGGTGGCTATGAAATACTATGGGTTCTACTACTTCTCCTTCTAAATCGAGTAAGGTTACTATGGAAACGTCAGGATTTTCATTTGGGATACGAATATCTCCTTTCCGATGCACTGTTCCTTCTTTACTACATCCCTCGCTCCCTCACATTGACGAATTAACACAGAGTTCGGGTCGCTATGAAATACAATGGGTTCTAAGAGTTCTCCTTCTAAATCGAGTTACGTTTCTATTGGAAACGACAGGATTTTCTTTTGGGGTACGAGTGCTTCCTTTCCGATGCACTATTCCATCTTTACTGCATTCCTCTCTCCCTCACATGGACGAATTAAGACAGAAATTGCGTGGCTATGAAATACTATGGGTTCTATGACTTCTCATTCTAAGTCGAGTAACATTTCTATGGAAATGACAGGATCTTCTTTTGGGATACGAGTATCTCCTTTCCGATGTACTATTAATTCTTTACTGCATCTCTCGTTCCCTCACATAGACGAATAAGCACAGAAATTGCGTCGCTACGAAATACTATGGATTCTATGACTTCTTCTTCTAATCGAGTAACGTTTCTATGTTAACGACTGGATTTTCTTTTCGGATACGAGTATCTCCTTTCCGATGCACTATTCCTTCTGTATTGCATCCCTCGCTCCCTCACATTGACGAATTCACACAGAAATTGCGTCGCTATAACATACTATGGGTTCTAGAACTTTTCCTTCTATATCGGGTAACGCTTCTATGGAAACGACGGGGTTTCTTTTGGGATACGACTATCTCCATTTTGATGCACTATTCCTTCTGTATTGCATCCTTCGCTCCCTCACATTGACGAAGTAACACAGATACTTCGTAGCCTTGAAATACTATGCGTTCTATGGCTTCTCTTTCTAAATCGAGTAACGTTTCTATGGAAACTGCAGGATTTTCTTTTGGGATACGAGTATCCCCTTTCCGATGCACTATTACCTCTTTACTGCATCCCTCGCTCCCTCACATTGACGAATTAACACAGAAATTGCGTCGCTATGGAATACTACTGGTTCTATGACTTCTCCTTCTAAATCTAGGAACGTTTCTATGAAAACGACAGGATTTTCTTTTGGGATACGAGTTTCTCGTTTCCGATGCGCTATTCCTTGTTTACTGCATCCCTCGCTCCCTCACCTTGACGAATTATCAATGATATAGCGTCGTTATGAAATACTACGGGTTCTATGACTTCTCCTTCTAATCGAGTAACGTTCCTATTGAAACGACATATTTTTCTTTTGGTATACGAGTATCTCCTTTTCGATGCACTATTCCTTCTTTACTGCATCCCTCGTTCCCTCACATTGACGAATAAGCACAGAAATTGCATCGCTATGAAATACTATGGGTTCTATGACTTCTCCTTTTAAATCGAGTAACGTTTCTATTGGAAACGACAGGATTTTCTTTTGCGATACGAGTTTCTCCTTTCCGATAAGCTATTCCTTCTTTACTGCATTCCTCACTCCCTCATATTGACGAATTAACAATGATATATCGTCGCTATGAAATACTATGGGTTCTATGACTTCTCCTTCTGATCGAGTAACGTTTCTATGGAAATGACAGGATCTTCTTTTGGGATACGAGTATCACCTTACCGATGCACTATTCCTTCTTTACTGCATCCCTCGTTCCCTCACATTGACGAATAAGCACAGAAATTGCATCGCTATGAAATACTATGGGTTCTATGACTTCTACTTCTAAATCGAGTAACGTTACTATGGAAACGACAGGGCTTTCTTTTGGGGTACGAGTACTTCCTTTCCAATGCACTATTCCTTCCTTACTGCATTCCTCGCTCCCTCACATTGACGAATTAAGACAGAAATTGCGGGCTATGAAATACTATGGGTTCTATGACTTCTCCTTCTAAATCGAGTAACATTTCTATGGAAACGGCAGGATTTTCTTTTGGTAAAAGAGTATGCCCTTTTCGATGCACTATTCCTTCTTTACCGCATCCCTCGTTCCCTCACATTGACGAATAAGCAAAGAAATTGCGTCGCTATGAAATACAATGGGTTCTATGACTTCTCCTTCTAATCGAGTAACGTTTCTATGGAAACGACAGGTTTTTCTTTTGGTATACGAGTATCTCCTTTCCGATGCACTATTCTTTCTTTACTGCATCCCTCGTTCGCTCACATTGACGAATAAGCACAGAAATTGCGTCGCTATGAAATACTATGTGTTCTATGACATCTCCTTCAAAATCGAGTAACGTTTCTATGGAAACGACAGGATTTTCTATTGGGATACGACTATCTTCTTTCCGATACACCATTCCTTCTGTACTGATTCCCTCACTCCCTCACATTGGCGAATTAACACAGATATTGCGTCGCCTTGAAATACTATGCGTACTATGACTTCTTCAAAATTGAGTATCGTTTCTATGGAAACGACAGGATTTTCATTTGGGATACGACTATCTCCTTTCGGATGCACTATTGGTTCTTTACATCATCCCTCGCTCGATCACATTGACGAATACGCACAGAAATTGCGTCGCTAACAAATACTTTTGGTTCTATGACTTCTCCTTCTAAATCAAGTAACGTCTCTATGGAAGCAAAAGGATTTTCTTTTGGGATACGAGTTTCCCATTTCTGATGCACTATTGCTTCTTTACTGCATTCCTCGCTCCCTCACATTGACGAATTAAGACAAAAATTTGGTGGCTATGAAATACTATGGGTTCTATTACTTCTCCTTCTAAATCGAGTAACGTCACTATGGAAACGTCAGGATTTTCATTTGGGATACGAGTATCGCATTTCTGATGCACTATTGCTTCTTTACTGCATTCCTCGCTCCCTCACATTGACGAATTAAGACAGAAATTGCGTGGCTATGAAATACTATGGGTTCTATGTCTTCTCCTTCTAAGTCGAGTAACATTTCTATGGAAATGACAGGATCTTCTTTTGGGATACGAGTATCTCCTTTCCGATGCACTATTAATTCTTTACTGCATCCCTCGTTCCCTCACATAGACGAATAAGCACCGAAATTGCGTCGCTACGAAATACAGTGGATTCTATGACTTCTTCTTCTAATCGAGTAACGTTTCTATGTTAACCATAGGATTTTCTTTTCGGATACGAGTATCTCCTTTCCGATGCACTATTCCTTCTGTATTGCATCCTTCGCTCCCTCACATTGACGAATTAACACAGACACTGCGTAGCCTTGAAATACTATGCGTTCTATGACTTCTCCTTCTAAATCGAGTAACATTTCTATGGAAACGGCAGGATTTTCATTTGGGATACGAGTATCCCCTTTCCGATGCACTATTGCCTCTTTACTGCATCCCTCGCTCCCTCACCTTGACGTATTATCAATGATATAGCGTCGCTATGAAATACTATGGGTTCTATGACTTCTCCTTCTAATCGAGTAACGTTTCTATGGAAACGACAGGTTTTTCTTTTGGTACACGAGTATCTACTTTCCGATGCACTGTTACTTCTTTACTGCATCCCTCGCTCCCTCACATTGACGAATTAACACAGAGATTGGGTCGCTATGAAATACTATGAGTTCTATGAGTTCACCTTTTTCATCGAGTAAAGTTTCATTTTAAACGACAGGATTTTCTTTTGGGATACGAGTTTCTCCTTTCCGATGCGCTATTCCTTGTTTACTGCTTCCCTCGCTCCACCACCTTGACGAATTAACAATGATATAGCGTCGCTATGTAATACTATGGGTTCTATGACATCTCCTTCTATTCGAGTAACGTTTCTATGGAAAAGATGGGATTTTCTTTTGGTATACGAGTACCTCCTTTCCGATGCACTATTCCTTCTTTACTGCATCCCTAGTTCTCTCACATTGACGAATAAGCACAGAAATTGCGTCGCTATGAAATACTGTGGGTTCTATGACATCACCTTCTAAATCGAGTAACGTTTCTATGGAAACGACGGGATTTTCTATTGGGATACTACTATCTTCTTTCCTATGCACCATTCCTTCTGTACTGATTCCCTCACTCCCTCACATTGGCGAATTAACACAGAAATTGCGGCGCTATGAAATACTATGGGTTCTATGACCTTTCCTTCTAAACCGAGTAACGTTTCAATGGAAACGACAGGATTTTCATTTGGGATACGAGTTTCTTCTTTCCGATGCGCTATTCCTTGTTTACTGCATCCCTCGCTCCCCCACCTTGACGAATTAACAATGCTATAGCGTCGCTATGAAATACTATGGGTTCTATGACTTCTTCTTCTAATCGAGTAACGTTTCCATGTTAACGACAGGATTTTCTTTTCGGATACGAGTATTTCCTTTCCGATGCACTATTGCTTCTTTACTGTATTCCTCGCTCCCTCACATTGACGAATTAAGACAGAAATTTTGTGGCTATGAAAAACTATGGGTTCTATTACTTCTCCTTCTATGTGGAATAACGTTTCTATGGAAACGACAGGATTTTCTTTTGAGTTTCGAGTATCTCTTTTCCGATGCACTATTACCTATTTACTGCATCCCTCGCTCCCTCACATTGACGTATTAACACAGAAATTGCGTCGCTATGAAATACTATGGGTTCTATTACTTCTCCTTCTAAATCGAGTTACGTTTCTATGGAAACGAAAGGACTTTATTTTGGGATACGAGTATCTCTTTTCCGATGCACTATTCCTTCTTTACTTCATCCCTCGCTCCCTCACATTGACGAATAAGCTCAGAAATTGCGTCGCTATGAAATTCTATGGGTTCCATGACTCCTCCTTCTAAATCGAGTTAGATTTCAATGGAAACGACTGGATTTTCTTTTGGGATACCAGTATCTCTTTTCCGATGCACTATTCCTTCTTTACTGCATTCCTGGCTCCCTCACATTGACGAATTAACACAGAAATTGCGTCGCAATGGAATAGGATGGGTCTATGACTTCTCCTTCTAAATCAAGTAACGTTTCAATGGAAACGACAGGATTTTCTTTTGGTATAGGAGTATCTCCTTTCCGATGCGCTATTCCTTGTTTACTGCATCCCTCGCTCCCCCACCTTGACGAATTAACAATGCTATAGCGTCACTATGAAATACTATGGGTTCTATGACTTCTTCTTCTAATCGAGTAGCGTTTCTATGTTAACGACAGGATTTTCTTTTCGGATACGAGTATTTCCTTTCCGATGCACTATTCCTTCTTTACTGCACCCCTCGCTCCCTCACATTGACGATTTAACGCAGAATTTGCGTCGCTATGAAATACTATGGGTTCTATGTCATCTCCCTCTAAATCGAGTAACGTTTCGATGGAAACGACAGGATTTTTTATTGGGATACGACTATCTCCTTTCCGATGCACTATTCCTTGAGTACTGATTACCTCACTCCTTCACATTGGCGAATTGACACAGAAATTGCGTCGCTATGAAATACCATGGGTTCTATGACTTCTCCTTCTAAACCGAGTAACGTTTCTATGGAAACGACAGGATTTTTATTTGGGATACGAGTATTCCATTTCCGATGCACTATTGCTACTTTACTGCATTCCTCGCTCCCACACATTGACGAATTAAGACAGAAATTGGGTGGCTATGAAATACTATGGGTTCTATTACTTCTCCTTCTAAATCGAGTAACGTTTCTATCCAAACGGGAGGATTTTCTTTTGGGGTACGAGTACTTCCTTTCCGATGCACTATTCCTTCTTTACTGCATTCCTCGCTCCCTCACATTGACGAATTAAGACAGAAATTGCGTGGCCAAAAAATACTATGGGTTCAATGACTTCTCCTTCTAAATCGAGTAACATTTCTACGGAAATGACAGGATTTTCTTTTGGTATACGATTATGTCCTTTTCGATGCATTATTCCTTCTTTACTGCTTCCCTCGCTCCCTCACATTGACGAATTAACACAGAAATTGCGTCGCTATGAAATACTACGGGTTCTATGACTTCTCCTTCTAAATCTAGGAACGTTTCTATGAAAACGACAGGATTTTCTTTTGGGATACGAGTTTCTCGTTTCCGATGCGCTATTCCTTGTTTACTGCATCCCTCGCTCCCTCACCTTGACGAATTATCAATGATATAGCGTCGCTATGAAATACTATGGGTTCCATGACTTCTCCTTCTAATCGAGTAACGTTTCTATGGAAACGACGGGTTTTTCTTTTGGTATACGAGTATCTACTTTCCGATGCACTATTCCTTCTTTACTGCATCCCTCGTTCCCTCACATTGACGAATAAGCACAGAAATTGCGTCGCTATGAAATACTATGGGTTCTATGACTTCTCCTTCTAAATCGAGTAACGTTTCTATTGGATTTTCTTTTGCGATACGAGTTTCTCCTTTCCGATAAGCTATTCCTTCTTTACTGCATTCCTCACTCCCTCACATTGACGAATTAACAATGATATATCGTCGCTATGAAATACTATGGGTTCTATGACTTCTCCTTCTGATCGAGTAACGTTTCTATGGAAATGACAGGATCTTCTTTTGGGATACGAGTATCTCCTTTCCGATGCACTATTCCATCTTTACTGCATTCCTCGCTCCCTCACATTGACGAATTAAGACAGAAATTGCGTGGCCAAGAAATACTATGGGTTCAATGACTTCTCCTTCTAAATCGAGTAACATTTCTATGGAAATGACAGGATATTCTTTTGGTATACGAGTATGTCCTTTTCGATGCATTATTCCTTCTTTACTGCTTCCCTCGTTCCCTCACATTGACGAATAAGCACAGAAATTGCGTCGCTATGAAATACAATGGGTTCTATGACTTCTACTTCTAAATCGAGTAACGTTTCTATGGAAACGACAGGATTTTCTTTAGGGATACGAGTTTCTCCTTTCCGATGCGATATTCCTTGTTTACTGCATACCTCGCTCCCTCACCTTGACGAATTAACAATACTATAGCGTCGCTATGAAATACTATGGATTCCATGACTTCTTCTTCTAATCGAGTAACGTTTCTATGTTAACGACAGGATTTTCTTTTCGGATACGAGTATCTCCTTTCCGATGCACTATTCCTTCTGTATTGCATCCCTCGCTCCCTCACATTGACGAATTCACACAGAAATTGCGTCGCTATAACATACTATGGGTTCTATAACTTCTCCTTCTATATCGAGTAACGCTTCTATGGAAACGACGGGGTTTCTTTTGGGATACGACTATCTCCATTTTGATGCACTACTCCTTCTGTATTGCATCCTTCGCTCCCTCACAATGACGAATTAACACAGATACTGCGTAGCCTTGAAATACTATGCGTTCTATGACTTCTCCTTCTAAATCCAGTAACGTTTCTATGGAAATGGCAGGATTTTCTTTTGGGATACGAGTATCTCCTTTCTGATGCACTATTACCTCTTTACTGCATCCCTCGCTCCCTCACATTGACGAATTAACACAGAGATTGGGTCGCCATGAAATACTATGGGTTCTATGAGTTCTCCTTCTAAATCGAGTAACGTTTCTATGGAAACGACTGGATTTTCTTTTGGGGTACGAGTACTTCCTTTCCGATGCACTATTCCCACTTTACTGCATTCCTCGCTCCCTCACATTGACGAATTAAGACAGAAATTGCGTGGCTATGAAATACTATGGGTTCTATGACTTCTCCTTCTAAATCGAGTAAAATTTCTATGGAAATGACAGGATATTCTTTTGGTATACGAGTATGTCCTTTTCGATGCACTATTCCTTCTTTACTGCTTCCCTCGCTCCCTCACATTGACGAATTAACACAGAAATTGCGTCGCTATGAAATGCTACGGGTTCTATGACTTCTCCTTCTAAATCTAGGAACGTTTCTATGAAAACGACAGGATTTTCTTTTGGGATACGAGTTTCTCGTTTCCGATGCGCTATTCCTTGTTTACTGCATCCCTCGCTCCCTCACCTTGACGAATTATCAATTATATAGCGTCACTATGAAATACAATGGGTTCTATGACATCTCCTTCTAATCGAGTAATGTTAGTATGGAAACGACAGGATTTTCTTTTGGTATACGAGTATCTCCTTTCCGATGCACTATTCCTTCTTTACTGCATCCCTCGTTCCCTCACATTGACGAATAAGCACAGAAATTGCGTCGCTATGAATTACTTTGGGTTCTATGACATCTCCTTCTAAATCGAGTAACGTTTCTATGGAAACGACAGGATTTTCTATTGGGATACGACTATCTTCTTTGCTATGCACAATTTCCTTCTGTACTGATTCCCACACTCCCTCACATTGGCGAATTAACACAGAGATTGCGTCGCTATGAAATACCATGGGTTCTATGACTTCTCCTTCTAAACCGAGTAACGTTTGAATGGAAACGACAGGATTTTCATTTGGGATACGACTATCTCTTTTCGGATGCTCTATTGGTTCTTTACTGCATCCCTCGCTCGATCACATTGACGAATACGCACAGAAATTGCGTCGCTATCAAATACTTTTGGTTCTATGACTTCTCATTCTAAATCAAGTAACGTCTCTATGGAAGAAAAAGGATTTTCTTTTGGGATACGAGTATCTCCTTTCCGATGCACTATTCCCTCTTTACTGCTTCCCTCGCTCCACCACCTTGACGAATTAACAATGCTATAGCGTCGCTATGAAATAATATGGGTTCTATGACTTCTTCTTCTAATCGAGTAACGTTTCTATGTTAACGACAGGATTTTCTTTTCGGATACGAATATGTCCTTTCCGATGCACTATTGCTTCTTTACTGCATTCCTTGCTCCCTCACATTGACGAATTAAGACAGAAATTGCGTGGCTATGAAATACTATGGGTTCTATTACTTCTCCTTCTATGTCGAATAACGTTTCTATGGAAACGACAGGATTTTCTTTTGGGTTTCGAGTATCTCCTTTACGATGCACTATTACCTCTTTACTGCATCCCTCGCTCCCTCACATTGACGTATTAACACAGAAATTGCGTCGCTATGAAATACGATGGGTTCTATTACTTCTCCTTCTAAATCGAGTTACGTTTCTCTGGAAACGAAAGGATTTTATTTTGGGATACGAGTATCTCTTTTCCGATGCACTATTCCTTCTTTACTTCATCCCTCGCTCCCTCACATTGACGAATAAGCTCAGAAATTGCGTCGCTATGAAATTCTATGGGTTCCATGACTCCTCCTTCTAAATCGAGTTAGATTTCTATGGAAACGACTGGATTTTCTGTTGGGATACCAGTATCTCTTTTCCGATGCACTATTCCTTCATTACTGCATTCCTGGCTCCCTCAAATTGACGAATTAACACAGAAATTGCGTCGCTATGGAATAGGATGGGTTTTATGACTTCTCCTTCTAAATCAAGTAACGTTTCTATGGAAACGTACGGATTTTCTTTTGGGATACGAGTTTCTCCTTTCCGATGCGCTATTCCTTGTTTACAGCATCCCTCGCTCCCTGACATTGACGATTTAACAATGATTTAGCGTCGCTATGAAATACTATGGGTTCTATGACTTCTCCTTCCAATCGAGTAACGTTTCTTTGGAAACGACAGGATTTTCTTTTGGAATACGAGTATCTCCTTTCCGATGCACTATTCCTTCTTTACTGCATCCCTCGTTCCCTCACATTGACGAATAAGCACAGATATTGCGTCGCTATGAAATACTATGTGTTCTATGACTTCTCCTTCTAAATCGAGTAACGTTTGTATGGAAACGAGAGGATTTTCTTTTGGGATACGAGTATATACTTTCCGATGCACTATTCCTTCTTTACTGCATCCCTCGTTCCCTCACATTGACGAATAAGCACAGAAATTGCGTCGCTATGAAATACTATGTTTCCTATGACTTCTCCTTCTAAATCGAGTAACATTTCTATGGAAACGACAGGATTTTCTTTTGGTATACGAGTATGTCCTATTCGATGCACTATTCCTTCTTTACTGCTTCCCACGCTCCCGCACATTGACGAAGTAACACAGAAATTGCGTCGCTATGAACTACTACGTGTTCTATGACTACTCCTTCTAAATCTAGTAACGTTTCTATGGAAACGACCGGATTTTCTTTGGGATACGAGTATCTCCTTGCCGATGCAGTATTCCTTTTTTACCTCATCCCTCACTCCCTTACATTGACGAATTAGCTCAGAAATTGTATACTATTGGTTCTATGACTCCTCCTTCAAAATCGAGTGACGTTTTTATGGTAACGACTGGATTTTCTTCTGGGATACGAGTATCTCCTTTCCAATGCACTATTCCTTCTTTACTGCATATCTAGCTCCCTCACATTGACGATTTAACTCAGAATTTGCGTCGCTATGAAATACTATGCGTTCTATGACACCTCCCTCTAAATCGAGTAACGTTTCTATGGAAACGACAGGATTTTTTATTGGGATACGGCTATCTCCTTTCCGATGCTCTATTGGTTCTTTACTGCATCCCTCGCTCGATCACATTGACGAATACGCACAGAAATTGCGTCGCTATCAAATACTATTGGTTCTATGACTTCTCCTTCTAAATCAAGTAACGCTTCTATGGAGACGAAAGGTTTTTCTTTTGGGATACGAGTTTCCCCATTCCGATGCACTAATGCTTCTTTACTGCATCCCTCGCTCCCTCACATTGACGAATTAACACAGAAATGGCGTCGCTATGGAATACTATGTGTTCGAATTCTTCTCCTTTTAAATCGAGTTACCTTTCTATGGAAACGTCAGGAATTTCTTTAGCGATACGAGTACCTCCTTCCGATGCACTATTCCTTCATTACTGCATCCCTCGCTACCTCAAATGGACGACTTAACACAGAAATTGCCTCGCTATGAAATACTATTTGTTCTATGACATCTCCTTCAAAATCAAGTAACGTTTCTATGGAAACGACAGGATTTTCTTTGGGATACGAGTATCTCCTTTCCGATGCAGTATTCCTGCTTTACTGCATTCCTTGCTCCCTCACATTGTCGAATTAAGATAGAAATTGCGTGGCTATGAAATACTATGGGTTTTATGAATTCTCCATCTAAATCGAGTAACGTTTCTATTGAGACTACATGATTTTCTTTTGGGATACGAGTATCTCATTTCCGATGCACTATTCCTTGTTTACTTCATCCCCTGCTCCCTCACATTGACGAATTAACAATGATATAGCGTCGCTATGAAATACTATGGGTTGTATGACTTCTCCTTCTAATCGAGGAACGTTTCTATGGAAACGACAGGATTTTCTTTTGGGATACGAGTATCTCCGTTCCGATGCACTATTCCTTCTTTACTGCATCCCTTGTTCCCTCAAATTGACGAATAACCACAGATATTGCGTCGCTATGAAATACTATGTGTTCTATGACTTCTCTTTCAAATTCGAGTAACGTTTCTGTGGAAACGACAGGATTTTCTTATGGGATACGAGTATATCATTTCCGATGCACTATTCCTTCTTTCCTGCATCCCTCGTTCCCTCACATTGAAGAATAAGCACAGTAATTACGTCGCTATGAAATACTATGGGTTCTATGACATCTCCTTCTGAATCGAGTAACGTTTCTATTCAAAGGACGGGATATTCTTTTGGGAAACGAGTACTTCCTTTCCGATGCACTATTCCTTCTTTACTGAATTCCTCACTCCCTCACATTGACGAATTAACACAGAAATTGCGTCGCTATGAAATACTACGGGTTCTATGACTTTTTCTTCTAAATCTAGTAACGTTTCTATGGAAACGACCGGATTTTCTTTTGGGAAACGAGTTTGTCCTTTCCGATGCGCTATTCCTTGTTTACTGCATCCCTCGCTCCCTCACATTGACGAATTAACAATGATATAGCGTCGCTATGAAATACTATGGGTTCTATTACTTCTCCTTCTCAATCGAGTAGCGTTTCTATGGAAACGAAAGGATTTCCTTTTGGTATACGAGTATCTCTTTTCCGATGCACTAATCCTTCCGTACTGCAACCATCGCTCCCGCACAATTACGAATAAGAACAGAAATTGCGTCGCTATGAAAAACTATGGATTCTATGACTCCTCCTTCTAAATCGAGTTACATATCAATTGAAACGACTAGATTTTCTTTTGGGATACGAGTTTCTCCTTTCCGATGCGCTATTCCATGTTTACTGCATCCCTCGCTCCCTCACATTGACGAATTAACAATGAAATAGCGTCGCTGTGAAATACAATGTGTTCTATGACTACTCCTTCTAATCGAGTAACGTTTCTATGGAAACCACAGGATTTTCTTTTGGAATACGAGTATCTCCTTCCCGATGCACCATTCTTTCTTTACTGCATCCCTCGTTCCCTCACATTGACGAATAAGCACAGAAATTGCGTCGGTATGAAATACTATGGGTTCTATTACTTCTCCTTCTAAATCGAGTAACGTTTCTATTGAAACGAAAGGATTTTCTTTTGAGGTACGAGTACTTCCTTTCCGATGCACTATTCCTTCTTTACTGCATTCCTCGCTCCCTCACATTGACGAATTAAGACAGAAATTGCGTGGCTATGAAATACTATGGGTTCTATGACTTCTCCTCCTAAATCGAGTAACATTTCTATGGAAACGACAGGATTTTGTTTTGGTATACGAGTATGTCCGTTTCGATGCACTATTCCTTCATTATTGCTTCTCTCGCTCCCTCACATTGACGAATTAACACAGAAATAGCGTCGCTATGAAATACTACGGGTTCTATGACCTCTCCTTCTAAATCTAGTAACGTTTCTATGGAAACGACCGGATTTTCTTTTGGGATACGAGTTTCTCCTTTCCGATGCGCTATTCCTTGTTTACTGCATCCCTCGCTCCCTCACATTGACGAATTAACAATGATTTAGCGTCGCTATGAAATACTATGGGTTCTATGACTTCTCCTTCCAATCGAGTAACGTTTCTTTGGAAACGACAGGATGTTCTTTTGGAATACGAGTATCTCCTTTCCGATGCACTATTCCTTCTTTACTGCTTCCCTCGCTCCCTCACATTGACGAATTAACACAGAAATTGCGTCGCTATGAAATACTATGGGTTTTATGACTTCTCCTTCTAAAACGAGTAACTTTTCTATGAAAACGACAAGATTTTCTTTTGGTATACGAGTATGTCCTTTTCGATGCACTATTCCTTCTTTACTGCTTCCCACGCTCCCGCACATTGACGAATTAACACAGAAATGGCGTCGCTATAAAATACTACGTGTTCTATGACTACTCCTTCTAAATCTAGTAACGTTTCTATGGTAACGACCGGATTTTCTTTGTGGATACGAGTTACTCCTTTCCGATGCGCTATTCCTTGTTTACTGCATCCCTCGCTCCCTCACATTGACGAATTAACAATGATATAGCGTCGCTATGAAATACTATGGGTTCTATTACTTCTCCTTCTAAATCGAGTAACGTTTCTATGGTAGCGAAAGGATTCTCGTTTGGGATACGAGTATCTCTTTTCCGATGCACAATTCCTTCTTTACTGCATCCCTCGCTCCCTTACAATGACGAATAAGCACAGAAATTGCGTCGCTATGAAATACTATGGGTTCTATGACTTCTCCATCTAAATCGAGTAACGTTTCTATGGAAACGACAGGATTTTCTTTTGGGATACGAGTATCTCCTTTCCGATGCACTACTCCCTTTTTACATCATCCCTCGCTCTCTCACATTTACGTATTAACTCAGAAATTGCGTCGCTATGAAACACTATGGTTTATATGGCTTCTCCATCTAAATCGAGTAACGGTTCTATGGAAACGACAGCATTTTCTTTTGGGATACGAGTCTCTCCGTTTTGATGCACTATTCCTTCTTTACAGCATCCCACGTTCCCTCAAATTGACGAATAAGCACAGATATTGCGTCGCTATGAAATACTATGTGTTCTATGACTTCTCCTTCTAATTCGAGTAACGTTTCTGTGGAAACGACAGGATTTCCTTTTGGGATACGAGTATATCCTTTCCGATACACTATTCCTTCTTTACTGCAACCCTCGTTCCCTCACATTGAAGAATAAGCACAGAAATTGCGTCGCTATGAAATACGATGGGTTCTATGACCTCTCCTCCTAAATCGAGTAACGTTTCTAATGAAACGAAAGGATTTCTTTTGGTATACGAGTATCTCTTTTCCGATGCACTAATGCTTCCATACTGCAACCATCGCTCCCTCACAATTACGAATAAGCACAGAAATTGCGTCGCTATGAAATACTATGGGTTCTATGACTCCTCCTTCTAAATCGAGTAACATATCTATGGAAACGACTAGATTTTCTTTTGGGATACGAGTTTCTCCTTTCCGATGCGCTATTCCTTGTTTACTGCATCCCTCGCTCCCTCACATTGACGAATTAACAATGATATAGCGTCGCTATGAAATACCATGCGTTCTATTACTTCTCCTTCTCAATCGAGTAACGTTTCTATGGAAACGAAAGGATTTCCTTTTGGTATACGAGTATCTCTTTTCCGATGCACTAATCCTTCCATACTGCAACCATGGCTCCCTCACAATTACGAATAAGCACAGAAATTGCGTCGCTATGAAATATAATGTGTTGTATGACATCTCCCTCTAAATCGAGTAACGTTTCTATGGAAACGACAGGATCTTCTATTGGGATACGACTATCCCCTTTCCGATGCACTATTTTTTGTGTACTGATTCCCTCACGCCCTCACATTGGCGAATTAACACAGAAATTGCGTCGCTATGAAATACCATGGGTTCTATGACTCCTCCTTCTAAACCGAGTAACGTTTCTATGGAAACGACAGGACTCTCATTTGGGAAACGACTAACTCCTTTCCTATGCACTATTGGTTCTTTAGTGCATCCCTCGCTCGATCACATTGCCGAATACGCACAGAAATTGCGTCGCTATCTTATACTATTGGTTCTATGACTTCTCCTTCTAAATCAAGTAACGTTTCTATGGATACGAAAGGATTTTCTTTTGGGATACGAGTATCCCCTTTCCGATGCACTAATGCTTCGTTACTGCATCCCTCGCTCATTCACTTTGACGAATTACACAGAAATGGCGTCGCTATGATATACTATGTGTTCGATGTCTTCTCCTTTTAAACCGAGTAACGTTTCTATGGAAACGTCAAGAATTTCTTTAGGAGTACGAGTACCTCCTTCCGATGCACTATTCCTTCTTTACTGCATTCCTCGCTCCCTCACATTGACGAATTAAGACAGAAATTGCGTGGCTATGAAATACTATGGGTTTTATGAATTCTCCTTCTAAATCGAGTAACGTTTCTAGGGAAACGACAGGATTTTACTTTGGTATACGAGGATGTCCTTTCCGATGCACTATTCCTTCTTTACTGCTTCCCTCGCTCCCTCACATTGACGAATTAACAATGATATAGCGTCGCTATGGAATACTATGGGTTCTATGACTTTCCTCCTAAATCGAGTAACGTTTCTATGGAAACGACAGGATTTTCTTTTGGGATACGAGTTTCTCCTTTCCGATGCACTATGCCTTCTTTACTGCATCCCTCGTTCCCTCACAATGACGAATAAGCACAGAGATTGCGTCGCTATCAAATACTGTAGGTTCAACGACTTCTCCTTCTAAATAAAGTATCGTTTCAATAGAAACGGTAGGATTTTCTTTTGGGATCCGAGTATCTCCCTTCCGATGCACTATTCCTTCTTTACTGCATGCCTCGCTCCCTCACTTTGACGAATTAAGACAGAAATTGCATGGCCATGAAATACTATGGGTTCTGTGACTTCTCCTACTAAATCGAGTAACATTTCTATGGAAACGACAGAATTTTCTTTTGGTATAGGAGTATGTCCTTTTCGATGCACTATTCCTTCTTCACTGCTTCCCTCGCTCCCTCACATTGACGAATTAACACAGAAATTGCGTCGCTATGAAATACTACGGGTCCTATGTCCTCTTCTTCTAAACCTAGTAACATTTCAGTGGATACGACCGGATTTTCTTTTGGGATACGAGTTTCTCTTTTCCGATGCGCTATTAATTGTTTACTGCATCCCTCGCTCCCTCACATTGACGAATTAAGAATGATATAGCGTCGCTATGAAATACTATGGGTTCTGTGACTTCTCCTTCAAATCGAGTAACGTTTCTATGGAAACGACAGGATTTTCTTTTTGGTTACGAGTATCTCCTTTCCGATGCACTATTCTTTCTTTACTGCATCCCTCGTTCTCTCACATTGACTAATAAGCACAGAAATTGCGTCGCTATGAAATACTATGTGTTCTATGACTTCTCCTCCTAAATCGAGTAACGTTTCTATGGAAACGACACTATTTTCTTTTGGTATACGGGTATCTCTTATCTGATGCACTATTCCTTCTTTACTGCATTCCTCGCACCCTCACATTGACGAATTAACACAGAAATTGCGTTGCTATGAATTACTAAGTGTTCTATGACTTCTCCTACTACATCGAGTAACGTTTGTATTGAAACGACAGGATTTTCTTTTGCGATACGAGTATCTCCTTTCCGATGCACTAATCCCTCTTTGCTGCATCCCTCGCCCCCTCACATTGACGAACTAACACAGAAATGCGTCGCTATGAAATACTATTGGTTCTATGACTTCTCCTTCTAAATCGAGTAACGTTTCTATTAAAACAGCAGCATTTTCTTTTGGGAAACGAGTATCTCCTTTCCGATGCATTATTCCATCTTTACTGCATCCCTTGCTCCCTCACATTGACGAATTAACAATGAGATTGCAATGCTATGATATACTATGGGTTCTATGACTTCTCCTTCTAAATCTTTACTGCATCCCTCGCTCATTTACATAGACAAATTAACACAGAAATTGCGTCGCTATGAAATACTATTGGTTCTATGACATCTCCTTCTAAATCGAGTAACGTTTCAATGGAGGCTACAGGATTTTCTTTTGGGATACGAGTATCTCCTTTCCTATGCAATACTCCTTCTTAACTGCATCACTCGCTCCCACACTATGACGAATTAACACACAAATTGCGTTACTATGAATTACAATGTGTTCTATGACTTCTCCTTCTAAATCGAGTAACGTTTCTATGGAAACGACTGGATTTTCTTTTGGGATACGAGTATCTCATTTCCGATGCACTATTCCTTCTTTACTGCATCCTCGCTCCCTCACATTGACAAATTAACACAGAAATTGCGTCGCTAAGAAATACCATTGGTTCCATGACTTCTCCTTCTAAATAGAGTAACGTTTCTATGGAAGCGACAGGATTTTCTTTTGGGATACGAGTATCTCCTTTCCGATGGACTATTCCTTTTTTTACTGCATCCCTCGCTCCCTCACATTGACGAATGAACACAGAAATTGCGTCGCGGTGAAAGACTATGGGTTCTATGACTTCTTCTTCTAAATCGAGTAACGTTTCTGTGGAAACGAGAGGTCTTTCTTTTGGTATACAAGTATCTCCTTTCCGATGCACTATTCTTTCTTAACTGCATCCCTCGCCCTCTCACATTGGCGAATTAACGCAGAAACTGCGTCGCTATGAAATACTATGGGTTCTATTGCTTCTCCTTCTTAATAGTCTAACGTTTCTAAGGAAACGACAGGGTTTTCTTTTGGGATACGAGTATCTAATTTCCGATGACGATTCCTTCTTTACTGCATCCCTCGCTCCCTCACATTGACGAATAAGCACAGAGATTGCGTCGCTATGAAATACTATGGGATCCATGACTTCTCCTTCTAAATAGAGTAACGTTTCTATCGAAGCGACAGGATTTTCTTTTGGGATACGAGTATCTCCTTTCCGTTGCACTATTGGTTCTTTGCTGCATCCATCGCTCCCTCACATTGACGAATGAACACAGAAATTGCGTCGCTATGATATACTATGGGTTCTATGACTTCTCCTTCTAAATCGAGTAACGTTTCTATGGAAACGAGAGGATTTTCTTTTGGTATACGAGTATCTCCTTTCCGATGCACTATTCCTTCTTAACTGCATCCCTCGCACAAACACTTTGACGAATTAACGCAGAAATTGCGTCGCTATGAAATACTATGTGTTCTATGACTTCTCCTTCTAATTAGAGTAACGTTACTATGGTAACGTCAGAATTTTCATTTGGGATACGACTATCTCCTTTCCGACGCACTGTTCCTTCTGTACTGCATCCCTCGCCCACTCACATTGGCGAATTAACGCAGATATGGCGTCGCTATGAAATACTATGGGTTCTATGACTTCTCCTTTTGATTTGTTTAACGTTTCTAAGGAAACGACAGGGTTTTCTTTTGGGATACGAGTAACTAAATTCCGATGCACTAATGTTTCTGTACTACATCCCTCGCTCCATCACATTGTCGAATTAACACAGAAATTGCGTCGCTATGAAATACTATGGGTTCTATGACCTCTCCCTCTAAATCGAGTAACGTTTTTATGCAAACGACAGGATTTTCTACTGGGATACAAATATCTCCTGTCCGATGCACTATTCCTTCCTTACTGCATACCTCGCTTCCTCACATTGACGATTTAACACAGAAATTGCGTCGCTATGAAATACTATGGGTTCTATGACTTCTTCTTCTAAATCAAGTAACGGTTCTATGGAAACGACAGTATTTTCTTTTGGGATAAGAGTATCTCCTTTCCGACTCACTATTCCTTCTTTACTGCATCCCTTCCCCTCACATTGACAAATTAACACAGAAATTGCGTCGCTATGAAATGCTATGCGTTCTATGACTTCTTCTTCTAGATCGAGTAACGTGTCTATGGAAACGACTTGATTTTCTTTTGCTATACGAGTATCTCCTTTCCGATGCACTATTCCTTCTTTATTGCATCCCTCGCTCCCTCACATTGACGAATTAACACAGAAATTGCGTCGCTATGAACTACTATGAGTTCTATGAATTCTCCTCCTAAATCGAGTAACGTTTCTATGGAAACGACAGGAATTTCTTTTGGTATACGGGTATCTCTTATCTGATGCACTATTCCTTCTTTACTGCATCCCTCTCACCCTCACATTGACGAATTACCACAGATATTGCGTTGCTATGAATTACAATGTGTTCTATGACTTCTCCTACTACATCGAGTAACGTTTCTATTGAAACGACAGGATTTTCTTTTGCGATACGAGTATCTCCTTTCCGATGCACTAATCCCTCTTTGCTGCATCACTCGCCCCCTCACATTGACGAACTAACACAGAAATTGCGTCGCTATGAAATACTATTGGTTCTATGACTTCTCCTTCTAAATCGAAAAACGTTTCTATTAAAACATCAGGATTTTCATTTGGGATACGAGTATCTCCTTCCCGATGCACTATTCCTTCTTTACTGCATCCCTCGCTCCGTCACATTGACGAAATATCAGAGAAATTGCGTCGCTATGAAATTCTATGGGTTCTACGACAGAATTTTCATATGGGATACGAGTATCTCCTTACCTATACACTATTCCTTCTTTACTGCATCCCTCGCTCCCTCACATTGACGAATTAACACAGATATTGCGTCCCTATGAAATACTATGGGTTCTATGACTTCTCATTCAAAATCTAGTTACGATTCCATGGAAACGACAGGATTTTCGTTTGAGATACGAGTATCTCCTTTCCGATGCACTATTCCATCTTTACTGCATCCCTCGCTCCATCACATTGACGAATTAACAATGAAATTACGATGCTATGAAATACTATGTGTTATATGACCTCTCCTTCTAAATCTTTACTGCATCCGTCGCACATTCACATTGACAAATTAACACAGATATTGCGTCGCTATGAAATACTATGGGTTCTACAACAGGATTTTCTTTTGGGATACGAGTATCTCTTTACCTATGCACTATTCCTTCTTTACTGCATCCCTCGCTACCTCACATTGACGAATTAACACAGAAATTGCGTCCCTATGAAACTCTTTAGGTTCTATGACTTCTCCTTCAAAATCTAGTTACGTTTCAATGGAAACGACAGGATTTTCTTTTGGGAAACGAGTATCTCCTTTCCGATGCATTATTCCATCTTTACTGCATCCCTTGCTCCCTCACATTGACGAATTAACAATGAAATTGCGATGCTATGATATACTATGGGTTCTATGACCTCTCCTTCTAAATCTTTACTGCATCCCTCGCTCATTTACATTGACAAAGTAACACAGAAATTGAGTCGCTGAGAAATACTATTGGTTCTATGACATCTCCTTCTAAATCGAGTAACGATTCAATGGAGGCTACAGGATTTTCTTTTGGGATACGAGTATCTCCTTTCCTATGCACTACTCCTTCTTAACTGCATCATTTGCTCCCACACTTTGTTTGATTAATACACAAATTGCGTCGCTATGAAATACAATGTGTTCTATGACTTCTTCTTCTAAATCGAGTAACATTTCAATGGAAACGACAGGATTTCCTTTTGGGATAAGAATACCTCCTTCCCTATGCACTATTCCTTCTTTACTGCATCCCTCGCTCCCTCACATTGACGAATTAACACAGAAACTGTGTCCCTATGAAATACTATGAGTTCTATGACTTCTCCTTCATAATGTAGTTACGTTTCTATGGAAACGACAGGATTTTCGTTTGGGATACGAGTATCTCCTTTCCGATGCACTATTCCATCTTTACAGCATCCCTCGCTCCCTCACATTGACGAATTAACAATGATATTGCGATGCTATGAAATAGTATGGGTTCTATGACCTCTCCTTCTAAATCTTTACTGCATCCCTCGCTCATACACATTGACAAATTAACACAGTAATTGCGTCGCTATGAAATACCATGGGTTCCATGACTTCTCCTCCTAAATCGAGTAACGTTTCTATGGAAACGACAGGATTTTCGTTTGGGATACGAGTATCTCCTTTCCGATGCACTATTCCATCTTCACAGCATCCCTCGCTCCCTCACATTGACGAATTAACAATGATATTGCGATGCTATGAAATAGTATGGGTTCTATGACCTCTCCTTCTAAATCTTTACTGCATCCCTCGCTCATACACATTGACAAATTAACACAGTAATTGCGTCGCTATGAAATACCATGGGTTCCATGACTTCTCCTTCTAAATCGAGTAACGTTTCTATGGAAACGACAAGATTTTCTTTTGGGATACGAGTATCTCCTTTCCGATGCACTATTCCTTTTTTACTGCATCCCTCGCTCCCTCACATTGACGAATTAACACAGAAATTGTGACGCTATTGAATACTATCTGTTCTGTGGCTTCTCCTTCTAAATCCAGTAACGTTTCTATGGAAACGGCAGGATCTTCTTTTGGTATACCAGTTTCTCCTCTCCGATGCACTATTCTGGCTTTCTGCTTGCCTCGCTCCCTGACCTTGACGAATTACCACAGAAATGGCGTTGCTATGAAATACTATGGATTCTATGACTTCTCCTTCTAAATCGATTAACGTTTCTATGTAAACGTCAGGATTTTCTTTTGGGATACGAGTATCTCCTTTCCGAAGCACTATTTCTTCTTTACTGCATAACTCGCTCACTCACATTGACGAATTGACACAGGAATTGCGTCGCTATGATATACTATGGGTTCTATGACTTCTCCTTCTAAATCGAGTAACGTTTTTATGCTAACGACAGGATTTTCTTCTGGGATACAAATATCTCCTGTCCGATGCACTATTCCTTCCTTACTGCATCCCTTGCTTCCTCACATTGACGATTTAACACAGAAATTGCGTCGCTATGAAATACTATGGGTTCTATGACTTCTCCCTCTAAATCGAGTAACGTTTCTATTGAAACGAGAGGATTTTCATTTGGGATACGAGTATCTCCTGTCCGATGTACTATTCCTTCTTTACTTCATGCCTCGCTCCCTCACATTGACGAAATAACAAAGAAATTGCGTCGCTATGAAGTACTATTTGTTCTATGACTTCTCCTTCTAAATCGAATTACGTTTCTATGGAAACGACAGTATTTTCTTTTGGGTTACGAGTATCTCCTTTCCGACTCACTATTCCTTCTTTACTGCATCCCTCGCTCCCTCACATTGACGTATTAACACAGATATTGCGTCGCTATGAAATACTATGCGTTCTATCACTTCTTCTTCTAATTCGAGTAACGTTTCTATGGAAACGAATGGATTTTCTTTTGGGATACGAGTATCTCCTTTCCGATGTACTATTCCTTCTTTACTGCATCCCTTGCTCCCTCACATTGACAAATTAACACAGAAATTGCGTCGCTATGAAATACAATTGGTTCTATGACATCTGCTTCCAAATCGAGTAACGTTTCTATGGAAGCGACTGGAATTTCTTTTGGAATTCGAGTATCACCTTTCCGATGCCCTTTTACTTCTTTACTGCATCCTCGCTCCCTCACATTAACAAATTTATACAGAAATTGATCCGCTAAGATATACTATTGGTTCTACGACTCCTCCTACTGAATCGAGTAACGTCTCTATGGTAGCAACAGGATTTTCTTTTGGGATACGAGTATCTCCTTTCCGATGCACTATTCCTTCTTTACTGCATCCCTCGCTTCCTCACATTGGCGAATTAACACAGAAATTGCGTCGTTATGATATACTAAGCGTTCTATGACATCTCCTTCTAAATCGAGTAACGTTTCTATGGAAACGAGAGGATTTTCTTTTGGTATACGAGTATCTCCTTTCCCATGCACTATTCCTTCTTTACTGCATCCCTTGCTCCCTGACATTGACAAAATAACACAGAAATTGCGTCGCTATGAAATACTATTGGTTCTATGACATCTGCTTCCAAATCGAGTAACGTTTCTATGGAAGCGACAGGATTTTCTTTTGAGATACGAGTATCTCATTTCCGATGCTCTATTCCTTCCTTACCGAAACCCTCGCTCCCTCACATTGACGAATTAACACAGAAATTGCGTCGCTATAAATTTACTATGCGTTCTATGACTTCTTCTTCTAAATCGAGTAACGTTTCTATGGAAACGTCTGGATTGTCTTTTGGGATACGAGTATCACCTTTCCGATGCCCTTTTCCTTCTTTACTGCATCCTCGCTCCCTCACATTGACAAATTTACACAGAAATTGCGTCGCTATGAAATACTAAGGGTTCTATGACATCTCCCTCTAAATCGAGTAGCGTTTCTATGGAAACGAGAGGATTTTCTTGTGGTATACGAGTATCTCCTTTCCGATGCCCTATTCCTTCTTTACTGCATCCCTCGCTCCCTCACATTGACGAATAAGCACAGAGATTGCGTCGCTATGAAATACTATGGGTTCTATGACTTCTACCTCTAAATCTAGTTACGTTTCTATGGAAACGGCAGGATTTTCTTTTGGGATACGAGTATCTCCTTTCCGATGCACAATTCCTTCTTTACTGCATCCCTCGCTCCCTCACATTGACGAATTAACACAGACATAGCGTTGCTATGAAGTACTAAGTGTTCTATGACTTCTCCTTCTAAATCGAGTAACGTTTCCATGGAAAAGTCAGGATTTTCTTTTGGGATACGAGTATCTCCGTTCCGATGCACTGTTCCTTCTTTACTGCATCCTCGCTCCCTCACATTGACAAATTAACACAGAAATTGCGTCGCTAAAAAATACTATTGGTTCTATGACTTCTCCTTCTAAATAGAGTAACGGTTCTATGGGAGCGACAGGATTTTCTTTTGGGATACGAGTATCTCCTTTCCGATGCACTATTCCTTTTTTTTACTGCATCCCTCGCTCCCTCACATTGACGAATGAACACAGAAATTGCGTCGCTATGAAATACTATGGGTTCTATGACTTCTCCTTCTAAATCGAGTAACGTTTCTATGGAAACGAGAGGATTTTCTTTTGGTATACGAGTATCTCCTTTCCGATGCACTATTCCTACTTAACTGCATCCCTCGCCCCCGCATATTGGCGAATAAACGCAGAAATTGCGTCGCTATGAAATACTATGGGTTCCATGACTTCTCCTCCTTAATGGTGTGACGTTTCTAAGGAAACGACAGGGTTTTCTTTTGGGATACGAGTATCTCCTTTCCGATGCACGATTCCTTCTTTACTGCATTCATCGCTCCCTCACATTGACGAATAAGCACAGAGATTGCGTCGCTATGAAATACTATGGGTTCTATGACTTCACCTTCTAAATAGAGTAACGTTTTTATCGAAGCGACAGGATTTTCTTTTGGGATACGAGTATCTCCTTTCCGATGCAGTATTCCTTCTTTTCTGCATCCCTCGCTCCCTCACATTGACGAATGAACACAGAAATGGCGTCGCTATGATATACTATGGGTTCTATGACTTCTCCTTTTTAATCGTGTAACGTTTCTAAGGAAACGACAGGGTTTTCCTTTGGGATACGAGTATCTCCATACCGACGCACTAATCGTTCTGTACTGCATCCCTCGCTCCCTCACATTGACGAATTTACACAGAAATTGCGTCGCTATGAAATACTATGGGTTCTATGACTTCTCCTTCTAAATCGAGTAACGTTTTTATGCTAACGACAGGATTTTCTTCTGGGATACAAATATCTACTCTCCGATGCACTATTCTTTCCTTACTGCTTCCCTTGCTTCCTCACATTGACGATTTAACACAGAAATTGCGTCGCTATGAAATACTATGGGTTCTATGACTTCTCCCTCTCAATCGAGTAACGTTTCTATTGAAACGACGGGATTTTCATTTGGGATACGAGTATCTCCTGTCCGATGTACTATTCCTTCTTTACTTCATGCCTCGCTCCCTCACATTGACGAAATAACAAAGAAATTGCGTCGCTATGAAATACTATTGGTTCTATGACTTCTCCTTCTAAATCGAGTTACGTTTGTATGGAAACGACAGTATTTTCTTTTGGGTTACGAGTATCTCCTTTCCGACTCACTATTCCTTCTTTACTGCATCCCTCGCTTCCTCACATTGACGTATTAACACAGATATTGCGTCGCTATGAAATACTATGCGTTCTATGACTTCTTCTTCTAAATCGAGTAACGTTTCTATGGAAACGAATGGATTTTCTTTTGGGATACGAGTATCTCCTTTCCGATGTACTATTCCTTCTTTACTGCATCCCTTGCTCCCTCACATTGACAAATTAACACAGAAATTGCGTCGCTATGAAATACTATTGGTTCTATGACATCTGCTTCCAAATCGATTAACGTTTCTATGGAACCGACTGGATTTTCTTTTCGAATACGAGTATCACCTTTCCGATGCACTATTCCTTCTTTACTGCATCCCTCGCTCCCTCACATTGACGAATAAGCACAGAGATTGCGTCGCTATGAAATACTATGTGTTCTATGACTTCTACTTCTAAATCTAGTTACGTTTCTATGGAAACGGCAGGATTATCTTTTGGGATACGAGTATCTTCTTTCCGATGCACAACTCCTTTTTTACTGCATCCCTCGCTCCCTCACATTGACGAATTAACACAGACATGGCGTTGCTATGAAGTACTAAGTGTTCTATGACTTCTCCTTCTAAATCGAGTAACGTTTCTATGGAAAAGACAGGATTTTCTTTTGGGATACGAGTATCTCCTTTCCGATGCACTATTCCTTCTTTACTGCATCCCTCGCTTCCTCACATTGGCGAATTAACACAGAAATTGCGTCGCTATGATATACTAAGCGTTCTATGACATCTCCTTCTAAATCGAGTAACGTTTCTATGGAAACGAGAGGATTTTCTTTTGGTATACGAGTATCTCCTTTCCCATGCACTATTCCTTCTTTACTGCATCCCTCGCTCCCTCACATTGACGAATAAGCACAGAGATTGCGTCGCTATGAAATACTATGGGTTCTATGACTTCTACTTCTAAATCTAGTTACGTTTCTATGGAAACGGCAGGATTATCTTTTGGGATACGAGTATCTCCTTTCCGATGCACAACTCCTTTTTTACTGCATCCCTCGCTCCCTCACATTGACGAATTAACACAGACATGGCGTTGCTATGAAGTACTAAGTGTTCTATGACTTCTCCTTCTAAATCGAGTAACGTTTCTATGGAAAAGACAGGATTTTCTTTTGGGATACGAGTATCTCCTTTCCGATGCACTATTCCATTTTTACTGCATCCTCGCTCATTCACATTGACAAATTAACACAGAAATTGCGTCGCTATGAAATACTATGGGTTCTATGACTTCTCCTTCTAAATCTAGTTACGTTTCTATGGAAACGACAGGATCTTCCTTTGGGATACCAGTTTCTCCTCTCGGATGCATTATTCTGTCTTTACTGCATGCCTCGCTCCCTGACATTGACGAATTAACACAGAAATGGCGTTGCTATGAAATACTATGGATTCTATGACATCTCCTTCTAAATCGAGTAACGTTTCTATGGAAACGTGAGGATTATCTTTTGGTATACGAGTATCTCCTTTCCGATACACTATTCCTACTTAACTGCATCCCTCGCCCCCTCATATTGGCGAATTGATGCAGAAATTGCGTCGCTATGAAATACTATGGGTTCTATGACTTCTCCTTCTTAATAGTGTAACGTTTCTAAGGAAATGACAGGGTTTTCTTTTGGGATACGAGTATCTCCTTTCCGATGCACTATTCCTTCTTTACTGCATCCCTCGCTCCCTCACATTGACGAATAAGCACAGAGATTGCGTCGCTATGAAATACTATGTGATCTATGACTTCTCCTTCTAAATAGAGTACCGTTTCTATGGAAGCGACAGGATAATCTTTTGGGATACGAGTATTTCCTTTCCGATGCACTATTCCTTCTTTTCTGCATCCCTCGCTCCCTCACATTGACGAATAAGCACAGATATTGCGTCGCTATGAAATACTATGCGTTCTATGACTTCTTCTTCTAAACCGAGTAACGTTTCTATGGAGACGGATGGATTATCTTTTGGGATACGAGTATCTCCTTTCCGACGTACTATTCCTTCTTTACTGCATCCCTTGCTCCCTCACATTGACAAAATAACACAGAAATTGCGTCGCTATGAAATACTATTGGTTCTATGACATCTGCTTCCAAATCGAGTAACGTTTCCATGGAAGCGAGAGGATTTTCTTTTGAGATACGAGTATCTCATTTCCGATGCTCTATTCCTTCCTTACCGAATCCCTCGCTCCCTCACATTGACGAATTAACACAGAAATTGCGTCGCTATAAATTTACTATTCGTTCTATGACTTCTTCTTCTAAATCGAGTAACGTTTCAATGGAAACCACTGGATTGTCTTTTAGGATACGAGTATCACCTTCCCGATGCCCTTTTCCTTCTTTACTGCATCCTCGCTCCCTCACATTGACGAATTAACACAGACATAGCGTTGCTATGAAGTACTAAGTGTTCTATGACTTCTCCCTCTAAATCGAGTAACGTTTCTATGGAAAAGTCAGGATTTTCTTTTGGGATACGAGTATCTCCTTTCCGATGCACTGTTCCTTCTTTACTGCATCCTCGCTTCCTCACAGTGACAAATTAACACAGAAATTGCGTCGCTAAAAGATACTATTGGTTCTATGACTTCTCCTTCTAAATAGAGTAACGGTTCTATGGGAGCGACAGGATTTTCTTTTGGGATACGAGTATCTCCTTTCCGATGCACTATTCCTTTTTTTACTGAATCCCTCGCTCCCTCACATTGACGATTGAACACAGAAATTGCGTCGCTATGAAATACTATGGGTTCTATGACTTCTGCTTCTAAATCGAGTAACGCTTCTATGGAAACGAGAGGATTTTCTTTTGGTATACGAGTATCTCCTTTCCGATGCACTATTGCTACTTAACTGCATCCCTCGCCCCCTCACATTGGCGAATAAACGCAGAAATTGCGTCGCTATGAAATACTATTGGTTCCATGACTTCTCCTCCTTAATGGTGTGACGTTTCTAAGGAAACGACTGGGTTTTCTTTTGGGATACGAGTATCTCCTTTCCGATGCACGATTCCTTCTTTACTGCATCCCTCGCTCCCTCACATTGACGAATAAGCACAGAGATTGCGTCGCTATGTAATACTATGGGTTCTATGACTTCTCCTTCTAAATAGAGTAACGTTTCTATCGAAGCGACAGGATTTTCTTTTGGGATACGAGTATCTCCTATCCGAAGCACTATTGGTTCTTTACTGCATACCTCCTTCTCTCGCATTGACGAATGAACACAGAAATTGCGTCGCTATGATATACTATGGGTACTATGACTTCTCCTTCTAAATCGAGTAACGTTTCTATGGAAACCAGAGGATTTTCTTTTGGTATACGCGTATCTCCTTTCCGATGCACTATTCCTTCTTAACTGCATCCCTCGCACCCACACTTTGACGAATTAACGCAGAAATTGCGTCGCTATGAAATACTATGGGTTCTATGACTTCACCGTCTAAATCGAGTAACGTTGTTATGCAAACGACAGGATTTTCAACTGGGATACAAATATCTCCTGTCCGATGCACTATTCCTTCCTTACTGCATCCCTCGCTTCCTCACATTGACGATTAACACAGAAATTGCGTCGCATGAAATACTATGGGTTCTATGACTTCTTCTTCTAAATCGAGTAACGTTTCTATTGAAACGACAGGATTTTCATTTGGGATACGAGTATCACCTTTCCTCGCACCCACACTTTGATACGAGTATCTCCTATCCGAAGCACCATTGGTTCTTTACTGCATACCTCCTTCCCTCACTTTGACGAATTAACACAGAAATTGCGTCGCTGTGAAATTCTATTGGTTCCATGACTTCTAAATCTAAATCTTGTAACGTTTCTATGGAAACGAGAGGATTTTCTATTGGTATACGAGTATCTCCTTTCCGATGCACTATTCCTACATAACTGCATCCCTCGCCCAATCACATTGGCGAATTAACGCAGAAATTGCGTCGCTATGAAATACTATCGGTTCTATGACTTCTCCATTTTAATCGTGTAACGTTTCTAAGGAAAGGACAGGGTTTTCTTTTGGGATACGAGTATCTCCATTCCGATGGACTAATCCTTCTGTACTACATCCCTCGCTCCCTCGAATTGACGAATTAACACAGAAATTGCGTCGCTATGAAATACTACGGGTTCTATGACTTCACCGTCTAAATCGAGTAACGTTTTTATGCAAACGACAGGATTTTCAACTGGGATACAAATATCTCCTGTCCGATGCACTATTCCTTCCTTACTGCATCCCTCGCTTCCTCACATTGACGATTACCACAGAAATTGCGTCGCATGAAATACTATGGGTTCTATGACTTCTACTTCTAAATCTAGTTACGTTTCTATGGAAACGTCAGGATTTTCTTTTGGGATACGAGTATCGCCTTTCCGATGCACTAATCCTTCTGTACTGCATCCCTCGCCCCCACCCATTGGCGAATTAAGGCAGAAATGGCGTCGCTATGAAATACTATGGGTTCTACGACAAAATATTCTTTTGGGATACGAGTATCTCCTTACCTATGCTCTATTCCTTCTTTACTGCATCCCTCGATCCCACACATTGGCGAATTAACACAGAAATTGCGTCGCTATGAAATCGCATGTGTTCTGTGACTTCTCCTTCTAAATCGAGTAACGTTTCTATGGAAACGGCAGGATTTTCTTTTGGGATACGACTATCTCTTTTCTGATGCACTATTCCTTCTTTACTGCATCCCTCGTTCCCTCACATTGACGAACAAGCACAGAAATTGCGTCGCTGTGAAATACTAAGTGTTCTATGACTTCTCCTTCTAAATCGAGTAACGTTTCTATGGAAACGAGAGGATTTTCTTTTGGGATACGAGTATCTCCTTTCCGATGCACTATTCCTTCTTTACTGCATCCCTAGTTCCCTCACAATGAAGAATAAGTACAGAGATTGCGTCGCTCTGAAATACTAAGGATTGTATGACTCCTCCTTCTAAATCTAGTAACGTTTCTATGGAAATGACAAGAATTTCTTTTGGGATACGAGTATCTCCTTTCCGATGCACTATTACTTCTTTACTGCATCCCTCGCTCCCTCACATTGTCGAATTAACACAGACATGGCGTTGCTATGAAGGACTAAGTGTTCTATGACTTCTCCTTCTAAATCGAGTAACGTTTCTACGGAAAAGTCAGGATTTTCTTTTGGGATACGAGTATCTCCTTTCCGATGCACTATTCCTTCTTTACTGCATCCTCGTTCCCTCACATTGACAAATTAACACAGAAATTGCGACGCTAAGAAATACTATTGGTTCTATGACTTCTCCTTATAAATAGAGTAACGATTCTATAGAAGCGACAGGATTTTCTTTTGGGATACGAGTATCTCCTTTCCGATGCACTATTCCTTTTTTTACTGCATCCCTGGCTCCCTCACATTGACGAATGAACACAGAAATTGCGTCGCTATGAAATACTATCGGTTCTATGACTTCTGCTTCTAAATCGAGTAACGTTTCTATGGAAACGAGAGGATTTTCTTTTGGTATACGAGTATCTCCTTTCCGATGTACTATTCCTACTTAACTGCATCCCTCGACCCCTCACATTGGCGAATTAACGCAGAAATTGCGTCGCTATGAAATACTATGGGTTCTATGACTTCTCCATTTTAATCGTGTAATGTTTCTAAGGAAACGACAGGGTTTTCTTTTGGGATACGAGTATCTCCATTCCGATGGACTAATCCTTCTGTACTACATCCCTCGCTCCCTCGCATTGACGAATTAACACAGAAATTGCGTCGCTATGAAATACTATGGGTTCCATGACTTCTCCTTCTAAATCGAGTAACGTTTTTATGCAAACGACAGGATTTTCTTCTGGGATACAAATATCTCCTGTCCGATGCACTATTCCTTCCTTACTGTATCCTTCGCTTCCTCACATTGACGATTTAACACAGAAATTGCGTCGCTATGAAATACTATGGGTTCTATGACTTCTCCTTCTAAATCTAGTAACGTTTCTATTGAAACGACAGGATTTTCATTTGGGATACGAGTATCTCCTTTCCGATGTACTATTCCTTCTTTACTGCATGCCTCGCTCCCTCACATTGACGAAATAACACAGAAATTGCGTCTCTATGATGACTATTGATTCTATGACTTGTCCCTCTAAATCGAGTAACGTTCCTATGGAAACGACAGTATTATCGTTTGGGATACGAGTATCTCCTCACCGATGGTATCTCTTTATAGCATCCCTTGCTCCCTCACATTGACAAATTAACACAGATATTGCGTCGCTATGAAATACTATTGGCTCTATGACATCTGCTTCCAAATCGAGTAACGTTTCTATGGAAGCGACAGGATTTTCCTTTGAAATACGAGTATCTCCTTTCCGATGCACTATTCCTTCCTTACTGCATCCCTCGCACCCTCACATTGACGAATTAGCACAGAAATTGCGTTGCTATGAATTACTATGTGTTCTATGACTTCTCCTACTAGATCGAGTAACGTTTCTATTGAAACGACAGGATTTTCTTTTCCGATACGAGTAACTCCTTTCCGATGCACTAATCCCTCTTTGCTGCATCCCTCGCTCCCTCACATTGACGAACTAACACAGAAATTGCGTCGCTATGAAATACTATTGGTTCTATGACTTCTCCTCCTTAATGATGTAACGTTTCTAAGGAAACGGCAGGGTTTTCTTTTGGGATACGAGTATCTCCTTTCCGATGCACGATTCCTTCTTTACTGCATCCCTCGCTCCCTCACATTGACGAATAAGCACAGAGATTGTGTCGCTACGATATACTATGGGTTCTATGACCTCTCCTTCTAAATAGATTAACGTTTCTATCGAAGCGACAGGACTTTCTTTTGGGATACGAGTATCTCCTATCCAAAGCACTATTGGTTCTTTACTGCGTACCTCGCTCCCTCACATTGACGAATGAACATCGAAATTGTGACGCTATGATATACTATGGGTACTATGACTTCTCCTTCTAAATCGAGTAACGTTTCTATGGAAACGTGAGGATTTTCTTTTAGTATACGATTATCTCCGTTCCGATGCACTATTCCTCCTTAACTGCATCCCTCGCACCCACACTTTGACGAATTAACGCAGAAATTGCGTCGCTATGATATAATATGGGTTCTATGACTTCTCCTTCTAATTAGAGTAACGTTACTATGGAAACGTCAGAATTTTCTTTTCGGATACGACTATCTCCTTTCCAATGCACTATTCCTTCAGTACTGCATCCCTCGCCCCCTCACATTGGCGAATTAACGCAGAAATGGGGTCGCTATGAAATACTATGGGTTTTATGACTTCTCATTTTTAATCGTTAAACGTTTCCAAGGAAACGACAGGGTTTTCTTTTGGGATACGAGTATCTCCATTCCGATGCACTATTCCTTCTTAGCTGCATCTCTCGCCACCTCACATTGGCGAATTAACGCAGAAATTGCGTCGCTATGATATACTATGGGTTCAATGACCTCTCCTTCTTAATAGTGTAACGTTTCTAAGGAACAGACCGGGTTTTCTTTTGGGATACGAGTATCTTCTTTACGATGCACTATTCCTTCTTTACTGCATCCATCGCTCCCTCACACTGACGAAAAGGACGGAGATTGCGTCGCTATAAAATTCTATGGGTTCTATGACTTCTATTTCTAAATCTAGTTACGTTTCTATGGAAACGAAAGAATTTTCTTTTGGGATACGAGTATCTCCTTTCCGATGCACTAATCCTTCTGTACTGCATCCCTCGCCCCCACACATTGGCGAATTAACGCAGAAATGGCGTCGCTATGAAATACTATGGGTTCTATGACTTCTCCATTTTAATCGTGTAACGTTTCTAAGGAAACGACAGGGTTTTCTTTTGGGACACGAGTATCTCCATTCCGATGCACTAATCCTTCTGTACTACATCCCTCGCTCCCTTGCATTGACGAATTAACACAGAAATTGCGTCGCTATGAAATACTACGGGTTCCATGACTTCTCCTTCTAAATCGAGTAACGTTTTTATGCAAACGACAGGATTTTCTTCTGGGATACAAATATCTCCTGTCCGATGCACTATTCCTTCTTTACTGTATTCTTCGCTTCCTCACATTGACGATTTAACACAGAAATTGCGTCGCTATGATATACTATGGGTTCTATGACTTCTCCTTCTAAATCTAGTAACGTTTCTATTGAAACGACAGGATTTTCATTTGGGATACGAGTATCTCCTTTCCGGTGTACTATTCCTTCTTTACTGCATGCCTCGCTAACTCACATTGACGAAATAACACAGAAATTGCGTCTCTATGATATACTATTGATTCTATGACTTGTCCCTCTAAATCGAGTAACGTTCCTATGGAAACGACAGTATTTTCGTTTGAGATACGAGTATCTCCTCACCGATGGTATCCCATTATAGCATCCCTTGCTCCCTCACATTGACAAATTAACACAGATATTGCGTCGCTATGAAATACTATTGGCTCTATGACGTCTGCTTCCAAATCGAGCAACGTTTCTATGGAAGCGACAGGATTTTCTTTTGAGATACGAGTATCTCCTTTCCGATGCACTATTCCTTCCTTACTGCATCCCTCGCTCCCTCACATTGACAAATTAACACAGAAATTGCGTCGCTATGAAATACTATTAGCTCTATGACATCTGCTTCCAAATCGAGTAACGTTTCTATGGAAACGACAGGATTATCTTTTGGTATACGGGTATCTCTTATCTTATGCACTATTCCTTCTTACTGCATCCCTCGCACCCTCACATTGACGAATTAACACAGAAATTGCGTTGCTATGAATTACTATGTGTTCTATGACTTCTCCTACTAGATCGAGTAACGTTTCTATTGAAACGACAGGATTTTCTTTTGCGATACGAGTAACTCCTTTCCGATGCACTAATCCCTCTTTGCTGCATCCCTCGCTCCCTCACATTGACGAACTAACACAGAAATTGCGTCGCTATGAAATACTATTGGTTCCATGACTTCTCCTCCTTAATGATGTAACGTTTCTAAGGAAACGGCAGGGTTTTCTTTTGGGATACGAGTATCTCCTTTCCGAAGCACGAATCCTTCTTTACTGCATCCCTCGCTCCCTCACATTGACGAATAAGCACAGAGATTGCGTCGCTATGATATACTATGGGTTCTATGACTTCTCCTTCTAAATAGAGTAACGTTTCTATCGAAGCGACAGGACATTCTTTTGGGATACGAGTATCTCCTTTCCAAAGCTCTATTGGTTCTTTACTGCATACCTCGCTCCCTCACATTGACGAATGAACACCGAAATTGTGACGCTATGATATACTATGGGTGCTATGACTTCTCCTTCTAAATCGAGTAACGTTTCTATGGAAACGTGAGGATTTTCTTTTAGTATACGATTATCTCCGTTCCGATGCACTATTCCTCCTTAACTGCATCCCTCGCACCCACACTTTGACGAATTAACGCAGAAATTGCGTCGCTATGATATACTATGGGTTCTATGACTTCTCCTTCTAATTAGAGTAACGTTACTATGGAAACGTCAGAATTTTCTTTTCGGATACGACTATCTCCCTTCCAATGCACTATTCCTTCAGTACTGCATCCCTCGCCCCTCACATTGGCGAATTAACGCAGAAATGGGGTCGCTATGAAATACTATGGGTTTTATGACTTCTCCTTTTTAATCGTTTAACGTTTCCAAGGAAACGACAGGGTTTTCTTTTGGGATACGAGTATCTCCATTCCGATGCACTATTCCTTCTTAGCTGCATCCCTCGCCCCCTCACATTGGCGAATTAAAGCAGAAATTGCGTCGCTATGATATACTATGGGTTCAATGACCTCTCCTTCTTAATAGTGTAACGTTTCTAAGGAACAGACCGGGTTTTCTTTTGGGATACGGGTATCTCCATTACGATGCACTATTCCTTCTTTACTGCATCCCTCGCTCCCTCACACTGACGAAAAGGACGGAGATTGCGTCGCTATGAAATTCTATGGGTTCTATGACTTCTATTTCTAAATCTAGTTACGTCTCTATGGAAACGAAAGGATTTTCTTTTGGGATACGAGTATCTCCTTTCCGATGCACTATTCGTTCTTTACTGCATCCCTCGCTCCCTCACGTTGACGAATTAACACAGAAATGTCGTTGCTATGAAGTACTAAGTCTTCTATGACTTCTCCTTCTAAATCGAGTAACGTTTCTATGGAAACGTCAGGATTTTCTTTTCGGATACGAGTATCTCCTTTCCAATGCACTATTCCTTCTTTGCTGCATCCTCGCTCCCTCATATTGATAAATTAACACAGAAATAGCGTCGCTAAGAAATACTATTGGTTCTATGACTTCTCCTTCTGAATAGAGTAACGTTTCTATGGAAGCGACAGGATTTTCTTTGCGATACGATTATCTCCTTTCCGATGCACTAATCCTTCTGTACTGCATCCCTCGCCCCCACACATTGGCGAATTAACGCAGAAATGGCGTCGCTATGAAATACTATGGGTTCTATGACTTCTCCATTTTAATCGTGTAACGTTTCTAAGGAAACGACAGGGTTTTCTTTTGGGACACGAGTATCTCCATTCCGATGCACTAATCCTTCTGTACTACATCCCTCGCTCCCTTGCATTGACGAATTAACACAGAAATTGCGTCGCTATGAAATACTACGGGTTCCATGACTTCTCCTTCTAAATCGAGTAACGTTTTTATGCAAACGACAGGATTTTCTTCTGGGATACAAATATCTCCTGTCCGATGCACTATTCCTTCTTTACTGTATTCTTCGCTTCCTCACATTGACGATATAACACAGAAATTGCGTCGCTATGATATACTATGGGTTCTATGACTTCTCCTTCTAAATCTAGTAACGTTTCTATTGAAACGACAGGATTTTCATTTGGGATACGAGTATCTCCTTTCCGGTGTACTATTCCTTCTTTACTGCATGCCTCGCTCCCTCACATTGACGAAATAACACAGAAATTGCGTCTCTATGATATACTATTGATTCTATGACTTGTCCCTCTAAATCGAGTAACGTTCCTATGGAAACGACAGTATTTTCGTTTGAGATACGAGTATCTCCTCACCGATGGTATCCCATTATAGCATCCCTTGCTCCCTCACATTGACAAATTAACACAGATATTGCGTCGCTATGAAATACTATTGGCTCTATGACGTCTGCTTCCAAATCGAGCAACGTTTCTATGGAAGCGACAGGATTTTCTTTTGAGATACGAGTATCTCCTTTCCGATGCACTATTCCTTCCTTACTGCATCCCTCGCTCCCTCACATTGACAAATTAACACAGAAATTGCGTCGCTATGAAATACTATTAGCTCTATGACATCTGCTTCCAAATCGAGTAACGTTTCTATGGAAACGACAGGATTATCTTTTGGTATACGGGTATCTCTTATCTTATGCACTATTCCTTCTTACTGCACCCCTCGCACCCTCACATTGACGAATTAACACAGAAATTGCGTTGCTATGAATTACTATGTGTTCTATGACTTCTCCTACTAGATCGAGTAACGTTTCTATTGAAACGACAGGATTTTCTTTTGCGATACGAGTAACTCCTTTCCGATGCACTAATCCCTCTTTGCTGCATCCCTCGCTCCCTCACATTGACGAACTAACACAGAAATTGCGTCGCTATGAAATACTATTGGTTCTATGACTTCTCCTCCTTAATGATGTAACGTTTCTAAGGAAACGGCAAGGTTTTCTTTCGGGATACGAGTATCTCCTTTCCGATGCACGATTCCTTCTTTACTGCATCCCTCGCTCCCTCACATTGACGAATAAGCACAGAGATTGCGTCGCTATGATATACTATGGGTTCTATGACTTCTCCTTCTAAATAGAGTAACGTTTCTATCGAAGCGACAGGACATTCTTTTGGGATACGAGTATCTCCTTTCCAAAGCTCTATTGGTTCTTTACTGCATACCTCGCTCCCTCACATTGACGAATGAACACCGAAATTGTGACGCTATGATATACTATGGGTGCTATGACTTCTCCTTCTAAATCGAGTAACGTTTCTATGGAAACGTGAGGATTTTCTTTTAGTATACGATTATCTCCGTTCCGATGCACTATTCCTCCTTAACTGCATCCCTCGCACCCACACTTTGACGAATTAACGCAGAAATTGCGTCGCTATGATATACTATGGGTTCTATGACTTCTCCTTCTAATTAGAGTAACGTTACTATGGAAACGTCAGAATTTTCTTTTCGGATACGACTATCTCCCTTCCAATGCACTATTCCTTCAGTACTGCATCCCTCGCCCCTCACATTGGCGAATTAACGCAGAAATGGGGTCGCTATGAAATACTATGGGTTTTATGACTTCTCCTTTTTAATCGTTTAACGTTTCCAAGGAAACGACAGGGTTTTCTTTTGGGATACGAGTATCTCCATTCCGATGCACTATTCCTTCTTAGCTGCATCCCTCGCCCCCTCACATTGGCGAATTAACGCAGAAATTGCGTCGCTATGATATACTATGGGTTCAATGACCTCTCCTTCTTAATAGTGTAACGTTTCTAAGGAACAGACCGGGTTTTCTTTTGGGATACGGGTATCTCCATTACGATGCACTATTCCTTCTTTACTGCATCCCTCGCTCCCTCACACTGACGAAAAGGACGGAGATTGCGTCGCTATGAAATTCTATGGGTTCTATGACTTCTATTTCTAAATCTAGTTACGTCTCTATGGAAACGAAAGGATTTTCTTTTGGGATACGAGTATCTCCTTTCCGATGCACTATTCGTTCTTTACTGCATCCCTCGCTCCCTGACGTTGACGAATTAACACAGAAATGTCGTTGCTATGAAGTACTAAGTCTTCTATGACTTCTCCTTCTAAATCGAGTAACGTTTCTATGGAAACGTCAGGATTTTCTTTTCGGATACGAGTATCTCCTTTCCAATGCACTATTCCTTCTTTGCTGCATCCTCGCTCCCTCATATTGATAAATTAACACAGAAATAGCGTCGCTAAGAAATACTATTGGTTCTATGACTTCTCCTTCTGAATAGAGTAACGTTTCTATGGAAGCGACAGGATTTTCTTTTGCGATACGATTATCTCCTTTCCGATGCACTAATCCTTCTGTACTGCATCCCTCGCCCCCACACATTGGCGAATTAACGCAGAAATTGCGTCGCTATGAAATACTATGGGTTCTATGACTTCTCCATTTTAATCGTGTAACGTTTCTAAGGAAACGACAGGGTTTTCTTTTGGGATACTAGTATCTCCATTCCGATGGACTAATGCTTCTGTACTACATCCCTCGCTCCCTCGCATTGACGAATTAACACAGAAATTGCGTCGCTATGAAATACTATGGGTTCCATGACTTCTCCTTCTAAATCGAGTAACGTTTTTATGCAAACGACAGGATTTTCTTCTGGGATACAAATATCTCCTGTCCGATGCACTATTCCTTCCTTACTGTATCCTTCGCTTCCTCACATTGACGATTTAACACAGAAATTGCGTCGCTATGAAATACTATGGGTTCTATGACTTCTCCTTCTAAATCTAGTAACGTTTCTATTGAAACGACAGGATTTTCATTTGGGATACGAGTATCTCCTTTCCGATGTACTATTCCTTCTTTACAGCATGCCTCGCTCCCTCACATTGACGAAATAACACAGAAATTGCGTCTCTATGATGACTATTGATTCTATGACTTGTCCCTCTAAATCGAGTAACGTTCCTATGGAAACGACAGTATTTTCGTTTGGGATACGAGTATCTCCTCACCGATGGTATCTCTTTATAGCATCCCTTGCTCCCTCACATTGACAAATTAACACAGATATTGCGTCGCTATGAAATACTATTGGCTCTATGACATCTGCTTCCAAATCGAGTAACGTTTCTATGGAAGCGACAGGATTTTCCTTTGAAATACGAGTATCTCCTTTCCGATGCACTATTCCTTCCTTACTGCATCCCTCGCACCCTCACATTGACGAATTAGCACAGAAATTGCGTTGCTATGAATTACTATGTGTTCTATGACTTCTCCTACTAGATCGAGTAACGTTTCTATTAAAACGACAGGATTTTCTTTTCCGATACGTGTAACTCCTTTCCGATGCACTAATCCCTCTTTGCTGCATCCCTCGCTCCCTCACATTGACGAACTAACACAGAAATTGCGTCGCTATGAAATACTATTGGTTCTATGACTTCTCCTCCTTAATGATGTAACGTTTCTAAGGAAACGGCAGGGTTTTCTTTTGGGATACGAGTATCTCCTTTCCGATGCACTATTCCTCCTTAACTGCATCCCTCGCACCCACACTTTGACGAATTAACGCAGAAATTGCGTCGCTATGATATACTATGGGTTCTATGACTTCTCCTTCTAATTAGAGTAACGTTACTATGGAAACGTCAGAATTTTCTTTTCGGATACGACTATCTCCTTTCCAATGCACTATTCCTTCAGTACTGCATCCCTCGCCCCCTCACATTGGCGAATTAACGCAGAAATGGGGTCGCTATGAAATACTATGGGTTTTATGACTTCTCATTTTTAATCGTTAAACGTTTCCAAGGAAACGACAGGGTTTTCTTTTGGGATACGAGTATCTCCATTCCGATGCACTATTCCTTCTTAGCTGCATCTCTCGCCACCTCACATTGGCGAATTAACGCAGAAATTGCGTCGCTATGATATACTATGGGTTCAATGACCTCTCCTTCTTAATAGTGTAACGTTCCTAAGGAACAGACCGGGTTTTCTTTTGGGATACGAGTATCTCCTTTACGATGCACTATTCCTTCTTTACTGCATCCATCGCTCCCTCACACTGACGAAAAGGACGGAGATTGCGTCGCTATGAAATTCTATGGGTTCTATGACTTCTATTTCTAAATCTAGTTACGTTTCTATGGAAACGAAAGAATTTTCTTTTGGGATACGAGTATCTCCTTTCCGATGCACTAATCCTTCTGTACTGCATCCCTCGCCCCCACACATTGGCGAATTAACGCAGAAATGGCGTCGCTATGATATACTATGGGTTCTATGACTTCTCCATTTTAATCGTGTAACGTTTCTAAGGAAACGACAGGGTTTTCTTTTGGGACACGAGTATCTCCATTCCGATGCACTAATCCTTCTGTACTACATCCCTCGCTCCCTCACATTGACGAATTAACACAGAAATTGCGTCGCTATGAAATACTATGGGTTCTATGGCTTCTCCTTCTAAATCGAGTAACGTTTTTAAGCAAACGACAGGATTTTCTTCTGGGATACAAATATCTCCTGTCCGATGAGCCTTTCCTTCCTTACTGCATCCTTCGCTTCCTCACATTGACGATTTAACACAGAAATTGCGTCGCTATGATATACTATGGGTTCTATGACTTCTCCTTCTAAATCTAGTAACGTTTCTATTGAAACGACAGGATTTTCATTTGGGATACGAGTATCTCCGTTCCGATGTACTATTCCTTCTTTACTGCATGCCTCGCTCCCTTACATTGACGAAATAACACAGAAATTGCGTCTCTATGATGACTATTGATTCTATGACTTGTCCCTCTAAATCGAGTAACGTTCCTATGGAAACGACAGTATTTTCGTTTGGGTTACGAGTATCTCCCCACCGATGGTATCCCTTTACAGCATCCCTTGCTCCCTCACATTGACAAATTAACACAGATATTGCGTCGCTATGAAATACTATTGGCTCTATGACATCTGCTTCCAAATCGAGTAAAGTTTCTATGGAAGCGACAGGATTTTCTTTTGAGATACGAGTATCTCCTTTCCGATGCACTATTCCTTCCTTACTGCAGCCCTCGCTCCCTCACATTGACAAATTAACAGAGAAATTGCGTCGCTATGAAATACTATTAGCTCTATGACATCTGCTTCCAAATCGAGTAACGTTTCTATGGAAACGACAGGATTATCTTTTGGTATACGGGTATCTCTTATCTTATGCACAATTCCTTCTTTACCGCATCCCTCGCACCCTCACATTGACGAATTAACACAGAAATTGCGTTGCTATGAATTACTATGTGTTCTATTACTTCTCCTACTAGATCGAGTAACGTTTCTATTGAAACGACAGGATTTTCTTTTGCGATACGAGAATCTCCTTACCTATGCACTATTCCTTCTTTACTGCATCCCTCGCTCCCCCACATTGACGAATTAACACAGAAATTGCGTCCCTATGAAATACTATGGGTTCTATGACTTCTCCCTAAAAATCTAGTTACGTATCTATGGAAACGACAGGATTTTCGTTTGGGATACGAGTATCTCCTTTCCAATGCCTTATTCCATCTTTACTGCATCCCTCGCTCCCTCACATTGACGAATTAACAATGAAATTGCGATGCTATGAAATACTATGGGTTTAGTGACCTCTCCTTCTAAATCATTACTGCATCCCTCGCTCATTCGCATTGACAAATTAACACAGATATTGCGCCGCTATGAAATACTATGGGTTCTACGACAGGATTTTCTTTTGGGATACGAGTATCTCCTTACCTATGCTCTATTCTTTCTTTACTGCATCCCTCGCTCCCTCACATTGACGAATTGACAATGAAATTGCGTCGCTACGAAATACTATGGGTTCTATGACATCTCCTTCTAAATCGAGTAACGTTTCTATGGAGACGAGAGGATTTTCTTTTGGTATACGAGTATCTCCTTTCCGATGCACTATTCCTTTTTAACTGCATCCCTCGCCCCCTCACATTGGCGAATTAACGCAGAAATTGCATCGCTATGATATACTATGGGTTCTATGACTTCTCCTTCTTAATAGTGTAACGTTTCTAAGGAACAGACCCGGTTTTCTTTTGGGGTACGAGTATCTCCTTTACGATGCACTATTACTTCTTTACTGCATCCCTCGCTCCCTCACATTGACGAAAAGGACAGAGATTGCGTCGCTATGAAATTCTATGGGTTCTATGACTCCTACTTCTAAATCTAGTTACGTTTCTATGGAAACGAAAGGATTTTCTTTTGGGATACGTGTATCTCCTTTCCGATGCACTATTCGTTCTTTACTGCATCCCTCGCTCCCTCACGTTGACGAATTAACACAGAAATGTCGTTGCTATGAAGTACTAAGTGTTCTATGACTTCTCCTTCTAAATCGAGTAACGTTTCTATGGAAACGTCAGGATTTTCTTTGGGATACGAGTATCTCCTTTCCAATGCACTATTCCTTCTTTACTGCATACTCGCTCCCTCACATTGACAAATTAACACAGAAATAGCGTCGCTAAGAAATACTATTGATTCTATGACTTCTCCTTCTAAATAGAGTAACGTTTCAATGGAAACGTCAGGATTTTCTTTTGCGATACGAGTATCTCCTTTCAGACGCACTAATCCTTCTGTACTGCATCGCTCGCCCCCACTCATTGGCGAATTAACAGAGAAATGGCGTCGCTATGAAATACTATGGGTTCTATGCCTTTTTTTACATCGTGTAGCGTTTCTAAGGAAACGACAGGGTTTGATTTTGGGATACGAGTATCTCCATGCCGATGCACTATTCGTTCTTTACTGCATCCCTCGCTCCCTCACATTGACGAATTAACACAGAAATTGCGTCGCTATGAAGTACTATGGGTTCTATGACTTCTCCTTCTAAATCTAGTAACGCTTCTATTGAAACGACAGGATTTTCATTTGGGATACGAGTATCTCCTTTCCGATGTACTATTCCTTCTTTACTGCATGCCTCGCTCCCTCACATTGACGAAATAACACAGAAATTGCGTCTCTATGATATACTATTGATTCTATGACTTGTCCCTCTAAATCTAGTAACGTTTCTATGGAAACAACAGTATTTTCTTTTGGGATACGAGTATCTCCTCACCGATGGTATCCCTTTACAGCATCCCTTGCTCCCTCACATTGACAAATTAACTCAGATATTGCGTCGCTATGAAATACTATTGGCTCTATGACATCTGCTTCTTAATCGAGTAACGTTTCTATGGAGGCGACAGTATTTTCTTTTGAGATACGAGTATCTCTTTTCCGATGCGCTATTCCTTATTTACTGCATCCCTCTCTCCCTCTCATTGACAAATTAACACAGAAATTGCGTTGCCATGAAATACTATTAGCTCTATGACATCTGCTTCCAAATCGAGTAACGTTTCTATAGAAACGACAGGATTATCTTTTGGTATACGGGTATCTCTTATCTTATGCACTATTCCTTCTTTACTGCATCCCTCGCACCCTCACATTGACGAATTAACACAGAATTTGCATTGCTATGAATTACTATGTGTTCTATGACTCCTCCTACTAGGTCGAGTAACGTTTCTATTGAAACGACAGGATTTTCTTTTACGATACGAGTAACTCCTTTCCGATGCACTAATCCCTCTTTGCTGCATCCCTCGCTCCCACACATTGACGAACTAACACAGAAATGGCGTTGCTATGAATTACTATGGGTTCTATGACTTCTCCTTCTAAATCGAGTAACGTTTCTATTAAATCATCAGGCTTTTTCATTTGGGATACGAGTATCTTCTTCCCGATGCACTATTCCTTCTTTACTGCATCCCTCGCTCCTTCACATTGACGAAATAACAGAGAAATTGCGTCGCTATGAAATACTATGGGTTCTACGACAGGATTTTCTTTTGGGATACGAGTATCTCCTTACCAATGCACTATTCCTTCTTTACTGCATCCCTCGCTCCCCCACATTGACGAATTAACAAAGAAATTGCGTCCCTATGAAATGCTATGGGTTCTATGACTACTCCTTCAAAATCTAGTTACGTTTCTATGGAAACGACAGGATTTTCGTTTGGGATACGAGTATCTCCTTTCCAATGCACTATTCCATCGTTACTGCATCCCTCGCTCCCTCACATTGACGAATTAACAATGAAATTGCGATGCTATGAAATACTATGGGTTCAATGACCTTTCCTTCTAAATCTTTACTGCATCCATCGCACATTCACATTGACAAATTAACACAGATATGGCGTCGCTATGAAATACTATGGGTTCTACGACAGGATTTTCTTTTGGGATACGAGTATCTCCTTACCTATGCTCTATTCCTTCTTTACTGCATCCCTCGCTCCCTCACATTGGCGAATTAACACAGAAATTGCGCCGCTATGAATCGCATGTGTTCTATGACTTCTCCTTCTAAATCGAGTAACGTTTCTATGGAAACGACAGGATTTTCTTTTGGGATACGACATTCTATTTCCGATGGACTTCTCCTTCTTTACTGCATCCCTCGTTCCCTCACATTGACGGACAAGCACAGAAATTGCGTCGCTGTGAAATACTAAGTGTTCTATGACTACTCATTCTAAATCGTGTTACGTTTCTATGGAAACGAAAGGATTTTCTTTTGGGATACGAGTATCTCCTTTCCGATGCACTATTCCTTCTATACTGCATTACTAGTTCCCTCACATTAATGAATAAGTACAGAGATTGCGTCGCTATGATATACTAAGGGATCTATGACTCCTCCTTCTAAATCTAGTAACGTTTCTATGGAAACGACAAGATTTTCTTTTGGGATACGAGTATCTCCTTTCCGATGCCCTATTCCTTCTTAACTGCATCCTTCGCTCCCTCACATTTACTATTGGTTTTATGTCATCTCCTTCTAAATCGAGCAACGTTTCTATGGAAGCGACAGGATTTTCTTTTGGGATACGAGTACCTCCTTTTCGATGCACTATTCCTTCTTTACTGCATCCCTCGCTGCCTCCCATTCACGAATAAGCACAGAAATTGCGTCGCTGTGAAATACTAAGGGTTCTATGACTTCTCCTTCCAAATCGAGTAAAGTTACTATGGAAACGACAGGATTTTCTTTTGGGATACGAGTATCTCCTTTTCGATGCACTAGTCCTTCTTTACTGCATCCCTCGCTCCCTCCCATTGACGAATAAGCACAGAAATTGCGTCGCTATGTAATACTATGGGTTCTATGACTTCTCCTTTTTAATCGTGTAACGTTTCTATGGAAACAACAGGTATTTCTTTTGGGATGTGTGTATCTCCTTTCCGATGCACTGTTCCTTCTTTACTGCATCCTTCGCTCCCTCACATTGACGAATTAACACAGACATTGCGTGGCTATGGAATACTATGGGTTCTCTGGCTTCTCCTTCTAAATCGAGAAACGTTTCAATGGAAACGACAGGATAATATTTTGGGATACGAATATCTCTTTTCCGATGCACTATTCCTTCTGTACTGCATCTCTCGCTCCCTCACATTGACAAATTAACACAGAAATTGCGTCGCTATGAAATACTATGTGTTCTATGACTTCTCCATCTAAATCGAGTAACGTTTCTAGGGAAACGACAGGATTTTCTTTTGGTATACGAGTATGTCCTCTCCGATGCACTATTCCTTCATTACTGCATCCCTAGCTCCCTCACATTGACGAATTAACACAGACATTGCGTCGCTATCAAATACAATGGGATCTAAGACATCTCCCTCTAAATCGAGTAACGTTTCTATGGAAGCGACAGGATTTTGTTTTGGGATACGAGTATCTCCTTTCCGATGCACTATTCCTTCTTTACTGCATCCCTCGCTCCCTCACATTGATGAATTAACACCGAAATGGCGTTGCTATGAACTACTATGGGTTCTATGACTTCTCCTTCTAAATCGAGTAACGTTTCTAAGGAAACGTCAGGATTTTCTTTTGAGTTACGAGTACCTCCTTTCCGATGCACTATTCCTTCTTTACTGCATCCCTCGCTCCCTCATATTTACAAATTAACACAGAAATAGCGTCGCTGTCAAATACTATTGGTTCTATGACATCTCTTTCTAAATCGAGTAACGTTTCTAAGGAAGCGACAGGATTTTCTTTTGGTATACGAGTATCTCCTTTCCAAAGCACTATTCCTTCATTACTGCATCCCTCGCCCCCACATTGACGAATTAACACAGAAATTACGTCGCTATGAAATACAATGGGTCCTATGGCTTCTCCTTCTAAATCAAATAACGATTCTATGGAAACCTCAGGTATTTCTTTTAGGATGCTTGTATCTCCTGTCCGATACACTATTCCTTTTTTACTGCATCCCTCGCTCCCTCACATTGATGAATTAACACAGACATTGCGTGGCTATGAAATATTATGGGTTCTATGACTCTCCTTCTAAATCGAGTAACGTTTTTATGGAAGCAACAGGATTTTCTTTTGGTATACGAGTATCTCCTTTCCGATGCACTATTCCTTCTTTACTGCATCCCTAGATTCCTCACATTGAAGAATAAGTACAGAGATTACGTCGCTATGAAATACTAAGGGTTCTATGACTTCTCCTTCTAAATCTAGTAACGTTTCTATGGAAACGACAAGATTTTCTTTTGGGATACGAGTATCTCCTTTCCGATGCACTATTACTTCTTTACTCCATCCCTCGCGCTCTCGTATTGACGAATTAATACAGAAATCTCGTTGCTATGAAATACTGTGGGTTCTATGACTTCTCCTTCTAAATCGAGTAACGTTTCTATGGAAGCGACAGGATTTTCTTTTGGGTTACGAGTATCTTGTTTCCGATGCACTATTCCTTCTCTTCTGCATCCATCGGACCCTCACATTGACGAATTAACACAGAAATTGCGTCGCTACGAATTACTATGGGTTCTGTGACTTCTCCTTCTAAATCGAGAAACGTTTCTATAAAAACGAGAGGATTTCTTTTTGGTATACGAGTATCTCCCTTCCGATGCACTATTCCCTCCTTACTGCATTCCTCGCTTCCTCACATTGACGATTTAACACAGAAATAGTGTCGCTATGAATTACTATGGGTTCTATGACGTCTCCATCTAAATCGAGTAACGTTTCTATGGAAACGAGAGGTTTTTCTTTTGGTATACGAGTATCTCCTTTCCGATGCACTATTCCTTCTTTACTGCATCTCTCGCTCTCTCTCATTGAAGAATTCGCACAGAAATTGCGTCGCTATGAAATACTATGGGTTCTATGACTTCTCCTTCTATGTCGAGTAACGTTTCTATGGATTCATCTGGATTTTCTTTTTGGATACGAGTCTCCTTTCCGATGCACTATTCCTTCTGTACTGCATCCCTCGCTCCCTCACATTGACGAATTAACACAGAAATTGCGTCGCTATGAAATACTATGGGTTCTATGGCTTCTCCTTCTTAATCGAGTAACGTTTCCATGGAAACGTCAGGATTTTCTTTTTGGATACGAGTCTCCTTTCCGATGCACTATTCCTTCCTAACTGCATCCCTCGTTCCCTCAGATTGACGAATTATCACAGAAGTAGCGTCGCTATGAAATACTATGGGTTCTATGGAGTCTCCTTCTTAATAGAGTAACGTTTCCATGGAAACGTCAGAATTTTCTTTTTGGATACGAGTCTCCTTTCCGATGCAATATTCCTTTACTGCATCCCTAGCTCCCTCACATTGATGAATTAACACAGAAATTGCGTCGCTATCAAATACACTGTGTTCTATGACATCTCCCTCTAAATCGAGTAACGTTTCTATGGAAGCGACAGGATTTTCTTTTGGTATACGAGTATCTTCTTTCCGATGCACTATTCCTTCCTTACTGCATTCCTCGCTTCCTCGCATTGACGATTTAACACAGAAATTGTGTCGCTATGAATTACTATGGGTTCTATATCGTCTCCTTCTAAATCGAGTCACGTTTCAATGGAAGCGACAGGATTTTCTTTTGGTATACGAGTATCTCCTTTCCGATGCACTATTCCTTCTTTACTGCATCCCTCGCTCCCTCACATTGACGAATTAACACACAAATTGCGTCGCTATGAAAAACTATGAGTTCTATGACATCTCCTTCTAAATCGAGTAACATATCTATGGAAACGACAGGATTTTCTTTTGGGATAAGAGTATCTACTTTCCGATGCACTATTCTTTCTTTTCTGCATCCGTCGATCCCTCACATTGACGAATAAGCACAGAAATTGCGTCGCTGTGAAATACTAAGAGTTCTATGACGTCTCCTTCTAAATCGAGTAACGTTTCTATGAATACGACAGGATTTTCTTTTCGGATACGAGTATCTCCTTTCCGATGCACTATCCCTCCTGTACTGCATCCCTCGATCCCTCACATTGGCGAATTAAGAGTGAAATTGCGTAGCTATGAAATACTATTGGTTCTATTACTTCTCCTTCTAAATCGAGTTACGTTTCCATTGAAACGAAAGGATTTTCTTTTGGGATACGAGTATCTCCTTTCCGATGCCTTATTCCTTCTTTACTGCATCCCCAGTTCCCTCACATTGAAGAATAAGTACAGAGATTGCGTCGCTATGAAATACTAACGGTTCTATGACTTCTCCTTCTAAATCTAGTAACGTTTCTATTTAAAAGACAAGTTCTTCATTTGGAATACGAGTATCTCCTTTCCGATGCACTATTCCTTCTTTACTGCATCCCTCGCTCCCTCACATTTACAAATTAACACTAAAATTGCGTCGCTATGAAATACTATGTGTTCTATGACATCTCCTTCTAAATCGAGTAACGTTTCTAGGGAAACGACAGATTTTCTTTTGGGATACGAGTGTCTTCTTTCCGGTGCACTATTCCTTCTTTACTGCATCTCTCGCTCCCTCACACTGACGAATTAACACAGATATAGCGTCGCTATCAAATACTATGGGTTCTATGACATCCCCCTCTAAATCGAGTAACGTTTCTACGGAAGCGACAGGATTTTCTTTTGGGATACGAGTATCTCCTTTCCGATGCACTATTCCTTCTTTACTGCATCCCCCGCGCCCTCACATTGACGAATTAACACAGAAATTGCGTCGCTATGAATTACTATGGGCTCTAAGACTTCTCCTTCCAAATCGAGTAACGTTTCTATGGAAACGAGAGGATTTTCTTTTGGTATACGAGTATCTCCTTTCCAATGCACTACTCCTTCCTTACTGCATCCCTCGATTCCTCACATTGACGAGTTATCACAGAATTTGTGTCGCTATGAATTACTATGGGTTTTATGACTTCTCCTTCTAAATCGAGTAACGTTTCTATGGATACAAGAGGATTTTCTTTTGGTATACGAGTAACTCCTTTCCGATGCACTAGTCCTTCTTTACTGCATCCCTAGTTCCCTCACATTGAAGAATAAGTACAGAAATTGCGTAGCTATGAAATACTATGTGTTCTACGACCTCTCTATCTAAATCGAGTAACGTTTCTAGGGAAACGACAGGATTTTCTTTTCGTCTACGAGTATCTCCTTTCCGATGCACTATTCCTTCTTTACTGCTTCCCTTGCTCCCTCACATTGACGAATTATCACAGATGTTGCGTCGCTATCAAATACTATTTGCTCAATGACTTCCCCTTCTAAATCGAGTAACATTTAGATGGAAACGACAGGAATTTCTTTTGGGATACGAGTCTCCTTTCCGATGCACTATTCCTTCTTTACTGCATCTCTCGCTCCCTCACATTGACGAATTAACACAGAAATTGCGTCGCTATGAAGTACTATGTGTTCTATGACTTCTCCTTCTAAATCGAGTAACGTTTCTAGGGAAACGGCAGGATTTTCTTTTGGTATTCGAGTATCTGCTTTCCGATGCACTATTCCTTCTTTTCCTTCATCCCTCGCTCCCTCACTTTGTCTAATTAACACAGAAATTGCGTTGCTATGAAATACTATGGGTACTATGACTTCTCCTTCTAAATCGAGTAACGTTTCTATGGAAGCGACAGGATTTTCTTTTGGGATACGAGTATCTCCCCTCCGATGCACAGTTACTACTTTACTGCATCTCTCGCTCCCTCACATTGACGAATTAACACAGAAATTGCATCGCTATGAGTACTATGTTTTCTACGACTTCTCCTTCTAAATCGAGTATCATTTCTATTCAAACCACAGGATTTTCTTTTGGGATAAGAGTATTTCCTTTCCGATGGTCTATTCCTTCTTTACAGCACCTCTCGCTCCCTCACATTGACGAATTAACACAGAAATTGCGTCACTATGAAATACTATGTGTTCTATGACTTCTCCTTCTAAATCGAGTAACGTTTCTAAGAAAACGACAGGATTTTCTTTTGGTATACGAGTATCTGCTTTCCGATGCACTATTCCTTCTTTACTGCATCCCTCGCCCCCACACTTTGACTAATTAACACAGAAATTGCGTCGCTATGATATACTATGTGTTCTATGACTTCTCCTTACAAATGGAGTAACATTTCTATGGAAATGAGAGGATTTTCTTATGGGATAAGGGAATCTCCTTTCCGATGTACTATTCCTTCTTTACTGTACCCCACGCTACCTCATATTGACAAATTAACACAGAAATTGCGTCGCTATGAAATACTATTGGTTCTATGACTTCTCATTCTAAATCGAGTAACGTTTCCATTGAAACGACAGGATTTTCTTTCAGGATACGGTTATCTTCTCTCCGATGCAATATTCGTTCTTTACTGCATCCCTCGCTCCCTCACATTGACAAATTAACTCAGAAATTGCGACGCTGTGAAATACTATTGGTTTTATGTCATCTCCATCTAAATCGAATGACGTTCCTATGGAATCAACAGGATTCTCCTTTGGGATATGAGTATCTCCTTTCCGATGCACTATTCCTTCTTTACTGCATCCCTCGCTCCCTCACATTGACGAATTAAGACATTAATTGCGTCGCTTGAAATACTACGTATTCTATGACTTCTTCTTCCAAATGGAGTACAATTTCTATGAAAGGACAGGATTTTCTTTTGGGATAAGAGTATCTCCTTTCCGATGCACTATTCCTTCTTTACTGTATCCCTCGCTCCCTCATATTGACAAATTAACTCTGATATTGCGTCGCTATGAAATACTATTGGTTCTATGACTTCACCTTCTACATCGTGTAACATTTCTATGGAAACGACATGATTTGCTTTTCGGATACGAGTATCACCTTTCCGATGCACTATTCCTTCTTTACTGCATCCCTTGCACCCTCACATTGACGAATTAACACAGAAATGGCGTCGCTATGAAATTCTATGTGCTCCATGACTTCTCCTTCTAAATCGAGTAACGTTTCTATGGATACGGCAGGATTTTCATTTGGGATACGAGTATCTCCTTTCCGATGCACTGTTCCGTCTTTACTGCATCCGTCGCTCCCTCACATTGACGAATTAACACAGAAATGGCGTCGCTATGAAATTCTATGTGCTCCATGACTTCTCCTTCTAAATCGAGTGACGTTTCTATGGATACGGCAGGATTTTCATTTGGGATACGAGTATCTCCTTTCCGATGCACTGTTCCTTCTTTACTGCAAACCAGGCTCCCTCACATTGACGAATTAACACAGAAATTGCGACGCTATGTGGTAGTTTGTGTTCTACGACTTCTCCTTCTAAATCGAGTAACGTTTCTATGGATACAACAGGATTTTCTTTCGGGATATGAGTATCTCCTTTCCGATGCACTATTCCTGCATTACTGCATCCCTCTCTCCCACACATTGACTTCTCCTTCTAAATCGAGTAACGTTTCTATGGAAAAGTCAGGATTTTCTTTCGGGATACGGTTATCTTCTTTCCGATGCAATATTCCTTATTTACAGCAGCCCTCGATACCTCTTATTGAAGAATAAGCACAGAAACTGCGTCGCTATGAAATACTATGGGTTCCATGTCATCTCCATCTAAATGGAGTAACGTTTCTATGGAAACAAATAGATTTTCTTTTGGGACACGTGTATCTCCTATCCCATACACTATTCTTGCTCTTCTGCATCCCTCTCTCCCTCACATTGACGAAATAACACAGAAGGTGCGTCGCTATGGAATACTATGTGTTCTATGACTTTTCCATCTAAATCGAGTAACGTTTCTATGGAAAATTCAGGAGTTTCTTTCGGGATACGGTTATCTGCTTTCCGATGCAATATTTCTTATTTACTGCAGCCCTCGAACCCTCTTATGGAAGAATAAGCACAGAAATTGCGTCGCTATGAAATACTATGTGTTCTAAGACTTCTCCTTCTAAATCGAGTAACGTTTCTATGGAAACGACTGGTATTTCTTTCGGAATACGACTGTCTGCTTTCCGATGCACGATTCCTTCCTTACTGCATCACTCGCTCCCTCAAACTGATGAATTAACACAGAAATTGCGTTGCAATGAAATACTATGTGTTCTATAACTTCTCGTTCTAAATCGGGTAACGTCTCTATGGAAACGACAGGATTTTCTTTTGGGATACGACTATCTCCTTTCCGATGCACTATTCCTTCTTTACTACATCCTTTGCTCCCTCACATTGACGAATTAACGCAGAAATTGCGTCGCTTTGAAATACTATGTGTTCTAAGACTTCTCATTCTAAATCGAGTAACGTTTCAATGGAAACGACAGGATTTTCTTTTGGTATACGATTATCTCCTTTCCGATGCGCTATTCCTTCTTCACTACATCCCTCTCTCCCTCACATTGAGTTCTCCTTCTAAATCGAGTGACGTTTCTATGGAAACGACTGGTATTTCTTTCGGGATACGACTGTCTGCTTTCCGATGCACGATTCCTTCCTTACTGCATCACTCGCTCCCTCAAATTGACGAATTAACACAGAAATTGCGTTGCAATGAAATAGTATGTGTTCTATAACTTCTCCTTCTAAAGCGGGTAACGTCTCTTTGGAAACGACAGGATTTTCTTTTGGGATACGACTATCTCCTTTCCGATGCACTATTCCTTCTTTACTACATCCCTTGCTCCCTCACATTGACGAATTAACGCAGAAATTGCGTCGCTTTGAAATACTATGTGTTCTAAGATTTCTCATTCTAAATCGAGTAACGTTTCTATGGAAACGACAGGATTTTCTTTTGGTATTCGATTATCTCAATTCCGATGCACTTTTCCTTCTTTACTGCATCTCTGGCTCCCTCACAGTGTCGAATTACCACAGAAATTGCGTCGCTATGGAATACTATGGGTTCAATGATTTCTCCTTCTAAATCGAGTAACGTTTCTATGGAAACGACAGGAATATCTTTCGGGATACGACTGTGTCCTTTCCGATGCTCTATTCCTTCTTTACTGCATCCCTCGCTCCCTCACATTGACGAATTAACTCAGAAATTGCGTCGCTATGAAGAACTATGTGTTCTATGCCATCTCCTTCTACATCGAGTAACGTTTCTATTTAAACGACAGGATTTTCTTTTGGGATACGGGAATCTCCTTTCCGATGCACTATTCCTTCATTACTGCATCCCTCGCTCCCTCACACTGACGAATTAACACAGAAATTGCGTCGCTATCAAATTCTATGTGTTCTAAGACTTCTCCTTCTACATCGAGTAACGTTTCTATGGATACGACAGGATTTTCTTTTGGTATAAGAGTATCTCCTTTCCGATGCACTTTTCCTTCTTTACTGCATCCCTCGCTCCCTCGCTTAGAGGAATTAACAATGATATAGCGTGACTATAAAATGCGATGGGTTCTCCTTCTAAATCGAGTAACGTTTCTATTGAAACGACATGATTTTCTTTTGGGATACGAGTATCTCCTTTCCGATGCAATATTCCATCTATACTGCATCCCAAATTCCCTCACATTGACGAATTAACACAGAAATTGCGTCGCTATGAAATACTGTGCGTTCCATAACATCTCCTTCTAAATCGAGTAACGTTTCTATGGAAACGACAGGATTTTCTTTTGGTATACGAGTGTTTCCTTTCCGATGCCCTTTTCCTTCTTTACTGCTTTCCTCGCTTCCTCACATTGTCGAATTAACACAGAAAGTGCGTCATTATGAAATACTATGGGTTATATGACTTCTCAGTCTAAATCGAGTAACGTTTCCATGGAAACGACAGGATTTTCTTTTGGGATACGAGTATCTCCTTTCCGATGCACTATTCCTTCTTTACTGCATCCCTCGCTCCCTCACATTGACGAATTAACACAGAAATTGCGTCGCCTTAAAATGCTATGCGTTCTATAACTTCTCCTTCTAAATCGAGTAACGTTTAGTTGGGAACGACAGGATTTTCTTTTGGGATGCAACTATTTCTTATCTGATGCACTATTCCTTCTTTACTGCATCCCTCGCTCCATCACATTGACGAATAAGTACAGAAATTTCGTCGCTATGAAATACTATGGGTTCTATGACTTCGAGTAACGTGTCTACAGAAACGACAGGATTTTCTTTTGAGATACGAGTATCTCCTTTCCGATGCACTATTCCTAATTTACTGCTTCCCTGGCTCCCTCACATTGACGAATTAACACAGAAATTGCGTCGCCTTAAAATGCTATGCGTTCTATAACTTCCCCTTCTAAATCGAGTAACGTTTAGTTGGGAACGACAGGATTTTCTTTTGGGATGCAACTATTTCTTATCTGATGCACTATTCCTTCTTTACTGCATCCCTCGCTCCATCACATTGACGAATAAGCACAGAAATTGCGTCGCTATGGAATACTATGTGTTCTATGACTTCTCCTTCTAAATCGAGTAACGTTTCAATGGAAACGACAGGATTTTCCTTTGGGATACGACTATCTAAATTCCGATGCACTATTCCTTCTGTACTGCATTCCTCGCTCCCCCACATTGTCGAATTAACACAGAAAATGCGTGGCTATGAAATACTGTGGGTTGTATGACCTCTCATTCTAAACCGAGTAACGTTTCCATGGAAACGACAGGATTTTCTTTTGCGATACGAGTATCCCCTATCCGATGCACTATTCCCTCTTTCCTGCATCCCTCGCTCCCTCACAATGACGAATTACCGCAGAAATCTCGTCGCCATGATCTACTATGGGTTCTATGTCTTCACCTTCTAAATCGGATAACTTTTCTATGGAAACGACAGGATTTTCTTTTTGGATACGTGTATCTCCTTTCCGATGTTCTTTTCCTTATTTACTGCATCCCTCGCTCCCTCGCATTGACGAATTAACACAGAAATTGCATCGCTATGAAATACTATGGGTTATATGACTTCTCCTTCTAAATCGAGTAACGTTTCCAAGGAAACGACAGGATTTTCTTTGGCAATCGAGTACCTCCTTTCCGATGCCCATTTCCTTCTTTACTGCATCCCTCGCTCCCTCACATTGACGGTTTAACACAGAAATTGCATCGCTATGAAATACTATGGGTTATATGACTTCTCCTTCTAAATCGAGTAACGTTTCCATGGAAACGACAGGATTTTCTTTTGGGATACGTGTATTTCCTTTCTGATGCACTATTTCTTCTTTACTGCATTCCTCTCTCCCTCACACTGACGAATTAATACAGAAATTACGTCGCTATGAAATACTATGGGTTCTATGACCTCTCCTTCTAAATCGAGTAACGTTTCTATGGATACGACAGGATTTTTTTTTGGTATTCAAGTATCTCCTTTCCGATGCACTATTCCTCCTTTTCTGCATCTCTCGCTCCCTCTCATTGACGAATAAGCACAGAAATTGCATCGCTATGAAATACTATGGGTTCTATGACTTCTCCTAAAGCGAGTAACGTTTCTATGGGAACGAGAGGATTTTCCTATGGGATACTAGTATCTCCTTACCGTTGCATTATTACTTCTTTACTGCATTCCTCGCTCCCTCACATTGACGAATTAACACAGAAATTGCGTCCCCTTGTAATACTATGCGTTCTATAACTTCTCCTTCTAAATAGAGTAACGTTTAGTTGGGACCGACAGGATATTATTTTGGGATCCAACTATCTCCTTTCCGATGCACTATACCTTCTTTACTGCATCCCTCGCTCCCTCTCATTGACGAATAAGCACAGAAATTGCATCGCTATGATATACTATGGGTTCTATGACTTCTCCTTCTAAAGCGAGTAACGTTTCTATTGGAACGACAGGATTTTCTTGTGGGATACGAGTATCTCCTTACCGAAGCATTATTACTTCTTTACTGCATTCCTCGCTCCCTCACATTGACGAATTAACACAGAAGTTGCGTCGCCATGGAATACTATGTGTTCTATGACTTCTCCTGCTAAATCTAGTAACGTTTCTATGGAAACGACAGGATTTTCCTTTAGGATTCGAGTTACTCCTTTCCGATGCACTGTTTCTTCTTTACTGCACCCCTCGCTCTCTCACATTGACGAATTCACACAGAAATTCCGTCGCTATGATATACTATGGGTTCTATGACACACCATCTAAATCGAGTAACGTTTTTATGGAAACGACACAACTTCCTTTTCGGATAGGACCATCTCCATTCCGATGCACTATTCCTTCTGTACTGCATCGCTTGCTCCCTCACAATGATGAATTAACTCAGAAGTTGCGTCGCTATGAAATACTATGGGTACCATGACTTCTCCTTCTAAATCGAGTAACGTGTCTATGGAAACGAAAGGATTTTCTTTTGGGATACGAGTATCTCCTTTCCGATGCACTATTCCTTCTTTACTGCATCCCTCTCTCCCTTACATTGACGAATTTCCACAGAACTTGCGGCGCAATGAAATACTATGTGTTCTATGACTTCTCCTTCTAAATCGAGTAACATTGGCATTGAAACGTCAGGATTTTCTTTACGGATACGACTATCTCCATTCCGATGCACTACTCCTTCTGTACTGGATCCCTTGCCCCCTCACATTGAAGAATTAACCCAGAAATTGCGTCGCTATGAAATACTATGGGTTCTATGACTTCACCTTCTAAATCGAGTAACGTGTCTATAGAAACGACAGGATTTTCTATTGAGATACGAGTATCTCCTTTCCGATGCGCTATTCCTTATTACTGCTTCCCTGGCTCCCTCACATTGACGACTTAACACAGAAATTGCGTCGCTATGGAATACTATGTGTTCTATGACTTCCCCTTCTAAATCGAGTAACGTTTCAATGGAAACGACAGGATTTTCCTTTGGGATACGACTATCTCCATTCCGATGCACTATTCCTTCTCTACTGAATTCCTCGCTCCCTGACATTGACGAATTAACACAGAAATTGCGTCGCTATGAAATACTATGGGTTATATGACTTCTCCTTCTAAATCGAGTCACGTTTCCATGGAAACGACAGGATTTTCTTTGGGATTCGAGTACCTCCTTTCCGATGCCCTTTTTCTTCTTTCCTGCATCCCTCGCTCCCTCACATTGACGACTTAACACAGAAATTGCGTCGCTATGGAATACTATGTGTTCTATGACTTCTCCTTCTAAATCGAGTAACGTTTCAATGGAAACGACAGGATTTTCCTTTCCGATACGACTATCTAAATTCCGATGCACTATTCCTTCTGTACTGCATTCCTCGCTCCCTCACATTGTCGAATTAACACAGAAAATGCGTGGCTATGAAATACTGTGGGTTGTATGACCTCTCATTCTAAACCGAGTAACGTTTCCATGGAAACGACAGGATTTTCTTTTGCGATACGAGTATCCCCTATCCGATGCACTATTCCCTCATTCCTGTATCCCTCGCTCCCTCACAATGACGAATTACCGCAGAAATCTCGTCGCTATGATCTACTATGGGTTCTATGTCTTCACCTTCTAAATCGAATAACTTTTCTATGGACACGACAGGATTTTCTTTTTGGATACGTGTATCTCCTTTCCGATGTTCTTTTCCTTATTTACTGCATCCCTCGCTCCCTCTCATTGACGAATTAACACAGAAATTGCATCGCTATGAAATACTATGGGTTATATGACTTCTCCTTCTAAATCGAGTAACGTTTCCAAGGAAACGACAGGATTTTCTTTGGCATTCGAGTACCTCCTTTCCGATGCCCTTTTCCTTCTTTACTGCATCCCTCGCTCCCTCACATTGACGGTTTAACACAGAAATTGCATCGCTATGAAATACTATGGGTTATATGACTTCTCCTTCTAAATCGAGTAACGTTTTCATGGAAACGACAGGATTTTCTTTTAGGATACGTGTATTTCCTTTCTGATGCACTATTTCTTCTTTACTGCATTCCTCTCTCCCTCACATTGACGAATTAATACAGAAATTACGTCGCTATGAAATACTATGGGTTCTATGACCTCTCCTTCTAAATCGAGTAACGTTTCTATGGATACGACACGATTTTTTTTTGGTATTCAAGTATCTCCTTTCCGATGCACTATTCCTCCTTTTCTGCATCTCTCGCTCCCTCTCATTGACGAATAAGCACAGAAATGGCATCGCTATGAAATACTATGGGTTCTATGACTTCTCCTAAAGCGAGTAACGTTTCCATGGGAACGAGAGGATTTTCCTTTGGGATACTAGTATCTTCTTACCGTTGCATTATTACTTCTTTACTGCATTCCTCGCTCCCTAACGTTGACGAATTAACACAGAAATTGCGTCGCCTTGTAATACTATGCGTTCTATAACTTCTCCTTCTAAATCGAGTAACGTTTAGTTGGGACCGACAGGATATTCTTTTGGGATCCAACTATCTCCTTTCCGATGCACTATACCTTCTTTACTGCATCCATCGCTCCCTCTCATTGACGAATAAGCACAGAAATTGCATCGCTATGATATACTATGGGTTCTATGACTTCTCCTTCTAAAGCGAGTAACGTTTCTATGGGAACGACAGGATTTTCTTGTGGGATACGAGTACATCCTTACCGAAGCATTATTACTTCTTTACTGCATTCCTCGCTCCCTCACATTGACGAATTAACACAGAAGTTGCGTCGCCATGGAATACTATGTGTTCTATGACTTCTCCTGCTAAATCTAGTAACGTTTCTATGGAAACGACAGGATTTTCCTTTAGGATTCGAGTTACTCCTTTCCGATGCACTGTTTCTTCTTTACTGCACCCCTCGGTCTCTCACATTGACGAATTCACACAGAAATTCCGTCGCCATGATATACTATGGGCTCTATGACACTCCATCTAAATCGAGTAACGTTTTTATGGAAACGACACAACTTCCTTTTCGGATAGGACCATCTCCATTCCGATGCACTATTCCATCTGTACTGCATCCCTTGCTCCCTCACAATGATGAATTAACTCAGAAGTTGCGTCGCTATGAAATACTATGGGTTCCATGACTTCTCCATCTAAATCGAGTAACGTGTCTATGGAAACGACATGATTTTCTTTTGGGATACGAGTATCTCCTTTCCGATGCACTATTCCTTCTTTACTGCATCCCTCTCTCCCTTACATTGACGAATTTCCACAGAACTTGCGGCGCAATGAAATACTATGTGTTCTATGACTTCTCCTTCTAAATCGAGTAACATTTGCATTGAAACGTCAGGATTTTCTTCTCTGATACGAGTATCTCCATTCCGATGCACTATTCCTTCTTTACTGCATCCCTCGCTCTCTCACATTGACGAATTAACACAGAAATTTCGTCGCTATGAATTACTATGTGTTTTATGAAATCTCCTTCTAAATCGAGTAACGTTTCAATGGAAAAGACACAATTGTCTTTTCGGATACGACTATCTCCATTCCGATGCACTACTCGTTCTGTACTGGATCCCTTGCCCCCTCACATTGAAGAATTAACCCAGAAATTGCGTCGCTATGAAATACTATGGGTTCTATGACTTCACCTTCTAAATCGATTAACGTGTCTATAGAAACGACAGGATTTTCTATTGAGATACGAGTATCTCCTTTCCGATGCGCTATTCCTTATTACTGCTTCCCTGGCTCCCTCACATTGACGACTTAACACAGAAATTGCGTCGCTATGGAATACTATGTGTTCTATGACTTCTCCTTCTAAATCGAGTAACGTTTCAATGGAAACGACAGGATTTTCCTTTGGGATACGACTATCTCCATTCCGATGCACTATTCCTTCTGTACTGAATTCCTCGCTCCCTGACATTGAGGAATTAACACAGAAATTGCGTCGCTATGAAATACTATGGGTTATATGACTTCTCCTTCTAAATCGAGTAACGTTTCCATGGAAACGACAGGATTTTCTTTGGGATTCGAGTACCTCCTTTCCGATGCCCTTTTTCTTCTTTCCTGCATCCCTCGCTTCCTCACATTGACGGATTAACACAGAAATTGCGTCGCTATGATATACTATGGGTTATATGACTTCTCCTTCTAAATCGAGTAACGTTTCCATGGAAACGACAGGATTTTCTTTTGGGATGCAGTATTCCTTCTTTACTGCATTCCTCTCTCCCTCACATTGACGAATTAATACAGAAATTACGTCGCTATGAAATACTATGGGTTCTATGAACTCTCCTTCTAATTCGAGTAACGTTTCTATGGATACGACAGGATTTTTTTTTTTTGGTATTCAAGTATCTCCTTTCCGATGCACTATTCCTCCTTTTCTGCATCTCTCGCTCCCTCTCATTGACGAATAAGCACAGAAATTGCATCGCTATGAAATACTATGGGTTCTATGACTTCTCCTTCTAAAGCGAGTAATGTTTCTATGGGAACGACAGGATTTTCTTGTGGGATACGAGTATCTCCCTATCGATGCATTATTACTTCTTTACTGCATTCCTCGCTCCCTCACATTGACGAATTAACGCAGAAATTGCGTCGCCTTGATATACTATGCGTTCTATAACTTCTCCTTCTAAATCGATTAACGTTTAGTTGGGAACGACAGGATATTCTTTTGGGATCCAACTATCTCTTTTCCGATGCACTATTACTTCTTTACTGCATCCCGCGCTCCCTCACTTTGACGAACTAACACAGAAATTGCGTCGCTATGAAATACTATGGGTTATATTTCTTCGCCTTCTAAATCGAGTAACGGTTCCACGGAAACGACAGGATTCTCTTTTGGTTAACGAGTATCTTCTTTCCGATGCACTATTCCTTCTTTACTGCATTCCTCGCTCCATCACATTGACGACTTAATACAGAAGTTACGTCGCTATGAAATACTATGGACTCTATGACCACTCCCTCTAAATCGAGTGACGTTTCTATGGATACGACAGGATTTATTTTTGGTATACGAGTATCTCCTTTCCGATGCACTATTTCTTCTTTTCTGCATCCCTCGCTCCCTCACATTGACGAATTAACACAGAAATTGCGTCGCCTTGAAATACAATGCGTTCTATAACATCTGCTTCTAAATCGAGTAACGTTTCTATGGAAACGACAGGATTTTCTTTCGGGATACGAGTATCTCCTTTCCGATGCCGTATTGCTTCTTTACTGTCACCCTCGCTCCCTCACATTGACGAATTAACACAGAAATTGCGTCGCTATGAAATACTATGGGTAATATGAATTCTCCCTTTAAATCGAGTAACGTTTCCATGGAAACGACACGATTTTCTTCTGGTATAAGAGTATCTCCTTTCCGATGCACTATTCCTTCTTTACTGCATCGCTCGCTACCTCACATTGACGAATTAATACCGAAATTACGTCGCTATGTAATGCTATGGCTTCTATGACCTCTCCTTCTAAATCGAGTAACGTCTCTTTGGGAACGACTGGATTTTCTTTTGGGATACGAGTATCTCCTTTCCAATGCACTATTCCTTCTTTACAGCATCCCTCGCTCCCTCACATAGACGAATTAACAACGAAATAGCGTCGCTTTGAAATACTATGGGTTCTATGACTTCACCTAAATCGAGTAACATTTGCAATGAAACGACAGGATTTTCTTTTGGGATATGAGTATCTCCTTTCCGATGCACTATTCCTTCTTTACTGCATGCCTGGCTCCCTCACATTGACGAATTAACACAGAAATTGCGTCGATATGGAATACTGTGTGTCCTATGACTTCTCCTTGTAAATCGTGTAACGTTTGAATGGAAGCGACAGGATTTTCTTTTGGTATACGAGTATATCCTTTCCGATGCACTATTCCTTCTTTACTGAATCCCTGGCTCCCTCACATTGACGAATTAACACAGAAATTGCGTCGCCTTGAAATACAATGCGTTCTATAACATCTGCTTCTAAATCGAGTAACGTTTCTATGGAAACGACAGGATTTTCTTTCGGGATACGAGTATCTCCTTTCCGATGCCGTATTGCTTCTTTACTGTCACCCTCGCTCCCTCACATTGACGAATTAACACAGAAATTGCGTCGCTATGGAATACTATGGGCTCTATGATTTCTCCTTCTAAATCGAGTAACGTTTATATGGAAACTACAGGATTTTCTTTTGGGATACGAGTATCTCGTTTCCGATGCACAATTCCTTCTTTACTGCATCCCTCGCTCCCTCACATTGATGAATTAACACAGAAATAGCGTCGCTATGAAATACTATGGGTTCTATGACTTCTCCTTCTAAATTGAGTAACGTATCTATGGAAACGACCGCATTATCTATTGGGATACGAGTATCCCCTTTCCGATGCTCTATTCCTTCTTTAGTGCAACACTGGCTCCCTCACCTTGACGAATTAACAGACAATTTGCGTCGCTATGATATACTATGGGTTCTATGACCTCTCCTTCTAAATCGAGTAACGTTTCTATGGATACGACAGACTTTTTTTTTCGTACACGGGTATCTCCTTTCCGATGCACTATTCCTACTTTTCTGCAACCCTCGCTCCCTCACATTGACGAATCAATACAGGAATTGCGTCGCCATGAAATACTATGCGTTCTATAACTTCTCCTTCTAAATCGAGTAACGTTTAGTTGGGAACGACAGGATTTTCTTTTGGGATGCAACCGTCTCCTTTCCGATGCACTATTCCTTCTTTACTTCACCCCTCGCTCCCTCACATTGACGAATAAGCACAGAAATTGCGTCGCTATGAAATACTATGGGTTCTATGACTTCCCCTTCTAAAGTGAGTAGCGTTTCTATGGAAACGACACGATTTTCTTTTGGGATACGAGTATCTCCATTCCGATGAACTATTCCTTCTTTGCTGCATCCCTCGCTCCCTGAAATTGACGAATTAACGCAGAAATTGCGTCGCTATGGAATACTATTAGTTCTATGACTTCTCCTTCTAAATCGAGTAACGTTACTATGGAAACGACTGAAGTTTCTTTTGGGATACGACTAACTACTTTCCCATGCACTATTCCTTCTGTATTGCATCCCTCGCTCCCACACATGCGAATTAACACAGAAATTGTGTCGCTATGAAATACAATGGGGTCTATGATTTCTCCTTCTAAATCGAGTAACGTTTCCATTGAAGCGACAGGATTTTCTTTTGGGATACGAGTATCTGCTTTCCGATGCACTATTTCCTCTATACTGCATCCCTAGCTCCCTCACATTGACGAATTAACACAGAAATTGCGTCGCTATGATATACTAGGGGTTCTATTACTTCTCCTTCTATATCGAGTAATGTTTCAATGGAAACGTCGGGATTTTTTTTTTTGGGATACGAGTATGTCCTTTCCGATGCACTATTCCTTCTGTACTGCATCCCTCGCTCCCTCACATTGACGAATTGACACAGAAACTGCGTCGCCTTGAAATACCATCCGTTCTATGACATCTCTTTCTAAATCGGGTAACGTTTCCATTGAAACGACTGGACTGTCTTTTAGGATACGAGGATCTCATTTCCGATGCACAATTCCTTCTTTACTGCACCCCTGGCTCCCTCACATTGACGAAGTAACACTGAAATTGCGTCGCTGTGGAATACTATGGGTTCTATGACTTCCTTTTCCAAATCGAGTAACGTTTCAGTGGAAACGACAGGATTTTCTTTTGGGATTCGAGTATCTCCATCCCGATGTCCTGTTCCTTCTTTACTGCCTCCCTCGCTCCCTCACATTGACGAATTAACACAGACATTGCGTCGCTGTGAACTACTATGGGTAATATGAATTCTCCCTTTAAATCGAGTAACGTTTCCATGGAAACGACACGACTTTCTTCTGGTAAAAGAGTATCACCTTTCCGATGCACTAAACCTTCTTTACTGCATCGCTCGCTACCTCACACTGATGAATTAATACATAAATTACGTCGCTATGTAATGCTATGGCTTCTATGACCTCTCCTTCTAAACCGAGTAACGTCTCAATGGGAAAGAGAGGATTTTTTGTGGTATACGGGTATCTCCTTTCCGATGCACTATTCCTTCTTTATTGCATTCCTCGCTCCCTCAAATTGACGAATTAACACAGAAATTGCGTCGCTATGAAATACTATGATTTCTATGACTTCTCCTTCTAAATCTAGTAACGTTTCTATGGAAACGATAGGATTATCTTTTGGGATACGAGTATCTGTTTTCCGATTCACTATTCGTTCTTTACTGCATCCCTCGCTCCCTCACATAGACGAATTAACAACGAAATAGCGTCGCTATGAGATTCTATGGGTTCTATGACTTCTCCTTCTAAATCGAGTAACGTTTCTATGGAAACGACAGGATTTTCTTTTGGGATACAAGTATCTCCTTTCCGATGCTCCATTCCCTCTTTACTGCATCCCTCGCTTCCTGACACTGACGAATTAACACAGAAGTTGCGTCGTTATGGAACACTATGAGTTCTATGACTTCTCCCTCTAAATCGAGTAACGTTTCTATGGAAACGACAGAATTTTCTTTTGGGTTACGACTATCTACTTACCGATGCACTATTCCATCTGTAATGCATCCCTCGCTCCCACACATGCGAATTAACACAGAAACTGCGTCTCTATGAAATACTATGGAGTCTATGATTTCTCCTTCTAAATCGAGTAACGTTTCCATCGAAGCGACAGGATTTTCTTTTGGGATACGAGTATCTCCTTTCCGATGCACTATTCCCTCTTTACTGCATCCCTAGCTCCGTCACAATGACGAATGAACACAGAAATTGCGTCGCTATGAAATACTATGATTTCTATCACTTCTCCTTCTAAATCTAGTAACGTTTCCATGGAAACGATAGGATTATCTTTTGGGATACGAGTATCTCCTTTCCGATGCACTATTCGTTCTTTAGTGCATCCCTCGCTCCCTCACATAGACGAATTAACAACGAAATAGCGTCGCTATGAGATTCTATGGGTTCTATGACTTCTCCTTCTAAATCGAGTAACGTTTCTATGGAAACGACAGGATTTTCTTTTGGGATACAAGTATCTCCTTTCCGATGCTCCATTTCCTCTTTACTGCATCCCTCGCTCCCTGACACTGACGAATTAACGCAGAAGTTGCGTCGCTATGGAACACTATGAGTTCTATGACTTCTCCCTCTAAATCGAGTAACGTTTCTATGGAAACGACAGAATTTTCTTTTGGGTTACGACTATCTACTTACCGATGCACTGTTCCATCTGTAATGCATCCCTCGCTCCCACACATGCGAATTAACACAGAAACTGCGTCTCTATGAAATACTATGGAGTCTATGATTTCTCCTTCTAAATCGAGTAACGTTTCCATCGAAGCGACAGGATTTTCTTTTGGGATACGAGTATCTCCTTTCCGATGCACTATTCCTTCTGTACTGCATCCCTCGCTCCCTCACATTGACGAATTGACTCAGAAACTGCGTCGCCTTGAAATACCATAAATCAAATCACGTCGCTATGAAATACTATGGGTTATATGCCTTCTCCTTCTAAATCGAGTGACGTTTCTATGGGAACGACAGGATTTTCTTTTGGGATTTGAGTGTCTCCTTTCCGACCCACCATTCCGTCTTTACTGCATCCCTCGTTACCTCACATTGACGAATTAACACAGAAATTGCGTCGCTATGAAATACTATGCGTTCTATAACTCCTCCTTCTCAATCGAGTAACGTTTCTATTGATCTGACAGGATTTTATTTTCGGATACGAGTAACTCCTTTCCGATGCACTATTCCTTCTTTACTGCATCCCTCGCTCCCTCACATTGACGAATTAACGCAAAAACTGCGTCGCTATGATATACTATGGGTTCTACGTCTTCTCCTTCTCAAACGAGTAACGTATCTATGGAAACGTCATGTATTTCTTTTGGGACACGAGAGTCTCCTTTCCGAGGCACTATTCCTTCTTTACTGCATCCCTCGCTCCCTCACATTTAGGAATTAACGCAGTAAATGCGTCGCTATGAAATTCTATGGGTTCTATGACTTCTATTTCTAAATCACGTAACGTTTCCATTAGAACGACAGGATTTTCTATTGGGATACGAGTATCTCATTTCCGATGCACTATTCTTTTTTTACTGCATCCCTCGCTCCCTCACATTGACAAATAAACACAGAAATTGCGTCGCTATGAAATACTATGGGTTCTATTACTTCTCATTCTAAAACGAGTAACGTTTCTATGGAAACGACAGTATTTTCTTTTGGGATACGAGTGTCTCCTTTCCGATGCACTATTCTTTCTTTACTGCATCCCTCGCCCCCTCACATTGACAAATTAACGCAGAAATTTCGTCGCTATGAAATACTATGGATTCTATGACTTCTCCTTCTAAATCTAGTAATGTTACTATAGAAACGACAGGATTTTCTTTCGGGATACGAGTATCTCCTTTCCGATGCACTATTCCTTTTTTACTGCATTCCTGGCTCTGTCACATTGGCGAATTAACACAGAAATTGGGTCGCTATGGGATAGTATGGGTTCTATGACTTCTCCTTCTAAATCGAGTAACGTTTCAATGGAAACGACAGGATTTTCTTGTGGTATAGGAGTATCTCCTTTCCGATGCACTATTCCTTCTTTACTGCATCCTTCGCTCCTTACATAGACGAATTACCACAGAACTTCCGTCACTATGAAGTACTATGGCTTATATGACCTCTCCTTCTAAATCGAGTAACATTTCCATGGGAACGACCGGATTTTCTTTTTGGATACGACTATCTCCTTTCCGATGCGGTATTCCTTCTGTACTGCATCCCTCGCTCCCTCACATTGACGAAATAACACAGAAATTGCGTCGCCGTGTAATACTATGCGTTCTATGACATCTCTATGTAAATCGAGTAACGTTTCTATTAAATCGACAGTATTTTCTTTTGGGATACGAGTATTTCATTTCCGATGCACCATACCTTCTTTACTGTATCCCTGGCTCAGTCACATTGACGAATTAACACTGAAATTGCGTCCCTATGGAATACTATGGGTTCAATGACTGCTCCATCTATATCGAGTAACGTTTCTGTGGAAACGACAGGATTTTCTTTTCGGATACGAGTATCTCCTTTCCGATGCACTATTCCTTCTCTACATCATCCCCCGTTCTCTCACATTGACGAATTAACACAGAAATCTTGTCGCTATGAAATACTATGGGTTCTATAACATCTCTTTCTAAATCGAGTAACGTTTCTATGGAAACTACTGGATTTTCTTTTTGGATAAGACTATCTCTTTTCCGATGCACTATTCCTTCTTTACTGCATCCCTCGCTCCCTTACATTGACGAATTAACACAGAGATTACGTCGCTAAGAAATACAATGGGTCTCTATGAGTTCTCCATCTAAATCGAGTAACGTTTCTATGGAAACAACAGAATTTTCTTTTGGGATACGACTTTCTCCTTTCCGATGCACTATTGCTTCTGTACTGCATCCCTCGCTCCCTCACATTGGCGAATTAACACAGATATTGCGTCACTATGAAATACTAGGGGTTCTATGACTTCTCCTTCTAAATCGAGTAAACTTTCTATTGAAACGACAGGTTTTTCTTTTGGGATTCGAGTATCTCCTTTCCGATGCACTATTCCCTCTTTACTGCATTCCTAGCTCCCTCACATTGACGAACAAGCACAGAAATTGCGTCTACATGAAATACTATGGGTTCTATAACTTCTCCTTCTAAGTCGAGTACGTTTCTATGGATAAGAAGGGGTTTTCTTTTGGGATACGACTGACTATCTCCTTTCCGATGCACTATTGTTTCTGTACTGCTTCCATCGCAACATCACATTGGCGAATGAACACAGAAATTGCGTAACCTTGAAATACTATGCGTTCTATGACATCTCTTTCTAAATCGAGTAACGTTTCTCTTAAAACGACAGGAATTTCTTTTGGGATACGACTATCTCCTTTCTGTTGCACTATTCCTTCTTTACAGTATCCCTGGCTCAGTCACTTTGACGAATTATCACTGAAATTGCGTCCCTATGGTATACTATGGGTTCTATTACATCTCCTTCTAAATCGAGTAACGTTTCAACGGAAACGACAGGATTTTCTTTTGGTATAGGAGTATCTCCTTTCCGATGCACTATTCCCTCATTACTGCATCTCTCGCTCCTTCACATTGACGTATTAACACCTAAATTGCGTCGCTATGAAATACTATGGGTTCTATGACTTCTCCTTCTAAATCGAGTAAGGTTTCAATGGAGACGACAGGATTTTCCTTTGGTATAGGTGTATCTACTTTCCGATGCACTATTCCTTCTCTACTGCATCCCCCTTTCTATCACACATTGACGAATTAACACATAAATCTCGTCGCTATGAAATACTATGGGTTCTATAACTTCTCTTTCTAAGTCGAGTACGTTTCTATGGATAAGAAGGGGTTTTCTTTTGGGATACGACTGACTATCTCCTTTCCGATGCACTATTGCTTCTGTACTGCTTCCCTCGCACTATCACATTGGCGAATTAAAACAGAAATTGCGTCGCTATGAAATACTATGGATTCTATGACTTCTATTTCTAAATCTAGTAATGTTACTATAGAAACGACAGGATTTTCTTTTGGGATACCAGTATCTCCTTTCCGATGCACTATTCCTTCCTTACTGCATTCCTGGCTCTGTCACATTGACGAATTAACACAGAAATTGCGTCGCTGTGGGATAGTATGGGTTCTATGACTTCTCCTTCTAAATCGAGTAACGTTTCAATGGAAACGACAGGATTTTCTTGTGGTAAAGGAGTATCTCCTCTCCGATGCACTATTGCTTCTGCACTGCGTCCCTCGCGCCATCACATTGGCGAATTAACACAGAAATTGCGTCGCTATGAAATACTATGGGTTCCATGATTACTCCTTGTAATCGAGTAACGTTGCTATTGAAACGAGAGGATTTTCTTTTGGGATACGAGTTCCTCCTTCCCGATGCACTATTCCTTCTTTACTGCATCCCTGGCTCTCTCACATGGACGAATTGTCACAGCAATTGCGTCGCTATGGAATACTATGGGTTCATTGACTTCTCCTTCTAAATCGAGTAAGGTTTCTTTGGAAACGAGTGGATTTTCTTTTGGGATACAACTATCTCCATTCAGATTCACTATTCCTTCTGTACTGCATCCCTCGCACCCTCACGTTGGCGAATTAACACAGAAATGGCGTCGCTATGAAATACTATGGGTTCTATGACTTCTCCTTTTAAATCGAGTAACGTTTCTATTAAAACGACATTATTTTTTTTGGGATACGATTATCTCCTTTCCGATGCACTATTCCTTCTTTACTGCATCCCTCGATCCCTCACATTGACAAATTAACACAAAAATGGCGTCGCAATGAAATCTTGTGTGTTCTATGACATCTCCTTCTAAATCGAGTAACGTTCCTATTCAAACGTCAGGATTATCTTTTTGGATGTGAGTATCTCCATTCCGATGATCTATTCCTTCTTTACTGCATCCCTCGATCTCTCACATTAACAAATTAACACAGAAATTGCGTCGTTATGAAATACTATTGCTTCTATGACATCTCCTGTTAAATCGAGTAACGTTTCCATGGAGACAACAGGATTTTCATTTGGGATACGAGGATCTACTTTCCGATGCACTATTCCTTCTTTAATGTATTCCTCGCTCCCTCGCATTGACGAATTAACACAGAAATTGCGTCGCTATGAAATACTATGGGTTCTATGACTTCTCCTTCTAAATCGGGTAACGTCTCTATGGAATCGAGAGGATTTTCTTTTGGTATACGAGTATCTCCTTTCCGATGCACTATGCCTTCTTTACTTCAACTCTCGCTCCCTCACATTGACGTATTTACACCTAAATTGCGTCGCTATGAAATACTATGGGTTCTATGACTTCTCCTTCTATATCGAGAAACGTTTCTATAGAAACGACAGGATTTTCGTTTGGGATACGAGTATCTCATTTCCGATGCACTATTCCTTCTATACTGCATCCCTCGATCTCTCACTTTGACAAATTAACACAGAAATTGCGTCGCTATGAAATACTATTGGTTCTATGACATCTCCTGCTAAATCGAGTAACGTTTCTATGGAGACAACAGCATTTTCTTTTGTTATACGAGTATCTCCTTTCCGATGCACTATTCCTTCTGTAATGCATTCCTCGTTCCCTCGCATTGACGAATGAACACAGAAATTGCGTCGCTATGAAATTCTATGTGTTCTATGACTTCTCCTTCTAAATCGGGTAACGTCTCTATGGAATCGTGAGGATTTTCTTTTGGTATACGAGTATCTCCTTTCCGATGCACTATGCCTTCTTTACTTCATCTCTCGCTCCTTGACATTGACGTATTAACACCTAAATTGCGTCGCTATGAAATACTATGGGTTCTATGACTTCTCCTTCCAAATCGAGAAACGTTTCTATAGAAACGACAGGATTATCTTTTGGGATACGAGTATCTCCTTTCCGATGCACTATTCCATCTCTACTGCATCCCCCTTCCTCTCATTTTGACGAATTAACACAGAAATCTCGTCGCTATGAAATACTATTGGTTCTGTAACCTCTCCCTCTAAATCGAGTAACGTTTCTATGGATACTACTGTATTTTCTTTTTGGATAAGACTATCTCCTTTCCGATGTACTATTCCTTCTTTACTGAATCTCTCGATCCCTCACATTGACAAATTAACACGAAAATGCCGTCGCAACGAAATCCTGTGTGTTCTATGATATCTCCTTCTAAATCGAGTAACGTTCCTATTGAAACGTCAGGATTTTCTTTGGGATGTGAGTATCTCCTTTCCGATACACTATTCCTTCTTTACTGCATCCCTCGATCTCTCACATTGACAAATTGACACAGTAATTGCGTCGCTATGAAATACTATGGGTTCTATGATTTCTCCTTCTAAATCGGGTAACGTCTCTATGGAATCGAGAGGATTTTCTTTTGGTATACGATGTTCTCCTTTCCGATGCACTATTCCTTCATTACTGCATCTCTCGCTCCCTCTGATTGACGAATTAACACAGAAATTGCGTCGCTATGAAATACGATGCGTTCTGTCACTTCTCCGTCTAAATCGAGTAACGTTTCTTTAGAAACGACTGGATTTTCTTTCGGGATACAACGATCTCCATTCAGATTCACTATTCCTTCTGTACTGCATCCCTCGCTCCCTCACGTTGGCGAATTAACACAGAAATGGCGTCGCTATGAAATACTATGGGTTCTATGACTTCTCCTTCTAAATCGAGTAATGTTACTATAGAAACGACAGGATTTTCTTTTGGGATGCGAGTATCTCCTTTCCGATGCACTATTCCTTCTTTACTGCATTCCTGGCTCCCTCACGTTGACGAATTAACACAGAAATTGCGTCGCTATGGAATAGTATGGGTTCTATGACTTCTCCTTCTAAATCCAGTAACGTTTCAATGGAAACGACAGGATTTTCCTTTGGTATAGGAGTATCTCCTTTCCGATGCACTATTCCGTCTTTACTGCATCCCTCGCTCCCTTACATAGACGAATTAAAACAGAATTTTTGTCACTATGAAATCCTAAGGGTTATATAACCTCTCCTTCTAAATCGAGTTACATTTAAATGAGAACGACAGGATTTTCTTTTGGGATACGAGTATCTCCTTTCCGATGCACTATTCCTACTCTACTGCATCCCCCTTTCTCTCACATTGACGAATTAACACAGAAATCTCGTCGCTATGAAATACAATGGGTTCTATAACCTCTCCTTCTAAATCGAGTAACGTTTCTGTGGATACTACTGTATTTTCTTTTTGGATAAGCCTATCTCCGTTCCGATGCATTACTTCTTCTTTACTGCATCCCTCGCTCCCTCACGTTGGCGAATTAACACAGAACTTGCGTCGCTATGAAATACTATTGCTTCTATGACATCTCCTGCTAAATCGAGTAACGTTTCTATGGAGACAACAGGATTTTCATTTGGGATACGAGTATCTACATTCCGATGCACTATTCCTTCTTTAATGTATTCCTCGCTCCCTCGCATTGACGATTTAACACAGAAATTGCGTCGATATGAAATACTATGGGTTCTATGACTTCTTCTTCTAAATCGGGTAACGTCTCTATGGAATCGAGAGGATTTTCCTTTGGTATACGAGTATCTCCTTTCCGATGCACTATGCCTTCTTTACTTCATCTCTCGCTCCCTCACATTGACGTATTAACACCTAAATTGCGTCGCTATGAAATACTATGGGTCCTATGACTTCTCCTTCTAAATCGAGAAACGTTTCTATAGAAACGACAGAATTTTCTTTTGGGATACGAGTATCTCCTTTCCGATGCACCATTCCTTCTTTACTGCTTCCTGGCTCCTTCACGTTGACGAATTAACACAGAAATTGCGTCGCTATGGAATAGTATGGGTTCTATGACTTCTCCTTCTAAATCGAGTAACGTTTCAATGGAAACGACAGGATTTTCCTTTGGTATAGGACTATCTCCTTTCCGATGCACTATTCCTTCTTTACTGCATCCCTCGATCCCTTACATAGACGAATTAACACAGAAAGTGCGTCGCCTTGTTATCCTATGCGTTCTATGACATCTCTTTCTAAATCGAGCAACGTTTCTATTGAAACGACAGGATTTTCTTTTGGGATTAGAGTATCTCATTTCCGATGCACTATTCCTTCTCCACTGCATCCCCCTTTCTCTCACATTGACGAATTAACACAGAAATCTCGTCGCTATGAAATACGATGGGTTCTATAACCTCTCCTTCTAAATCGAGTAACGTTTCTTTGGATACTACTGTATTTTCTTTTTGGATAAGACTATCTCCTTTCCGATGCACTATTCCTTCTCTACTACATCCCCCGTTCTCTCACATTGACGAATTAACGCAGAAATTGCGTCACTAGGAAATACTATGGGTTCTACAACTTCTCCTTCTAAATCGAGTAACGTTTCTATGTAAAGTACTGGATTTTCTTTTTGGATACGACTATCTCCTTTCCGATGCACTATTCCTTCTGTACTGCATCGCTCGCTCCCTCACATTGACGAATTAACACAGAAAGTGCGTCGCCTTGTTATCTTATGCGTTCTATGACATCTCTTTCTAAATCGAGCAACGTTTCTATTGAAACGACAGGATTTTCTTTTGGGACACGAGCATCTCCATTCCGATGCACTATTCCCTCTTTACTGCATCCCTAGCTCCCTCACATTGACGAATTAACACATAAATTACGTCGCTATTAAATCCTATGGGTTCCATGACCTCTCCTTTTCAATCGAGTAACGTTTCTATGGCAACGATTGGATTTTCTTTTGGGATAAGAGTATCTACTTTCCGATGCTCTATTACTTCTTCAATGCATCCCTAGCTCCCACACATTGACGAATATTCACAGAAATTGCTTCACTATGGAATACTATGGGTTCTAATACTTCTCCTTCTGAATCGAGTACCGTTTCTATGGATACGAAGGGGTTATCTTTTGGAATACGACTGACTATCTTTTTTCCGATGCACTCTCCCTTCTTTACTGCAACCCGTGCACCCTCACATTGAAGAGTTAACGCCGAAATTGCGTCGCTATCAAATACTGTGGGTTCTATGACTTCTCCTTCTAAATCGAGAAACGTTTCTATGGAAACGACAGGATATTCTTTTGGGATACGAGTATCTCATTACCGATGCACTATTCCATCTTTACTGCATCCCTGGCACAGTCACATTGACGAATTAACACTGAAATTGCGTCCCTATGGAATACTATGTGTTCTATGACTTTTCCTTGTAAAACGAGTATCGTTTCTATTGAAACGACAGAATTTTCTTTTGAAATACGAGTATCTCCTTTCCGATGCACTATTCCTTCTTTACTGCATCCCTCGCTCCCTCACATTGACGAATTATCTCAGAAATTTCGTCGCTATGAAATACTATGGGTTCTATGACTTCTCCTTCTAAATCGCGCAACGTTTCTATGGAAACGACAGGATTTCCTTTTGGGATACGAGTATCTCCTTTCCGATGCACTATTCCTTCTTTAATGCATCCCTGGCTACCTCACATTGACGAATTAACACAGAATTTGCGTCGCTATGGAATACTATGTGTTCCTTGACTTCCCTTTCTAAATCGAGTAACTTGTCAATGGAAACGACAGAATTTTCTTTTGGGATACGTGTATCTCCTTTCCGATGCACTATTCCTTCTTTACTGCATCCCTCGCTCCCTCACATTGACGAATTAACGCAGAATGTGCGTCGCTATGAAATACTATGGGTTCTATGATATCTCCTTCTAAATCGAGTAACGTTTCTATTGAAACGACAGGATTTTCTTTTGGGATACGATTGTCTCCTTTTCGATGCACTATTCCTTCTTTACTGCATCCCTCGATCCCTCACATTGACAAATTAACACAGAAATGGCGTTGCTATGAAATCCTGTGTGTTCTATGACATCTCCTTCTAAATTTAGTAACGTTCCTATTAAAACGTCAGGATTTCCCTTTGGGATTTGAGTATCTCCTTTCCGATGCACTATTCCATCTTTACTGCATCCCTCGCTCCATTACATTGTCAAATTAACACAGAAATTGCATCGCCTTGAAATACTAAGCGTATTATGACATCTCTTTCTAAATCAAGTAACGTTTCTCTTAAAACGACAGGGTTATCTTTTGGGATACGAGTATCTCATTTCCGATGCACTACTCCTTCTTTACTATATCCCTGGCTCAGTCACATTGACGAATGATCACTGAAATTGCGTCCGTATGGAATACTATGGGTTCAATGACTTCTCCTTCTAAATCGAGTAACGTTTCCATGGAATCGACAGGATTTTCTTTTGGTGTACGAGTATCTACGTTCCGATGCACTATTCCTTCTTTACTTCATCCCTCGCTCCCTTACATTGACGAATTTCCACAGAACTAGCGTCGCCATGAAATACTATGGGTTCTATGACTTCTCCTTCTAAATCGAGCAACGTTTCTATAGAAACGACAGGATTTTCTTTTGGGATACGAGCATCTCCTTTCCGATGCACAATTCCTTCTTTACTGCATACCTGGCTCCCTCACATTGACGAAATAACACAGAAATTGCGTCGCCTTGAAATACTATGCGTTCTATGACATCTCTTTCTAAATCGAGTAACGTTTCTACTGAAACGACAGGATTTTCATTTGGGATACGAGTATCTCATTATGTAGTGGGACGAAATTAAACGTCACCCATCCACCAAAGTCAGCCCAGTTTGCAGGTGACTATAAGTTTAATTTAGTTTTTGTTTATGTGTTTTCTTATTATTTGTAATAAATGTGAATTATCTAAAAGTTTTGTATTTTTTTTATGTGTTTCATGTACGGAGAGATCGGCGCAACGAACGGGGACAGCATCTTCGCTGCCGCGACCAGAGAGGAAATTGCTGGCCGCTATACGTCGCGGGTCGACAGCCAAGGAGCAACAGAAGATCCTGGAACCGAGTTGTTGCGTCGTGTTTCTAAAAAATTAAAAATGAATTTTTATACTCTTTTTGTACAACAATGACGTCATAATGATCTTAACCTTATTGAAAAGTTAGTCACTGTCTGTCAACGCTCAAGTTCACATCTGTATGTGTAGGAAGCTAATAAAATAGTGTATGCTATTAAAATTGAAACACGTGTCTTGAAGATTTATTTATGAAGAGTTATGTGAACGGATTAATAATATATTTTGACAAGATTATTGATTCAGACAGCGTTGGCCGAAACTTTGAGTCTAAAAAAAAAAAAAAGTTTATTTAATGTGTGATTCTGATATCGATTAGATCAAGATAACGTGTGTCGATATAATTTTCTGAGGAGAAACAAACGAACTTTAAATTCGAAAAAGTTACGAAAACCAATTGGCCCAAGTGATGTAATTCTCTGCACACGACTCAACTGATGTTTTACAGTTTCGTTCAAGAACCATCCTATGACAATTTAAAAGAATATGAATCATTTTTTGAAAGTGGGTTGTAACTGACGTAGGTGACGAAGTCTGCACATGGTCATACATATAACACCCGAAAACCCAAACTAAGGCGTCGTTACACCGCACCGTGGCGACCTTAGAAACAGGACTTGTGTGCAACTAAGGCACACAGGTACGAAACGAAACATCAAGAGTCCTTCCGAAGTCAACGCGAGTTTTCGTGGAGCCTTCACCAGCCAGCGGCGACTTCGCGGGTGTGGGCATCTGACGGAGTGCAGCCAAGCAGTACGGTCACGCAGTTGTTCCACGAGAAGGCGCGTCTGTTGGGCAGCAGCTGAACGCTGCAAACCCCGACAACCTTTTTTCTCCCTAAACTAATAGGCCCAGTACGTCAGCTGCGGGGCGTTCCTCCGGCTGATATTAGAGGTGTTGCTGAGGGCTTCGCCTGTCTACGGCGGTGCCGGGCGTGGTTGCAGCCAGCGACGTTTCCGGTGTTCGACTCAGCGTCCTGCCGGTTGCGGAAGCGGGGTCGCAGCATCTCAGCGGCTGCATCGACGGCTGTTACATCTGCAGCCCATAGCAGCACACTGATCATCGAGAACTACAAATTACAATATTAGTGTCCGGTGAGTTTGTTTCAAGTTGGAAGTGGAGTGTTGTACATAGGAAGTGTGCTTTTATAGGATTGTTGATTCCAAGTCTGCGTGTGTAAATAGTTAATTTCATACAATAATGTCGGGAAGTGAAATGTCAGGCGAAGAGCAATCTATGTCCGATAGGAGCATGAGATCCCTTTTTAGGGCGATCGCTAAATTGAAACAATCTAACGAAGAATCTACTGCTAGATTAAAAGAGGAATTAAAACAGGCTAACGAGGAATCTACTGCTAGATTGAAACAGGAACTAAAACAGGAATTAAGACAATCTAACGAGGAATCTACTGCTAGATTAAAAGAGGAATTAAAACAGTCTAACGAAGAATCTATGGCTAGATTAAAACAGTCTAACGAAGAATCTATGGCTAGACTTAAAGGGGAGCTAACAAAATCAACAGACAGGTTGCAGGAATATCTTAATGAAACCAGTCGAGAATTAAGTGATAAAATAGAGTCTTCTAAAGTTGAAATGCAGGAAAAATTAGTAGGACTTAGTAATAAGATTGCTGATAATTGTAAAAGGTTAGAAGAACATATCCAGGAATCGCGCGAGGAAAAAGCTCGCATGCGAAACGATATCACTGACTCAACCGAGAGATTAGATAGTGTCAATATCTTAGTTGTAAATGAAATACAGAAAAATAACGATATGTTACGAGATGAATTTTCTATGCAAACAGAAACTGTTCGCAGAGAATTATTGAAATCTATTAAAGAGGTCTCTACCAAACCTGTAGAGATTTCTTCAATAGATAATGTAGAATTAGAGACATTAACTCATCAAGTAGAAAAGGACCATACCGAAATCGTAAACATGAAACTTTTAATTACTGAAATATGCAGTAATCTTGAGACTGCCAAAGATAATAATATTGACGAAGGTACAGAGCGTTCACATCGTGAACACAGTGAAGAATCGATATTAGCTAATCGCGTATCCAATACAGAAATGCGGATACAGGAAATTACGAAACGGTTATCGGAATTAGATAATAACGAGGACATTTCAGGTAGCAGAGGTAATAACATAATCAGAGACAACAGTCGCATCGAATTTGCTAGCTCGGACGACAACAATTTGAATAAAGCAATCACGGCAAGCCAATCCGATGCAACTCCGTCTCTGAAATCTAAACAAAATCCGACTATTTCTCTCGCAGAATGTTTGGATGACATAACGACAAATTCAAATGTAGTAAGTCGATTTCCTGTATTCAAATCAGGAGGCGAACTTCATCCTATAATGTTTATAAAAGCTTTTGAAACATCATTATCTTCTAAATGGAGTAATGAAAAACGCATTCAATGTGTAATAGGACATTTAGAAGCAGAAGCTGCGGAATGGGCAGTACTGCATAGAACTGAATTCAGGGATTGGGATGATTTTGTTAAGCAATTTAAACAAAATTATTGGTCAAGACGAAAACAACAACACTTAACTTTAGAGTTGTTAGCCCCTCCTCCATATTCTAAACGGTGGAGAGGTTATAGGAATTATTTTGAATGGAATTTAAACCGTGCTAAACTAATTGAAAGTCATCTAATGCGAGTCCTAATTAGTGGATTACCGTATTACATAAAGGAAAGAAAAATGTTATTCTACGAATTATACAAAACCTTAATAATGGGGACGAAACAGTTAATACCCGGGGTGTGTGGTTATATTTTAACGACTTGTTGTATTGGAAAGCACAGAGGGAACACCAGAGATGGAAAATCTGCATTCCGAAAACTGTTGTGGACGAGTTAATTACTTATATTCATGAAGGTTACGGGCATTTTGGAATTCATAAATGTATTAAACATCTAATGAAGTATTATTATTTCAAAAATATGTCACGTATTGTGAGAAGTATTATTAGGGCTTGTGAAACCTGTCAAAAGGTTAAAGTTAATAACAAATCCAAGCGTTATAAATTATATGCTGTAATTCCTCGAGGTTTGTGGGATCTACTGTCATTAGATTTTTTCGGCCCTCTGCCTCGGAGTTCAGGAGGATTCACATATGTGTTTGTTGTAATGGAATGTTGGTCCAAACATGTGAAACTCTATACTTTGAAACGAGCGAATACAGCAAGCGTTATACGCTGCCTCACCCGAAATTACTTTGTTAACTGGGGCATTCCTAAACGACTTATGTCTGACAACGGTAGTGCCTTTATTAGTCAAAGATTTCAAGATATGATAAGACAATATGGAATCAAACATATCTTAATTTCGAAATATCACCCTCAAAGTAATTTAGTAGAAAGAGTCATGAAAGAATTAGGACGATTATGTAGAACTTATTGTGCACATAAACATACTCGGTGGGCCAAACTAATGCCTGAATTCGAAAAGATATTAAATGAATTGCCTCACCTAACGACGGGATTATCACCTATAGGAATTTTAGGCAAACGAATTATAGGTGAGCCTTTACTAGCTGCTTTACCTTGGCCACCAGTAAATGAGATCCAACAATGCATTCCAGACGAAAAAGTTTGCGAACAGATTGTAAAAAATGCCGAACGGAAACTTAAAAGTTATAATCAACAGGCTATAGAACCCTCATTTCAGGTAGGAGATCTTGTGTTAGTACGATCTCATCCTAAAAGTTCTAAGATCGGTAAGGAATGTAGAAAATTCTTCTT